>NW_027203860.1:1200000-1796407 GCF_024711535.1 Dipodomys merriami
CTAGGCAGGCGCAATTGTGCAGCAATGCAAACTGCATAACCTGGCCAAATTTCACGGGTGTACAAGAAACCACGGGGGATTTACAAGGAGATGTTCACCCGGAACAGCTGGAGGCCTGCCGGCAGCAAGATTGCGGAATTCTTCCTGAGAAGCCTTGAAAGCAGTGAAACGCTCCTATGTTGCAATACCTCAGAACCTCATTCTGATTGTTCCCGGCAGAGGTCATTCGGCTGAACACAATCGTGGACTAATTAGAGCCAGATGTAGGCAGTGCCGTCCATAGTGCTGGATGGACAGTGGTGGCGTGCTAAACAACTGAGCTCTAGTTCTCAACAGTTTCACAAAGTGCCATAAGTTGAGGTTCAACTTAATGCTCCGGTTGAGTAGAGTGTAGCCGTCAAAGCTGGAATCAGTAGCACTCAGGTGAGAAGAACGGGAACCAGATATACCCAGTCCGCTGGCAGCGTCTTACGGGGACCAGCCTATCTGGCTGCCACGCCTGAATGTTTGCAACCGCGGCCTACCTAGGCAGGCGCAATTGTGCAGCAATGCAAACTGAATAACCTGGCCAAATTTCACGGGTGTACAAGAAACCATGGGGGATTTACAAGGAGATATTCACCCGGAACAGCCGGAGGCCTGCCGGCAGCAAGATTCCGGAATTCTTCCTGAGAAGCCTTGAATGCAGTGAAACGCTCCTATGTTGCAATAACTCAGAACCTCATTCTGAGTGTTGCCGGCAGAGGTCATTCGGCTGAACACCACCGTGGACTAATTAGAGCCAGATGTAGGCAGTGCCGTCCATAGCGCTGGATGGAGAGTGGTGGCGTGCCAAACAAATGAGTTCTAATTCTCAACAGTTTCACAAAGTGCCATAAGTTGAGGTTCAACTTAATGCTCCGGTTGAGTAGAGTGTAGCCGTCAAAGCTGGAATCAGTAGCACTCAGGTGAGAAGAACGGGAAGCAGATATACCCAGACCGCTGGCAGTGTCCTACGGGGGCCAGCCTATCTGGCTGCCACGCCTGAATGTTTGCAACCGCGGCCGAGCTAGGCAGGAGCAATTGTGCAGCAATGTAAACTGCATAACCTGGCCAAATTTCTCGGGTGTACAAGAAACCACGGGAGATTTACAAGGAGATGTTCACCCGGAACAGCCGGAGGCCAGCCGGCAGCAAGATTCCGGAATTCTTCCTGAGAAGCCTTGAAAGCAGTGAAACGCTCCTATGTTGCAATAACTCAGAACCTCATTCTGAGTGTTCCCGGCAGAGGTCATTCGGCTGAACACAACCGTGGACTAATTAGAGCTAGATGTAGGCAGTGCCGTCCATAGTACTTGATGGACAGTGGTGGCTTGCCAAACATCTGAGCTCTAGTTCTCAACAGTTTCACAAAGTGCCATAAGTTGAGGTTCAACTTACTGCTCCGGTTGGGTCGAGTGTAGCCGTCAAAGCTGGAATCAGTAGCACTCAGGTGAGAAGAACGTGAAGCAGATATACCCAGTCCGCTGGCAGTGTCCTAAGGGGACCAGTCCATCTGGCTGCCACGCCTGAATGTTTGCAACCGCGGCCGAGCTAGTCAGGCACAATTGTGCAGCAATGCAAACTGCATAACCTGGCCAGATTTCATGGGTGTACAAGAAACCACGGGGGATTTACAAGGAGATGTTCACCCAGAACAGCCGGAGGCCTGCCGGCAGCAAGATTCCGGAATTCTTCCTGAGAAGCCTTGAAAGCATTGAAACGGTCCTATGTTGCAATAACTCAGAACCTCATTCTGAGTGTTGCCGGCAGAGGTCATTCGGCTGAACACAATCGTGGACTAATTAGAGCCAGAAGTAGGCAATGCCGTCCATAGTGCTGGATGGACAGTGGTGGCGTGCCAAACAACTGAGCTCTAGTTCTCAACATTTTCACAAAGTGCCATAAGTTGAGGTTCAACTTACTGCTCCGGTTGAGTAGAGTGTAGCTGTCAAAGCTGGAATCAGTAGCACTCAGGTGAGAAGAACGGGAAGCAGATATACCCAGTCCGCTGGCAGAGTCCTACGGGGACCAGCCTATATGGCTGCCACGCCTGAATGTTTGCAACCGCGGCCGAACTAGGCAGGCGCAATTGTGCAGCAATGCAAACTGCATAACCTGTCCAAATTTCACGGGTGTACAAGAAACCACGGGGGATTAACAAGGAGATGTTCACCCGGAACAGCCGGAGGCCTGCCGGCAGCAAGATTCCGAAATTCTTCCTGAGAAGCCTTGAAAGCAGTGAAACGCTCCTATGTTGCAATAACTCAAAACCTCATTCTGAGTGTTCCTGGCAGAGGTCATTCGGCTGAACACAACCGTGGACTAATTAGAGCCAGATGTAGGCAGTGCCATCCATAGTGCTGGATGGACAGTGGTGGCGTGCCAAACAACTGAGCTCTAGTTCTCAACAGTTTCACAAAGTGCCATAAGTTGAGGTTCAACTTAATGCTCCGGTTGAGTAGAGTGTAGCCGTCAAAGCTGGAATCAGTAGTACTCAGGTGAGAAGAACGGGAAGCAGATATACCCAGTCCGCTGGCAGTGTCCTACGGGGACCAGCCTATCTGGCTGCCACGTCTGAATGTTTGTAACCGCGGCCGAGCTAGGCAGGGACAATTGTGCAGCAATGCAAACTGCATAACCTGGCCAAACTTCACGGGTGTACAAGAAACCACGGGGGATTTACAAGGAGATGTTCACCCGGAACAGCCGGAGGCCTGCCGGTAGCAAGATTCCGGAATTCTTCCTGAAAAGCCTTGAAAGCAGTGAAACGCTCCTATGTTGCAGTAACTCAGAACCTCAATCTGAGTGTTCCCAGCAGAGGTCATTCGGCTGAACACAATCGTGGACTAATTAGAGCCAGATGTAGGCAGTTCCGTCCATCGTGCTGGATGGACAGTGGTATCGTGCCAAACAACTGAGTTCTAGTTCTCAACAGTTTCACAAAGTGCCATAAGTTGAAGTTCAACTTACTGCTCCGGTTGAGTAGAGTGTAGCCGTCAAAGCTGAAATCAGTAGCACTCAGGTGAGAAGAACGGGAAGCAGATATACCCAGTCGGCTGGCAGAGTCCTACGGGGACCAGCCTATCAGGCTGCCACGACTGAATGTTTGCAACCGCGGCCGAGCTAGGCAGGGTCACTTGTGCAGCAATGCAAACTGCATAACCTGGCCAAATTTCACGGGTGTACAAGAAACCACGGGGGATTTATAAGGAGATGTTCACCCGGAACAGCCGGAGGCTTGCCGGCAGCAAGATTCGGGAATTTTTCCTGAGAAG
Organism: Dipodomys merriami; assembly: GCF_024711535.1. Taxonomy (NCBI): domain Eukaryota; kingdom Metazoa; phylum Chordata; class Mammalia; order Rodentia; family Heteromyidae; genus Dipodomys; species Dipodomys merriami. Next base: position 1,203,297 of record NW_027203860.1, read on the forward strand.
CCTTGAAAGCAGTGAAACGCTCCTATGTTGCAATAACTCAGAACCTCAATCTGAGTGTTCCCGGCAGAGGTCATTCGGCTGAACACAACCGTGGACTGATTAGAGCCAGATGTAGGCAGTGCCGTCCATAGTGCTGGATGGACAGTGTTGGCGTGCCAAACAACTTAGTTCTAGTTCTCAACACTTGCACAAAGTGCCATAAGTTGAGGTTCAACTTAATGCTCCGGTTGAGTAGAGTGTAGCCGTCAAAGCTGGAATCAGTAGCACTCAGGTGAGAAGAACGGGAAGCAGATATACCCAGTCCGCAGGCAGTTTCGTACGGGGACCAGCCTATCTGGCTGCCACGCCTGAATATTTGTAAACGCGGCTGAGCTAGGCAGGCGCAATTGTGCAGCAATGCAAACTGCATAACATGGCCAAATTTCACGGGTGTACAAGAAACCACGGGGGATTTACAAGGAGATGTTCACCCGGAACAGCCAGTGGCCTGCCGGCAGCAAGATTCCGGAATTCTTGCTGAGAAGCCTTGAAGGCAGTGAAACGCTCCTATGTTGCAATAACTCAGAACCTCATTCTGAGTGTTGCCGGCAGAGGTCATTCGGCTGAACACAATCGTGGACTAATTAGAGCCAGAAGTAGGCAATGCCGTCCATAGTGCTGGATGGAGAGTGGTGGCGTGCCAAAAAACTGAGCTCTAGTTCTCAACATTTTCACAAAGTGCCATAAGTTGAGGTTCAACTTACTGCTCCGGTTGAGTAGAGTGTAGCCGTCAAAGCTGGAATCAGTAGCACTCAGGTGAGAAGAACGGGAAGCAGATATACCCAGACGGCTGGCAGAGTCCTACGGGGACCAGCCTATCTGGCTGCCACGCCTGAATGTTTGCAACCGCGGCCGAGCTAGGCAGGCGCAATTGTGCAGCAATGCAAACTGCATAACCTGGCCGCACTTCACGGGTGTACAAGAAACCACGGGGGATTTACAAGGAGATGTTCACCTGGAAGAGCCCGAGGCCTGCCGGCAGCAAGGTTCCGGAATTCTTCCTGAAAAGCCTTGAAAGCAGTGAAACGCTCCTATGTTGCAATAACTCAGAACCTCATTCTGAGTGTTCCTGGCAGAGGTCATTCGGCAGAATACAACCGTGGACTAATTAGAGCCAGAAGTAGCCAGTGCCGTCCATAGTGCTGGATGGAGAGTGGTGGCGTGCCAAACAACTGAGTTCTAGTTCTCAACAGTTTCACAAAGTGCCATAAGTTGAGGTTCAACTTACTGCTCTGCTTGAGTAGAGTGCAGCCGTCAAAGCTGAAATCAGTAGCACTCAGGTGAGAAGAACGGGAAGCAGATATACCCAGTCCGCTGGCAGAGTCCTACGGGGACCAGCTTATCTGGCTGCCACGACTGAATGTTTGTAACCGCGGCCGAGCTAGGCAGGGACAATTGTGCAGCAATGCAAACTACATAACCTGGCCAAATTTCACGGGTGTACAAGAAACCACGGGGGATTTTCAAGGAGATGTTCACCCGGAACAGCCGGAGGCCTGCCGGCAGCAAGATTCCGGTATTCTTCCTGAGAAGCCTTGAAAGCAGTGAAACGCTCCTTTGTTGCAGTAACTCAGAACCTCAATCTGAGTGTTCCCAGCAGAGGTCATTCGGCTGAACACAATCGTGGACTAATTAGAGCCAGATGTAGGCAGTTCCGTCCATAGTGCTGGATGGACAGTGGTATCGTGCCAAACAACTGAGTTCTAGTTCTCAACAGTTTCACAAAGTGCCATGAGTTGAGGTTCAACTTACTGCTCCGGTTGAGTAGAGTGTAGCCGTCAAAGCTGAAATCAGTAGCACTCAGGTGAGAAGAACGGGAAGCAGATATACCCAGTCGGCTGGCAGAGCCCTACGGGGACCAGCCTATCTGGCTGCCACGCCTGAATGTTTGCAACCGCGGCCGAGCTAGCAGGGGCAAATGTGCAGAAATGCAAACTGCATAACCTGTCCAAATTTCACGGGTGTACAAGAAACCACGGGGGATTTACAAGGAGATGTTCACCCGGAACAGCCGGAGGCCTGCCGGAAGCAAGATTCCTGTATTCTTCCTGAGAAGCCTTGAAAGCAGTGAAACGCTCCTATGTTGCAGTAACTCAGATCCTCAATCTGAGTGTTCCCAGCAGAGGTCATTCGGCTGAACACAATCGTGGACTAATTAGAGCCAGATGTAGGCAGTTCCGTCCATAGTGCTGTATGGACAGTGGTATCGTGCCAAACAACTGAGTTCTAGTTCTCAACAGTTTCACAAAGTGCCATAAGTTGAGGTTCAACATACTGCTCCGGTTGAGTAGAGTGTAGCCGTCAAAGCTGAAATCAGTAGCACTCAGGTGAGAAGAACGGGAAGCAGATATACCCAGTCGGCTGGCAGAGTCCTACGGGGACCAACCTATCTGGCTGCCACGCCTGAATGTTTGCAACCGCGGCCGAGCTAGCAGGGGCAATTGTGCAGAAATGCAAACTGCATAACCTGTCCAAATTTCAAGGGTGTACAAGAAACCACGGGGGATTTACAAGGAGATGTTCACCCGGAAAAGCCGGAATCCTGCCGGCAGCAAGATTCCGGAATTCTTCCTGAGAAGCCTTGAAAGCAGTGAAACGCTCCTATGTTGCAATAACTCAGAACCTCATTCTGAGTGTTGCCGGCATAGGTCATTCGGCTGTACACAACCGTGGACTAATTAGAGCCAGATGTAGGCAGTGCCGTCCATAGTGCTGGATGGAGAGTGGTGGCGTGCCAAACAACTGAGCTCTAGTTCTCAACAGTTTCACAAAGTGCCATAAGTTGAGGTTCATCTTACTGCTCTGCTAGAGTAGAGTGCAGCCGTCAAAGCTGAAATCAGTAGCACTCAGGTGAGAAGAACGGGAAGCAGATATACCCAGTCCGCTGGCAGAGTCCTACGGGGGCCAGCCTATATGGCTGCCACGCCTGAATGTTTGCAACCGCGGCCGAGCTAGGCAGGGGCAATTGTGCAGCAATGCAAACTGCATAACCTGTCCAAATTTCACGGGTGTACAAGAAACCACGGGGGATTTATAAGGAGATGTTCACTCGGAAGAGCCGGAGGCCTGCCGGCATCAAGACTCCGGAATTCTTCCTGAGAAGCCTTGAAAGCAGTGAAACGCTCCTATGTTGCAATAACTCAGAACCTCATTCTGAGTGTTGCCGGCAGAGGTCATTCGGCTGTACACAACCGTGGACTAATTAGAGCCAGATGTAGGCAGTGCCGTCCATAGTGCTGGATGGACAGTGGTGGCGTGCCAAACAACTGAGCTCTAGTTCTCAACACTTTCACCAAGTGCCATAAGTTGAGGTTCAACTTACTGCTCCCGTTGAGTAGCGTGTAGCCGTCAAAGCTGTAATCAGTAGCACTCAGGTGAGAAGAACGGGAAGCAGATATACCCAGTCGGCTGGCAGAGTCCTACGGGGACCAGCCTATCTGGCTGCCACGCCTGAATGTTTGCAACCGCGGCCGAGCTAGGCAGGCGCAATTGTGCAGCAATGCAAACTACATAACCTGGCCGCACTTCACGGGTGTACAAGAAACCACGGGGGATTTACAAGGAGATGTTCACCCGGAATAGCCGGAGTCCTGCCGGCAGCAAGATTCCGGAATTCTTCCTGAGAAGCCTCGGAAGCAGTGAAACGCTCCTATGTTGCAGTAACTCAGAACCTCAATCTGAGTGTTCCCAGCAGAGGTCATTCGGCTGAACACAATCGTGGACTAATTAGAGCCAGATGTAGGTAGTTCCGTCCATAGTGCTGGATGGACAGTGGTATCGTGCCAAACAACTGAGTTCTAGTTCTCAACAGTTTCACAAAGTGCCATAAGTTGAGGTTCAACATACTGCTCCGGTTGAGTAGAGTGTAGCCGTCAAAGCTGAAATCAGTAGCACTCAGGTGAGAAGAACGGGAAGCAGATATACCCAGTCCGCTGGCAGAGTCCTACGGGGACCAGCCTATCTGGCTGCCACGCCTGAATGTTTGCAACCGCGGCCGAGCTATCAGGGGCAATTGTGCAGAAATGCAAACTGCATAACCTGTCCAAATTTCACGGGTGTACAAGAAACCACGGGGGATTTACAAGGAGATGTTCACCCGGAAGAGCCGGAGGACTGCCGGCAGCAAAATTCCGGAATTCTTCCTGAGAAGCCTTGAAAGCAGTGAAACGCTCCTATGTTGCAATAACTCAGAACCTCATTCTGAGTGTTCCTGGCAGAGGTCATTCGGCTGAACACAACCGTGGACTAATTAGAGCCAGATGTAGGCAGTGCCGTCCATAGTGCTGGATGGCCAGTGGTGGCGTGCCAAACAACTGAGCTCTAGTTCTCATCACTTTCACAAAGTGCCATAAGTTGAGGTTCAACTTACTGCTCCGGTTGAGTAGAGTGCAGCCATCAAAGCTGAAATCAGTAGCACTCAGGTGAGAAGAACGGTAAGCAGATATAACCAGTCCGCTGGCAGAGTCCTACGGGGACCAGCCTATCTGGCTGCCACGCCTGAATGTTTGCAACCGCGGCCGAGCTAGGCAGGGGCAATTGTGCAGCAATGCAAACTGCATAACCTGGCCAAATTTCACGGGTGTACAAGAAACCACGGGGGATTTACAAGGAGATGTTCACCCGGAAGAGCCGGAGGCTTGCCGGCAGCAAGATTCCGGAATTCTTCCTGAGAAGCCTTGAAAGCAGTGAAACGCTCCTATGTTGCAATAACTCAGAACCTCAATCTGAGTGTTCCCGGCAGAGGTCATTCGGCTGAACACAACCGTGGACTAATTAGAGCCAGATGTAGGCAGTGCCGTCCATAGTGCTGGAGGGACAGTGTTGGCGTGCCAAACAACTGAGTTCTAGTTCTCAACACTTGCACAAAGTGCCATAAGTTGAGGTTCAACTTAATGCTCCGGTTGAGTAGAGTGTAGCCGTCAAAGCTGGAATCAGTAGCACTCAGGTGCGAAGAACGGGAAGCAGATATACCCAGTCCGCTGGCAGTGTCCTACGGGGACCAGCCTATCTGGCTGCCACTCCCGAATGTTTGTAACCGCGGCCGAGATAGGCAGGCGCAATTGAGCAGCAATGGAAACTGCATAACCTGTCCAAATTTCACGGGTGTACAAGAAACCACGGGGGATTTACAAGGAGATGTTCACCCGGAACAGCCGGAGGCCTGCCGGCAGCAAGATTCCGGAATACTTCCTGAGAAGCCTTGAAAGCAGTGAAACGCTCCTGTGTTGCAATAACTCAGAACCTCATTCTGAGTGTTCCCGGCAGAGGTCATTCGGCTGAACACAATCGTGGACTAATTAGAGCCAGATGTAGGCAGTGCCGTCCATAGTACTGGATGGACAGTGGTGGCGTGCCAAACAACTGAGCGCTAGTTCTCAACAGTTTCACAAAATGCCGTAAGTTGAGGTTCAACTTAATGCTCCGGTTGAGTAGAGTGTAGCCGTCAAAGCTGGAATCAGTAGCACTCAGGTGAGAAGAATGGGAAGCATATATACCCAGTCCGCTGGCAGTGTCCTACGGGGACCAGCCTATCTGGCTGCCACGCCCGAATGTTTGTAACAGCGGCCGAGATAGGCAGGCGCAATTGAGCAGCAATGCAAACTGCATAACCTGTCCAAATTTCACGGGTGTACAAGAAACCACGTGGGATTTACAAGGAGATGTTCACCCGGAACAGCCGGAGGCCTGCCGGCAGCAAGATTCCGGAATTCTTCCTGAGAAGCCTTGAAAGCAGTGAAACGCTCCTCTGTTGCAATAACTCAGAACCTCATACTGAGTGTTCCCGGCAGAGGTCATTCGGCTGAACACAACCGTGGACTAATTAGAGACAGATGTAGGCAGTGCCGTCCATAGTGCTGGATGGAGAGTGGTGGCGTGCCAAACAACTGAGTTCTAGTGCTCAACACTTTCACAAAGTGCCAGAAGTTGAGGTTCAACTTAATGCTCCGGATGAGTAGAGTGTAGCCGTCAAAGCTGGAATCAGTAGCACTCAGGTCAGAAGAACGGGAAGCAGATACACCCAGTCCGCTGGCAGAGTCCTACGGGGACCAGCCTATCTGGCTGCCACGCCTGAATGTTTGTAACCGTGGCCGAGCTAGGCAGGGGCAATTGTGCAGCAATGCAAACTGCATAACCTGGCCAAATTTCGCAGGTGTACAAGAAACCACGGGGGATTTACAAGGAGATGTTCACCCGGAACAGCCGGAGGCCTGCCGGCATCAAGATTCCGGAATTCTTCCTGAGAAGCCTTGAAAGCAGTGAAACGCTCCTATGTTGCAGTAACTCAAAACCTCAATCTAGGTGTTCCCAGCAGAGGTCATTCGGCTGAACACAATCTTTGACTAATTAGAGCCAGATGTAGGCAGTTCCGTCCATAGTGCTGGATGGACATTGGTATCGTGCCAAACAACTGATCTCTAGTTCTCAACCGTTTCACAAAGTGCCATAAGTTGAGGTTCAACTTACTGCTCCGGTTGAGTAGAGTGTAGCCTTCAAAGCTGAAATCAGTAGCACTCAGGTGAGAAGAACGGGAAGCAGATATACCCAGTCGGCTGGCAGAGCCCTACGGGGACCAGCCTATCTGGCTGCCACGCCTGAATGTTTGCAACCGCGGCCGAGCTAGCAGGGGCAAATGTGCAGAAATGCAAACTGCATAACCTGTCCAAATTTCACGGGTGTACAAGAAACCACGGGGGATTTACAAGGAGATGTTCATCCGGAAAAGCCGGAAGCTTGCCGGCAGCAAGATTCTGGAATTCTTCCTGAGAAGCCTTGAAAGCAGTGAAACGCTCCTATGTTGCAATAACTCAGAACCTCATTCTGAGTGTTGCCGTCAGAGGTCATTCGGCTGAACACAACCGTGGACTAATTAGAGCCAGATGTAGGCAGTGCCGTCCATAGTGCTGGATGGACAGTGGTGGCGTGCCAAACAACTGAGCTCTAGTTCTCAACAGTTTCACAAAGTGCCATAAGTTGAGGTTCAACTTACTGCTCTGCTTGAGTAGAGTGCAGACGTCAAAGCTGAAATGAGTAGCACTCAGGTGAGAAGAACAGGAAGCAGATATACCCAGTCCGCTGGCAGGGTCCTACGGGGGCCAGCCTATATGGCTGCCACGCCTGAATGTTTGCAACCGCGGCCGATCTAGGCAGGCGCAATTGTGCAGCAATGCAAACTGCATAACCTGGCCAAATTTCACGGGTGTACAAGAAACCACGGGGGATTTACAAGGAGATGTTCACCCGGAACAGCCGGAGGCCTGCCTGAAGCAAGATTCCTGTATTCTTCCTGAGAAGCCTTGAAAGCAGTGAAACGCTCCTATGTTGCAGTAACTCAGAACCTCAATCTGAGTGTTCCCAGCAGAGGTCATTCGGCTGAACACAATCGTGGACTAATTAGAGCCAGATGTAGGCAGTTCCGTCCATCGTGCTGGATGGACAGTGGTATCGTGCCAAACAACTGAGTTCTAGTTCTCAACAGTTTCACAAAGTGCCATAAGTTGAGGTTCAACTTACTGCTCCGGTTGAGTAGAGTGTAGCCGTCAAAGCTGAAATCAGTAGCACTCAGGTGAGAAGAACGGGAAGCAGATATACCCAGTCCGCTGGCAGAGTCCTACGGGGACCAGCCTATCTGGCTGCCACGCCTGAATGTTTGCAACCGCGGCCGAGCTATCAGGGGCAATTGTGCAGAAATGCAAACTGCATAACCTGTCCAAATTTCACGGGTGTACAAGAAACCACGGGGGATTTACAAGGAGATGTTCACCCGGAAGAGCCGGAGGACTGCCGGCAGCAAAATTCCGGAATTCTTCCTGAGAAGCCTTGAAAGCAGTGAAACGCTCCTATGTTGCAATAACTCAGAACCTCATTCTGAGTGTTCCTGGCAGAGGTCATTCGGCTGAACACAACCGTGGACTAATTAGAGCCAGATGTAGGCAGTGCCGTCCATAGTGCTGGATGGCCAGTGGTGGCGTGCCAAACAACTGAGCTCTAGTTCTCATCACTTTCACAAAGTGCCATAAGTTGAGGTTCAACTTACTGCTCCGGTTGAGTAGAGTGCAGCCATCAAAGCTGAAATCAGTAGCACTCAGGTGAGAAGAACGGTAAGCAGATATAACCAGTCCGCTGGCAGAGTCCTACGGGGACCAGCCTATCTGGCTGCCACGCCTGAATGTTTGCAACCGCGGCCGAGCTAGGCAGGGGCAATTGTGCAGCAATGCAAACTGCATAACCTGGCCAAATTTCACGGGTGTACAAGAAACCACGGGGGATTTACAAGGAGATGTTCACCCGGAAGAGCCGGAGGCTTGCCGGCAGCAAGATTCCGGAATTCTTCCTGAGAAGCCTTGAAAGCAGTGAAACGCTCCTATGTTGCAATAACTCAGAACCTCAATCTGAGTGTTCCCGGCAGAGGTCATTCGGCTGAACACAACCGTGGACTAATTAGAGCCAGATGTAGGCAGTGCCGTCCATAGTGCTGGAGGGACAGTGTTGGCGTGCCAAACAACTGAGTTCTAGTTCTCAACACTTGCACAAAGTGCCATAAGTTGAGGTTCAACTTAATGCTCCGGTTGAGTAGAGTGTAGCCGTCAAAGCTGGAATCAGTAGCACTCAGGTGCGAAGAACGGGAAGCAGATATACCCAGTCCGCTGGCAGTGTCCTACGGGGACCAGCCTATCTGGCTGCCACTCCCGAATGTTTGTAACCGCGGCCGAGATAGGCAGGCGCAATTGAGCAGCAATGGAAACTGCATAACCTGTCCAAATTTCACGGGTGTACAAGAAACCACGGGGGATTTACAAGGAGATGTTCACCCGGAACAGCCGGAGGCCTGCCGGCAGCAAGATTCCGGAATACTTCCTGAGAAGCCTTGAAAGCAGTGAAACGCTCCTGTGTTGCAATAACTCAGAACCTCATTCTGAGTGTTCCCGGCAGAGGTCATTCGGCTGAACACAATCGTGGACTAATTAGAGCCAGATGTAGGCAGTGCCGTCCATAGTACTGGATGGACAGTGGTGGCGTGCCAAACAACTGAGCGCTAGTTCTCAACAGTTTCACAAAATGCCGTAAGTTGAGGTTCAACTTAATGCTCCGGTTGAGTAGAGTGTAGCCGTCAAAGCTGGAATCAGTAGCACTCAGGTGAGAAGAATGGGAAGCATATATACCCAGTCCGCTGGCAGTGTCCTACGGGGACCAGCCTATCTGGCTGCCACGCCCGAATGTTTGTAACAGCGGCCGAGATAGGCAGGCGCAATTGAGCAGCAATGCAAACTGCATAACCTGTCCAAATTTCACGGGTGTACAAGAAACCACGTGGGATTTACAAGGAGATGTTCACCCGGAACAGCCGGAGGCCTGCCGGCAGCAAGATTCCGGAATTCTTCCTGAGAAGCCTTGAAAGCAGTGAAACGCTCCTCTGTTGCAATAACTCAGAACCTCATACTGAGTGTTCCCGGCAGAGGTCATTCGGCTGAACACAACCGTGGACTAATTAGAGACAGATGTAGGCAGTGCCGTCCATAGTGCTGGATGGAGAGTGGTGGCGTGCCAAACAACTGAGTTCTAGTGCTCAACACTTTCACAAAGTGCCAGAAGTTGAGGTTCAACTTAATGCTCCGGATGAGTAGAGTGTAGCCGTCAAAGCTGGAATCAGTAGCACTCAGGTCAGAAGAACGGGAAGCAGATACACCCAGTCCGCTGGCAGAGTCCTACGGGGACCAGCCTATCTGGCTGCCACGCCTGAATGTTTGTAACCGTGGCCGAGCTAGGCAGGGGCAATTGTGCAGCAATGCAAACTGCATAACCTGGCCAAATTTCGCAGGTGTACAAGAAACCACGGGGGATTTACAAGGAGATGTTCACCCGGAACAGCCGGAGGCCTGCCGGCATCAAGATTCCGGAATTCTTCCTGAGAAGCCTTGAAAGCAGTGAAACGCTCCTATGTTGCAGTAACTCAAAACCTCAATCTAGGTGTTCCCAGCAGAGGTCATTCGGCTGAACACAATCTTTGACTAATTAGAGCCAGATGTAGGCAGTTCCGTCCATAGTGCTGGATGGACATTGGTATCGTGCCAAACAACTGATCTCTAGTTCTCAACCGTTTCACAAAGTGCCATAAGTTGAGGTTCAACTTACTGCTCCGGTTGAGTAGAGTGTAGCCTTCAAAGCTGAAATCAGTAGCACTCAGGTGAGAAGAACGGGAAGCAGATATACCCAGTCGGCTGGCAGAGCCCTACGGGGACCAGCCTATCTGGCTGCCACGCCTGAATGTTTGCAACCGCGGCCGAGCTAGCAGGGGCAAATGTGCAGAAATGCAAACTGCATAACCTGTCCAAATTTCACGGGTGTACAAGAAACCACGGGGGATTTACAAGGAGATGTTCATCCGGAAAAGCCGGAAGCTTGCCGGCAGCAAGATTCTGGAATTCTTCCTGAGAAGCCTTGAAAGCAGTGAAACGCTCCTATGTTGCAATAACTCAGAACCTCATTCTGAGTGTTGCCGTCAGAGGTCATTCGGCTGAACACAACCGTGGACTAATTAGAGCCAGATGTAGGCAGTGCCGTCCATAGTGCTGGATGGACAGTGGTGGCGTGCCAAACAACTGAGCTCTAGTTCTCAACAGTTTCACAAAGTGCCATAAGTTGAGGTTCAACTTACTGCTCTGCTTGAGTAGAGTGCAGACGTCAAAGCTGAAATGAGTAGCACTCAGGTGAGAAGAACAGGAAGCAGATATACCCAGTCCGCTGGCAGGGTCCTACGGGGGCCAGCCTATATGGCTGCCACGCCTGAATGTTTGCAACCGCGGCCGATCTAGGCAGGCGCAATTGTGCAGCAATGCAAACTGCATAACCTGGCCAAATTTCACGGGTGTACAAGAAACCACGGGGGATTTACAAGGAGATGTTCACCCGGAACAGCCGGAGGCCTGCCTGAAGCAAGATTCCTGTATTCTTCCTGAGAAGCCTTGAAAGCAGTGAAACGCTCCTATGTTGCAGTAACTCAGAACCTCAATCTGAGTGTTCCCAGCAGAGGTCATTCGGCTGAACACAATCGTGGACTAATTAGAGCCAGATGTAGGCAGTTCCGTCCATCGTGCTGGATGGACAGTGGTATCGTGCCAAACAACTGAGTTCTAGTTCTCAACAGTTTCACAAAGTGCCATAAGTTGAGGTTCAACTTACTGCTCCGGTTGAGTAGAGTGTAGCCGTCAAAGCTGAAATCAGTAGCACTCAGGTGAGAAGAACGGGAAGCAGATATACCCAGTCCGCTGGCAGAGTCCTACGGGGACCAGCCTATCTGGCTGCCACGCCTGAATGTTTGCAACCGCGGCCGAGCTAGCAGGGGCAATTGTGCAGAAATGCAAACTGCATAACCTGTCCAAATTTCAAGGGTGTACAAGAAACCACGGGGGATTTACAAGGAGATGTTCACCCGGAAAAGCTGGAATCCTGCCGGCAGCAAGATTCCGGAATTCTTCCTGAGAAGCCTTGAAAGCAGTGAAACGCTCCTATGTTGCAATAACTCAGAACCTCATTCTGAGTGTTGCCGGCAGAGGTCATTCGGCTGTACACAACCGTGGACTAATTAGAGCCAGATGTAGGCAGTGCCGTCCATAGTGCTGGATGGAGCGTGGTGGCGTGCCAAACAACTGAGCTCTAGTTCTCAACAGTTTCACAAAGTGCCATAAGTTGAGGTTCATCTTACTGCTCTGCTTGAGTAGAGTGCAGCCGTCAAAGCTGAAATCAGTAGCACTCAGGTGAGAAGAACGGGAAGCAGATATACCCAGTCCGCTGGCAGAGTCCTACGGGGGCCAGCCTATATGGCTGCCACGCCTGAATGTTTGCAACCGCGGCCGAGCTAGGCAGGGGCAATTGTGCAGCAATGCAAACTGCATAACCTGTCCAAATTTCACGGGTGTACAAGAAACCACGGGGGATTTATAAGGAGATGTTCACTCGGAAGAGCCGGAGGCCTGCCGGCATCAAGACTCCGGAATTCTTCCTGAGAAGCCTTGAAAGCAGTGAAACGCTCCTATGTTGCAATAACTCAGAACCTCATTCTGAGTGTTGCCGGCAGAGGTCATTCGGCTGTACACAACCGTGGACTAATTAGAGCCAGATGTAGGCAGTGCCGTCCATAGTGCTGGATGGACAGTGGTGGCGTGCCAAACAACTGAGCTCTAGTTCTCAACACTTTCACCAAGTGCCATAAGTTGAGGTTCAACTTACTGCTCCCATTGAGTAACATGTAGCCGTCAAAGCTGTAATCACTAGCACTCAGGTGAGAAGAACGGGAAGCAGATATACCCAGTCGGCTGGCAGAGTCCTACGGGGACCAGCCTATCTGGCTGCCACGCCTGAATGTTTGCAACCGCGGCCGAGCTAGGCAGGCGCAATTGTGCAGCAATGCAAACTGCATAACCTGGCCGCACTTCACGGGTGTACAAGAAACCACGGGGGATTTACAAGGAGATGTTCACCCGGAATAGCCGGAGTCCTGCCGGCAGCAAGATTCCGGAATTCTTCCTGAGAAGCCTTGAAAGCAGTGAAACGCTCCTATGTTGCAATAACTCAGAACCTCATTCTGAGTGTTCCCGGCAGAGGTCATTCGGCAGAACACAACCGTAGACTAATTAGAGCCAGAAGTAAGCAGTGCCGTCAATAGTGCTGGATGGAGAGTGGTGGCATGCCAAACAACTGAGTTCTAGTTCTCAACAGTTTCACAAAGTGCCATAAGTTGAGGTTCAACTTACTGCTCCGGTTGAGTAGAGTGTAGCCATCAAACCTGGAATCAGTAGCACTCAGGTGAGAAGAACGGGAAGCAGATATACCCAGACAGCTGGCAGTGTCCTACGGGGACCAGCCTATCTGGCTGCCACGCCTGAATGTTTGCAACCACGGCCGAGCTAGGCAGGCGCAATTGTGCAGCAATGCAAACTGCATAACCTGGCCAAATTTCACGGGTGTACAAGAAACCACGGGGGATTTACAAGGAGATGTTCACCCGGAACAGCCGGAGGCCTGCCGGTAGCAAGATTCCGGAATTCTTCCTGAGAAGCCTTGGAAGCAGTGAAACGCTCCTATGTTGCAGTAACTCAGAACCTCAATCTGAGTGTTCCCAGCAGAGGTCATTCGGCTGAACACAATCGTGGACTAATTAGAGCCAGATGTAGGCAGTTCCGTCCATAGTGCTGGATGGACAGTGGTATCGTGCCAAACAACTGAGTTCTAGTTCTCAACAGTTTCACAAAGTGCCATAAGTTGAGGTTCAACATACTGCTCCGGTTGAGTAGAGTGTAGCCGTCAAAGCTGAAATCAGTAGCACTCAGGTGAGAAGAACGGGAAGCAGATATACCCAGTCCGCTGGCAGAGTCCTACGGGGACCAGCCTATCTGGTTGCCACGCCTGAATGTTTGCAACCGCGGCCGAGCTAGCAGGGGCAATTGTGCAGAAATGCAAACTGCGTAACCTGTCCAAATTTCACGGGTGTACAAGAAACCACGGGGGATTTACAAGGAGATGTTCACCCGGAAGAGCCGGAGGCCTGCCGGCAGCAAAATTCCGGAATTCTTCCTGAGAAGCCTTGAAAGCAGTGAAACGCTCCTATGTTGCAATAACTCAGAACCTCAATCTGAGTGTTCCCGGCAGAGGTCATTCGGCTGAACACAACCGTGGAATAATTAGAGCCAGAATTAGGCAGTGCCGTCCATAGTGCTGGATGGACAGTGTTGGCGTGCCAAACAACTGAGTTCTAGTTCTCAACACTTGCACAAAGTGCCATAAGTTGAGGTTCAACTTAATGCTCCGGTTGAGTAGAGTGTAGCCGTCAAAGCTGGAATCAGTAGCACTCAGGTGCGAAGAACGGGAAGCAGATATACCCAGTCCGCTGGCAGTGTCCTACGGGGACCAGCCTATCTGGCTGCCACTCCCGAATGTTTGTAACCGCGGCCGAGATAGGCAGGCGCAATTGAGCAGCAATGCAAACTGCATAACCTGTCCAAATTTCACGGGTGTACAAGAAACCACGGGGGATTTACAAGGAGATGTTCACCCGGAACAGCCGGAGGCCTGCCGGCAGCAAGATTCCGGAATACTTCCTGAGAAGACTTGAAAGCAGTGAAACGCTCCTGTGTTGCAATAACTCAGAACCTCATTCTGAGTGTTCCCGGCAGAGGTCATTCGGCTGAACACAATCGTGGACTAATTAGAGCCAGATGTAGGCAGTGCCGTCCATAGTACTGGATGGACAGTGGTGGCGTGCCAAACAACTGAGCGCTAGTTCTCAACAGTTTCACAAAATGCCGTAAGTTGAGGTTCAACTTAATGCTCCGGTTGAGTAGAGTGTAGCCGTCAAAGCTGGAATCAGTAGCACTCAGGTGAGAAGAATGGGAAGCATATAGACCCAGTCCGCTGGCAGTGTCCTACGGGGACCAGCCTATCTGGCTGCCACGCCCGAATGTTTGTAACAGCGGCCGAGATAGGCAGGCGCAATTGAACAGCAATGCAAACTGCATAACCTGTCCAAATTTCACGGGTGTACAAGAAACCACGTGGGATTTACAAGGAGATGTTCACCCGGAACAGCCGGAGGCCTGCCGGCAGCAAGATTCCGGAATTCTTCCTGAGAAGCCTTGAAAGCAGTGGAACGCTCCTATGTTGCAATAACTCAGAACCTCATACTGAGTGTTCCCGGCAGAGGTCATTCGGCTGAACACAACCGTGGACTAATTAGAGACAGATGTAGGCAGTGCCGTCCATAGTGCTGGATGGAGAGTGGTGGCGTGCCAAACAACTGAGTTCTAGTGCTCAACACTTTCACAAAGTGCCAGAAGTTGAGGTTCAACTTAATGCTCCGGATGAGTAGAGTGTAGCCGTCAAAGCTGGAATCAGTAGCACTCAGGTCAGAAGAACGGGAAGCAGATACACCCAGTCCGCTGGCAGAGTCCTACGGGGACCAGCCTATCTGGCTGCCACGCCTGAATGTTTGTAACCGTGTCCGAGCTAGGCAGGGGCAATTGTGCAGCAATGCAAACTGCATAACCTGGCCAAATTTCGCGGGTGTACAAGAAACCACGGGGGATTTACAAGGAGATGTTCACCCGGAACAGCCGGAGGCCTGCCGGCATCAAGATTCCGGAATTCTTCCTGAGAAGCCTTGAAAGCAGTGAAACGCTCCTATGTTGCAGTAACTCAAAACCTCAATCTGGGTGTTCCCAGCAGAGGTCATTCGGCTGAACACAATCGTTGACTAATTAGAGCCAGATGTAGGCAGTTCCGTCCATAGTGCTGGATGGACATTGGTATCGTGCCAAACAACTGATCTCTAGTTCTCAACCGTTTCACAAAGTGCCATAAGTTGAGGTTCAACTTACTGCTCCGGTTGAGTAGAGTGTAGCCTTCAAAGCTGAAATCAGTAGCACTCAGGTGAGAAGAACGGGAACCAGATATACCCAGTCCCATGGCAGAGTCCTACGGGGACCAGACTATCCGGCTGTCACGCCTGAATGTTTGCAACCGCGGCCGAGCTAGGCAGGGGCAATTGTGCAGCAATGCAAACTGCATAACCTGTCCAAATTTCACGGGTGTACAAGAAACCACGGGGGATTTACAAGGAGATGTTCACCCGGAACAGCCGGAGACATGCCGGCAGCAAGATTCCGGAATTCTTCCTGAGAAGCCTTGAAAGCACTGAAACGCTCCTATGTTGCAATAACTCAGAACCTCATTCTGAGTGTTCCTGGCAGAGGTCATTCGGCTGAACACAACGGTGGACTAATTAGAGCCAGATGTAGGCAGTGCCGTCCATAGTGCTGGATAGAGAGTGGTGGCGTGCCAAACAACTGAGCTCTAGTTCTCAACAGTTTCACAAAGTTCCATAAGTTGAGGTTCAACTTACTGCTCCGGTTGAGTAGAGTGTAGCCGTCAAAGCTGGAATCAGTAGCACTCAGGTGAGAAGAACGGGAAGCAGATATACCCAGTGGGCTGGCAGAGTCCTACGGGGACCAGCCTATCTGGCTGCCACGCCTGAATGTTTGCAAACGCGGCCGAGCGAGGCAGGCCCAATTGTGCAGCAATGCAAACTGCATAACCTGTCCAAATTTCACGGGTGTACAAGAAACCACGGGGGATTTACAAGGAGATATTCACCCGGAACAGCTGGAGGCCTGCCGGCAGCAAGATTCCGGAATTCTTCCTGAGAAGCCTTGAAAGCAGTGAAACGCTCCTATGTTGCAATAACTCAGAACCTCATTCTGAGTGTTCCTGGCAGAGGTCATTCGGCTGAACACAACCGTGGACTAATTAGAGCCAGATGTAGGCCGAGCCGTCCATAGTGCTGGATGGAGAGTGGTGGCGTGCCAAACAACTGAGCTCTAGTTCTCAACAGTTTCACAAAGTGCCATAAGTTGAGGTTCAACTTACTGCTCCGGTTGAGTAGAGTGTAGCCGTCAAAGCTGGAATCAGTAGCACTCAGGTGAGAAGAACGGGAAGCAGAAATACCCAGTCGGCTGGCAGAGTCCTACGGGGACCAGCCTATCTGGCTGCCACGCCTGAATGTTTGCAACCGCGGCCGAGCTAGGCAGGCGCAATTGTGCAGCAATGCAAACTGCATAACCTGGCCGCACTTCACCGGTGTACAAGAAACCACGGGGGATTTACAAGGAGATGTTCACCCGGAATAGCCGGAGTCCTGCCGGCAGCAAGATTCCGGAATTCTTCCTGAGAAGCCTTGAAAGCAGTGAAACGCTCCTATGTTGCAATAACTCAGAACCTCATTCTGAGTGTTCCCAGCAGAGGTCATTCGGCAGAACACAACCGTGGACTAATTAGAGCCAGAAGTAGGCAGTGCCGTCTATAGTGCTGGATGTGCTGGCGTGCCAATCAACTGAGTTCTAGTTCTCAACAGTTTCACAAAGTGCTGTAAGTTGAGGTTCAACTTACTGCTCCGGTTGAGTAGAGTGTAGCCCTCAAACCTGGAATCAGTAGCACTCAGGTGAGAAGAACGGGAAGCAGATATACCCAGACAGCTGGCAGTGTCCTACGGGGACCAGCCTATCTGGCTGCCACGCCTGAATGTTTGCAACCGCGGCCGAGCTAGGCAGGCGCAATTGTGCAGCAATGAAAACTGCATAACCTGGCCAAATTTCACGGGTGTACAAGAAACCACGGGGGATTTACAAGGAGATGTTCACCCGGTAGAGCCGGTGGCCTGCCGGCCGCAAGATTCCGGAATTCTTCCTAAGAAGCATTGAAAGCAGTGAAACGCTCCTATGTTGCAATCACTCAGAACCTCATTCTGAGTGTTGCCGGCAGAGGTCATTCGGCTGAACACAACCGTGGACTAATTAGAGCCAGATGTAGGCAGTGCCGTCCATAGTGCTGGATGGACAGTGGTGGCGTGCCAAACAACTGAGCTCTAGTTCTCAACAGTTTCACAAAGTGCCATAAGTTGAGGTTCAACTTACTGCTCTGCTTGAGTAGAGTGCAGCCGTCTAAGCTGAAATCAGTAGCACTCAGATGAGAAGAACGGGAAGCAGATATACCCAGTCGGCTGGCAGAGTCCTACGAGGACCAGCCTATCTGGCAGCCACGCCTGAATGTTTGCAACCGCGGCTGAGCTAGGCAGGCGCAATTGTGCAGCAATGCAAACTGCATAACCTGGCCACATTTCACTGGTGTACAAGAAACCACGGGGGATTTACAAGGAGATGTTCACCCGGAACAGCCAGAGGCCTCCTGGCAGCAAGATTGCGGAATTCTTCCTGAGAAGCCTTGAAAGCAGTGAAACGCTCCTATGTTGCAATAACTCAGAACCTCATTCTGAGTGTTGCCGGCAGAGGTCATTCGGCTGAACACAACCGTGGACTAATTAGAGCCAGATGTAGGCAGTGCCGTCCATAGTGCTGGATGGACAGTGGTGGCGTGCCAAACAACTGAGCTCTAGTTCTCAACAGTTTCACAAAGTGCCATAAGTTGAGGTTCAACTTACTGCTGTGCTTGAGTAGAGTGCAGCCGTCAAAGCTGAAATCAGTAGCACTCAGGTGAGAAGAACGGGAAGCAGATATACCCAGTGGGCTGGCAGAGTCCTACGGGGACCAGCCTATCTGGCTGCCACGTCTGAATGTTTGTAACCGCGGCCGAGCTAGGCAGGGACAATTGTGCAGCAATGCAAACTGCATAACCTGGCCAAACTTCACGGGTGTACAAGAAACCACGGGGGATTTACAAGGAGATGTTCACCCGGAACAGCCGGAGGCCTGCGGGTAGCAAGATTCCGGAATTCTTCCTGAAAAGCCTTGAAAGCAGTGAAACGCTCCTATGTTGCAGTAACTCAGAACCTCAATCTGAGGGTTCCCAGCAGAGGTCATTCGGCTGAACACAATCGTGGACTAATTAGAGCCAGATGTAGGCAGTGCCGTCCATAGTGCGGGATGGACAGTGGTGGCGTGCCAAACAACTGAGCTCTAGTTCTCATCACTTTCACAAAGTGCCATAAGTTGAGGTTCAACTTACTGCTCCGGTTGAGTAGAGTGCAGTCGTCAAAGCTGAAATCAGTAGCACTCAGGTGAGAAGAACGGGAAGCAGATATACCCAGTCGGCTGGCAGAGTCCTACGGGGACCAGCCTATCAGGCTGCCACGACTGAATTTTTGCAACCGCGGCCGAGCTAGGCAGGCCCAATTGTGCAGCAATGCAAACTGCATAACCTGGCCAAATTTCACGGGTGTACAAGAAACCACGGGGGATTTACAAGGAGATGTTCACCCGGAAGAGCCGGAGGCTTGCCGGCAGCAAGATTCGGGAATTCTTCCTGAGAAGCCTTGAAAGCAGTGAAACGCTCCTATGTTGCAATAACTCAGAACCTCAATCTGAGTGTTCCCGGCAGAGGTCATTCGGATGAACACAACCGTGGACTAATTAGAGCCAGATGTAGGCAGTGCCGTCCATAGTGCTGGATGGACAGTGGTGGCGTGCCAAACAACTGAGTTCTAGTTCTCAACACTTGCACAAAGTGCCATAAGTTGAGGTTCAACTTAATGCTCCGGTTGAGTAGAGTGTAGCCGTCAAAGCTGGAATCAGTAGCACTCAGGTGAGAAGAAGGGGAAGCAGATATACCCAGTCCGCAGGCAGTTTCGTAGGGGCACCAGCCTATCTGGCTGTCACGCCTGAATATTTGTAAACGCGGCTGAGCTAGGCAGGCGCAATTGTGCAGCAATGCAAACTTCATAACCTGGCCAAATTTCACGGGTGTACAAGAAACCACGGGGGATTTACAAGGAGATGTTCACCCGGAACAGCCGGAGGACTGCCGGCAGCAAGATTCCGGAATTCTTCCTGAGAAGCCTTGAAAGCAGTGAAACGCTCCTATGTTGCAATAACTCAGAACCTCATTTTGAGTGTTGCCGGCAGAGGTCATTCGATTGAACACAATCGTGGACTAATTAGAGCCAGATGTAGGCAGTGCCGTCCATAGTGATGGATGGACAGTGGTGGCGTGCCAAACAAGTGAGCTCTAGTTCTCAACATTTTCACAAAGTGCCATAAGTTGAGGTTCAACTTACTGCTCCGGTTGAGTAGAGTGTAGCCGTCAACGCTGGAATCAGTAGCACTCAGGTGAGAAGAACGGGAAGCAGATATACCCAGTCCGCTGGCAGAGTCCTACGGGGGCCAGCCTATATGGCTGCCACGCCTGAATGTTTGCAACCGCGGCCGAGCTAGGCAGGCGCAATTGTGCAGCAATGCAAACTGCATAACCTGTCCAAATTTCACGGGTGTACAAGAAACCACGGGGGATTTACAAGGAGATGTTCACCCGGAACAGCCGGAGGCCTGCCGGCAACAAGATTCCGGAATTCTTCCTGAGAAGCCTTGAAAGCAGTGAAACGCTCCTATGTTGCAATAACTCAGAACCTCATTCTGAGTGTTGCCGGCAGAGGTCATTCGGCTGAACACAACCGTGGACTAATTAGAGCCAGATGTAGGCAGTGCCGTCCATAGTGCTGGATGGACAGTGGTGGCATGCCAAACAACTGAGCTCTAGTTCTCAACAGTTTCACAAAGTGCCATAAGTTGAGGTTCAACTTACTGCTGTGCTTGAGTAGAGTGCAGCCGTCAAAGCTGAAATCAGTAGCACTCAGGTGAGAAGAACGGGAAGCAGATATACCCAGTGGGCTGGCAGAGTCCTAAGGGGACCAGCCTATCTGGCTGCCACGTCTGAATGTTTGTAACCGCGGCCGAGCTAGGCAGGGACAATTGTGCAGCAATGCAAACTGCATAACCTGGCCAAACTTCACGGGTGTACAAGAAACCACGGGGGATTTACAAGGAGATGTTCACCCGGAACAGCCGGAGGCCTGCGGGTAGCAAGATTCCGGAATTCTTCCTGAAAAGCCTTGAAAGCAGTGAAACGCTCCTATGTTGCAGTAACTCAGAACCTCAATCTGAGTGTTCCCAGCAGAGGTCATTCGGCTGAACACAATCGTGGACTAATTAGAGCCAGATGTAGGCAGTGCCGTCCATCGTGCTGGATGGACAGTGGTATCGTGCCAAACAACTGAGTTCTAGTTCTCAACAGTTTCACAAAGTGCCATAAGTTGAGGTTCAACTTACTGCTCCGGTTGAGTAGAGTGTAGCCGTCAAAGCTGAAATCAGTAGCACTCAGGTGAGAAGAACGGGAAGCAGATATACCCAGTCGGCTGGCAGAGTCCTACGGGGACCAGCCTATCTGGCTGCCACGCCTGAATGTTTGCAACCGCGGCCGAGCTAGCAGGGGCAATTGTGCAGAAATGCAAACTGCATAACCTGTCCAAATTTCACGGGTGTACAAGAAACCACGGGGGATTTACAAGGAGATGTTCACCCGGAAGAGCCGGAGGCCTGCCGGCAGCAAGATTCCGGAATTCTTCCTGAGAAGCCTTGAAAGCAGTGAAACGCTCCTATGTTGCAATAACTCAGAACCTCATTCTGAGTGTTCCTGGCAGAGGTCATTCGGCTGAACACAACCGTGGACTAATTAGAGCCAGATGTAGGCAGTGCCGTCCATAGTGCTGGATGGACAGTGGTGGCGTGCCAAACAACTGAGCTCTAGTTCTCATCACTTTCACAAAGTGCCATAAGTTGAGGTTCAACTTACTGCTCCGGTTGAGTAGAGTGCAGCCGTCAAAGCTGAAATCAGTAGCACTCAGGTGAGAAGAACGGGAAGCAGATATACCCAGTCGGCTGGCATAGTCCTACGGGGACCAGCCTATCAGGCTGCCACGACTGAATGTTTGCAACCGCGGCCGAGCTAGGCAGGCCCAATTGTGCAGCAATGCAAACTGCATAACCTGGCCAAATTTCACGGGTGTACAAGAAACCACGGGGGATTTACAAGGAGATGTTCACCCGGAAGAGCCGGAGGCTTGCCGGCAGCAAGATTCGGGAATTCTTCCTGAGAAGCCTTGAAAGCAGTGAAACGCTCCTATGTTGCAATAACTCAGAACCTCAATCTGAGTGTTCCCGGCAGAGGTCATTCGGCTGAACACAACCGTGGACTAATTAGAGCCAGATGTAGGCAGTGCCGTCCATAGTGCTGGATGGACAGTGTTGGCGTGCCAAACAACTGAGTTCTAGTTCTCAACACTTGCACAAAGTGCCATAAGTTGAGGTTCAACTTAATGCTCCGGTTGAGTAGAGTGTAGCCGTCAAAGCTGGAATCAGTAGCACTCAGGTGAGAAGAACGGGAAGCAGATATACCCAGTCCGCAGGCAGTTTCATAGGGGCACCAGCCTATCTGGCTGTCACGCCTGAATATTTGTAAACGCGGCTGAGCTAGGCAGGCGCAATTGTGCAGCAATGCAAACTGCATAACCTGGCCAAATTTCACGGGTGTACAAGAAACCACGGGGGATTTACAAGGAGATGTTCACCCGGAACAGCCGGAGGACTGCCGGCAGCAAGATTCCGGAATTCTTCCTGAGAAGCCTTGAAAGCAGTGAAACGCTCCTATGTGGCAATAACTCAGAACCTCATTTTGAGTGTTGCCGGCAGAGGTCATTCGACTGAACACAATCGTGGACTAATTAGAGCCAGATGTAGGCAGTGCCGTCCATAGTGATGGATGGACAGTGGTGGCGTGTCAAACAAGTGAGCTCTAGTTCTCAACATTTTCACAAAGTGCCATAAGTTGAGGTTCAACTTACTGCTCCGGTTGAGTAGAGTGCAGCCGTCAACGCTGGAATCAGTAGCACTCAGGTGAGAAGAACGGGAAGCAGATATACCCAGTCCGCTGGCAGAGTCCTACGGGGGCCAGCCTATATGGCTGCCACGCCTGAATGTTTGCAACCGCGGCCGAGCTAGGCAGGCGCAATTGTGCAGCAATGCAAACTGCATAACCTGTCCAAATTTCACGGGTGTACAAGAAACCACGGGGGATTTACAAGGAGATGTTCACCCGGAACAGCCGGAGGCCTGCCGGCAACAAGATTCCGGAATTCTTCCTGAGAAGCCTTGAAAGCAGTGAAACGCTCCTATGTTGCAGTAACTCAGAACCTCAATCTGAGTGTTCCCAGCAGAGGTCATTCGGCTGAAGACAATCGTGGACTAATTAGAGCCAGATGTAGGCAGTTCCGTCCATAGTGCTGGATGGACAGTGGTATCGTGCCAAACAACTGAGTTCTAGTTCTCAACAGTTTCACAAAGTGCCATAAGTTGAGGTTCAACTTACTGCTCCGGTTGAGTAGAGTGTAGCCGTCAAAGCTGAAATCAGTAGCACTCAGGTGAGAAGAACGGGAAGCAGATATACCCAGTCGGCTGGCAGAGTCCTACGGGGACCAGCCTATCTGGCTGCCACGCCTGAATGTTTGCAACCGCGGCCGAGCTAGCAGGAGCAATTGTGCAGAAATGCAAACTGCATAACCTGTCCAAATTTCAAGGGTGTACAAGAAACCACGGGGGATTTACAAGGAGATGTTCACCCGGAAAAGCCGGAGGCCTGCCGGCAGCAAGATTCCGGAATTCTTCCTGAGAAGCCTTGAAAGCAGTGAAACGCTCCTATGTTGCAATAACTCAGAACCTCATTCTGAGTGTTGCCGGCAGAGGTCATTCGGCTGAACACAACCGTGGACTAATTAGAGCCAGATGTAGGCAGTGCCGTCCATAGTGCTGGATGGACAGTGGTGGCGTGCTAAACAACTGAGCTCTAGTTCTCAACAGTTTCACAAAGTGCCATAAGTTCAGGTTCAACTTACTGCTCTGCTTGAGTAGAGTGCAGCCGTCAAACCTGAAATCAGTAGCACTCAGGTGAGAAGAACGGGAAGCAGATATACCCAGTCCGCTGGCAGAGTCCTACGGGCCCAGCCTTTATGGCTGCCACGCCTGAATGTTTGCAACCGCGGCCGAGCTAGGCAGGCGCAATTGTGCAGCAATGCAAACTGCATAACCTGTCCAAATTTCACGGGTGTACAAGAAACCACGGGGGATTTATAAGGAGATGTTCATTCGGAAGAGCCGGAGGCCTGCCGGCATCAAGACTCCGGAATTCTTCCTTAGAAGCCTTGAAAGCAGTGGAACGCTCCTATGTTGCAATAACTCAGAACCTCATTCTGAGTGTTGCCGGCAGAGGTCATTCGGCTGAACAAAACCATGGACTAATTAGAGCCCGATGTAGGCAGTGCCGTCCATAGTGCTGGATGGACAGTGGTGGCGTGCGAAACAACTGAGCGCTAGTTCTCAACAGTTTCACAAAATGCCGTAAGTTGAGGTTCAACTTAATGCTCCGGTTGAGTAGAGTGTAGCCGTCAAAGCTGGAATCAGTAGCACTCAGGTGAGAAGAACGGGAAGCAGATATACCCAGTCCGCTGGCAGTGTCCTACGGGGACCAGCCTATCTGGCTGCCACGCCCGAATGTTTGTAACCGCGGCCGAGATTGGCAGGCGCAATTGAGCAGTAATGCAAACTGCATAACCTGTCCAAATTTCACGGGTGTACAAGAAATCACGGGGGATTTACAAGGAGATGTTCACCCAGAACAGCCGGAGGCCTGCCGGCAGCAAGATTCCGGTATTCTTCCTGAGAAGCCTTGAAAGCAGTGAAACGCTCCTATGTTGCAATAACTCAGAACCTCATTCTGAGTGTTCCCGGCAGAGGTCATTCGGCTGAACACAACCGTGGACTAATTAGAGACAGATGTAGGCAGTGCCGTCCATAGTGCTGGATGGAGAGAGGTGGCGTGCCAAACAACTGAGTTCTAGTGCTCAACACTTTCACAAAGTGCCATAAGTTGAGGTTCAACTTAATGCTCCGGTTGAGTAGAGTGTAGCCGTGAAAGGTGGAATCAGTAGCACTCAGGTGAGAAGAACGGGAAGCAGATATACCCAGTCCGCAGGCACTGTCGTACGGGGACCAGCCTATCTGGCTGCCACGGCTTAATGTTTGTAACCGCGGCCGAGCTAGGCAGGCGCAATTGTGCAGCAATGCAAACTGCATAACCTGGCCAAATTTCACGGGTGTACAAGAAACCACGGGGGATTTACAAGGAGATGTTCACCCGGAACAGCCGGAGGCCTGCCGGCAGCAAGATTCCGGAATTCTTCCTGAGAAGCCTTGAAGGCAGTGAAACGCTCCTATGTTGCAATAACTCAGAACCTCATTCTGAGTGTTGCCGGCAGAGGTCATTCGGCTGAACACAATCGTGGACTAATTAGAGCCAGAAGTAGGCAATGCTGTCCATAGTGCTGGATGGAGAGTGGTGGCGTGCCAAACAACTGAGCTCTAGTTCTCAACATTTTCACAAAGTGCCATAAGTTGAGGTTCAACTTACTGCTCCGGTTGAGTAGAGTGTAGCCGTCAAAGCTGAAATCAGTAGCACTCAGGTGAGAAGAACGGGAAGCAGATACACCCAGTCCGCTGGCAGAGTCCTACGGGGACCAGCCTATCTGGCTGCCACGCCTGAATGTTTTTAACCGTGGCCGAGCTAGGCAGGGGCAATTGTGCAGCAATGCAAACTGCATAACCTGGCCAAATTTCGCGGGTGTACAAGAAACCACGGGGTTTTACAAGGAGATATTCACCCGGAACAGCCGGAGGCCTGCCGGCATCAAGATTCCAGAATTCTTCTTGAGAAGCCTTGAAAGCAGTGAAACGCTCCTATGTTGCAGTAACTCAGAACCCCAATCTGAGTGTTCCCAGCAGAGGTCATTCGGCTGAACACAATCGTGGACTAATTAGAGCCAGATGTAGGCAGTTCCGTCCATAGTGCTGGATGGACATTGGTATCGTGCCAAACAACTGAGCTCTAGTTCTCAACAGTTTCACAAAGTGCCATAAGTTGAGGTTGAACTTACTGCTCCGGTTGAGTAGAGTGTATCCTTCAAAGCTGAAATCAGTAGCACTCAGGTGAGAAGAACGGGAACCAGATATACCCAGTCCCCTGGCAGAGTCCTACGGGGACCAGACTTTCCGGCTGTCACGCCTGAATGTTTGCAACCGCGGCCGAGCTAGGCAGGGGCAATTGTGCAGCAATGCAAACTGCATAACCTGGCCAAATTTCACGGGTGTACAAGAAACCACGGCGGATTTACAAGGAGATGTTCACCCGGAACAGCTGGAGGCCTGCCGGCAGCAAGATTCCGGAATTCTTTCTGAGAAGCCTTGAAAGCAGTGAAACGCTCCTATGTTGCAATAACTCAGAACCTCATTCTGAGTGTTCCTGGCAGAGGTCATTAGGCTGAACACAACCGTGGACTAATTAGAGCCAGATGTAGGCAGTGCCGTCCATAGTGCTGGATGGAGAGTGGTGGCGTGCCAAACAACTGAGCTCTAGTTCTCAACAGTTTCACAAAGTGCCATAAGTTGAGGTTCAACTTACTGCTCCGGTTGAGTAGAGTGTAGCCGTCAAAGCTGGAATCAGTAGCACTCAGGTGAGAAGAACGGGAAGCAGATATACCCAGACGGCTGGCAGAGTCCTACGGGGACCAGCCTATCTGGCTGCCATGCCTGAATGTTTGCAACCGCGGCCGAGCTAGGCAGGCGCAATTGTGCAGCAATGCAAACTGCATAACCTGGCCGCACTTCACGGGTGTACAAGAAACCACGGGGGATTTACAAGGAGATGTTCACCCGGAAGAGCCCGAGGCCTGCCGGCAGCAAGATTCCGGAATTCTTCCTGAGAAGCCTTGAAAGCAGTGAAACGCTCCTATGTTGCAATAACTCAGAACCTCATTCTGAGTGTTCCTGGCAGAGGTCATTCGGCAGAATACAACCGTGGACTAATTAGAGCCAGAAGTAGCCAGTGCCGTCCATAGTGCTGGATGGAGAGTGGTGGCGTGCCAAACAACTGAGTTCTAGTTCTCAACAGTTTCACAAAGTGCCATAAGTTGAGGTTCAACTTACTGCTCTGCTTGAGTAGAGTGCAGCCGTCAAAGCTGAAATCAGTAGCACTCAGGTGAGAAGAACGGGAAGCAGATATACCTAGTCCGCTGGCAGAGTCCTACGGGGACCAGCTTATCTGGCTGCCACGACTGAATGTTTGTAACCGCGGCCGAGCTAGGCAGGGACAATTGTGCAGCAATGCAAACTTTATAACCTGGCCAAATTTCACGGGTGTACAAGAAACCACGGGGGATTTACAAGGAGATGTTCCCCGGGAACAGCCGGAGGCCTGCCGGCAGCAAGATTCCGGTATTCTTCCTGAGAAGCCTTGAAAGCAGTGAAACGCTCCTTTGTTGCAGTAACTCAGAACCTCAATCTGAGTGTTCCCAGCAGAGGTCATTCGGCTGAACACAATCGTGGACTAATTAGAGCCAGATGTAGACAGTTCCGTCCATAGTGCTGGATGGACAGTGGTATCGTGCCAAACAACTGAGTTCTAGTTCTCAACAGTTTCACAAAGTGCCATAAGTTGAGGTTCAACTTACTGCTCTGCTTGAGTAGAGTGCAGCGGTCAAAGCTGAAATCAGTAGCACTCAGGTGAGAAGAACGGGAAGCAGATATACCCAGTCGGCTGGCAGAGTCCTATGAGGACCAGCCTATCTGGCAGCCACGCCTGAATGTTTGCAACCGCGGCTGAGCTAGGCAGGCGCAATTGTGCAGCAATGCAAACTGCGTAACCTGGCCACATTTCACGGGTGTACAAGAAACCACGGGGGATTTACAAGGAGATGTTCACCCGGAACAGTCAGAGGCCTGCTGGCAGCAAGATTGCGGAATTCTTCCTGAGAAGCCTTGAAAGCAGTGAAACGCTCCTATGTTGCAATAACTCAGGACCTCATTCTGAGTGTTGCCGGCAGAGGTCATTCGGCTGAACACAACCGTGGACTAATTAGAGCCAGATGTAGGCAGTGCCGTCCATAGTGCTGGATGGACAGTGGTGGCGTGCCAAACAACTGAGCTCTAGTTCTCAACAGTTTCACAAAGTGCCATAAGTTGAGGTTCAACTTACTGCTGTGCTTGAGTAGAGTGCAGCCGTCAAAGCTGAAATCAGTAGCACTCAGGTGAGAAGAACGGGAAGCAGATATACCCAGTCCGCTGGCAGAGTCCTACGGGGACCAGCCTATCTGGCTGCCACGTCTGAATGTTTGTAACCGCGGCCGAGCTAGGCAGGGACAATTGTGCAGCAATGCAAACTGCATAAAATGGCCAAACTTCACGGGTGTACAAGAAACCACGGGGGATTTACAAGGAGATGTTCACCCGGAACAGCCGGAGGCCTGCCGGTAGCAAGGTTCCGGAATTCTTCCTGAAAAGCCTTGAAAGCACTGAAACGCTCCTATGTTGCAGTAACTCAGAACCTCAATCTGAGTGTTCCCAGCAGAGGTCATTCGGCTGAACACAATCGTGGACTAATTAGAGCCAGATGTAGGCAGTTCCGTCCATCGTGCTGGATGGACAGTGGTATCGTGCCAAACAACTGAGTTCTAGTTCTCAACAGTTTCACAAAGTGCCATAAGTTGAGGTTCAACTTACTGCTCCGGTTGAGTAGAGTGTAGCCGTCAAAGCTGAAATCAGAAGCACTCAGGTGAGAAGAACGGGAAGCAGATATACCCAGTCGGCTGGCAGAGTCCTACGGGACCAGCCTATCTGGCTGCCACGCCTGAATGTTTGCAACCGCGGCTGAGCTAGGCAGGCGCAATTGTGCAGAAATGCAAACTGCATAACCTGGCCAAATTTCACGGGTGTACAAGAAACCACGGGGGATTTACAAGGAGATGTTCACCCGGAAGAGCCGGAGGCCTGCCGGCAGCAAGATTCCGGAATTCTTCCTGAGAAGCCTTGAAAGCAGTGAAACGCTCCTATGTTGCAATAACTCAGAACCTCATTCTGAGTGTTCCTGGCAGAGGTCATTCGGCTGAACACAACCGTGGACTAATTAGAGCCAGATGTAGGCAGTGCCGTCCATAGTGCTGGATGGACAGTTGTGGCGTGCCAAACAACTGAGATCTAGTTCTCATCACTTTCACAAAGTGCCATAAGTTGAGGTTCAACTTACTGCTCCGGTTGAGTAGAGTGCAGCCGTCAAAGCTGAAATCAGTAGCACTCAGGTGAGAAGAACGGGAAGCAGATATACCCAGTCCGCTGGCAGAGTCCTACGGGGACCAGCCTATCAGGCTGCCACGACTGAATGTTTGCAACCGCGGCTGAGCTAGGCAGGCCCAATTGTGCAGCAATGCAAACTGCATAACCTGGCCAAATTTCACGGGTGTACAAGAAACCACGGGGGATTTACAAGGAGATGTTCACCCGGAAGAGCCGGAGGCTTGCCGGCAGCAAGATTCGGGAATTCTTCCTGAGAAGCCTTGAAAGCAGTGAAACGCTCCTATGTTGCAATAACTCAGAACCTCAATCTGAGTGTTCCCGGCAGAGGTCATTCGGCTGAACACAACCGTGGACTAATTAGAGCCAGATGTAGGCAGTGCCGTCCATAGTGCTGGATGGACAGTGTTGGCGTGCCAAACAACTGAGTTCTAGTTCTCAACACTTGCACAAAGTGCCATAAGTTGAGGTTCAACTTAATGCTCCGGTTGAGTAGAGTGTAGCCGTCAAAGCTGGAATCAGTAGCACTCAGGTGAGAAGAACGGGAAGCAGATATACCCAGTCCGCAGGCAGTTTCGTACGGGGACCAGCCTATCTGGCTGCCACGCCTGAATATTTGTAAACGCGGCTGAGCTAGGCAGGCGCAATTGTGCAGCAATGCAAACTGCATAACGTGGCCAAATTTCACGGGTGTACAAGAAACCACGGGGGATTTACAAGGAGATGTTCACCCGGAACAGCCGGAGGACTGCCGGCAGCAAGATTCCGGAATTCTTCCTGAGAAGCCTTGAAAGCAGTGAAACGCTCCTATGTTGCAATAACTCAGAACCTCATTTTGAGTGTTGCCGGCAGAGGTCATTCGACTGAACACAATCGTGGACTAATTAGAGCCAGATGTAGGCAGTGCCGTCCATAGTGCTGGATGGACAGTGGTGGCGTGCCAAACAACTGAGCTCTAGTTCTCAATATTTTCACAAAGTGCCATAAGTTGAGGTTCAACTTACTGCTCCGGTTGAGTAGAGTGTAGCCGTCAACGCTGGAATCAGTAGCACTCAGGTGAGAAGAACGGGAAGCAGATATACCCAGTCCGCTGGCAGAGTCCTACGGGGGCCAGCCTATATGGCTGCCACGCCTGAACGTTTGCAACCGCGGCCGAGCTAGGCAAGCGCAATTGTGCAGCAATGCAAACTGCATAACCTGTCCAAATTTCACGGGTGTACAAGAAACCACGGGGGATTTACAAGGAGATGTTCACCCCGAACAGCCGGAGGCCTGCCGGCAGCAAGATTCCGGTATTCTTCCTGAGAATCCTTGAAAGCAGTGAAACGCTCCTATGTTGCAGTAACTCAGAACCTCAATCTGAGTGTTCCCAGCAGAGGTCATTCGGCTGAAGACAATCGTGGACTAATTAGAGCCAGATGTAGGCAGTTCCGTCCATAGTGCTGGATGGACAGTGGTATCGTGCCAAACAACTGAGTTCTAGTTCTCAACAGTTTCACAAAGTGCCATAAGTTGAGGTTCAACTTACTGCTCCGGTTGAGTAGAGTGTAGCCGTCAAAGCTGAAATCAGTAGCACTCAGGTGAGAAGAACGGGAAGCAGATATACCCAGTCGGCTGGCAGAGTCCTACGGGGACCAGCCTATCTGGCTGCCACGCCTGAATGTTTGCAACCGCGGCCGAGCTAGCAGGGGCAATTGTGCAGAAATGCAAACTGCATAACCTGTCCAAATTTCAAGGGTGTACAAAAACCACGGGGGATTTACAAGGAGATGTTCACCCGGAAAAGCCGGAGGCCGGCCGGCAGCAAGATTCCGGAATTCTTCCTGAGAAGCCTTGAAAGCAGTGAAACGCTCCTATGTTGCAATAACTCAGAACCTCATTCTGAGTGTTCCTGGCAGAGGTCATTCGGCTGAACACAACCGTGGACTAATTAGAGCCAGATGTAGGCAGTGCCGTCCATAGTGCTGGATGGACAGTGGTGGCATGCCAAACAACTGAGCTCTAGTTCTCAACAGTTTCACAAAGTGCCATAAGTTCATGTTCAACTTACTGCTCTGCTTGAGTAGAGTGCAGCCGTCAAAGCTGAAATCAGTAGCACTCAGGTGAGAAGAACGGGAAGCAGATATACCGAGTCCGCTGGCAGAGTCCTACGGGCCCAGTCTTTATGGCTGCCACGCCTGAATGTTTGCAACCGCGGCCGAGCTAGGCAGGCGCAATTGTGCAGCAATGCAAACTGCATAACCTGGCCAAATTTCACGGATGTACAAGAAACCACGGGGAATTTACAAGGAGATGTTCACCCGGAACAGCCGGAGGCCTGCCGGCAGCAAGATTCCGGAATTCTTCCTGAGAAGCCTTGAAGGCAGTGAAACGCTCCTATGTTGCAATAACTCAGAACCTCATTCTGAGTGTTGCCGGCAGAGGTCATTCGGCTGAACACAATCGTGGACTAATTAGAGCCAGAAGTAGGCAATGCCGTCCATAGTGCTGGATGGAGAGTGGTGGCGTGCCAAACAACTGAGCTCTAGTTCTCAACATTTTCACAAAGTGCCATAAGTTGAGGTTCAACTTACTGCTCCGGTTGAGTAGAGTGTAGCCGTAAAAGCTGAAATCAGTAGCACTCAGGTGAGAAGAACGGGAAGCAGATACACCCAGTCCCCAGGCAGAGTCCAACGGGACCAGCCTATCTGGCTGCCACGCCTGAATGTTTTTAACCGTGGCCGAGCTAGGCAGGGGCAATTGTGCAGCAATGCAAACTGCATAACCTGGCCAAATTTCGCGGGTGTACAAGAAACCACGGGGTTTTACAAGGAGATGTTCACCCGGAACAGCCGGAGGCCTGCCGGCATCAAGATTCCGGAATTCTTCCTGAGAAGCCTTGAAAGCAGTGAAACGCTCCTATGTTGCAGTAACTCAGAACCTCAATCTGAGTGTTCCCAGCAGAGGTCATTCGGCTGAACACAATCGTGGACTAATTAGAGCCAGATGTAGGCAGTTCCGTCCATAGTGCTGGATGGACATTGGTATCGTGCCAAACAACTGAGCTCTAGTTCTCAACAGTTTCACAAAGTGCCATAAGTTGAGGTTCAACTTACTGCTCCGGTTGAGTAGAGTGTATCCTTCAAAGCTGAAATCAGTAGCACTCAGGTGAGAAGAACGGGAACCAGATATACCCAGTCCCCTGGCAGAGTCCTACGGGGACCAGACTATCCGGCTGTCACGCCTGAATGTTTGCAAAAGCGGCCGAGCTAGGCAGGGGCAATTGTGCAGCAATGCAAACTGCATAACCTGGCCAAATTTCACGGGTGTACAAGAAACCACGGGGGATTTACAAGGAGATGTTCACCCGGAACAGCTGGAGGCCTGCCGGCAGCAAGATTCCGGAATTCTTCCTGAGAAGCCTTGAAACCAGTGAAACGCTCCTATGTTGCAATAACTCAGAACCTCATTCTGAGTGTTCCTGGCAGAGGTCATTAGGCTGAACACAACCGTGGACTAATTAGAGCCAGATGTAGGCAGTGCCGTCCATAGTGCTGGATGGAGAGTGGTGGCGTGCCAAACAACTGAGCTCTAGTTCTCAACACTTTCACAAAGTGCCATAAGTTGAGGTTCAACTTACTGCTCCGGTTGAGTAGAGTGTAGCCGTCAAAGCTGGAATCAGTAGCACTCATGTGAGAAGAACGGGAAGCAGATATACCCAGACGGCTGGCAGAGTCCTACGGGGACCAGCCTATCTGGCTGCCACGCCTGAATGTTTGCAACCGCGGCCGAGCTAGGCAGGCGCAATTGTGCAGCAATGCAAACTGCATAACCTGGCCGCACTTCACGGGTGTACAAGAAACCACGGGGGATTTACAAGGAGATGTTCACCCGGAAGAGCCCGAGGCCTGCCGGCAGCAAGATTCCGGAATTCTTCCTGAGAAGCCTTGAAAGCAGTGAAACGCTCCTATGTTGCAATAACTCAGAACCTCATTCTGAGTGTTCCTGGCAGAGGTCATTCGGCAGAATACAACCGTGGACTAATTAGAGCCAGAAGTAGCCAGTGCCGTCCATAGTGCTGGATGGAGAGTGGTGGCGTGCCAAACAACTGAGCTCTAGTTCTCAACAGTTTCACAAAGTGCCATAAGTTGAGGTTCAACTTACTGCTCCGGTTGAGTAAAGTGCAGCCGTCAAAGCTGAAATCAGTAGCACTCAGGTGAGAAGAACGGGAAGCAGATATACCCAGTCCGCTGGCAGAGTCCTACGGGGACCAGCTTATCTGGCTGCCACGACTGAATGTTTGTAACCGCGGCCGAGCTAGGCAGGGACAATTGTGCAGCAATGCAAACTACATAACCTGGCCAAATTTCACGGGTGTACAAGAAACCACGGGGGATTTACAAGGAGATGTTCACCTGGAACAGCCGGAGGCCTGCCGGCCGCAAGATTCCGGTATTCTTCCTGAGAAGCCTTGAAAGCAGTGAAGCGCTCCTTTGTTGCAGTCACTCAGAACCTCAATCTGAGTGTTGCCGGCAGAGGTCATTCGGCTGAACACAACCGTGGACTAATTAGAGCCAGATGTAGGCAGTGCCGTCCATAGTGCTGGATGGACAGTGGTGGCGTGCCAAACAACTGAGTGCTAGTTCTCAACAGTTTCACAAAATGCCGTAAGTTGAGGTTCAACTTAATGCTCCGGTTGAGTAGAGTGTAGCCGTCAAAGCTGGAATCAGTAGCACTCAGGTGAGAAGAACGGGAATCAGATATACCCAGTCCGCTGGCAGTGTCCTACGGGGACCAGACTATCTGGCTGCCACGCCCGAATGTTTGTAACCGCGGCCGAGCTAGGCAGGCACAATTGAGCAGCAATACAAACTGCATAACCTGTCCAAATTTCACGGGTGTACAAGAAACCACGGGGGATTTACAAGGAGATGTTCACCCGGAACAGCCGGAGGCCTGCCGGCAGCAAGATTCCGGAATTCTTCCTGAGAAGCCTTGAAAGCAGTGAAACGCTCCTATGTTGCAATAACTCAGAACCTCATTCTGAGTGATCCCGGCAGAGGTAATTCGGCTGAACACAACCGTGGACTAATTAGAGACAGATGTAGGCAGTGCCGTCCATAGTGCTGGATGGAGAGTGGTGGCGTGCCAAACAACTGAGTTCTAGTGCTCAACACTTTCACAAAGTGCCATAAGTTGAGGTTCAACTTAATGCTCCGGTTGAGTAGAGTGTAGCCGTCAAAGCTGGAATCAGTAGCACTCAGGTGAGAAGAACGGGAAGCAGATATACCCAGTCCGCAGGCAGTGTCGTACGGGGACCAGCCTATCTGGCTGCCGCGGCTTAATGTTTGTAACCGCGGCCGAGCTAGGCAGGCGCAATTGTGCAGCAATGCAAACTGCATAACCTGGCCAAATTTCATGGGTGTACAAGAAACCACGGGGGATTTACAAGGAGATGTTCACCCGGAACAGCCGGAGGCCTGCCGGCAGCAAGATTCCGGAATTCTTCCTGAGAAGCCTTGAAGGCAGTGAAACGATCCTATGTTGCAATAACTCAGAACCTCATTCTGAGTGTTGCCGGCAGAGGTCATTCGGCTGAACACAATCGTGGACTAATTAGAGCCAGAAGTAGGCAATGCCGTCCATAGTGCTGGATGGAGAGTGGTGGCGTGATAAACAACTGAGCTCTAGTTCTCAACATTTTCACAAAGTGCCATAAGTTGAGGTTCAACTTACTGCTCCGGTTGAGTAGAGTGTAGCCGTCAAAGCTGAAATCAGTAGCACTCAGGTGAGAAGAACGGGAAGCAGATACACCCAGTCCGCTGGCAGAGTCCTACGGGGACCAGCCTATCTGGCTGCCACGACTGAATGTTTTTAACCGTGGCCGAGCTAGGCAGGGGCAATTGTGCAGCAATGCAAACTGCATAACCTGGCCAAATTTCGCGGGTGTACAAGAAACCACGGGGTTTTACAAGGAGATGTTCACCCGGAACAGCCGGAGGCCTGCCGGCATCAAGATTCCGGAATTCTTCCTGAGAAGCCTTGAAAGCAGTGAAACGCTCCTATGTTGCAGTAACTCAGAACCTCAATCTGAGTGTTCCCAGCAGAGGTCATTCGGCTGAACACAATCGTGGACTAATTAGAGCCAGATGTAGGCAGTTCCGTGCATAGTGCTGGAAGGACATTGGTATCGTGCCAAACAACTGAGCTCTAGTTCTCAACAGTTTCACAAAGTGCCATAAGTTGAGGTTCAACTTACTGCTCCGGTTGAGTAGAGTGTATCCTTCAAAGCTGAAATCAGTAGCACTCAGGTGAGAAGAACGGGAACCAGATATACCCAGTCCCCTAGCAGAGTTCTACGGGGACCAGACTTTCCGGCTGTCACGCCTGAATGTTTGCAACCGCGGCCGAGCTAGGCAGGGGCAATTGTGCAGCAATGCAAACTGCATAACCTGGCCAAATTTCACGGGTGTACAAGAAACCACGGGGGATTTACAAGGAGATGTTCACCCGGAACAGCTGGAGGCCTGCCGGCAGCAAGATTCCGGAATTCTTCCTGAGAAGCCTTGAAAGCAGTGAAACGCTCCTATGTTGCAATAACTCAGAACCTCATTCTGAGTGTTCCTGGCAGAGGTCATTAGGCTGAACACAACCGTGGACTAATTAGAGCCAGATGTAGGCAGTGCCGTCCATAGTGCTGGATGGAGAGTGGTGGCGTGCCAAACAACTGAGCTCTAGTTCTCAACAGTTTCACAAAGTGCCATAAGTTGAGGTTCAACTTACTGCTCCGGTTGAGTAGAGTGTAGTCGTCAAAGCTGGAATCAGTAGCACTCAGGTGAGAAGAACGGGAAGCAGATATACCCAGTCGGCTGGCAGAGTCCGACGGGGACCAGCCTATCTGGCTGCCACGCCTGAATGTTTGCAACCGCGGCCGAGCTAGCAGGGGCAAATGTGCAGAAATGCAAACTGCATAACCTGTCCAAATTTC
Organism: Dipodomys merriami; assembly: GCF_024711535.1. Classification (NCBI taxonomy): domain Eukaryota; kingdom Metazoa; phylum Chordata; class Mammalia; order Rodentia; family Heteromyidae; genus Dipodomys; species Dipodomys merriami. The sequence goes on from NW_027203860.1 coordinate 1,238,805, forward strand.
ACGGGTGTACAAGAAACCACGGGGGATTTACAAGGAGATGTTCACCCGGAAAAGCCGGAAGCCTGCCGGCAGCAAGATTCTGGAATTCTTCCTGAGAATCCTTGAAAGCAGTGAAACGCTCCTATGTTGCAATAACTCAGAACCTCATTCTGAGTGTTGCCGGCAGAGGTCATTCGGCTGAACACTACCGTGGACTAATTAGAGCCAGATGTAGGCAGTGCCGTCCATTGGGCTGGATGGACAGTGGTGGCGTGCCAAACAACTGAGCTCTAGTTCTCAACAGTTTCACAAAGTGCCATAAGTTGAGGTTCATCTTACTGCTCTGCTTGAGTAGAGTGCAGCCGTCAAAGCTGAAATCAGTAGCACTCAGGTGAGAAGAACGGGAAGCAGATATACCCAGTCGGCTTGCAGAGTCCTACGGGGACCAGCCTATCAGGCTGCCACGACTGAATGTTTGCAACCGCGGCCGAGCTAGGCAGGCCCAATTGTGCAGCAATGCAAACTGCATAACCTGGCCAAATTTCACGGGTGTACAAGAAACAACGGGGGATTTACAAGGAGATGTTCACCCGGTAGAGCCGGAGGCTTGCCGGCAGCAAGATTCGGGAATTCTTCCTGAGAAGCCTTGAAAGCAGTGAAACGCTCCTATGTTGCAATAACTCAGAACCTCAATCTGAGTGTTCCCGGCAGAGGTCATTCGGCTGAACACAACCGTGGACTAATTAGAGCCAGATGTAGGCAGTGCCGTCCATAGTGCTGGATGGACAGTGTTGGCGTGCTAAACAACTGAGTTCTAGTTCTCAACACTTGCACAAAGTGCCATAAGTTGAGGTTCAACTTAATGCTCCGGTTGAGTAGAGTGTAGCCGTCAAAGCTGGAATCAGTAGCACTCAGGTGAGAAGAACGGGAAGCAGATATACCCAGTCCGCAGGCAGTTTCGTACGGGGACCAGCCTATCTGGCTGTCACGCCTGAATATTTGTAAACGCGGCTGAGCTAGGCAGGCGCAATTGTGCAGCAATGCAAACTGCATAACCTGGCCAAATTTCACGGGTGTACAAGAAACCACGGGGGATTTACAAGGAGATGTTCACCCGGAACAGCCGGAGGCCTGCCGGCAGCAAGATTCCGGAATTCTTCCTGAGAAGCCTTGAAAGCAGTGAAACGCTCCTATGTTGCAATAACTGAGAACCTCATTTTGAGTGTTGCCGGCAGAGGTCATTCGACTGAACACAATCGTGGACTAATTAGAGCCAGATGTAGGCAGTGCCGTCCATAGTGCTGGATGGACAGTGGTGGCTTGCCAAACAAGTGAGCTCTAGTTCTCAACATTTTCACAAAGTGCCATAAGTTGAGGTTCAACTTACTGCTCCGGTTGAGTAGAGTGTAGCCGTCAACGCTGGAATCAGTAGCACTCAGGTGAGAAGAACGGGAAGCAGATATACCCAGTCCGCTGGCAGAGTCCTACGGGGGCCAGCCTATATGGCTGCCACGCCTGAATGTTTGCAACCGCGGCCGAGCTAGGCAGGCGCAATTGTGCAGCAATGCAAACTGCATAACCTGTCCAAATTTCACGGGTGTACAAGAAACCACGGGGGATTTACAAGGAGATGTTCACCCGGAACAGCCGGAGGCCTGCCGGCAGCAAGATTCCGGTATTCTTCCTGAGAAGCCTTGAAAGCAGTGAAACGCTCCTATGTTGCAGTAACTCAGAACCTCAATCTGAGTGTTCCCAGCAGAGGTCATTCGGCTGAACACAATCGTGGACTAATTAGAGCCAGATGTAGGCAGTGCCGTCCATAGTGCTGGATGGACAGTGGTATCGTGCCAAACAACTGAGTTCTAGTTCTCAACAGTTTCACAAAGTGCCATAAGTTGAGGTTCAACTTACTGCTCCGGTTGAGTAGAGTGTAGCCGTCAAAGCTGAAATCAGTAGCACTCAGGTGAGAAGAACCGGAAGCAGATATACCCAGTCGGCTGGCAGAGTCCTACGGGGACCAGCCTATCTGGCTGCCACGCCTGAATGTTTGCAACCGCGGCCGAGCTAGCAGGGGCAATTGTGCAGAAATTCAAACTGCATAACCTGTCCAAATTTCAAGGGTGTACAAGAAACCACGGGGGATTTACAAGGAGATGTTCACCCGGAAAAGCCGGAGGCCTGCCGGCAGCAAGATTCCGGAATTCTTCCTGAGAAGCCTTGAAAGCAGTGAAACGCTCCTATGTTGCAATAACTCAGAACCTCATTCTGAGTGTTGCCGGCAGAGGTCATTCGGCTTAACACAACCGTGGACTAATTAGAGCCAGATGTAGGCAGTGCCGTCCATAGTGCTGGATGGACAGTGGTGGCGTGCCAAACAACTGAGCGCTAGTTCTCAACATTTTCACAAAATGCCGTAAGTTGAGGTTCAACTTAATGCTCCGGTTGAGTAGAGTGTAGCCGTCAAAGCTGGAATCAGTAGCACTCAGGTGAGAAGAACGGGAAGCAGCTATACCCAGTCCGCTGGCAGTGTCCTACGGGGACCAGACTATCTGGCTGCCACGCCTGAATGTTTGCAACCGCGGCCGAGCTAGGCAGGCGCAATTGTGCAGCAATGCAAACTGCATAACCTGGCCGCACTTCACCGGTGTACAAGAAACCACGGGGGATTTACAAGGAGATGTTCACCCGGAATAGCCGGAGTCCTGCCGGCAGCAAGATTCCGGAATTCTTCCTGAGAAGCCTTGAAAGCAGTGAAACGCTCCTATGTTGCAATAACTCAGAACCTCATTCTGAATGTTCCCGGCAGAGGTCATTCGGCAGAACACAACCGTGGACTAATTAGAGCCAGAAGTAGGCAGTGCCGTCTATAGTGCTGGATGGAGAGTGGTGGCGTGCCAAACAACTGAGTTCTAGTTCTCAACAGTTTCACAAAGTGCCATAAGTTGAGGTTCAACTTACTGCTCCGGTTGAGTAGAGTGTAGCCCTCAAACCTGGAATCAGTAGCACTCAGGTGAGAAGAACGGGAAGCAGATATACCCAGTCAGCTGGCAGAGTCCTACGGGGACCAGCCTATCTGGCTGCCACGCCTGAATATTTGTAACCGCGGCCGAGCTAGGCAGGGAAAATTGTGCAGCAATGCAAACTGCATAACCTGGCCAAATTTCACGGGTGTACAAGAAACCACGGGGGATTTACAAGGAGATGTTCACCCGGTAGAGCCGGTGGCCTGCCGGCCGCAAGATTCCGGAATTCTTCCTAAGAAGCATTGAAAGCAGTGAAACGCTCCTGTGTTGCAATAACTCAGAACCTCATTCTGAGTGTTGCCGGCATAGGTCATTCGTCTGAACACAACCGTGGACTAATTAGAGCCAGATGTAGGCAGTGCCGTCCATAGTGCTGGATGGAGAGTGGTGGCGTGCCAAACAACTGAGCTCTAGTTCTCAACAGTTTCACAAAGTGCCATAAGTTGAGGTTCAACTTACTGCTCTGCTTGAGTAGAGTGCAGCCGTCAAAGCTGAAATCAGTAGCACTCAGGTGAGAAGAACGGGAAGCAGATATACCCAGTCGGCTGGCAGAGTCCTACGAGGACCAGCCTATCTGGCTGCCACGCCTGAATGTTTGCAACCGCGGCTGAGCTAGGCAGGCGCAATTGTGCAGCAATGCAAACTGCATAACCTGGCCACATTTCACGGGTGTACAAGAAACCACGGGGGATTTACAAGGAGATGTTCACCCGGAACAGCCAGAGGCCTGCTGGCAGCAAGATTGCGGAATTCTTCCTGAGAAGCCTTGAAAGCAGTGAAACGCTCCTATGTTGCAATAACTCAGGACCTCATTCTGAGTGTTGCCGGCAGAGGTCATTCGGCTGAACACAACCGTGGACTAATTAGAGCCAGATGTAGGCAGTGCCGTCCATAGTGCTGGATGGACAGTGGTGGCGTGCCAAACAACTGAGCTCTAGTTCTCAACAGTTTCACAAAGTGCCATAAGTTGAGGTTCAACTTACTGCTGTGCTTGAGTAGAGTGCAGCCGTCAAAGCTGAAATCAGTAGCACTCAGGTGAGAAGAACGGGAAGCAGATATACCCAGTCCGCTGGCAGAGTCCTACGGGGACCAGCCTATCTGGCTGCCACGTCTGAATGTTTGTAACCGCGGCCGAGCTAGGCAGGGACAATTGTGCAGCAATGCAAACTGCATAACCTGGCCAAACTTCACGGGTGTACAAGAAACCACGGGGGATTTACAAGGAGATGTTCACCCGGAACAGCCGGAGGCCTGCCGGCAGCAAGATTCCGGAATTCTTCCTGAGAAGCCTTGAAGGCAGTGAAACGCTACTATGTTGCAGTAACTCAGAACCTCAACCTGAGTGTTCCCAGCAGAGGTCATTCGGCAGAACACAACCGTGGACTAATTAGAGCCAGAAGTAGGCAGTGCCGTCTATAGTGCTGGATGGAGAGTGGTGGCGTGCCAAACAACTGAGTTCTAGTTCTCAACAGTTTCACAAAGTGCCATAAGTTGAGGTTCAACTTACTGCTCCGGTTGAGTAGAGTGTAGCCCTCAAACCTGGAATCAGTAGCACTCAGGTGAGAAGAACGGGAAGCAGATATACCCAGTCCGCTGGCAGAGTCCTACGGGGACCAGCCTATCTGGCTGCCACGCCTGAATATTTGTAACCGCGGCCGAGCTAGGCAGGGAAATTTGTGCAGCAATGCAAACTGCATAACCTGGCCAAATTTCACGGGTGTACAAGAAACCACGGGGGATTTACAAGGAGATGTTCACCCGGTAGAGCCGGTGGCCTGCCGGCCGCAAGATTCCGGAATTCTTCCTAAGAAGCATTGAAAGCAGTGAAACGCTCCTGTGTTGCAATAACTCAGAACCTCATTCTGAGTGTTGCCGGCATAGGTCATTCGTCTGAACACAACCGTGGACTAATTAGAGCCAGATGTAGGCAGTGCCGTCCATAGTGCTGGATGGAGAGTGGTGGCGTGCCAAACAACTGAGCTCTAGTTCTCAACAGTTTCACAAAGTGCCATAAGTTGAGGTTCAACTTACTGCTCTGCTTGAGTAGAGTGCAGCCGTCAAAGCTGAAATCAGTAGCACTCAGGTGAGAAGAACGGGAAGCAGATATACCCAGTCGGCTGGCAGAGTCCTACGAGGACCAGCCTATCTGGCAGCCACGCCTGAATGTTTGCAACCGCGGCTGAGCTAGGCAGGCGCAATTGTGCAGCAATGCAAACTGCATAACCTGGCCACATTTCACGGGTGTACAAGAAACCACGGGGGATTTACAAGGAGATGTTCACCCGGAACAGCCAGAGGCCTGCTGGCAGCAAGATTGCGGAATTCTTCCTGAGAAGCCTTGAAAGCAGTGAAACGCTCCTATGTTGCAATAACTCAGGACCTCATTCTGAGTGTTGCCGGCAGAGGTCATTCGGCTGAACACAACCGTGGACTAATTAGAGCCAGATGTAGGCAGTGCCGTCCATAGTGCTGGATGGACAGTGGTGGCGTGCCAAACAACTGAGCTCTAGTTCTCAACAGTTTCACAAAGTGCCATAAGTTGAGGTTCAACTTACTGCTGTGCTTGAGTAGAGTGCAGCCGTCAAAGCTGAAATCAGTAGCACTCAGGTGAGAAGAACGGGAAGCAGATATACCCAGTCCGCTGGCAGAGTCCTACGGGGACCAGCCTATCTGGCTGCCACGTCTGAATGTTTGTAACCGCGGCCGAGCTAGGCAGGGACAATTGTGCAGCAATGCAAACTTCATAACCTGGCCAAACTTCACGGGTGTACAAGAAACCACGGGGGATTTACAAGGAGATGTTCACCCGGAACAGCCGGAGGCCTGCCGGCAGCAAGATTCCGGAATTCTTCCTGAGAAGCCTTGAAGGCAGTGAAACGCTCCTATGTTGCAGTAACTCAGAACCTCAACCTGAGTGTTCCCAGCAGAGGTCATTCGGCTGAACACAATCGTGGACTAATTAGAGCCAGATGTAGGCAGTTCCGTCCATCGTGCTGGATGGACAGTGGTATCGTGCCAAACAACTGAGTTCTAGTTCTCAACAGTTTCACAAAGTGCCATAAGTTGAGGTTCAACTTACTGCTCCGGTTGAGTAGAGTGTAGCCGTCAAAGCTGAAATCAGTAGCACTCAGGTGAGAAGAACGGGAAGCAGATATACCCAGTCGGCTGGCAGAGTCCTACGGGGACGAGCCTATCTGGCTGCCACGCCTGAATGTTTGCAACCGCGGCCGAGCTAGCAGGGGCAATTGTGCAGAAATGCAAACTGCATAACCTGTCAAATTTCACGGGTGTACAAGAAACCACGGGGGATTTACAAGGAGATGTTCACCCGGAAGAGCCGGAGGCCTGCCGGCAGCAAGATTCCGGAATTCTTCCTAAGAAGCCTTGAAAGCAGTGAAACGCTCCTATGTTGCAATAACTCAGAACCTCATTCTGAGTGTTCCTGGCAGAGGTCATTCGGCTGAACACAACCGTGGACTAATTAGAGCCAGATGTAGGCAGTGCCGTCCATAGTGCTGTATGGACAGTGGTGGCGTGCCAAACAACTGAGCTCTAGTTCTCATCACTTTCACAAAGTGCCATAAGTTGAGGTTCAACTTACTGCTCCGGTTGAGTAGAGTGCAGCCGTCAAAGCTGAAATCAGTAGCACTCAGGTGAGAAGAACGGGAAGCAGATATACCCAGTCGGCTGGCAGAGTCCTACGGGGACCAGCCTATCAGGCTGCCACGACTGAATGTTTGCAACCGCGGCCGAGCTAGGCAGGCCCAATTGTGCAGCAATGCAAACTGCATAACCTGGCCAAATTTCACGGGTGTACAAGAAACCACGGGGGATTTACAAGGAGATGTTCACCCGGTAGAGCCGGAGGCTTGCCGGCAGCAAGATTCGGGAATTCTTCCTGAGAAGCCTTGAAAGCAGTGAAACGCTCCTATGTTGCAATAACTCAGAACCTCAATCTGAGTGTTCCCGGCAGAGGTCATTCGGCTGAACACAACCGTGGACTAATTAGAGCCAGATGTAGGCAGTGCCGTCCATAGTGCTGGATGGACAGTGTTGGCGTGCCAAACAACTGAGTTCTAGTTCTCAACACTTTCACAAAGTGCCATAAGTTGAGGTTCAACTTAATGCTCCGGTTGAGTAGAGTGTAGCCGTCAAAGCTGGAATCAGTAGCACTCAGGTGAGAAGAACGGGAAGCAGATATACCTAGTCCTCAGGCAGTTTCGTACGGGGACCAGCCTATCTGGCTGTCACGCCTGAATATTTGTAAACGCGGCTGAGCTAGGCAGGCGCAATTGTGCAGCAATGCAAACTGCATAACCTGGCCAAATTTCACGGGTGTACAAGAAACCACGGGGGATTTACAAGGAGATGTTCACCCGGAACAGCCGGAGGACTGCCGGCAGCAAGATTCCGGAATTCTTCCGGAGAAGCCTTGAAAGCAGTGAAACGCTCCTATGTTGCAATAACTCAGAACCTCATTTTGAGTGTTGCCGGCAGAGGTCATTCGACTGAACACAATCGTGGACTAATTAGAGCCAGATGTAGGCAGTGCCGTCCATAGTGCTGGATGGACAGTGGTGGCGTGCCAAACAAGTGAGCTCTAGTTCTCAACATTTTCACAAAGTGCCATAAGTTGAGGTTCAACTTACTGCTCCGGTTGAGTAGAGTGTAGCCGTCAAAGCTGGAATCAGTAGCATTCAGGTGAGAAGAACGGGAAGCAGATACACCCAGTCTCCTGGCAGAGTCCTACGGGGACCAGCCTATCTGGCTGCCACACCTGAATGTTTTTAACCGTGGCCGAGCTAGGCAGGGGCAATTGTGCAGCAATGCAAACTGCATAACCTGGCCAAATTTCGCGGGTGTACAAGAAACCACGGGGTTTTACAAGGAGATGTTCACCCGGAACAGCCGGAGGTCTGCCGGCATCAAGATTCCGGAATTCTTCCTGAGAAGCCTTGAAAGCAGTGAAACGCTCCTATGTTGCAGTAACTCAGAACCTCAATCTGAGTGTTCCCAGCAGAGGTCATTCGGCTAAACACAATCGTGGACTAATTAGAGCCAGATGTAGGCAGTTCCGTGCATAGTGCTGGAAGGACATTGGTATCGTGCCAAACAACTGAGCTCTAGTTCTCAACAGTTTCACAAAGTGCCATAAGTTGAGGTTCAACTTACTGCTCCGGTTGAGTAGAGTGTATCCTTCAAAGCTGAAATCAGTAGCACTCAGGTGAGAAGAACGGGAACCAGATATACCCAGTCCCCTGGCAGAGTCCTACGGGGACCAGACTTTCCGGCTGTCACGCCTGAATGTTTGCAACCACGGCCGAGCTAGGCAGGGGCAATTGTGCAGCAATGCAAACTGCATAACCTGGGCAAATTTCACGGGTGTACAAGAAACCACGGGGGATTTACAAGGAGATGTTCACCCGGAACAGCTGGAGGCCTGCCGGCAGCAAGATTCCGGAATTCTTCCTGAGAAGCCTTGAAAGCAGTGAAACGCTCCTATGTTGCAATAACTCAGAACCTCATTCTGAGTGTTCCTGGCAGAGGTCATTAGGCTGAACACAACCGTGGACTAATTAGAGCCAGATGTAGGCAGTGCCGTCCATAGTGCTGGATGGAGAGTGGTGGCGTGCCAAACAACTGAGCTCTAGTTCTCAACAGTTTCACAAAGTGCCATAAGTTGAGGTTCAACTTACTGCTCCGGTTGAGTAGAGTGTAGTCGTCAAAGCTGGAATCAGTAGCACTCAGGTGAGAAGAACGGGAAGCAGATATACCCAGTCGGCTGGCAGAGTCCGACGGGGACCAGCCTATCTGGCTGCCACGCCTGAATGTTTGCAACCGCGGCCGAGCTAGCAGGGGCAAATGTGCAGAAATGCAAACTGCATAACCTGTCCAAATTTCACGGGTGTACAAGAAACCACGGGGGATTTACAAGGAGATGTTCACCCAGAAGAGCCGGAGGCCTGCCGGCAGCAAGATTCCGGAATTCTTCCTGAGAAGCCTTGAAAGCAGTGAAACGCTCCTATGTTGCAAGAACTCAGAACCGCATTCTGAGTATTCCCAGCAGAGGTCATTCGGCTGAACACTACCGTGGACTAATTAGAGCCAGATGTAGGCAGTGCTGTCCATAGTGCTGGATGGACAGTGGTGGCGAGCCAAACAACTGAGCTCTAGTTCTCAACACTGTCACCAAGTGCCATGAGTTGAGGTTCAACTTACTGCTCCGGTTGAGTAGAGTGTAGCCGTCAAAGCTGGAATCAGTAGCACTCAGGTGAGAAGAACGGGAAGCAGATATACCCAGTCCGCTGGCAGTGTCCTACTGGGACCAGCCTATCTGGCTGCCACGCCCGAATGTTTGTAACCGCGGCCGAAATAGGCAGGCGCAATTGAGCAGCAATGCAAACTGCATAACCTGTCCAAATTTCACGGGTGTACAAGAAACCACGGGGGATTTACAAGGAGATGTTCACCCGGAACAGCCGGAGGCCTGCCGGCAGCAAGATTCCGGAATTCTTCCTGAGCAGCCTTGAAAGCAGTGAAGCGCTCCTGTGTTGCAATAACTCAGAACCTCAATCTGAGTGTTCCCAGCAGAGGTCATTCGGCTGAACACAAACGTGGACTAATTAGAGCCAGATGTAGGCAGTGCCGTCCACAGTGCTTGATGGACAGTGGTGGCGTGCCAAACAACTGAGCTCTAGTTCTCAACAGTTTCACAAAGTGCCATACGTAGAGGTTCAACTTAATGCTCCGGTTGAGTAGACTGTAGCCGTCAACGCTGGAATCAGTAGCACTCAGGTGAGAAGAACGGGAAGCAGATATACCCAGTCCGCTTGCAGAGTCCTACGGGGACTAGCCTATCTGGCTGCCACGCCTGAATGTTTGCAACGGCGGCCGAGCTAGGCAGGCGCAATTGTGCAGTAATGCAAACTGCATAACCTGGCCAAATTTCACGGGTGTACAAGAAACCACGGGGGATTTACATGGAGATGTTCAGCCGGAACAGCCGGCAGCCTTCCGGCAGCAAGATTTCGGAATTCTTCCTGAGAAGCCTTGAAAGCAGTGAAACGCTCCTGTGTTGCAATAACTCAGAACCTCATTCTGAGTGTTCCCGGCAGAGGTCATTCGGCTGAACACAACCGTGGACTAATTGGAGCCAGATGTAGGCAGTGCCGTCCATAGTGCTGGATGGAGAGTGGTGGCGTGCCAAACAACTGAGCGCTAGTTCTCAAAAGTTTCACAAAGTGCCACAAGTTGAGGTACAACTTAATGCTCCGGTTGAGTAGAGTGTAGCCGTCAAAGCTGGAATCAGTAGCACTCAGGTGAAAAGAATGGTAAGCAGATATACCCAGTCCGCTGGCAGTGTCCTACGGGGACCAGCCTATCTGGCTGCCACGCCTGAATGTTTGCAACCGCGGCCGAGCTAGGCAGGCGCAATTGTGCAGCAATGCAAACTGCATAACCTGGCTGCACTTCACGGGTGTACAAGAAACCACGGGGGATTTACAAGGAGATGTTCACCCAGAACAGCCAGAGGCCTGCTGGCAGCAAGATTCCGGAATTCTTCCTGAGAAGCCTTGAAAGCAGTGAAACGCTCCTATGTTGCAATAACTCAGAACCTCATTCTGAGTGTTGCTGGCAGAGGTCATTCGCCTGAACACAACCGTGGACCAATTAGAGCCAGATGTAGGCAGTTCCGTCCATAGTGCTGGAAGGACAGTGGTATCGTGCCAAACAACTGAGTTCTAGTTCTCAACAGTTTCACAAAGTGCCAAGTTGAGGTTCAACTTACTGCTCCGGATGAGTAGAGTGTAGCCGTCAAAGCTGAAATCAGTAGCACTCAGGTGAGAAGAACGGGAAGCAGATATACCCAGTCGGCTGGCAGAGTCCTCCGGGGACCAGCCTATCTGGCTGCCACGCCTGAATGTTTGTAACCGCGGCCGAGCTAGGCAGGCGCAATTGTGCAGCAATGCAAACTGCATAACCTGGCCAAATTTCACGGGTGTACAAGAAACCACGGGGGATTTACAAGGAGATGTTCACCCCGAACAGCCGGAGGCATGCCGGCAGCAAGATTCCGGAATTCTTCCTGAGAAGCCTTGAAAGCAGTGAAACGCTCCTATGTTGCAGTAACTCAGAACCTCATTCTGAGTGTTCCTGGCAGAGGTCATTCGGCTGAACACAACCGTGGACCAATTAGAGCCAGATGTAGGCAGTTCCGTCCATAGTGCTGGAAGGACAGTGGTATCGTGCCAAACAACTGAGTTCTAGTTCTCAACAGTTTCACAAAGTGCCAAGTTGAGGTTCAACTTACTGCTCCGGATGAGTAGAGTGTAGCCGTCAAAGCTGAAATCAGTAGCACTCAGGTGAGAAGAACGGGAAGCAGATATACCCAGTCGGCTGGCAGAGTCCTACGGGGACCAGCCTATCTTGCTGCCACGCCTGAATGTTTGCAACCGCGGCCGAGCTAGCAGGGGCAATTGTGCAGAAATGCAAACTGCCTAACCTGTCCAAATTTCACGGGTGTACAAGAAACCACGGGGGATTTACAAGGAGATGTTCACCCGGAAGAGCCGGAGGCCTGCCGGCAGCAAGATTCCGGAATTCTTCCTGAGAAGCCTTGAAAGCAGTGAAACGCTCCTGTGTTGCAATAACTCAGAATCTCATTCTGAGTGTTCCCGACAGAGGTCATTCTGCTGAACACAATCGTGGACTAATTAGAGCCAGATGTAGGCAGTGCCGTCCATAGTGCTGGATGGAGAGTGGTGGCGTGCCAAACAACTGAGCGCTAGTTCTCAACAGTTTCACAAAGTGCCATAAGTTGAGGTGCAACTTAATGGTCCCGTTTAGTAGAGTGTAGCCGTCAAAGCTGGAATCAGTAGCACTCAGGTGAGAAGAACGGGAAGCAGATATACCCAGTCGGCTGGCAGAGTCCTACGGGGACCAGCCTATCTGGCTGCCACGCCTGAATGTTTGCAACCGCGGCCGAGCTAGGCAGGCGCAATTGTGCAGCAATGCAAACTGCATAACCTGGCTGCACTTCACGGGTGTACAAGAAACCACGGGGGATTTACAAGGAGATGTTCACCCAGAACAGCCAGAGGCCTGCTGGCAGCAAGATTCCGGAATTCTTCCTGAGAAGCCTTGAAAGCAGTGAAACGCTCCTATGTTGCAATAACTCAGAACCTCATTCTGAGTGTTGCTGGCAGAGGTCATTCGCCTGAACACAACCGTGGACTAATTAGAGCCAGATGTAGGCAGTGCCGTCCATAGTGCTGGATGGAGAGTGGTGGCGTGCCAAACAACTGAGCTCTAGTTCTCAACACTGTCACCAAGTGCCATGAGTTGAGGTTCAACTTACTGCTCCGGTTGAGTAGAGTGTAGCCGTCAAAGCTGGAATCAGTAGCACTCAGGTGAGAAGAACGGGAAGCAGATATACCCAGTCCGCTGGCAGTGTCCTACGGGGACCAGCCTATCTGGCTGCCACGCCCGAATGTTTGTAACCGCGGCCGAGATAGGCAGGCACAATTGAGGAGCAATGCAAACTGCATAACCTGTCCAAATTTCACGGGTGTACAAGAAACCACGGGGGATTTACAAGGAGATGTTCACCCGGAACAGCCGGAGGCCTGCCGGCAGCAAGATTCCGGAATTCTTCCTGAGAAGCCTTGAAAGCAGTGAAGCGCTCCTGTGTTGCAATAACTCAGAACCTCAATCTGAGTGTTCCCAGCAGAGGTCATTCGGCTGAACACAAACGTGGACTAATTAGAGCCAGATGTAGGCAGTGCCGTCCATAGTGCTTGATGGACAGTGGTGGCGTGCCAAACAACTGAGCGCTAGTTCTCAACAGTTTCACAAAATGCCGTAAGTTGAGGTTCAACTTAATGCTCGGGTTGAGTAGAGTGTAGCCGTCAAAGCTGGAATCAGTAGAACTCAGGTGAGAAGAACGGGAAGCAGATATACCCAGTCCGTTGGCAGTGTCCTACGGGTACAGCCTATCTGGCTGCAACTCCTGAATGTTTGCAACCGCGGCCGAGCGAGTCAGGCCCAATTGTGCAGCAATGCAAACTGCATAACCTGTCCAAATTTCACGGGTGTACAAGAAACCACGGGGGATTTACAAGGAAAATTTCACCCGGAACAGCCAGAGGCCTGCCGGCAGCAAGTTTCCGGAATTCTTCCTGAGAAGCCTTGAAAGCAGTGAAACGCTCCTATGTTGCAATAACTCAGAACCTCATTCTGAGTATTCCCGGCAGAGGTCATTCGGCTGAACACAACCGTGGACTAATTAGAGCCAGATGTAGGCAGTGCCGTCCATAGTGCTGGATGGACAGTGGTGGCGTGCCAAACAACTGAGCTCTAGTTTTCAACAGTTTCACAAAGTGCCATACGTAGAGGTTCAACTTAATGCTCCGGTTGAGTAGACTGTAGCCGTCAACGCTGGAATCAGTAGCACTCAGGTGAGAAGAACGGGAAGCAGATATACCCAGTCCGCTTGCAGAGTCCTACGGGGACCAGACTATCTGGCTGCCACGCCTGAATGTTTGCAACCGCGGCCGAGCTAGGCAGGCGCAATTGTGCAGTAATGCAAACTGCATAACCTGGCCAAATTTCACGGGTGTACAAGAAACCACGGGGGATTTACAAGGAGATGTTCAGCCGGAACAGCCGGCAGCCTTCCGGCAGCAAGATTCCGGAATTCTTCCTGAGAAGCCTTGAAAGCAGTGAAACGCTCCTGTGTTGCAATAACTCAGAACCTCATTCTGAGTGTTCCCGGCAGAGGTCATTCGGCTGAACACAACCGTGGACTAATTGGAGCCAGATGTAGGCAGTGCCGTCCATAGTGCTGGATGGAGAGTGGTGGCGTGCCAAACAACTGAGCGCTAGTTCTCAAAAGTTTCACAAAGTGCCATAAGTTGAGGTGCAACTTAATGCTCCGGTTGAGTAGAGTGTAGCCGTCAAAGCTGGAATCAGTAGCACTCAGGTGAAAAGAATGGTAAGCAGATATACCCAGTCCGCTGGCAGTGTCCTACGGGGACCAGCCTATCTGGCTGCCACGCCTGAATGTTTGTAACCGCGGCCGAGCTAGGCAGGCGTAATTGTGCAGCAATGCAAACTGCATAACCTGGCCAAATTTCACGGGTGTACAAGAACCCACGGGGGATTTATAAGGAGATGTTCACCCGGAAGAGCCGGAGGCCTGCCGGCAGCGAGATTCCGGAATTCTTCCTGAGAAGCCTTGAAAGCAGTGAAACGCTCCTATGTTGCAGTAACTCAGGAACTCAATCTGAGTGTTCCCAGCAGAGGTCATTTGGCTGAACACAATCGTGGACTAATTAGAGCCAGATGTAGGCAGTTCCGTCCATAGTGCTGGATGGACAGTGGTATCGTGCCAAACAACTGAGCTCTAGTTCTCAACAGTTTCACAAAGTGCCATAAGTTGAGGTTCAACTTACTGCTCCGGTTGAGTAGAGTGTAGCCGTCAAAGCTGAAATCAGTAGCACTCAGGTGAGAAGAACGGGAAGCAGATATACCCAGTCGGCTGGCAGAGTCCTACGGGGACCAGCCTATCTGGCTGCCACGCCTGAATGTTTGCAACCGCGGCCGAGCTAGGCAGGGGCAATTGTGCATCAATGGAAACTGCATAACCTGTCCAAATTTCACGGGTGTACAAGAAACCACGCGGGATTTAGAAGGAGATGTTCACCCGAAAGAGCCGGAGGCCTGCCGGCAGCAAGATTCCGGAATTCTTCCTGAGAAGCCTTGAAAGCAGTAAAACGCTCATATGTTGCAATAACTCAGAACCTCATTCTGAGTGTTCCTGGCAGAGGTCATTCGGCTGAACACAACCGTGGACCAATTACAGCCAGATGTAGGCAGTGCCGTCCATAGTGCTGGATGGACAGTGGTGGCGTGCCAAACAACTGAGCTCTAGTTCTCAACAGTTTCACAAAGTGCCATAAGTTGAGGTTCAACTTACTGCTCCGGTTGAGTAGAGTTTAGCCGTCAAAGCTGGAATCAGTAGCACTCAGGTGAGAAGAACGGGAAGCAGATATACACAGTCGGCTGGCAGAGTCCTACCGGGACCAGCCTATCTGGCTGCCACGCCTGAATGTTTGCAACCGCGGCCGAGCTAGGCAGGCGCAATTGTGCAGCAATGCAAACTGCATAACCTGTCCGAATTTCACGGGTGTACAAGAAACCACGGGGGATTTACAAGGAGATGTTCAGCCGGAACAGCCAGAGGCCTGCTGGCAGCAAGATTCCGGAATTCTTCCTGAGAAGCCTTGAAAGCAGTGAAACGCTCCTATGTTGCAATAACTCAGAACCTCATTCTGAGTGTTGCCGGCAGAGGTCATTCGGCTGAACACAACCGTGGACTAATTAGAGCCAGATGTAGGCAGTGACGTCCATAGTGCTGGATGGACAGTGGTATCGTGCCAAACAACTGAGCTCTAGTTCTCAACAGTTTCACAAAGTGCCATACGTTGAGGTTCAACTTACTGCTCTGCTTGAGTAGAGTGCAGCCGTCAAACTGAAATCAGTAGCACTCAGGTGAGAAGAACGGGAAGCAGATATACCCAGTCCGCTGGCAGAGTCCTACGGGGACCAGCCTATCTGGCTGCCACGCCTGAATGTTTGCAACCGCGGCCGAGATAGGCAGGGGCAATTGTGCAGCAATGCAAACTGCATAACCTGGCCAAATTTCACGGGTGTACAAGAAACCACGGGGGATTTACAAGGAGATGTTCACCCGGAAGGGCCGGAGTCCACCCGGCAGCAAGATTCCGGAATTCTTCCTGAGAAGCCTTGAAAGCAGTGAAACGCTCCTATGTTGCAATAACTCAGAACCTCATTCTGAGTGTTGCCGGCAGAGGTCATTCGGCTGAACACAACCGTGGACTAATTAGAGCCAGATGTAGGCAGTGCCGTCCATAGTGCTGGATGGACAGTGGTGGCGTGCCAAACAACTGAGCTCTAGTTCTCAACAGTTTCACAAAGTGCCATAAGTAGAGGTTCAACTTAATGCTTCGGTTGAGTAGACTGTAGCCGTCAAAGCTGGAATCAGTAGCACTCAGGTGAGAAGAACGGGAAGCAGATATACCCAGTCCGCTGGGAGAGTCCTACGGGGACCAGCCTATCTGGCTGCCACGCCTGAATGTTTGCAACCGCCGCCGAGCTAGGCAGGCGCAATTGTGCAGTAATGCAAACTGCATAACCTGGCCAAATTTCACGGGTGTACAAGAAACCACGGGGGATTTACAAGGAGATGTTCACCCGGAACAGCCGGGGGCCTGCCGGCAGCAAGATTCCGAAATTCTTCCTGAGAAGCCTTGAAAGCAGTGAAACGCTCCTGTGTTGCAATAACTCAGAACCTCATTCTGAGTGTTCCCGGCAGAGGTCATTCGGCTGAACACAATCGTGGACTAATTAGAGCCAGATGTAGGCAGTGCCGTCCATAGTGCTGGATGGAGATTGGTGGCGTGCCAAACAACTGAGCGCTAGTTCTCAACAGTTTCACAAAGTGCCATAAGTTGAGGTGCAACTTAATGCTCCCGTTGAGTAGAGTGTAGCCGTCAAAGCTGGAATCAGTAGCACTCACGTGAGAAGAACGCGAAGCAGATATACCCAGTCCGCTGGCAGTGTCCTACGGGGACCAGCCTATCTGGCTGCCACGCCTGAATATTTGCAACCTCGGCTGTGCTTGGCAGGCGCAATTGTGCAGCAATGCAAACTGCATAACCTGGGCAAATATCACGGGTGTACAAGAAACCACGGGGGATTTACAAGGAGATGTTCACCCGGAACAGCCGGAGGCCTGCTGGCATCAAGATTCCGGAATTCTTTCTGAGAAGCCTTGAAAGCAGTGAAACGCTCCTATGTTGCAATAACTCAGAACCGCATTCTGAGTATTCCCAGCAGATGTCATGCGGCTGAACACAATCGTGGACTAATGAGAGCCAGATGTAAGCAGTTCCGTCCATAGTACTGGATGGACAGTGTTGGCGTGCCAAACAACTGAGCTCTAGTTCTCAACAGTTTCACAAAGTGCCATAAGTTGAGGTGCAACTTAATGCTCCGGTTGAGTAGAGTGTAGCCGTCAAAGCTGGAATCAGTAGCACTCAGGTGAGAAGAATCGGAAGCAGATATACCCAGTATGCTGGCAGTGTCCTACGGGGACCATTCTATCTGGCTGCCATGCCTGAATGTTTGCAACCGCGGCCGAGCTCGTCAGGCGCAATTGTGCAGCAATGGAAACTGCATAACCTGGCCAAATTTCACGGGTGTACAAGAAACCACGTGGGATTTACAAGGAGATTTTCACCCGGAACAGCCAGAGGCCTGCCGGCAGCAAGATTCCGGAATTCTTCCTGAGAAGCCTTGAAAGCAGTGAAACGATCCTATGTTGCAATAACTCAGAACCTCATTCTGAGTATTCCCGGCAGAGGTCATTCAGCTGAACACAACCGTGGACTAATTAGAGCCAGATGTAGGCAGTGCCGTCCATAGTGCTGGATGGACAGTGGTGGCGTGCCAAACAACTGAGCTCTAGTTCTCAACAGTTTCACAAACTGCCCTAAGTTGAGGTTCAACTTACTACTCCGGTTGAGTAGAGTGTAGCCGTCAAACCTGGAATCAGTAGAACTCAGGTGAGAAGAACGGGAAGCAGATATACCCAGTCCCCTGGCAGTGTCCTACGGGGACTACCCTATCCGGCTGCCATGCCTGAATGTTTGCAACCGCGGCCGAGCTAGGCAGGCGCAATTGTGCAGCAATGCAAACTGCATAACCTGGCCATATTTCACGGGTGTACAAGGAACCGCCGGTGATTTACAAGGAGATGTTCACACGAACAGCAGGAGGCCTGCCGGCAGCAAGATTCCGGAATTCTTCCTGAGAAGCCCTGAAAGCAGTGAAACGCTCCTCTGTTGCAATAACTCAGAACCTCATTCTGAGTGTTCCCGGCAGAGGTCATTCGGCTGAACACAACCATGGACTAATTAGAGCCAGATGTAGGCAGTGCCGTCCATAGTGCTGGATGGACAGTGGTGGCGTGCCAAACAACTGAGCTCTAGTTCTCATCACTTTCACAAAGTGCCGTAACTTGAGGTTCAACTTACTGCTCCGGTTGAGTAGAGTGTAGCCCTCAAAGCTGGAATCAGTAGTACTCAGATGAGAAGAACGTGAAGCAGATATACCGAGTCCGCTGGCAGTGTCCTACGGGGACCAGCCTATCTGGCTGCCACTCCAGAATGTTTGCAACCGCGGCCGAGCTAGGCAGGTGCAATTGTGCATCAATGCAAACTGCTTAACCTGGTCAAATTTTACGGGTGTACAAGAAACCACGGGGGATTTACAAGGAGATGTTCACCCGGAACAGCCAGAGGCCTGCCGGCAGCAAGATTCCAGAATTCTTCCTGAGAAGCCTTGAAAGCAGTGAAACGCTCCTATGTTGCAATAACTGAGAACCTCATTCTGAGTGTTCCCTGCAGAGGTCAGTCGGCTGAACACAACGGTAGACTAATTAGAGCCAGATGTAGGCAGTGCAGTCCATAGTGCTGGATGGACAGTGGTGGCGTGCCAAACAACTGAGCTCTAGTTCTCAACAGTTTCACAAAGTGCCCTAAGTTGAGGTTCAACTTACGGCTCCGGTTGAGTAGAGTGTAGCCGTCAAAGCTGGAATCAGTAGCACTCAGGTGAGAAGAACGGGAAGCAGATATACCCAGTCAATTGGCAGTGTCCTACGGGGACCAGCCTATCTGGCTACCACGCCTGAATGTTTGCAACCGCGGCCGAGCTTTGCAGGCGCAATTGTGCTGGAATGCAAACTGCATAACCTGGCCAAATTTCACGGATGTACAAGAAACCACGGGGGATTTACAAGGAGATGTTCACCCGGAAGAGCCGGAGGCCTGCCGGCAGCAAGATTCTGGAATTCGTCTTGAGAGGCCTTGAAAGCAGTGAAACGCTCCTATGTTGCAATAACTCAGAACCTCATTCTGAGTGTTCCCGGCAGAGTTCATTCGGCTGAACACAACCGTGGAGTAATTAGAGCCAGATGTAGGCAGTGCCGTCCATAGTGCTGGATGGACAGTGGTGGCGTGCCAAACAACTGAGCTCTAGTTCTCATCACTTTCACAAAGTGCCATAAGTTGAGGTTCAACTTATTGCTCCGGTTGAGTAGAGTGTATCGGTCAAAGCTTGAATCAGTAGTACTCAGGTGAGAAGAACGGGAACCAGATATACCCAGTCCGCTGGCAGTGTCCTACGGGGACCAGCCTATCTGGCTGCCACGCCTGAATGTTTGAAACCGTGGCTGAGCTAGGCAGGCGCAATTGTGCAGCAATGCGAACTGCATAACCTGGCCAAATATCACGGATGTACAAGAAACCACGGGGGATTTACAAGGAGATGTTGACCCGGAACTGCCGGAGGCCTGCCGGCAGCAAGATCCCGGAATTCTTCCTGAGAAGCCTTGAAAGCAGTGAAACGCTCCTATGTTGCAATAACTCAGAACCTCATTCTGAGTGTTCCCGGCAGAGGTCATTCGGCTGAACACAACCATGGACTAATTAGAGCCAGATGTAGGCAGTGCCGTCCATAGTGCTGGATGGAGAGTGGTGGCGTGCCAAACAACTGAACTCTAGTTCTCAACACTTTCACAAAGTGCCATAAGTTGAGGTTCAACTTACTGCTCCGGTTGAGTAGAGTGTAGCCGTCAAAGCTGGAATAATTAGCACTCAGGTGCGAAGAACGTGAAGCAGATATACCCAGTCCGCTGGCAGTGTCCTACGGGGACCAGCCTATCTGGCTGCCACGCCTGAATGTTTGCAACCGCGGCCGAGCTAGCCAGGCGCAATTGTGCAGCAATGCAAACTGCATAACCTGGACAAATTTCACGGATGTACAAGAAACCACGGGGGATTTCCAAGGAGATGTTCACCCGGAACAGCCGGAGGCCTGCCGGCAGCAAGATTCTGGAATTCGTCTTGAGAGGCCTTGAAAGCAGTGAAACGCTCCTATGTTGCAATAACTCAGAACCTCATTCTGAGTGTTCCCGGCAGAGGACATTTGGCTGAACACAACCGTGGAGTAATTAGAGCCAGATGTAGGCAGTGCCGTCCATAGTGCTGGATGGACAGTGGTGGCGTGCCAAACAACTGAGCTCTAGTTCTCATCACTTTCACAAAGTGCCATAAGTTGAGGTTCAACTTACTGCTCCGGTTGAGTAGAGTGTAGCGGTCAAAGCTTGAATCAGTAATACTCTGGTGAGAAGAACGGGAACCAGATATACACAGTCCGCTGGCAGTGTCCTACGGGGACCAGCCTATCTGGCTGCCACGCCTGAATGTTTGCAACCGCGGCCGAGCTAGGCAGGCGCAATTGTGCAGCAATGCAAACTGCATAACCTGGCCAAATTTCACGGATGTACAAGAAACCACGGGGGATTTACATGGAGATGTTTATACGGAACTGCCGGAGGCCTGCCGGCAGCAAGATTCCGGAATTCTTCCTGAGAAGCCTTGAAAGTAGTGAAACGCTCCTATGTTGCAATAACTCAGAACATCATTCTGGGTGTCCCCGGCAGAGGTCATTCGGCTGAACACAACCGTCGACTAATTAGAGCCAGATGTAGGCAGTGCCGTCCATAGTGCTGGATGGAGAGTGGTGGCGTGCCAAACAACTGAGCTCTAGTTCTCAACAGTTTCACAAAGTGCCATAAGTAGAGGTTCCACTTACTGCTCCGGTTGAGTAGAGTGTAGCCGTCAAAGCTGGAATCAGTAGCACTCAGGTGAGAAGAACGGGAAGCAGATATACCCAGTCCGCTGGCAGTGTCCTACGGGGACCAGCCTAACTGGCTGCCACGCCTGAATGTTTGCAACCGCGGCCGAGGTAGGCAGGCGCAGTTGTGCAGCAATGCAAACTGCATAACCTGGCCAAATTTCACGGATGTACAAGAAACCACAAGGGATTTACAAGGAGATGTTCACCCGGAAGAGCCGGAGGCCTGTCGTCAGGAAGATTCCGGAATTCTTCCTGAGAAGCCTTGAAAGCAGTGAAACGCTCCTATGTTGCAATAACTCAGAACCTCATTCTGAGTGTTCCCGGCAGAGGTCATTCGGCTGAACACAACCATGGACTAATTAGAGCCAGATGTAGGCAGTGCCGTCCATAGTGCTGGATGGACATTGGTGGCATGCCAAACAACTGAGCTCTAGTTCTCAACACTTTCACAAAGTGCCCTAAGTTGAGGTTCAACTTACGGCTCCGGTTGAGTAGAGTGTAGCAGTCAAAGCTGGAATCAGTAGCACTCAGGTGAGAAGAACGGGAAGCAGATATACCCAGTCCGCTGGCAGTGTCCTATGAGGACCAGCCTATCTGGCTGCCACGCCTGAATGTTTGCAAGCCCGGCCGAGCTAAGCCGGCAGAATTGTGCAGCAATGCAAACTGCATAACCTGGCCAAATTTCACGGGTGTACAAGAAACCACGGGGGATTTACAAGGAGATGTTCACCCGGAACAGCCGGAGGCCTGCCGGCAGCAAGATTCCAGAATTCTTCCTGAGAAGCCTTGAAAGCAGTGAAACGCTCCTATGTTGCAATAACTCAGAACCTCATTCTGAGTGTTCCCGGCAGAGGTCATTCGGCTGAACACAACCGTCGACTAATTAGAGCCAGATGTAGGCAGTGCAGTCCATAGTGCTGGATGGAGAGTGGTGGCGTGCCAAACAACTGAGCTCTAGTTCTCAACAGTTTCACAAAGTGCCCTAAGTTGAGGTTCAACTTACTGCTTCGGTTGAGTAGAGTGTAGCGGTCAAATCTGGAATCAGTAGCACTCATGTGAGAAGAACCGGAACCAGATATACCCAGTCCGCTGGCAGTGTCCTACGGGGACTAGCCTATCTGGATTCCATGCCTGAATGTTTGCAACCGTGGCCGAGCTACGCAGGCGGAATTGTGCAGCAATGCAAACTGCATAACCTGGCCAAATTTCACGGGTGTACAAGAAACCACGGGGGATTTACAAGGAGATGTTCACCCGGAACTGCCGGAGGCCTGCCGGCAGCAAGATTCCGGAATTCTTCCTGAGAAGCCTTGAAAGCAGTGAAACACTCCTATGTAGCAATAACTCAGAACCTCATTCTGAGTGTTCCCGGCAGAGGTCATTCCGCTGAACACAACCATGGACTAATTAGAGCCAGATGTAGGCAGTGCCGTCCATATTGCTGGATGGACAGTGGTGGCGTACCAAACAACTGAGCTCTAGTTCTCAACACTTTCACAAAGTGCCATAAGTTGAGGTTCAACTTTCTGCTCCGGTTGAGTAGAGTGTAGCCGTCAAACCTGGAATCAGTAGCACTCAGGTGAGAAGAACGGGAAGCAGATATACCCAGTCCGCTGGCAGTGTCCTACGGGGACCAGCCTATCTGGCGGCCACGCCTGAATGTTTGCAACCACGGCCGAGCTAGCCAGGCGCAATTGTGCAGCAATGCAAACTGCATAACCTGGCCAAATTGCACGGGTGTACAAGAAACCACGGGGGATTTACAAGGAGATGTTCACCCGGAACTGCCGGAGGCCTGCCGGCAGCAAGATTCCGGAATTCTTCCTGAGAAGCCTTGAAAGCAGTGAAACGCTCCTATATTGCAATAACTCAGAACCTCATTCTGAGTGTTCCCGGCAGAGGTCAATCGGATGAACACAACCGTGGACTAATTAGAGCCAGATGTAGGCAGTGCCGTCCATTGTGCTGGATGGACAGTGGTGGAGTGCCAAACAACTGAGCTCTAGTTCTCAACACTTTCACAAATTGCCCTAAGTTGAGGTTCAACTTACTGCTCCGGTTGAGTAGAGTGTAGCGGTCAAACCTGGAATCAGTAGCACTCAGGTGAGAAGAACGGGAAGCAGATATACCCAGTCCGCTGGCAGTGTCCTACGGGGACCAGCCTATCTGGCTGCCACGCCTGAATGTTTGCAACCGCTGCCGAGCTAGGCAGGCGCAATTGTGCAGCAATGCAAACTGCATAACCTGGCCAAATTTCACGGGTGTACAAGAAACCACGGGGGATTTACAAGGAGATGTTCACCCGGAACAGCCGGACGCCGGCGCGCAGCAAGATTCCGGAACTATTCCTGAGAAGCCTTGAAAGCAGTGAAACGTTCCTATGTTGCAATAACTCAGAACCTCATTCTGAGTGTTCCCGGCAGAGGTCATTCGGCTGAACACAACCATGGACTAATTAGAGCCAGATGTAGGCAGTGCCGTCCATAGTGCTGGATGGAGAGTGGTGGCGTGCCAAACAACTGAGCTCTAGTTCTCAACACTTTCACAAAGTGCCATAAGTTGAGGTTCAACTTACTGCTCCGGTTGAGTAGAGTGTAGCCGTCAAAGCTGGAATAATTAGCACTCAGGAGCGAAGAACGGGAAGCAGATATACCCAGTCCGCTGGCAGTGTCCTAAGGGGACCACCCTATCTGGCGGCCACGCCTGAATGTTTGCAACCGCGGCCGAGCTAGCCAGGCGCAATTGTGCAGCAATGCAAACAGCATAACCTGGCCAAATTTCACGGGTTTACAAGAAACCAAGGGGGATTTACAAGGAGATGTTCACTGGGAACAGCCGGACGCCGGCGGGTAGCAATATTCCGGAACTCTTCCTGAGAAGCCTTGAAAGCACTGAAACGCTCCTATGTTGCAATAACTCAGAACCTCATTCTGAGTGTTCCCGGCAGAGGTCATTCGGCTGAACACAACCGTCTACTAATTAGAGCCAGATGTAGGCAGTGCCGTCCATAGTGCTGGATGGACAGTGGTGGCGTGCCAAACAACTGAGCTCTAGTTCTCAACACTTTCACAAAGTGCCATAAGTTGAGTTTCAACTTACTGCTCAGGTTGCGTAGAGTGTAGCCATCAAAGCTGGAATCAGTAGCATTCAGGTGAGAAGAACGGGAAGCAGATATACACATTCCGCTGGCAGTGTCCTACGGGGACCAGTCTATCTTGCTGCCACGCCTGAATGTTTGCAACCGCGGCCGAGCTAGGCAGCCGCAATTGTGCAGCAATGCAAACTGCATAACCTGGGCAAATTTCACCGGTGTACAAGAAACCACGGGGGATTTACAAGGAGATGTTCACCCGCAACTGCCGGAGGCCTGCCCGCAGCAAGATTCCGGAATTCTTCCTGAGAAGCCTTGAAAGCAGTGAAACGCTCCTATGTTTCAATAACTCAGAACCTCATTCTGAGTGTTCCCGGCAGAGGTCATTCGGCTGAACACAACCGTCGACTAATTAGATCCAGATGTAGGCAGTGCCGTCCATAGTGCTAAATGGACAGTGGTGGCGTGCCAAACAACTGAGCTCTAGTTCTCATCACTTTCACAAAGTGCCATAAGTTGAAGTTCAATTTACTGCTCCGGTTGAGTAGAGTGTAGCGGTCAAACCTGGAATCAGTAGCAATCAGGTGAGAAGAACGGGAAGCAGATATACCCAGTCCGTTGGCAGTGTCCTACGGGGACCAGCCTATCTAGCTGCCACGCTTGAATGTTTGCAACCGCGTACGAGCTAGGCAGGCACAATTGTGCAGCAATGCAAACTGCATAACCTGGCCAAATTTCACGGGTGTACAAGAAACCACGGGGGATTTACAAGGAGATGTTCACCGGAAATGTCGGAGGCCTGGGGGCAGCAAGATTCCGGAATTCTTCCTGAGAAGCCTTGAAAGCAGTGAAACGCTCCTATGTTGCAATAACTCAGAACCTCATTCTGAGTGTTCCCGGCAGAGGTCATTCAGCTGAACACAAACGTGGACTAATTAGAGCCAGATGTAGGCAGTGCCATCCATAGTTCTGGATGGACAGTGGTGGCGTGCCAAACAACTGAGCTCTAGTTCTCAACAGTTTCACAAAGTGCCCTAAGTTGAGGTTCAACTTACTGCTCCGGTTGAGTAGAGTGTAGCCGTCAAACCTGGAATCAGTATAACTCAGGTGAGAAGAACGGGAAGCAGATATACCCAGTCCGCTGGCAGTGTCCTACGGGGACTAGACTATCCGGCTGCCATGCCTGAATGTTTGCAACCGCGGCCGAGCTAGGCAGGCGCAATTGTGCAGCAATGCAAACTGCATAACCTGGCCAAATTTCACGGGTGTACAAGAAACCACGGGGGATTTACAAGGAGATGTTCACCCGGAAGTGCCGGAGGCCTGCCGGCAGCAAGATTCCGGAATTCTTCCTGAGAAGCCTTGAAAGCAGTGAAACGCTCCTATGTTGCAATAACTCAGAACCTCATTCTGAGTATTGTCTGCAGAGGTCATTCGGCTGAACACAACCTTGGACTAATTAGAGCCAGATGTAGGCCGTGCTGTCCATAGTGCTGGATGGACAGTGGTGGCGTGCCAAACAACTGAGCTCTAGTTCTCATCACTTTCACAAAGTGCCATAAGTTGAGGTTCAACTTACTGCTCCGGTTGAGTAGAGTGTAGCCGTCAAAGCTGGAATCAGTAGTACTCAGGTGAGAAGAACGTGAAGCAGATGTACCGAGTCCGCTGGCAGTGTCCTACGGGGACCAGCCTATCTGGCTGCCACTCCTGAATGTTTGCAACCGCGGCCGAGCTAGGCAGGCGCAATTGTGCAGCAATGCAAACTGCTTAACCTGGTCAAATTTCACGGGTGTACAAGAAACCACGGGGGATTTACAAGGAGATATTCACCCGGAACTGCCTGAGGCCTGCCGGCAGCAATATTCCAGAATTCTTCCTGAGAAGCCTTGAAAGCAGTGAAACGCTCCTATGTTGCAATAACTCAGAACCTCATTCTGAGTGTTCCCTGCAGAGGTCATTCGGCTGAACACAACGGTAGACTAATTAGAGCCAGATGTAGGCAGTGCAGTCCATAGTGCTGGATGGACAGTGGTGGCGTGCCAAACAACTGAGCTCTAGTTCTCAACAGTTTCACAAAGTGCCCTAAGTTGAGGTTCAACTTACGGCTCTGGTTGAGTAGAGTGTAGCCGTCAAAGCTGGAATCAGTAGCACTCAGGTGAGAAGAACGGGAAGCAGATATACCCAGTCAATTGGCAGTGTCCTACGGGGAGCAGCCTATCTGGCTACCACGCCTGAATGTTTGCAACCGCGGCCGAGCTTGGCAGGCGCAATTGTGCTGGAATGCAAACTGCATAACCTGGCCAAATTTCACGGATGTACAAGAAACCACGGGGGATTTACAAGGAGATGTTCACCCGGAAGAGCCTGAGGCCTGCCGGCTGCAAGATTCTGGAATTCGTCTTGAGAGTCCTTGAAAGCAGTGAAACGCTCCTATGTTGCAATAACTCAGAACCTCATTCTGAGTGTTCCCGGCAGAGGTCATTCGGCTGAACACAACCGTGGAGTAATTAGAGCCAGATGTAGGCAGTGCCGTCCATAGTGCTTGATGGACAGTGGTGGCGTGCCAAACAACTGAGCTCTAGTTCTCATCACTTTCACAAAGTGCCATAAGTTGAAGTTCAACTTACTGCTCCGGTTGAGTAGAGTGTAGTGGTCAAAGCTGGAATCAGTAGCACTCAGGTGAGAAGAACGGGAAGCAGATATACCCAGTCCGCTGGCACTGTCCTACGGGGACCAGCCTATCTGGCTGCCACGCCTGAGTTTTTGCAACCGCGTCCGAGCTAGGCAGGCGCAATTGTGCAGCAATGCAAACTGCATAACCTGGCCAAATTTCACGGGTGTACAAGAAACCACGGGGGATTTACAAGGAGATGTTCACCCGGAAGAGCCGGAGGCCTGCCAGCAGCAAGATTCCGGAGTTCTTCCTGAGAAGCGTTGAAAGCAGTGAAACGCTCCTATGTTGCAATAACTCAGAACCTCATTCTGAGTATTGTCTGCAGAGGTCATTCGGCTGAACACAACCTTGGACTAATTAGAGCCAGATGTAGGCAGTGCCGTCCATAGTGCTGGATGGACAGTGGTGGCGTGCCAAACAACTGAGCTCTAGTTCTCATCACTTTCACAAAGTGCCATAAGTTGAGGTTCAACTTACTGCTCCGGTTGAGTAGAGTGTAGCCGTCAAAGCTGGAATCAGTAGTACTCAGGTGAGAAGAACGTGAAGCAGATGTACCGAGTCCGCTGGCAGTGTCCTACGGGGACCAGCCTATCTGGCTGCCACTCCTGAATGTTTGCAACCGCGGCCGAGCTAGGCAGGCGCAATTGTGCAGCAATGCAAACTGCTTAACCTGGTCAAATTTCACGGGTGTACAAGAAACCACGGGGGATTTACAAGGAGATATTCACCCGGAACTGCCTGAGGCCTGCCGGCAGCAAGATTCCAGAATTCTTCCTGAGAAGCCTTGAAAGCAGTGAAACGCTCCTATGTTGCAATAACTCAGAACCTCATTCTGAGTGTTCCCTGCAGAGGTCATTCGGCTGAACACAACGGTAGACTAATTAGAGCCAGATGTAGGCAGTGCAGTCCATAGTGGTGGATGGACAGTGGTGGCGTGCCAAACAACTGAGCTCTAGTTCTCAACAGTTTCACAAAGTGCCCTAAGTTGAGGTTCAACTTACGGCTCTGGTTGAGTAGAGTGTAGCCGTCAAAGCTGGAATCAGTAGCACTCAGGTGAGAAGAACGGGAAGCAGATATACCCATTCAATTGGCAGTGTCCTACCTGGACCAGCCTATCTGGCTGCCACGCCTGAATGTTTGCAACCGCGGCCGAGCTTGGCAGGCGCAATTGTGCTGGAATGCAAACTGCATAACCTGGCCAAATTTCACGGATGTACAAGAAACCACGGGGGATTTACAAGGAGATGTTCAACCGGAAGAGCCGGAGGCCTGCCGGCTGCAAGATTCCGGAATTCGTCTTGAGAGGCCTTGCAAGCAGTGAAACGCTCCTATGTTGCAATAACTCAGAACCTCATTCTGAGTGTTCCCGGCAGAGGTCATTCGGCTGAACACAACCCTGGACTAATTAGAGCCAGATGTAGGCAGTGCCGTCCATAGTGCTTGATGGACAGTGGTGGCGTGCCAAACAACTGAGCTCTAGTTCTCATCACTTTCACAAAGTGCCATAAGTTGAAGTTCAACTTACTGCTCCGGTTGAGTAGAGTGTAGTGGTCAAAGCTGGAATCAGTAGCACTCAGGTGAGAATAACGGGAAGCAGATATACCCAGTCCGCTGGCAGTGTCCTACGGGGACCAGCCTATCTGGCTGCCACGCCTGAGTTTTTGCAACCGCGTCCGAGCTAGGCAGGCGCAATTGTGCAGCAATGCAAACTGCATAACCTCTCCAAATTTCACGGATGTACAAGAAACCACGGGGGATTTACAAGGAGATGTTCACCCGGAACAGACGGAGGCCAGCCGACAGCAAGATTCCGGAATTCTTCCTGAGAAGCCTTGAAAGCAGTGAAACGCTCCTATGTTGCAATAATTCAGAACCCCATTCTTAGTGTTCCCGGCAGAGGTCATTCAGCTGAACACAACCGTGGACTAATTAGAGCCAGATGTAGGCAGTGCCATCCATAGTGCTGGATGGACAGTGGTGGCGTGCCAAACAACTGAGCTCTAGTTCTCAACAGTCTCACAAAGTGCCCTAAGTTGAGGTTCAACTTACTGCTCCGGTTGAGTAGAGTGCAGCCGTCAAAGCTGGAATCAGTAGCACTCAGGTGAGAAGAACGTGAAGCAGATATAGCCAGTCCGCTGGCAGTGTCCTACGGGGACTAGCCTATCTGGCTGCCACGCCTGAATGTTTGCAAGCGTGGCCGAGCTAAGCAGGCGGAATTGTGCAGCAATGCAAACTGTATAACCTGGCCAAATTTCACGGGTGTACAAGAAACCACGGGGGATTTACAAGGAGATGTTCACCCGGAACATCCGGAGGTCTGCCGGCAGCAAGATTCCGTAATTCTTCCTGAGAAGCCTTGAGAGCAGTGAAACGCTCCTATGTTGCAATAACTCAGAACCTCATTCTGAGTGTTCCCGGCAGAGGTCATTCGGCTGAACACAACCGTGGAGTAATTAGAGCCAGATGTAGGCAGTGCCGTCCATAGTGCTGGATGGACAGTGGTGGCGTGCCAAACAACTGAGCTCTAGTTCTCATCACTTGTACAAAGTGCCATAAGTTGAAGTTCAACTTACTGCTCCGGTTGAGTACAGTGTAGCGGTCAAACCTGGAATCAGTAGCACTCATGTGAGAAGAACGGGAAGCAGATATACCCAGTCCACTGGCAGTGTACTACGGGGACCAGCCTATGTGGCTGCCACGCCTGAATGTTTGCAAGCGCGTCCGAGCTATGCAGGCGCAATTGTGCAGCAATGCAAACTGCATAACATGGCCAAATTTCACGGGTGTACAAGAAACCACGGGGGATTTACAAGGAGATGTTCAGCAGGAACTGCCGGAGGCCTGCCGGCAGCAAGATTCTGGAATTCGTCTTGAGCGGCCTTGAAAGCAGTGAAACGCTCCTATGTTGCAATAACTCAGAACCTCATTCTGAGTGTTCCCGGCAGAGGTCATTCGGCTGAACACAACCGTGGAGTAATTAGAGCCAGATGTAGGCAATGCCGTCCATAGTGCTGGATGGACAGTGGTGGCATGCCAAACAACTGAGCTCTAGTTCTCATCACTTCCACAAAGTGCCATAAGTTGAAGTTCAACTTACTGCTCCGGTTGAGTACAGTGTAGGGGTCAAACCTGGAATCAGTAGCACTCAGGTGAGAAGAACGGGAAGCAGATATACCCAGTCCGCTGGCAGTGTCCTACGGGGACCAGCCTATCTGGCTGCCACGCCTGAATGTTTGCAACCGCGTCCGAGCTATGCAGGCCCAATTGTGCAGCAATGCAAACTGCATAACCTGGCCAAATTTCACGGGTGTACAAGAAACCACGGGGGATTTACAAGGAGATGTTCACCCGGAACAGCCGGACGCCGTCGGGCAGCAATATTCCGGAACTCTTCCTGAGAAGCCTTGAAAGCAGTGAAACGCTCCTATGTTGCAATAACTCCGAAACTCGTTCTGAGTGTTTCCGGCAGAGGTCATTCGGCTGAACACAACCGTCGACTAATTAGAGCCAGATGTAGGCAGTGCCGTCCATAGTGCTGGATGGACAGTGGTGGCGTGCCAAACAACTGAGCTCTAATTCTCAACAGTTTCACAAAGTGCCCTAAATTGAGGTTCAACTTACTGCTCCGGTTGAGTAGAGTGTTGCGGTCAAAGCTGGAATAAGTAGCACTCAGGTGAGGAGAACGGGAAGCAGATATACCCAGTCCACTGGCAGTGTCCTTCGGGGACTAGCCTATCTGGATTCCATGCCTGAATGTTTGCAACCGTGGCCGAGCTAGGCAGGCGGAATTGTGCAACAATGCAAACTGCATAACATGGCCAAATTTCACGGGTCTACAAGAAACCACGGGGGATTTACAAGGAGATGTTGACCCGGAACTGCCGGAGGCCTGCCGGCAGCAAGATCCCGGATTTCTTCCTGAGAAGCCTTGAAAGCAGTGAAACGCTCCTATGTTGCAATAACTCAGAACCTCATTCTGAGTGTTCCCGGCAGAGGTCATTCGGCTGAACACAACCATGGACTAATTAGAGCCAGATGTAGGCAGTGCCGTAAATAGTGCTGGATGGAGAGTGGTGGCGTGCCAAACAACTGAGCTCTAGTTCTCAACACTTTCACAAAGTGCCATAAGTTGAGGTTCAACTTACTGCTCCGGTTGAGTAGAGTGTAGCGGTCAAAGCTTGAATCAGTAGTACTCAGGTGAGAAGAACGGGAACCAGATATACCCAGTCTGCTGGCAGTGTCCTACGGGGACCAGCCTATCTGGCTGCCACGCCTGAATGTTTGCAACCGCGGGCGAGCTAGGCAGGCGCAATTGTGCAGCAATGCAAACTGCATAACCTGGCCAAATTTCACGGATGTACAAGAAACCACGGGGGATTTACAAGGAGATGTTCACCCAGAAGAGCCGGAGGCCTGTCGTCATCAAGATTCCGGAATTCTTCCTGAGAAGCCTTGAAAGCAGTGAAACGCTCCTATGTTGCAATAACTCAGAACCTCATTCTGAGTGTTCCCGGCAGAGGTCATTCGGCTGAACACAACCATGGACTAATTAGAGCCAGATGTAGGCATTGCCGCCCATAGTGCTGGATGGACAGTGGTGGCGTGCCAAACAACTGAGCTCTAGTTCTCAACAGTTTCACAAAGTGCCCTAAGTTGAGGTTCAACTTACGGCTCCGGTTGAGTAGAGTGTAGCAGTCAAAGCTGGAATCAGTAGCACTCAGGTGAGAAGAACGGGAAGCAGATATACCCAGTCCGCTGGCAGTGTCCTATGAGGACCAGCCTATCTGGCTGCCACGCCTGAATGTTGTCAAGAGCGGCCGAGCTAAACAGGCAGAATTGTGCAGCAATGCAAACTGCATAACCTGGCCAAATTTCACGGGTGTACAAGAAACCACGGGGGATTTACAAGGAGATGTTCACCCGGAACAGCCGGAGGCCTGCCGGCAGCAAGATTCCAGAATTCTTCCTGAGAAGCCTTGAAAGCAGTGAAACGCTCCTATGTTGCAATAACTCAGAACCTCATTCTGAGTGTTCCCTGCAGAGGTCATTCGGCTGAACACAACCGTGGACTAATTAGAGCCAGATGTAGGCAGTGCAGTCCATAGTGCTGGATGGAGAGTGGTGGCGTGCCAAACAACTGAGCTCTAGTTCTCAACAGTTTCACAAAGTGCCCTAAGTTGAGGTTCAACTTACGGCTCCGGTTGAGTAGAGTGTAGCCGTCAAAGCTGGAATCAGTAGCACTCAGGTGAGAAGAACGGGAAGCAGATATACCCAGTCAATTGGCAGTGTCCTACGGGGACCAGCCTATCTGGCTGCCACGCCTGAATGTTTGCAACCGCGGCCGAGCTAGGCAGGCACAATTGTGCAGCAATGAAAACTGCATAACCTGGCCAAATATCACGGGTGAACAAGAAACCACGGGGGATTTACAAGGAGATGTTCACCCGGAACTGCCAGAGGCCTGCCGGCAGTAAGATTCCGGAATTCTTCCTGAGAAGCCTTGAAAGCAGTGAAACGCTCCTATGTTGCAATAACTCAGAACATCATTCTGAGTGTCCCCGGCCAAGTTCATTCGGCTGAACACAACCGTGGACTAAATAGAGCCAGATGTAGGCCATGCCGTCCATAGTGCTTGATGGACAGTGGTGGCGTGCCAAACAACTGAGCTCTAGTTCTCATCACTTTCACAAAGTGCCATAAGTTGAAGTTCAACTTACTGCTCCGGTTGAGTAGAGTGTAGTGGTCAAAGCTGGAATCAGTAGTACTCAGGTGAGAAGAACGGGAAGCAGATATACCCAGTCCGCTGGCACTGTCCTACGGGGACCAGCCTATCTGGCTGCCACGCCTGAGTTTTTGCAACCGCGTCCGAGCTAGGCAGGCGCAATTGTGCAGCAATGCAAACTGCATAACCTCGCCAAATTTCACGGATGTACAAGAAACCACGGGGGATTTACAAGGAGATGTTCACCCGGAACAGCCTGAGGCCTGCCGGCAGCAAGATTCCAGAATTCTTCCTGAGAAGCCTTGAAAGCAGTGAAACGCTCCTATGTTGCAATAACTCAGAACCTCATTCTGAGTGTTCCCGGCAGAGGTCATTCGGCTGAACACAACCGTGGACTAATTAGAGCCAGATGTAGGCAGTGCCGTCCATAGTGCTGGATGGACAGTGGTGGCATGCCAAACAACTGAGCTCTAGTTCTCATCACTTTCACAAAGTGCCATAAGTTGAAGTTCAACTTACTGCTCCGGTTGAGTACAGTGTACGGGTCAAACCTGGAATCAGTAGCACTCAGGTGAGAAGAACGGGAAGCAGATATACCCAGTCAGCTTGCAGTGTCCTACGGGGACCAGCCTATCTGGCTGCCACGCCTGAATGTTTGCAACCGCGTCCGAGCTATGCAGGCGCAATTGTGCAGCAATGCAAACTGCATAACATGGCCAAATTTCACGGGTGTACAAGAAACCACGGAAGATTTACAAGGAGATGTTCACCAGGAACTGCCGGAGGCCTGCCGGCAGCAAGATTCCGGAATTCTTCCTGAGAAGCCTTGAAAGCAGTGAAACGCTCCTATGTTGCAATAACTCAGAACCTCATTCTGAGTGTTCCCGGCAGAGGTCATTCGGCTGAACACAACCATGGACTAATTAGAGCCAGATGAATGCAGTGCCGTCCATAGTGCTGGATGGAGAGTGGTGGCGTGCCAAACAACTGAGCTCTAGTTCTCAACACTTTCACAAAGTGCCATAAGTTGAGGTTCAACTTACTGCTCTGTTTGGGTAGAGTGTAGCGGTCAAACCTGGAATCAGTAGCACTCAGGTGAGAAGAACGGGAAGCAGATATACCCAGTCCATTGGCAGTGTCCTACGGGGACCAGCCTATCTGGCTGCACCGCCTGAATGTTTGCAACCGCGGCCGAGCGAGGCAGGCGCAATTGTGCAGCAATGCAAACTGCATAACTTGGCCAAATTTCACGGATGTACAAGAAACCACGGGGGATTTACATGGAGATATATATGCGGAACTGCCGGAGGCCTGCCGGCAGCAAGATTCCGGAATTCTTCCTGAGAAGCGTTGAAAGCAGTGAAACGCTCCTATGTTGCAATAACTCAGAACATCATTCTGGGTGTCCCCGGCAGAGGTCATTCGGCTGAACACAACCGTGGACTAATTAGAGCCAGATGTAGGCAGTGCCGTCCATTGTGCTGGATGGAGATTGGTGGCGTGCCAAACAACTGAGCTATAGTTCTCAACAGTTTCACAAAGCGCCATAAGTAGAGGTTCAACTTACTGCTCCGATTGAGTAGAGTGTAGCCGTCAAAGCTGGAATCAGTAGCACTCAGGTGAGAAGAACAGGAAGCAGATATACCCAGTCCGCTGGCAGTGTCCTACGGGGACCAGCCTATCTGGCTGCCACGCCTGAATGTTTGCAACCGCGTCCGAGGTAGGCAGGCGCAGTTGTGCAGCAATGCAAACTGCATAACCTGGCCAAATTTCACGGATGTACAAGAAACCACGGGGGATTTACAAGGAGATGTTCACCCGGAAGAGCCGGAGGCCTGTCGTCAGCAAGATTCCGGAATTCTTCCTGAGAAGCCTTGAAAGCAGTGAAACGCTCCTATGTTGCAATAACTCCGAACCTCATTCTGAGTGTTCCCGGCAGAGGTCATTTTCTGAACACAACCATGGACTAATTAGAGCCAGATGTAGGCAGTGCCGTCCATAGTGCTGGATGGACAGTGGTGGCGTGCCAAACAACTGAGCTCTAGTTCTCAACAGTTTCACAAAGTGCCCTAAGTTGAGGTTCAACTTACGGCTCAGGTTGAGTAGAGTGTAGCCCTCAAAGCTGGAATCAGTAGCACTCAGGTGAGAAGAACGGGACGCAGATAAACCCACTCAATTGGCAGTGTCCTACGGGGACCAGCCTATCTTGCTGCCACGCCTGAATGTTTGCAACCGCGGCCGAGCTAGGCAGGCACAATTGTGCAGCAATGAAAACTGCATAACCTGGCCAAATATCACGGGTGAACAAGAAACCACGGGGGATTTATAAGGAGATGTTCACCCGGAACTGCCAGAGGCCTGCCGGCAGTAAGATTCCAGAATTCTTCCTGAGAAGCCTTGAAAGCAGTGAAACGCTCCTATGTTGCAATAACTCAGAACATCATTCTGAGTGTCCCCGGCCAAGGTCATTCGGCTGAACACAACCGTGGACTGAATAGAGCCAGATGTAGGCAGTGCCGTCCACAGTGCTGGATGGACAGTGGTGGCGTGCCAAACAACTGAGCTCTAGTTCTCAACAGTTTCACAAAGTGCCATAAGTAGAGGTTAAACTTACTGCTAAGGTTGAGTAGAGTGTAGCCGTCAAAGCTGGAATCAGTAGCACTCAGTTGAGAAGAACGGGAAGCAGATATACCCAGTCCGCTGGCAGTTTCCTACGGGGACTAGCCTATCTGGCTGCCACGCCTGAGTTTTTGCAACCGCGATCGAGCTAGGCAGGCACAATTGTGCAGCAATTCAAACTGCATAACCTGGCCAAATTTCACGCGTGTACAAGAAACCACGGGGGATTTACAAGGAGATGTTTACCCGGAACTGCCGGAGGCCTGCCGGCAGCAAGATCCGGAATTCTTCCTGAGAAGCCTTGAAAGCAGTGAAACGCTCCTATGTTGAAATTACTTAGAACCTCATTCTGAGTGTTCCCGGCAGAGGTCATTCGGCTGAACACAACCGTGGACTAATTAGAGCCAGATGTAGGCAGTGCCGTCCATAGTGCTGGATGGACAGTGGTGGTGTGCCAAACAACTGAGCTCTAGTTCTCATCACTTTCACAAAGTGCCATAAGTTGAGGTTCAACTTACTGCTCCGGTTGAGTAGAGTGTAGCGGTCAAACCTGGAATCAGTAGCACTCAGGTGAGAAGAACGGGAAGCAGATATACCCAGTCCTCTGGCAGTTTCCTACGGGGACTAGCCTATCTGGCTGCCACGCCTGAGTTTTTGCAACCGCGATCGAGCTAGGCAGGCGCAATTGTGCAGCAATGCAAACTGCATAACCTGGCCAAATTTCACGGATGTACAAGAAACCACGGGGGATTTACAAGGAGATGTTCACCCGGAACTGCCAGAGGCCTGCCGGCAGCAAGATTCCGGAATTCTTCCTGAGAAGCCTTGAAAGCAGTGAAACGTTCCTATATTGCAATAACTCAGAACCTCATTCTGAGTGTTCCCGGCAGAGGTCATTCGGCTGAACACAACCGTGGACTAATTAGAGCCCGATGTAGGCAGTGCCGTCCATAGTGCTGGATGGCCAGTGGTGGCATGCCAAACAACTGAGCTCTAGTTCTCATCACTTTCACAAAGTGCCATAAGTTGAGGTTCAACTTACTGCTCAGGTTGCGTAGAGTGTAACCGTCAAAGCTGGAATCAGTTGCACTCAGGTGAGAAGAAGGGGAAGCAGATATACCCAGTCCGCTGGCAGTGTCCTACGGGGACCAGCCTATCTGGCTGCCACCCCTGAATGTTTGCAACCGCGGCCGAGCTAGGCAGCCGCAATTGTGCAGCAATGCAAACTGCATAACCTGGCCAAATTTCACGGGTGTACAAGAAACCGAGGGGGATTTACAAGGAGATGTTCACCCGGAACAGCCGGAAGCCGGCGGGCAGCAAGATTGCGGAACTCTTCCTGAGAAGCCTTGAAAGCAATGAAACGCTCCTATGTTGCAATAACTCAGAACCTCATTCTGAGTGTTCCCGGCAGAGTTCATTCGGCTGAACACAACCGTGGACTAATTAGAGCCAGATGTAGGCAGTGCCGTCCATAGTGCTGGATGGACAGTGGTGGAGTGCCAAACAACTGAGCTCTAGTTCTCAACAGTTTCACAAAGTGCCCTAAGTTGAGGTTCAACTTACTGCTCCGGTTGAGTAGAGTGTAGCGGTCAAAGCTGGAATCAGTAGCACTCAGGTGAGAAGAACGGGAAGCAGATATACCCATTCCGCTGGCAGTGTCCTACGGGGACTAGCCTATCTTGCAGCCACGCCTGAATGTTTGCAACCGCGGCCGAGCTAGGCAGGCGCAATTGTGCAGCAATGCAAACTGCATAACCTGGGCAAATTTCACGGGTGTACAAGAAACCATGGGGGATTTACAAGGAGATGTTCACCCGGAACTGCCAGAGGCCTGCCGGCAGCAAGATTCCGGAATTCTTCCTGAGAAGCCTTGAAAGCAGTGAAACGCTCCTATGTTGCAATAACTCAGAACCTCATTCTGAGTGTTCCCGGCAGAGGTCATTCGGCTGAACACAACCGTCGACTAATTAGAGCCAGATGTAGGCAGTGCCGTCCACAGTGCTGGATGGACAGTGGTGGCGTGCCAAACAACTGAGCTCTAGTTCTCATCACTTCCATAAAGTGCCATAAGTTGAAGTTCAACTTACTGCTCCGGTTGAGTACAGTGTAGGGGTCAAACCTGGAATCAGTAGCACTCAGGTGAGAAGAACGGGAAGCAGATATACCCAGTCCGCTGGCAGTGTCCTACGGGGACCAGCCTATCTGGCTGCTACGCCTGAATGTTTGCAACCGCGGCCGAGCTAGGCAGGCGCAATTGTGCAGCAATGCAAACTGCTTAACCTGGTCAAATTTCACGGGTGTACAAGAAACCACGGGGGATTTACAAGGAGATGTTCACCCGGAACTGCCTGAGGCCTGCCGGCAGCAAGATTCCAAATTTCATCCTGAGAAGCCTTGAAAGCAGTGAAACGCTCCTATGTTGCAATAACTCAGAACCTCATTCTGAGTGTTCCCGGCAGAGGTCATTCGGCTGAACACAACCGTGGACTAATTAGAGCCAGATGTAAGCAGTGCCCTCCATAGTGCTGGATGGACAGTGGTGGCGTGCCAAACAACTGAGCTCTAGTTCTCATCACTTTCACAAAGTGCCATAAGTTGAGGTTCAACTTACTGCTCCGGTTGAGTAGAGTGTAGCGGTCAAACCTGGAATCAGTAGCACTCAGGTGAGAAGAACGGGAAGCAGATATACCCAGTCCGCTGGCGGTGTCCTCCAGGGACCAGCCTATCTGGCTGCCACGCCTGAATGTTTGCAACCACGGCCGAGCTGGGCGGGCGCAATTGTGCATTAATGCAAACTGCATAACCTGGCCAAATTTCACGGGTGTACAAGGAACCGCCGGTGATTTTCAAGGAGATGTTCACCCGGAACAGCCAGAGGCCTGCCGGCAGCAAGATTCCAGAATTCTTCCTGAGAAGCCTTGAAAGCAGTGAAACGCTCCTATGTTGCAATAACTCAGAACCTCATTCTGAGTGTTCCCTGTAGAGTTCATTCGGCTGAACACAACGGTAGACTAATTAGAGGCAGATGTAGGCAGTGCAGTCCATAGTGCTGGATGGACAGTGGTCGCGTGCCAAACAACTGAGCTCTAGTTCTCAACAGTTTCACAAAGTGCCCTAAGTTGGGGTTCAACTTACGGCTCCGGTTGAGTAGAGTGTAGCCGTCAAAGCTGGAATCTGTAGCACTCAGGTGAGAAGAACGGGAAGCAGATATACCCAGTCAATTGGCAGTGTCCTACGGGGACCAGGCTATCCGGCTGCCACGACTGAATGTTTGCAACCGCGGCCGAGCTTGGCAGGCGCAATTGTGCAGGAATGCAAACTGCATAACCTGGCCAAATTTCACGGATGTACAAGAAACCACGGGGGATTTACCAGGAGATGTTCACCCGGAACAGCCGGAGGCCTGCTGGCAGCAAGATTCTGGAATTCGTCTTGAGAGGCCTTGAAAGCAGTGAAACTCTCCTATGTTGCAATAACTCAGAACCTCATTCTGAGTGTTCCCGGCAGAGGTCATTCGGCTGAACACAACCGTGGAGTAATTAGAGCCAGATGTAGGCAGTGCCGTCCATAGTGCTGGATGGACAGTGGTGGCGTGCCAAACAACTGAGCTCTAGTTCTCAACAGTTTCACAAAGTGCCATAAGTAGAGGTTCAACTTACTGCCCCGATTGAGTAGAGTTTAGCCGTCAAAGCTGGAATCAGTAGCACTCAGGTGAGAAGAACGGGAAGCAGATATACCCAGTCCGCTGGCAGTGTCCTACGGGGACCAGCCTATCTGGCTGCCACGCCTGAATGTTTGCAACCGCGGCCGAGGTAAGCAGGCGCAATTGTGCAGCAATGCAAACTGCATAACCTGGCCAAATTTCACGGATGTACAAGAAACCACGGGGGATTTACAAGGAGATATTCACCCGGAAGAGCCGGAGGCCTGTCGGCAGCAAGATTCCGGAATTCTTCCTGAGAAGCCTTGAAAGAAGTGAAACGCTCCTATGTTGCAATAACTCAGAACCTCATTCTGAGTGTTTCCGGCAGTGGTCATTCGGCTGAACACAACCATGGACTAATTAGAGCCAGATGTAGGCAGTGCCGTCCATAGTGCTGGATGGAGAGTGGTGGCGTGCCAAACAACTGAGCTCTAGTTCTCAACACTTTCACAAAGTGCCCTAAGTTGAGGTTCAACTTACGGCTCCGGTTGAGTAGAGTGTAGCGGTCAAAGCTGGAATCAGTAGCACTCAGGTGAGAAGAACGGGAAGCAGATATACCCAGTCCGCTGGCAGTGTCCTACGAGGACCAGCCTATCTGAGTGCCACGCCTGAATGTTTGCAAGCGCGGCCGAGCTAAGCAGGCGGAATTGTGCAGCAATGCAAACTGCATAAACTGGCCAAATTTCACGGGTGTACAAGAAATCACGGGGGATTTACAAGGAGATGTTCACCCGGAACAGCCAGAGGCCTGCCGGCAGCAAGATTCCAGAATTCTTCCTGAGAAGCCTTGAAAGCAGTGAAACGCTCCTATGTTGCAATAACTCAGAACCTCATTCTGAGTGTTCCCGGCAGAGGTCATTCGGCTGAACACAACCGTGGACTAATTAGAGCCAGATGTAGGCAGTGCAGTCCATAGTGCTGGATGGACAGTGGTGGCGTGCCAAACAACTGAGCTCTAGTTCTCAACAGTTTCACAAAGTGCCCTAAGTTGAGGTTCAACTTACGGCTCCGGTTGAGTAGAGTGTAGCCGTCAAAGCTGGAATCAGTAGCACTCAGGTGAGAAGAACGTGAAGCAGATATAGCCAGTCCGCTGGCAGTGTCCTACGGGGACTAGCCTATCTGGCTGCCTCGCCTGAATGTTTGAAAGCGCGGCCGAGCTAAGAAGGCGGAATTGTGCAGCAATGCAAACTGTATAACCTGGCCAAATTTCACGGGTGTACAAGAATCCACGGGGGATTTACAAGATGTTCACCCGGAAGAGCCGGAGGCCTGCCGGCAGCAAGATTCCGGAATTCTTCCTGAGAAGCCTTGAGAGCAGTGAAACGCTCCTATGTTGCAATAACTCAGAACCTCATTCTGAGTGTTCCCGGCAGAGGTCATTCGGCTGAACACAACCGTGGAGTAATTAGAGCCAGATGTAGGCAGTGCCGTCCATAGTGCTGGATGGACAGTGGTGGCGTGCCAAACAACTGAGCTCTAGTTCTCATCACTTTTACAAAGTGCCATAAGTTGAAGTTCAACTTACTGCTCCGGTTGAGTACAGTGTAGCGGTCAAACCTGGAATCAGTAGCACTCAGGTGAGAAGAACGGGAAGCAGATATACCCAGTCCACTGGCAGTGTACTACGGGGACCAGCCTATGTGGCTGCCACGCCTGAATGTTTGCAAGCGCGTCCGAGCTATGCAGGCGCAATTGTGCAGCAATGCAAACTGCATAACATGGCCAAATTTCACGGGTGTACAAGAAACCACGGGGGATTTACAAGGAGATGTTCACCAGGAACTGCCGGAGGCCTGCCGGCAGCAAGATTCTGGAATTCGTCTT
The DNA here is from genome assembly GCF_024711535.1 of Dipodomys merriami. Lineage (NCBI taxonomy): Eukaryota > Metazoa > Chordata > Mammalia > Rodentia > Heteromyidae > Dipodomys > Dipodomys merriami. The sequence goes on from NW_027203860.1 coordinate 1,279,227, forward strand.
GAGAGGCCTTGAAAGCAGTGAAACGCTCCTATGTTGCAATAACTCAGAACCTCATTCTGAGTGTTCCCGGCAGAGGTCATTCGGCTGAACACAACCGTGGAGTAATTAGAGCCAGATGTAGGCAATGCCGTCCATAGTGCTGGATGGACAGTGGTGGCGTGCCAAACAACTGAGCTCTAGTTCTCATCACTTTCAGAAAGTGCCATAAGTTGAGGTTCAACTTACTGCTCCGGTTGAGTAGAGTGTAGCGGTCAAAGCTTGAATCAGTAGTACTCAGGTGAGAAGAACGGGAAGCAGATATACCCAGTCCGCTGGCAGTGTCCTACGGGGACCAGCCTATCTGGATTCCACGCCTGAATGTTTGCAACCGTGGGCGAGCTAGGCAGGCGCAATTGTGCAGCAATGCAAACTGCATAACCTGGCCAAATTTCACGGGTGTACAAGAAACCGAGGGGGATTTACAAGGAGATATTCACCCGGAACAGCCGGACGCCGGCGGGCAGCAAGATTCCGGAACTCTTCCTGAGAAGCCTTGAAAGCAGTGAAACGCTCCTATGTTGCAATAACTCAGAACCTCATTCTGAGTGTTCCCGGCAGAGTTCATTCGGCTGAACACAACCGTGGACTAATTAGAGCCAAATGTAGGCAGTGCCGTCCATAGTGCTGGATGGACAGTGGTGGCGTGCCAAACAACTGAGATCTAGTTCTCAACAGTTTCACAAAGTGCCCTAAGTTGAGGTTCAACTTACTGCTCCGGTTGAGTAGAGTGTAGCGGTCAAAGCTGGAATCAGTAGCACTCAGGTGAGAAGAACGGGAAGCAGATATACCCATTCCGCTGGCAATGTCCTACGGGGACTAGCCTATCTGGCTGCCACGCCTGAATGTTTGCAACCGCGGCCGAGCTAGGCAGGCGCAATTGTGCAGCAATGCAAACTGCATAACCTGGGCAAATTTCACGGGTGTACAAGAAACCATGGGGGATTTACAAGGAGATGATCACCCGGAACTGCCAGAGGCCTGCCGGCAGCAAGATTCCGGAATTCTTCCTGAGAAGCCTTGAAAGCAGTGAAACGCTCCTATGTTGCAATAACTCAGAACCTGATTCTGAGTATTCGCGGGAGAGGTCATTCGGCTGAACACAACCGTCGACTAATTAGAGCCAGATGTAGGCAGTGCCGTCCATAGTGCTGGATGGACAGTGGTGGCGTGCCAAACAACTGAGCTCTAGTTCTCATCACTTCCACAAAGTGCCATAAGTTGAAGTTCAACTTACTGCTCCGGTTGAGTACAGTGTAGCGGTCAAAGCTTGAATCAGTAGTACTCAGGTGAGAAGAACGGGAACCAGATATACCCAGTCCGCTGGCAGTGTCCTACGGGGACCAGCCTATCTGGCTGCCACGCCTGAATGTTTGCAACCGCGGGCGAGCTAGGCAGGCGCAATTGTGCAGCAATGCAAACTGCATAACCTGGCCAAATTTCACGGATGTACAAGAAACCACGGGGGATTTACAAGGAGATGTTCACCCAGAAGAGCCGGAGGCCTGTCGTCAGCAAGATTCCGGAATTCTTCCTGAGAAGCCTTGAAAGCAGTGAAACGCTCCTATGTTGCAATAACTCAGAACCTCATTCTGAGTGTTTCCGGCAGAGGTCATTCGGCTGAACACAACTATGGACTAATTAGAGCCAGATGTAGGCAGTGCCGCCCATAGTGCTGGATGGACAGTGGTGGCGTGCCAAACAACTGAGCTCTAGTTCTCAACAGTTTCACAAAGTGCCCTAAGTTGAGGTTCAACTTACGGCTCCGGTTGAGTAGAGTGTAGCAGTCAAAGCTGGAATCAGTAGCACTCAGGTGAGAAGAACGGGAAGCAGATATACCCAGTCCGCTGGCAGTGTCCTATGAGGACCAGCCTATCTGGCTGCCACGCCTGAATGTTGGCAAGAGCGGCCGAGCTAAGCAGGCAGAATTGTGCAGCAATGCAAACTGCATAACCTGGCCAAATTTCACGGGTGTACAAGAAACCACGGGGGATTTACAAGGAGATGTTCACCCGGAACAGCCGGAGGCCTGCCGGCAGCAAGATTCCAGAATTCTTCCTGAGAAGCCTTGAAAGCAGTGAAACGCTCCTATGTTGCAATAACTCAGAACCTCATTCTGAGTGTTCCCTGCAGAGGTCATTCGGCTGAACACAACCGTGGACTAATTAGAGCCAGATGTAGGCAGTGCCGTCCATAGTGCTGGATGGAGAGTGGTGGCGTGCCAAACAACTGAGCTCTAGTTCTCAACAGTTTCACAAAGTGCCCTAAGTTGAGGTTCAACTTACGGCTCCGGTTGAGTAGAGTGTAGCCGTCAAAGCTGAAATCAGTAGCACTCAGGTGAGAAGAACGGGAAGCAGATATACCCAGTCAATTGGCAGTGTCCTACGGGGACCAGCCTATCTGGCTGCCACGCCTGAATGTTTGCAACCGCGGCCGAGCTAGGCAGGCACAATTGTGCAGCAATGAACACTGCATAACCTGGCCAAATATCACGGGTTTACAAGAAACCACGGGGGATTTACAAGGAGATGTTCACCCGGAACTGCCAGAGGCCTGCCGGCAGTAAGATTCCGGAATTCTTCCTGAGAAGCCTTGAAAGCAGTGAAACGCTCCTATGTTGCAATAACTCAGAACTTCATTCTGAGTGTCCCCGGCCAAGTTCATTCGGCTGAACACAACCGTGGACTAAATAGAGCCAGATGTAGGCAGTGCCGTCCACAGTGCTGGATGGACAGTGGTGGCGTGCCAAACAACTGAGCTCTAGTTCTCAACAGTTTCACAAAGTGCCATAAGTAGAGGTTCAACTTACTGCTAAGGTTGAGTAGAGTGTAGCCGTCAAAGCTGGAATCAGTAGCACTCAGGTGAGAAGAACGGGAAGAAGATATACCCAGTCCGCTGGCAGTGTCCTACGGGGACCAGCCTATCTGGCTGCCACGCCTGAATGTTTGCAACCGCGTCCGAGCTAGGCAGGCGCAATTGTGCAGCAATGAAAATTGCATAACCTGGCCAAATTTCACGGATGTACAAGAAACCACGGGGGATTTACAAGGAGATGTTCACCCGGAAGAGCCGGAGGCCTGCCAGCAGCAAGATTCCGGAATTCTTCCTGAGAAGCCTTCAAAGCAGTGAAAAGCTCCGATGTTGCAATAACTCAGAACCTCATTCTGAGTGTTCCCGGCAGAGGTCATTCAGCTGAACACAACCGTGGACTAATTAGAGCCAGATGTAGGCAGTGCCGTCCATAGGGCTGGATGGAGAGTGGTGGCGTGCCAAACAACTGAGCTCTAGTTCTCAACAGTTTCACAAAGTGCCATAAGTTGAGGTTCAACTTACTGCTCCGGTTGAGTAGAGTGTAGCCGTCAAAGCTGGAATCAGTAGCACTCAGGTGAGAAGAACGGGAAGCAGATATACCCAGTCCGCTGGCAGTGTCCTACGGGGACCAGCCTATCTGGCTGCCACGCCTGAATGTTTGCAACCCCGGCCGAGCTAGGCATGCGCAATTGTGCAGCAATTCAAACTGCATAACGTGGCCAAATTTCACGGGTGTACAAGAAACCACGGGGGATTTACAAGGAGATGTTTACCCGGAACTGCCGGAGGCCTGCCGGCAGCAAGATTCCGGAATTCTTCCTGAGAAGCCTTGAAAGCAGTGAAACTCTCCTATGTTGCAATAACTCAGAACCTCATTCTGAGTGTTCCCGGCAGAGGTCATTCGGCTGAACACAACCGTGGACTAATTAGAGCCAGATGTAGGCAGTGCCGTCCATAGTGCTGGATGGAGAGTGGTGGCGTGCCAAACAACTGAGCTCTAGTTCTCATCACTTTCACAAAGTGCCATAAGTTGAGGTTCAACTTACTGCTCCGGTTGAGTAGAGTGTAGCGGTCAAAGCTGGAATCAGTAGCACTCAGGTGAGAAGAACCGGAACCAGATATACCCAGTCCGCTGGCAGTGTCCTACGGGGACTAGCCTATCTGGATTCCATGCCTGAATGTTTGCAACCGCGGCCGAGCTAGGCAGTCGGAATTGTGCAACAATGCAAACTGCATAACCTGGCCAAATTTCACGGGTGTACAAGAAACCACGGGGGATTTACAAGGAGATGTTCACCCGGAACTGCCGGAGGCCTGCCGGCAGCAAGATTCCGTAATTCTTCCTGAGAAGCCTTGAAACGCTCCTATGTTGCAATAACTCAGAACCTCATTCTGAGTGTTCCCGGCAGAGGTCATTCGGCGGAATACAACCATGGACTACTTAGAGCCAGATGTAGGCAGTGCCGTCCATAGTGCTGGATGGACAGTGGTGGCGTACCAAACAACTGAGCTCTAGTTCTCAACACTTTCACAAAGTGCCATAAGTTGAGGTTCAACTTACTGCTCCGGTTGAGTAGAGTGTAGCCGTCAAAGCTGGAATCAGTAGCACTCAGGTGAGAAGAACGGGAAGCAGATATACCCAGTCCGCTGGCAGTGTCCTACGGGGACCAGCCTATCTGGCGGCCATGCCTGAATGTTTGCAACCGCGGCCGAGCTAGGCAGGCGCAATCGTGCAGCAATGCAAACTGCATAACCTGGCCAAATTTCACGGGTGTACAAGAAAGCACGGGGGATTTACAAGGAGATGTTCACCCGGAACTGCCGGAGGCCTGCGGGCAGCAAGATTCTGGAATTCTTCCTGAGAAGCCTTGAAAGCATTGAAACGTTCCTATATTGCAATAACTCAGAACCTCATTCTGAGTGTTCCCGGCAGAGGTCATTCGGATGAACACAACCGTGGACTAATTAGAGCCAGATGTAGGCAGTGCCGTCCATAGTGCTGGATAGCCAGTGGTGGCATGCCGAATAACTGAGCTCTAGTTCTCATCACTTTCACAAAGTGCCATAAGTTGAGGTTCAACTTACTGCTCCGGTTGAGTAGAGTGTAGCGGTCAAACCTGGAATCAGTAGCACTCAGGTGAGAAGAACGGGAAGCAGATATACCCATTCCGCTGGCAATGTCCTACGGGGACTAGCCTATCTTGCTGCCACGCCTGAGTGTTTGCAACCGCGGCCGAGCTAGGCAGGCGCAATTGTGCAGCAATGCAAACTGCATAACCTGGGCAAATTTCACTGGTGTACAAGAAACCATGGGGGATTTACAAGGAGATGTTCACCCGGAACTGCCGGAGGCCTGCCGGCAGCAAGATTCCGGAATTCTTCCTGAGAAGCCTTGAAAGCAGTGAAACGCTCCTATGTTGCAATAACTCAGAACCTCATTCTGAGTGTTCGCGGCAGAGGTCATTCGGCTGAACAGAACCATCGACTAATTAGAGCCAGATGTAGGCAGTGCCGTCCACAGTGCTGGATGGACAGTGGTGGCGTGCCAAACAACTGAGCTCTAGTTCTCATCACTTCCATAAAGTGCCATAAGTTGAAGTTCAACTTACTGATCCGGTTGAGTAGAGTGTAGCCGTCAAAGCTGGAATAATTAGCACTCAGGTGCAAAGAACGGGAAGCAGATATACCCAGTCCGCTGGCAGTGTCCTACGGGGACCAGCCTACCTGGCGGCCACGCCTGAATGTTTGCAACCGCGGCCGAGCTAGCCAGGCGCAATTGTGCAGCAATGCAAACTGCATAACCTGGCCAAATTTCACGGGTGTACAAGAAACCAAGGGGGATTTACAAGGAGATGTTCACTCGGAACAGCCGGACGCCGGCGGGCAGCAATATTCCGGAACTCTTCCTGAGAAGCCTTGAAAGCAGTGAAACGCTCCTATGTTGCAATAACTCAGAACCTCATTCTGAGTGTTCCCGGCAGAGGTCATTCGGCAGAACACAACCGTGGAGTAATTAGAGCCAGATGTATGCAGTGCCGTCCATAGTGCTGGATGGACAGTGGTGGCATGCCAAACAACTGAGCTCTAGTTCTCAACACTTTCACAAAGTGCCATAATTTGAGGTTCAACTTACTGCTCAGGTTGCGTAGAGTGTAGCCGTCAAACCTGGAATCAGTAGAACTCAGGTGAGAAGAACGGGAAGCAGATATACCCAGTTCGCAGGCAGTGTCCTACGGGGACTAGCCTATCCGGCTGCCATGCCTGAATGTTTGCAACCGCGGCCGAGCTAGGCAGGCGCAATTGTGCAGCAATGCAAACTGCATAACCTGGCCAAATTTCACGGGTGTACAAGAAACCACGGGGGATTTACAAGGAGATGTTCACCCGGAAGAGCCGGAGGCTTGCCGGCAGCAAGATTCCGGAATTCTTCCTGAGAAGCGTTGAAAGCAGTGAAACGCTCCTATGTGGCAATAACTCAGAATCTCATTCTGAGAATTGCCTGCAGAGGTCATTCGGCTGAACACAACCTTGGACTAATTAGAGCCAGATGTAGGCAGTGCCGTCCATAGTGCTGGATGGACAGTGGTGGCGTGCCAAACAACTGAGCTCTAGTTCTCATCACTTTCACAAAGTGCCATAAGTTGAGGTTCAACTTACTGCTCCGGTTGAGTAGAGTGTAGCCGTCAAAGCTGGAATCAGTAGTACTCAGGTGAGAAGAACGTGAAGCAGATATACCGAGTCCGCTGGCAGTGTCCTACGGGGACCAGCCTATCTGGCTGCCACTCCTGAATGTTTGCAACCGCGGCCGAGCTAGGCAGGCGCAATTGTGCAGCAATGCAAACTGCTTAACCTGGTCAAATTTCACGGGTGTACAAGAAACCACGGGGGATTTACAAGGAGATGTTCACCCGGAACTGCCTGAGGCCTGCCGGCAGCAAGATTCCGAAATTCATCCTGAGAAGCCTTGAAAGCAGTGAAACGCTCCTATGTTGCAATAACTCAGAACCTCATTCTGAGTGTTCCCGGCAGAGGTCATTCGGCTGAACACAACCGTGGACTAATTAGATCCAGATGTAAGCAGTGCCGTCCATAGTGCTGGATGGACAGTGGTGGCGTGCCAAACAACTGAGCTCTAGTTCTCATCACTTTCACAAAGTGCCATAAGTTGAGGTTCAACTTACTGCTCCGGTTGAGTAGAGTGTAGCGGTCAAACCTGGAATCAGTAGCACTCAGGTGAGAAGAACGGGAAGCAGATATACCCAGTCCGCTGGCGGTGTCCTCCAGGGACCAGCCTATCTGGCTGCCACGCCTGAATGTTTGCAACCACGGCCGAGCTGGGCGGGCGCAATTGTGCAGCAATGCAAACTGCATAACCTGGCCAAATTTCACGGGTGTACAAGGAACCGCCGGTGATTTACAAGGAGATGTTCACCCGAACAGCAGGAGGCCTGCCGGCAGCAAGATTCCGGAATTCTTCCTGAGAAGCCCTGAAAGCAGTGAAACGCTCCTATGTTGCAATAACTCAGAACCTCATTCTTAGTGTTCCCGGCAGAGGTCATTCGGCTGAACACAACCATGGACTAATTAGAGCCAGATGTAGGCAGTGCCGTCCATAGTGCTGGACGGACAGTCGTGGCGTGCCAAACAACTGAGCTCTAGTTCTCAACGGTTTCACAAAGTGCCATAAGTTGAGGATCAACTTACTACTCGGGTTGAGTAGAGTGTAGCGGTCAAAGCTGGAATCAGTAGCACTCAGGTGAGAAGAACGGGAAGCAGATATACCCAGTCCGCTGGCAGTGTCCTACGAGGACCAGCCTATCTGGCTGCCACGCCTGAATGTTTGCAAGCCCGGACGAGCTAAGCAGGCGGAATTGTGCAGCAATGCAAACTGCATAACCTGGCCAAATTTCATGGTTGTACAAGAAACCACGGGGGATTTACAAGGAGATGTTCACCCGGAACAGCCAGAGGCCTGCCGGCAGCAAGATTCCAGAATTCTTCCTGAGAAGCCTTGAAAGCAGTGAAACGCTCCTATGTTGCAATAACTCAGAACATCATTCTGAGTGTTCGCGGGAGAGGTCATTCGGCTGAACACAACGGTAGACTAATTAGAGCCAGATGTAGGCAGTGCAGTCCATAGTGCTGGATGGACAGTGGTGGCGTGCCAAACAAATGAGCTCTAGTTCTCAACAGTTTCACAAAGTGCCCTAAGTTGAGGTTCAACTTACGGCTCCGGTTGAGTAGAGTGTAGCCGTCAAAGCTGGAATCAGTAGCACTCAGGTGAGAAGAACGGGAAGCAGATATACCCAGTCAATTGGCAGTGTCCTACGGGGACCAGCCTATCCGGCTTCCACGACTGAATGTTTGCAACCGCGGCCGAGCTTGGCAGGCGCAATTGTGCAGGAATGCAAACTGCATAACCTGGCCAAATTTCACGGATGTACAAGAAACCACGGGGGATTTACCAGGAGATGTTCACCCGGAACAGCCGGAGGCCTGACGGCAGCAAGATTCTGGAATTCGTCTTGAGAGGCCTTGAAAGCAGTGAAACTCTCCTATGTTGCAATAACTCAGAACCTCATTCTGAGTGTTCCCGGAAGAGGTCATTCGGCTGAACACAACCGTGGAGTAATTAGAGCCAGATGTAGGCAGTGCCGTCCATAGTGCTGGATGGACAGTGGTGGCGTGCCAAACAACTGAGCTCTAGTTCTCAACAGTTTCACAAAGTGCCATAAGTAGAGGTTCAACTTACTGCCCCGATTGAGTAGAGTTTAGCCGTCAAAGCTGGAATCAGTAGCACTCAGGTGAGAAGAACGGGAAGCAGATATACCCAGTCCGCTGGCAGTGTCCTACGGGGACCAGCCTATCTGGCTGCCACGCCTGAATATTTGCAACCGCGGCCGAGGTAAGCAGGAGCAATTGTACAGCAATGCAAACTGCATAACCTGGCCAAATTTCACGGATGTACAAGAAACCACGGGGGATTTACAAGGAGATATTCACCCGGAAGAGCCGGAGGCCTGTCGGCAGCAAGATTCCGGAATTCTTCCTGAGAAGCCTTGAAAGAAGTGAAACGCTCCTATGTTGCAATAACGCAGAACCTCATTCTGAGTGTTCCCGGCAGAGGTCATTCGGCTGAACACAACCGTGGACTAATTAGAGCCAGATGTAGGCAGTGCCGTCCATAGTGCTGGATGGACAGTGGTGGCGTGCCAAACAACTGAGCTCTAGTTCTCATCACTTCCACAAAGTGCCATAAGTTGAAGTTCAACTTTCTGCTCCGGTTGAGTACAGTGTGGCAGTCAAACCTGGAATCAGTAGCACTCAGGTGAGAAGAACGGGAAGCAGATATACCCAGTCCGCTGGCAGTGTCCTACGGGGACCAGCCTATCTGGCTGCCACGCCTGAATGTTTGCAACCGCGTCCGAGCTATGCAGGCGCAATTGTGCAGCAATGCAAACTGCATAACATGGCCAAATTTCACGGGTGTACAAGAAACCACGGGGGATTTACAAGGAGATGTTCACCCGGAACTGCCGGAGGCCTGCAGGCAGCAAGATTCCGGAATTCTTCCTGAGAAGCCTTGAAAGCAGTGAAAGGCTCCTATGTTGCAGTAACTCAGAACATCATTCTGAGTGTTCCCGGCAGAGGTCATTCGGCTGAACACAACCGTGGACTAATTAGAGTCAGATGTAGGCAGTGCAGTCCATAGTGCTGGATGGACAGTGGTGGCATGCCAAACAACTGAGCTCTAGTTGTCAACACTTTCACAAAGTGCCATAAGTTGAGGTTCAACTTACTGCTCAGGTTGCGTAGAGTGTAGCCGTCAAACCTGGAATCAGTAGAACTCAGGTGAGAAGAACGTGAAGCAGATATACCGAGTCCGCTGGCAGTGTCCTACGGGGTACAGCCTATCTGGCTGCCACTCCTGAATGTTTGCAACCGCGGCCGAGCTAGGCAGGCGCAATTGTGCAGCAATGCAAACTGCTTAACCTGGTCAAATTTCACGGGTGTACAAGAAACCAAGGGGATTTACAAGGAGATGTTCACCCGGAACTGCCTGAGGCCTGCCGGCAGCAAGATTCCGAAATTCATCCTGAGAAGCCTTGAAAGCAGTGAAACGCTCCTATGTTGCAATAACTCAGAACCTCATTCTGAGTGTTCCCGGCAGAGGTCATTCGGCTGAACACAACCGTGGACTAATTAGAGCCAGATGTAAGCAGTGCCGTCCATAGTGCTGGATGGACAGTGGTGGCGTGCCAAACAACTGAGCTCTAGTTCTCATCACTTTCACAAAGTGCCATAAGTTGAGGTTCAACTTACTGCTCCGGTTGAGTAGAGTGTAGCGGTCAAACCTGGAATCAGTAGCACTCAGGTGAGAAGAACGGGAAGCAGATATACCCAGTCCGCTGGCGGTGTCCTCCAGGGACCAGCCTATCTGGCTGCCACGCCTGAATGTTTGCAACCACGGCCGAGCTGGACGGGCGCAATTGTGCAGCAATGCAAACTGCATAACCTGGCCAAATTTCACGGGTGTACAAGGAACCGCCGGTGATTTACAAGGAGATGTTCACCCGAACAGCAGGAGGCCTGCCGGCAGCAAGATTCCGGAATTCTTCCTGAGAAGCCCTGAAAGCAGTGAAACGCTCCTATGTTGCAATAACTCAGAACCTCATTCTTAGTGTTCCCGGCAGAGGTCATTCGGCTGAACACAACCATGGACTAATTAGAGCCAGATGTAGGCAGTGCCGTCCATAGTGCTGGACGGACAGTCGTGGCGTGCCAAACAACTGAGCTCTAGTTCTCAACGGTTTCACAAAGTGCCATAAGTTGAGGATCAACTTACTACTCGGGTTGAGTAGAGTGTAGCGGTCAAAGCTGGAATCAGTAGCACTCAGGTGAGAAGAACGGGAAGCAGATATACCCAGTCCTCTGGCAGTGTCCTACGAGGACCAGCCTATCTGGCTGCCACCCCTGAATGTTTGCAAACGCGGCCAAGCTAAGCAGGCGGAATTGTGCAGCAATGCAAACTGCATAACCTGGCCAAATTTCATGGTTGTACAAGAAACCACGGGGGATTTACAAGGAGATGTTCACCCGGAAAAGCCAGAGGCCTGCCGGCAGCAAGATTCCAGAATTCTTCCTGAGAAGCCTTGAAAGCAGTGAAAAGCTCCTATGTTGCAATAACTCAGAACCTCATTCTGAGTTTTCCCTGTAGAGGTCATTCGGCTGAAAACAAAGGTAGACTAATTAGAGCAGGATGTAGGCAGTGCAGTCCATAGTGCTGGATGGACAGTGGTGGCGTGCCAAACAACTGAGCTCTAGTTCTCAACAGTTTCACAAAGTGCCCTAAGTTGAGGTTCAACTTACGGCTCCGGTTGAGTAGAGTGTAGCCGTCAAAGCTGGAATCAGTAGCACTCAGGTGAGAAGAACGGGAAGCAGATATACCCAGTCCGCTGGCAGTGTCCTACGGGGACCAGCCTATCTGGCTGCCACGCCTGAATGTTTGCAACCGCGTCCGAGCTAGGCAGGCGCAATTGTGCAGCAATGAAAATTGCATAACCTGGCCAAATTTCACGGATGTACAAGAAACCACGGGGGATTTACAAGGAGATGTTCACCCGGAAGAGCCAGAGGCCTGCCGGCAGCAAGATTCCGGAATTCTTCCTGAGAAGCCTTGAAAGCAGTGAAAAGCTCCGATGTTGCAATAACTCAGAACCTCATTCTGAGTGTTCCCGGCAGAGGTCATTCAGCTGAACACAACCGTGGACTAATTAGAGCCAGATGTAGGCAGTGCCGTCCTTAGGGCTGGATGGAGAGTGGTGGCGTGACAAACAACTGAGCTCTAGTTCTCAACAGTTTCACAAAGTGCCATAAGATGAGGTTCAACTTACTGCTCCGGTTGAGTAGAGTGTAGCCGTCAAAGCTGGAATCAGTAGCACTCAGGTGAGAAGAACGGGAAGCAGATATACCCAGTCCGCTGGCAGTGTCCTACGGGGACCAGCCTATGTGGCTGCCACGCCTGAATGTTTGCAACCGCGGCCGAGCTAGGCAGGCGCAATTGTGCAGCAATTCAAACTGCATAACCTGGCCAAATTTCACGGGTGTACAAGAAACCACGGGGGATTTACAAAGAGATGTTTACCCGGAACTGCCGGAGGCCTGCCGGCAGCAAGATTCCGGAATTCTTCCTGAGAAGCCTTGAAAGCAGTGAAAGGCTCCTATGTTGCAGTAACTCAGAACATCATTCTGAGTGTTCCCGGCAGAGGTCATTCGGCTGAACACAACCGTGGACTAATTAGAGTCAGATGTAGGCAGTGCAGTCCATAGTGCTGGATGGACAGTGGTGGCGTGCCAAACAACTGAGCTCTAGTTCTCAACAGTTTCACAAAGTGCCCTAAGTTGAGGTTCAACTTACGGCTCCGGTTGAGTAGATTGTAGCCGTCAAAACTGGAATAATTAGCACTCAGGTGCAAAGAACGGCAAGCAGATATACCCAGTCCGCTGGCAGTGTCCTACGGGGACCAGCCTACCTGGCGGCCACGCCTGAATGTTTGCAACTGCGGCTGAGCTAGCCAGGCGCAATTGTGCAGCAATGCAAACTGCATAACCTGGCCAAATTTCACGGGTGTTCAAGAAACCAAGGGGGATTTACAAGGAGATGTTCACTCGGAACAGCCGGACGCCGGCAGGCAGCAATATTCCGGAACTCTTCCTTAGAAGCCTTGAAAGCAGTGAAACGCTCCTATGTTGCAATAACTCAGAACCTCATTCTGAGTGTTCCCGGCAGAGGTCATTCGGCAGAACACAACCGTGGAGTAATTAGAGCCAGATGTATGCAGTGCCGTCCATAGTGCTGGATGGACAGTGGTGGCATGCCAAACAACTGAGCTCTAGTTCTCAACACTTTCACAAAGTGCCATAAGTTGAGGTTCAACTTACTGCTCAGGTTGCGTAGAGTGTAGCCGTCAAACCTGGAATCAGTAGAACTCAGGTGAGAAGAACGTGAAGCAGATATACCGAGTCCGCTGGCAGTGTCCTACGGGGTACAGCCTATCTGGCTGCCACTCCTGAATGTTTGCAACCGCGGCCGAGGTAGGCAGGCGCAATTGTGCAGCAATGCAAACTGCTTAACCTGGTCAAATTTCACGGGTGTACAAGAAACCAAGGGGATTTACAAGGAGATGTTCACCCGGAACTGCCTGAGGCCTGCCGGCAGCAAGATTCCGAAATTCATCCTGAGAAGCCTTGAAAGCAGTGAAACGCTCCTATGTTGCAATAACTCAGAACCTCATTCTGAGTGTTCCCGGCAGAGGTCATTCGGCTGAACACAACCGTGGACTAATTAGAGCCAGATGTAAGCAGTGCCGTCAATAGTGCTGGATGGACAGTGGTGGCGTGCCAAACAACTGAGCTCTAGTTCTCATCACTTTCAGAAAGTGCCATAAGTTGAGGTTCAACTTACTGCTCCGGTTGAGTAGAGTGTAGCGGTCAAACCTGGAATCAGTAGCACTCAGGTGAGAAGAACGGGAAGCAGATATACCCAGTCCGCTGGCGGTGTCCTCCAGGGACCAGCCTATCTGGCTGCCACGCCTGAATGTTTGCAACCACGGCCGAGCTGGGCGGGCGCAATTGTGCAGCAATGCAAACTGCATACTTTGGCCAAATTTCACGGGTGTACAAGGAACCGCCGGTGATTTACAAGGAGATGTTCACCCGAACAGCAGAAGGCCTGCCGGCAGCAAGATTCCGGAATTCTTCCTGAGAAGCCCTGAAAGCAGTGAAACGCTCCTATGTTGCAATAACTCAGAACCTCATTCTTAGTGTTCCCGGCAGAGGTCATTCGGCTGAACACAACCATGGACTAATTAGAGCCAGATGTAGGCAGTGCCGTCCATAGTGCTGGACGGACAGTCGTGGCGTGCCAAACAACTGAGCTCTAGTTCTCAACGGTTTCACAAAGTGCCATAAGTTGAGGATCAACTTACTACTCGGGTTGAGTAGAGTGTAGCGGTCAAAGCTGGAATCAGTAGCACTCAGGTGAGAAGAACGGGAAGCAGATATACCCAGTCCGCTGGCAGTGTCCTACGAGGACCAGCCTATCTGGCTGCCACCCCTGAATGTTTGCAAACGCGGCCAAGCTAAGCAGGCGGAATTGTGCAGCAATGCAAACTGCATAACCTAGCCAAATTTCATGGTTGTACAAGAAACCACGGGGGATTTACAAGGAGATGTTCACCCGGAACAGCCAGAGGCCTGCCGGCAGCAAGATTCCAGAATTCTTCCTGAGAAGCCTTGAAAGCAGTGAAAAGCTCCTATGTTGCAATAACTCAGAACCTCATTCTGAGTTTTCCCTGTAGAGGTCATTCGGCTGAAAACAAAGGTAGACTAATTAGAGCAGGATGTAGGCAGTGCAGTCCATAGTGCTGGATGGACAGTGGTGGCGTGCCAAACAACTGAGCTCTAGTTCTCAACAGTTTCACAAAGTGCCCTAAGTTGAGGTTCAACTTACGGCTCCGGTTGAGTAGAGTGTAGCCGTCAAAGCTGGAATCAGTAGCACTCAGGTGAGAAGAACGGGAAGCAGATATACCCAGTCCGCTGGCAGTGTCCTACGGGGACCAGCCTATCTGGCTGCCACGCCTGAATGTTTGCAACCGCGTCCGAGCTAGGCAGGCGCAATTGTGCAGCAATGAAAATTGCATAACCTGGCCAAATTTCACGGATGTACAAGAAACCACGGGGGATTTACAAGGAGATGTTCACCCGGAAGAGCCAGAGGCCTGCCGGCAGCAAGATTCCGGAATTCTTCCTGAGAAGCCTTGAAAGCAGTGAAAAGCTCCGATGTTGCAATAACTCAGAACCTCATTCTGAGTGTTCCCGGCAGAGGTCATTCAGCTGAACACAACCGTGGACTAATTAGAGCCAGATGTAGGCAGTGCCGTCCTTAGGGCTGGATGGAGAGTGGTGGCGTGACAAACAACTGAGCTCTAGTTCTCAACAGTTTCACAAAGTGCCATAAGATGAGGTTCAACTTACTGCTCCGGTTGAGTAGAGTGTAGCCGTCAAAGGTGGAATCAGTAGCACTCAGGTGAGAAGAACGGGAAGCAGATATACCCAGTCCGCTGGCAGTGTCCTACGGGGACCAGCCTATCTGGCTGCCACGCCTGAATGTTTGCAACCGCGGCCGAGCTAGGCAGGCGCAATTGTGCAGCAATTCAAACTGCATATCCTGGCCAAATTTCACGGGTGTACAAGAAACCACGGGGGATTTACAAGGAGATGTTTACCCGGAACTGCCGGAGGCCTGCCGGCAGCAAGATTCCGGAATTCTTCCTGAGAAGCCTTGAAAGCAGTGAAACGATCCTATGTTGAAATAACTCAGAACCTCATTCTGAGTGTTTCCGGCAGAGGTCATTCGGATGAACACAACCGTGGACTAATTAGAGCCAGATGTAGGCAGTGCCGTCCATAGTGCTGGATGGAGAGTGGTGGCGTGCCAAACAACTGAGCTCTAGTTCTCATCACTTTCACAAAGTGCCATAAGTTGAGGTTCAACTTACTGCTCCGGTTGAGTAGAGTGTAGCGGTCAAAGCTGGAATCACTAGCACTCAGGTGAGAAGAACCGGAACCAGATATACCCAGTCCGCTGGCAGTGTCCTACGGGGACTAGCCTATCTGCATTCCATGCCTGAATGTTTGCAACCGCGGCCGAGCTAGGCAGGCGGAATTGTGCAACAATGCAAACTGCATAACCTGGCCAAATTTCACGGGTGTACAAGAAACCACGGGGGATTTACAAGGAGATGTTCACCCGGAACTGCCGGAGGCCTGCCGGCAGCAAGATTCCGTAATTCTTCCTGAGAAGCCTTGAAAGCAGTGAAACGCTCCTATGTTGCAATAACTCAGAACCTCATTCTGTGTGTTCCCGGCAGAGGTCATTCGGCGGAACACAACCATGGACTACTTAGAGCCAGATGTAGGCAGTGCCGTCCATAGTGCTGGATGGACAGTGGTGGCGTACCAAACCACTGAGCTCTAGTTCTCAACACTTTCACAAAGTGCCATCAGTTGAGGTTCAACTTACTGATCCGGTTGAGTAGAGTGTAGCCGTCAAAGCTGGAATCAGTAGCACTCAGGTGAGAAGAACGGGAAGCAGATATACCCAGTCCGCTGGCAGTGTCCTACGGGGACCAGCCTATCTGGCGGCCATGCCTGAATGTTTGCAACCGCGGCCGAGCTAGGCAGGCGCAATCGTGCAGCAATGCAAACTGCATAACCTGGCCAAATTTCACGGGTGTACAAGAAAGCACGGGGGATTTACAAGGAGATGTTCACCCGGAACTGCCGGAGGCCTGCGGGCAGCAAGATTCTGGAATTCTTCCTGAGAAGCCTTGAAAGCAGTGAAACGTTCCTATATTGCAATAACTCAGAACCTCATTCTGAGTGTTCCCGGCCGAGGTCATTCGGATGAACACAACCGTGGACTAATTAGAGCCAGATGTAGGCAGTGCCGTCCATAGTGCTGGATGGACAGTGGTGGCATGCCGAATAACTGAGCTCTAGTTCTCAACACTTTCACAAATTGCCATAAGTTGAGGTTCAACTTACTGCTTAGGTTGCGTAGAGTGTAGCCGTCAAAGCTGGAATCAGTAGCACTCAGGTGAGAAGAACGGGAAGCAGATATACCCAGTCCGCTGGCAGTGTCCTACGGGGACCAGCCTATCTGGCTGCCACGCCTGAATGTTTGCAACCGCGGCCGAGCTAGGCAGGCGCAATTGTGCAGCAATTCAAACTGCATAACCTGGCCAAATTTCACGGGTGTACAAGAAACCACGGGGGATTTACAAGGAGATGTTTACCCGGAACTGCCGGAGGCCTGCCGGCAGCAAGATTCCGGAATTCTTCCTGAGAAGCCTTGAAAGCAGTGAAACGATCCTATGTTGAAATAACTCAGAACCTCATTCTGAGTGTTTCCGGCAGAGGTCATTCGGATGAACACAACCGTGGACTAATTAGAGCCAGATGTAGGCAGTGCCGTCCATAGTGCTGGATGGAGAGTGGTGGCGTGCCAAACAACTGAGCTCTAGTTCTCATCACTTTCACAAAGTGCCATAAGTTGAGGTTCAACTTACTGCTCCGGTTGAGTAGAGTGTAGCGGTCAAAGCTGGAATCAGTAGCACTCAGGTGAGAAGAACCGGAACCAGATATACCCAGTCCGCTGGCAGTGTCCTACGGGGACTAGCCTATCTGCATTCCATGCCTGAATGTTTGCAACCGCGGCCGAGCTAGGCAGGCGGAATTGTGCAACAATGCAAACTGCATAACCTGGCCAAATTTCACGGGTGTACAAGAAACCACGGGGGATTTACAAGGAGATGTTCACCCGGAACTGCCGGAGGCCTGCCGGCAGCAAGATTCCGTAATTCTTCCTGAGAAGCCTTGAAAGCAGTGAAACGCTCCTATGTTGCAATAACTCAGAACCTCATTCTGAGTGTTCCCGGCAGAGGTCATTCGGCGGAACACAACCATGGACTACTTAGAGCCAGATGTAGGCAGTGCCGTCCATAGTGCTGGATGGACAGTGGTGGCGTACCAAACAACTGAGCTCTAGTTCTCAACACTTTCACAAAGTGCCATCAGTTGAGGTTCAACTTACTGATCCGGTTGAGTAGAGTGTAGCCGTCAAAGCTGGAATCAGTAGCACTCAGGTGAGAAGAACGGGAAGCAGATATACCCAGTCCGCTGGCAGTGTCCTACGGGGACCAGCCTATCTGGCGGCCATGCCTGAATGTTTGCAACCGCGGCCGAGCTAGGCAGGCGCAATCGTGCAGCAATGCAAACTGCATAACCTGGCCAAATTTCACGGGTGTACAAGAAAGCACGGGGGATTTACAAGGAGATGTTCACCCGGAACTGCCGGAGGCCTGCGGGCAGCAAGATTCTGGAATTCTTCCTGAGAAGCCTTGAAAGCAGTGAAACGTTCCTATATTGCAATAACTCAGAACCTCATTCTGAGTGTTCCCGGCCGAGGTCATTCGGATGAACACAACCGTGGACTAATTAGAGCCAGATGTAGGCAGTGCCGTCCATTGTGCTGGATGGACAGTGGTGGCATGCCGAATAACTGAGCTCTAGTTCTCAACACTTTCACAAATTGCCATAAGTTGAGGTTCAACTTACTGCTTAGGTTGCGTAGAGTGTAGCCGTCAAAGCTGGAATCAGTAGCACTCAGGTGAGAAGAACGGGAAGCAGATATACCCAGTCCGCTGGCAGTGTCCTACGGGGACCAGCCTATCTGGCTGCCACGCCTGAATGTTTGCAACCGCAGCCGAGCTAGGCAGGCGCAATTGTGCAGCAATTCAAACTGCATAACCTGGCCAAATTTCACGGGTGTACAAGAAACCACGGGGGATTTACAAGGAGATGTTTACCCGGAACTGCCGGAGGCCTGCCGGCAGCAAGATTCCGGAATTCTTCCTGAGAAGCCTTGAAAGCAGTGAAACGATCCTATGTTGAAATAACTCAGAACCTCATTCTGAGTGTTTCCGGCAGAGGTCATTCGGATGAACACAACCGTGGACTAATTAGAGCCAGATGTAGGCAGTGCCGTCCATAGTGCTGGATGGAGAGTGGTGGCGTGCCAAACAACTGAGCTCTAGTTCTCATCACTTTCACAAAGTGCCATAAGTTGAGGTTCAACTTACTGCTCCGGTTGAGTAGAGTGTAGCGGTCAAAGCTGGAATCAGTAGCACTCAGGTGAGAAGAACCGGAACCAGATATACCCAGTCCGCTGGCAGTGTCCTACGGGGACTAGCCTATCTGCATTCCATGCCTGAATGTTTGCAACCGCGGCCGAGCTAGGCAGGCGGAATTGTGCAACAATGCAAACTGCATAACCTGGCCAAATTTCACGGGTGTACAAGAAACCACGGGGGATTTACAAGGAGATGTTCACCCGGAACTGCCGGAGGCCTGCCGGCAGCAAGATTCCGTAATTCTTCCTGAGAAGCCTTGAAAGCAGTGAAACGCTCCTATGTTGCAATAACTCAGAACCTCATTCTGAGTGTTCCCGGCAGAGGTCATTCGGCTGAACACAACCGTGGACTAATTAGAGCCAGATGTAGGCAGTGCCGTCCATAGTGCTGGATGGACAGTGGTGGTGTGCCAAACAACTGAGCTCTAGTTCTCAACAGTTTCACAAAGTGCCCTAAGTTGAGGTTCAACTTACTGCTCCGGTTGAGTAGAGTGTATCGGTCAAAGCTGGAATCAGTAGCACTCAGGTGAGAAGAACGGGAAGCAGATATACCCATTCCGCTGGCAATGTCCTACGGGGACTAGCCTATCTGGCTGCCACGCCTGAATGTGTGCAACCGCGGCCGAGCTAGGCAGGCGCAATTGTGCAGCAATGCAAACTGCATAACCTGGGCAAATTTCACGGGTGTACAAGAAACCATGGGGGATTTACAAGGAGATGTTCACCCGGAACTGCCGGAGGCCTGCCGGCAGCAAGATTCCGGAATTCTTCCTGAGAAGCCTTGAAAGCAGGGAAACGCTCCTATGTTGCAATAACTCAGAACCTCATTCTGAGTGTTCGCGGCAGAGGTCATTCGGCTGAAAACAACCGTCGACTAATTAGAGCCAGATGTAGGCAGTGCCGTCCATAGTGCTGGATGGACAGTGGTGGCGTGCCAAACAACTGAGCTCTAGTTCTCATCACTTCCACAAAGTGCCATAAGTTGAAGTTCAACTTACTGCTCCGGTTGAGTACAGTGTAGGGGTCAAACCTGGAATCAGTAGCACTCAGGTGAGAAGAACTGGAAGCAGATATACCCAGTCCGCTGGCAGTGTCCTACTGGGACCAGCCTATCTGGCTGCCACACCTGAATGTGTGCAACCGCGTCCGAGCTATGCAGGCGCAATTGTGCAGCAATGCAAACTGCATAACCTGGCCAAATTTCACGGGTGTACAAGAAACCACGGGGGATTTACAAGGAGATGTTCACCCGGAACAGCCGGACGCGGGCGGGCAGCAATATTCCGGAACTCTTCCTGAGAAGCCTTGAAAGCAGTGAAACGCTCCTATGTTGCAATAACTCCGAACCTCATTCTGAGTGTTCCCGGCAGAGGTCATTCGGCTGAACACAACCGTCGACTCATTAGAGCCAGATGTAGGCAGTGCCGTCCATAGTGCTGGATGGACAGTGGTGGCGTGCCAAACAACTGAGCTCTAATTCTCAACAGTTTCACAAAGTGCCCTAAATTGAGGTTAAAACTTACTGCTCTGGTTGAGTAGAGTGTAGCGGTCAAAGCTGGAATCAGTAGCACTCAGGTGAGAAGAACGGGAAGCAGATATACCCAGTCCGCTGGCAGTGTCCTACGGGGACTAGCCTATCTGGATTCCATGCCTGAATGTTTGCAACCGCGGCCGACCTAGGCAGGCGGAATTGTGCAACAATGCAAACTGCATAACATGGCCAAATTTCACGGGTGTACAAGAAACCACGGGGGATTTACAAGGAGATGTTGACCCGGAACTGCCGGAGGCCTGCCGGCAGCAAGATCCCGGAATTCTTCCTGAGAAGCCTTGAAAGCAGTGAAACGCTCCTATGTTGCAATAACTCAGAACCTCATTCTGAGTTTTCCCGGCAGAGGTCATTCGGCTGAACACAACCATGGACTAATTAGAGCCAGATGTAGGCAGTGCCGTAAATAGTGCTGGATGGAGAGTGGTGGCGTGCCAAACAACTGAGCTCTAGTTCTCAACACTTTCACAAAGTGCCATAAGTTGAGGTTCAACTTACTGCTCCGGTTGAGTAGAGTGTAGCGGTCAAACCTGGAATCAGTAGCAGTCAGGTGAGAAGAACGGGAAGCAGATATACCCAGTCCGTTGGCAGTGTCCTCTGGGGACCAGCCTATCTAGCTACCACGCCTGAATGTTTGCAACCGGGTACGAGCTAGGCAGGCGCAATTGTGCAGCAATGCAAACTGCATAACCTGGCCAAATTTAACGGGTGTACAAGAATCCACGGGGGATTTACAAGGAGATGTTCACCGGAACTGTCGGAGGCCTGGTGGCAGCAAGATTCCGGAATTCTTCCTGAGAAGCCTTTAAAGCAGTGAAACGCTCCTATGTTGCAATAACTCAGAACCTCATTCTGAGTGTTCCCGGCAGAGGTCATTCAGCTGAACACAACCGTGGACTAATTAGAGCCAGATGTAGGCAGTGCCATCCATAGTTCTGGATGGACAGTGTTGGCGTGCCAAACAACTGAGCTCTAGTTCTCAACAGTTTCACAAAGTGCCCTAAGTTGAGCTTCAACTTACTCCTTCGGTTGAGTAGAGTGTAGCCGTGAAACCTGGAATCAGTAGAACTCAGGTGAGAAGAACGGGAAGCAGATATACCCAGTCCGCTGGCAGTGTCCTACGGGGACTAGCCTATCCGGCTGCCATGCCTGAATGTTTGCACCCGCGGCCGAGCTAGGCAGGCGCAATTGTGCAGCAATGCAAACTGCATAACCTGGCCAAATTTCACGGGTGTACAAGGAACCGCCGGTGATTTACAAGGAGATGTTCACCCGAACAGCAGAAGGCCTGCCGGCAGCAAGATTCCGGAATTCTTCCTTAGAAGCCCTGAAAGCAGTGAAACGCTCCTATGTTGCAATAACTCAGAACCTCATTCTGAGTGTTCCTGGCAGAGGTCATTCGGCTGAACACAACGGTAGACTAATTAGAGCCAGATGTAGGCAGTGCAGTCCATAGTGCTGGATGGACAGTGGTGGCGTGCCAAACAACTGAGCTCTAGTTCTCAACAGTTTCACAAAGTGCCCTAAGTTGAGGTTCAACTTGCTGCTCCGGTTGAGTAGAGTGTAGCCGTCAAAGCTTGAATCAGTAGTACTCAGGTGAGAAGAACGGGAACCAGATATACCCAGTCCGCTGGCAGTGTCCTACGGGGACCAGCCTATCTGGCTGCCACGCCTGAATGTTTGCAACCGCGGCCGAGCTAGGCAGGCGAAATTGTGCAGCAATGCAAACTGCATAACCTGGCCAAATTTCCCGGGTGTACAAGAAACCACGGGGGATTTACAAGGAGATGTTCACCCGGAACAGACGGATGCCGGCGGGCAGCAAGATTCCGGAACTCTTCCTGAGAAGCCTTGAAAGCAGTGAAACGCTCTTATGTTGCAATAACTCAGAACATCATTCTGAGTGTCCCCGGCAGAGGTCATTCGGCTGAACACAACCGTGGACTAATTAGAGCCAGATGTAGGCAGTGCCGTCCATAGTGCTGGATGGAGAGTGGTGGCGTGCCAAACAACTGAGCTCTAGTTCTCAACAGTTTCACAAAGTGCCCTAAGTTGAGGTTCAACTTACGGCTCCGGTTGAGTAGAGTGTAGCCGTCAAAGCTGGAATCAGTAGCACTCAGGTGAGAAGAAGGGGAAGCAGATATACCCAGTCAATTGGCAGTGTCCTACGGGGACCAGCCTATCTGGCTGCCACGCCTGAATGTTTGCAACCCAGGCCGAGCAAGGCAGGCGAAATTGTGCAGCAATGCAAACTGCATAACCTGGCCAAATTTCACGGGTGTACAAGAAACCACGGGGGATTTACAAGGAGATGTTCACCCGGAACTGCCGGACGCCGGCGGGCAGCAAGATTCCGGAATTCTTCCTGAGAAGCCTTGAAAGCAGTGAAACGATCCTATGTTGCAATAACTCAGAACCTCATTCTGAGTGTTCCCGGCAATGTTGATTCGGCTGAACACAACCATGGACTAATTAGAGCCAGATGTAGGCAGTGCCGTCCATAGTGCTGGATGGATAGTGGTGGCGTGCCAAACAACTGAGCTCTAGTTCTCAACAGTTTCACAAAGTGCCCTAAGTTGAGGTTCAACTTACTGCTCCGGTTGAGTAGAGTGTAGCCGTCAAAGCTGGAATCAGTAGCACTCAGGTGAGAAGAACGGGAAGCAGATATACCCAGTCCGCTGGCAGTGTCCTACGGGGACCAGCCTATCTGGCTGCCACACCTGAATGTTTGCAACCGCTGCCGAGCTAGGCAGGCGCAATTGTGCAGCAATGCAAACTGCATAACCTGGCCAAATTTCACGGATGTAGAAGAAACCACGGGGGATTTACAAGGAGATGTTCACCCGGAAGATCCGGAGGCCTGCCGGCAGCAAGATTCCGGAATTCTTCCTGAGAAGCCTTGAAAGCAGTGAAACGCTCCTATGTTGCAATAACTCAGAACCTCATTCTGAGTGTTCCCGGCAGAGGTCATTCAGCTGAACACAACCGTGGACTAATTAGAGCCAGATGTAGGCAGTGCCGTCCATAGCGCTGGATGGACAGTGGTGGCGTGCCAAACAACTGAGCTCTAGTTCTCAACAGTTTCACAAAGTGCCCTAAGTTGAGGTTCAACTTACGGCTCCGGTTGAGTAGAGTGTAGCGGTCAAAGCTGGAATCAGTAGCACTCAGGTGAGAAGAACGTGAAGCAGATATAGCCAGTCCGCTGGCAGTGTCCTACGGGGACTAGCCTGTCTGGCTGCCACGCCTGAATGTTTGCAAGCGGGGCCGAGCTAAGCAGGCGGCATTGTGCAGCAATGCAAACTGTATAACCTGGCCAAATTTCACTGGTGTACAAGAAACCACGGTGGATTTACAAGGAGATGTTCACCCCGAACAGCCGGAGGCTTGCCGGCAGCAAGAGTCCAGAATTCTTCCTGAGAAGCCTTGAAAGCAGTGAAACGCTCCTATGTTGCAATAACTCAGAACCTCATTCTGAGTGTTCCCGGCAGAGGTCATTCGGCTGAACACAACCGTGGACTAATTAGAGCCAGATGTAGGCAGTGCCGTCCATAGTGCTGGATGGACAGTGGTGGCATGCCAAACAACTGAGCTCTAGTTCTCATCACTTTCACAAAGTGCCATTAGTTGAGGATCAACTTACGGCTCCGATTGAGTAGAGTGTAGCCGTCAAAGCTGGAATCAGTAGCACTCAGGTGAGAAGAACGGGAAGCAGATATACCCAGTCCATTGGCAGTGTCCTTCGGGGACCAGCCTATCTGGCTGCCACGCCTGAATGTTTGCCACCGCGGCCGAGCTAGGCAGGCGCAATTGTGCAGCAATGCAAACTGCATAGCCTGGCCAAATTTCACGGATGTACAAGAAACCACAGGGGATTTACAAGGAGATGTTCACCCGGAACAGCCGGAGGCCTGCCGGCAGCAAGATTCCGGAATTCTTCCTGAGAAGCCTTGAAAGCAGTGAAACGCTCCTATGTTGCAATAACTCAGAACCTCTTTCTGAGTGTTCCCGGCAGAGGTCATTCAGCTGAACACAACCGTGGACTAATTAGAGCCAGATGTAGGCAGTGCCATCCATAGTTCTGGATGGACAGTGTTGGCGTGCCAAACAACTGAGCTCTAGTTCTCAACAGTTTCACAAAGTGCCCTAAGTTGAGCTTCAACTTACTCCTTCGGTTGAGTAGAGTGTAGCCGTGAAACCTGGAATCAGTAGAACTCAGGTGAGAAGAACGGGAAGCAGATATACCCAGTCCGCTGGCAGTGTCCTACGGGGACTAGCCTATCCGGCTGCCATGCCTGAATGTTTGCACCCGCGGCCGAGCTAGGCAGGCGCAATTGTGCAGCAATGCAAACTGCATAACCTGGCCAAATTTCACGGGTGTACAAGGAACCGCCGGTGATTTACAAGGAGATGTTCACCCGAACAGCAGAAGGCCTGCCGGCAGCAAGATTCCGGAATTCTTCCTTAGAAGCCCTGAAAGCAGTGAAACGCTCCTATGTTGCAATAACTCAGAACCTCATTCTGAGTGTTCCTGGCAGAGGTCATTCGGGTGAACACAACGGTAGACTAATTAGAGCCAGATGTAGGCAGTGCAGTCCATAGTGCTGGATGGACAGTGGTGGCGTGCCAAACAACTGAGCTCTAGTTCTCAACAGTTTCACAAAGTGCCCTAAGTTGAGGTTCAACTTGCTGCTCCGGTTGAGTAGAGTGTAGCCATCAAAGCTTGAATCAGTAGTACTCAGGTGAGAAGAACGGGAACCAGATATACCCAGTCCGCTGGCAGTGTCCTACGGGGACCAGCCTATCTGGCTGCCACGCCTGAATGTTTGCAACCGCGGCCGAGCTAGGCAGGCGAAATTGTGCAGCAATGCAAACTGCATAACCTGGCCAAATTTCCCGGGTGTACAAGAAACCACGGGGGATTTACAAGGAGATGTTCACCCGGAACAGACGGATGCCGGCGGGCAGCAAGATTCCGGAACTCTTCCTGAGAAGCCTTGAAAGCAGTGAAACGCTCTTATGTTGCAATAACTCAGAACATCATTCTGAGTGTCCCCGGCAGAGGTCATTCGGCTGAACACAACCGTGGACTAATTAGAGCCAGATGTAGGCAGTGCCGTCCATAGTGCTGGATGGAGAGTGGTGGCGTGCCAAACAACTGAGCTCTAGTTCTCAACAGTTTCACAAAGTGCCCTAAGTTGAGGTTCAACTTACGGCTCCGGTTGAGTAGAGTGTAGCCGTCAAAGCTGGAATCAGTAGCACTCAGGTGAGAAGAAGGGGAAGCAGATATACCCAGTCAATTGGCAGTGTCCTACGGGGACCAGCCTATCTGGCTGCCACGCCTGAATGTTTGCAACCCAGGCCGAGCAAGGCAGGCGAAATTGTGCAGCAATGCAAACTGCATAACCTGGCCAAATTTCACGGGTGTACAAGAAACCACGGGGGATTTACAAGGAGATGTTCACCCGGAACTGCCGGACGCCGGCGGGCAGCAAGATTCCGGAATTCTTCCTGAGAAGCCTTGAAAGCAGTGAAACGATCCTATGTTGCAATAACTCAGAACCTCATTCTGAGTGTTCCCGGCAATGTTGATTCGGCTGAACACAACCATGGACTAATTAGAGCCAGATGTAGGCAGTGCCGTCCATAGTGCTGGATGGATAGTGGTGGCGTGCCAAACAACTGAGCTCTAGTTCTCAACAGTTTCACAAAGTGCCCTAAGTTGAGGTTCAACTTACTGCTCCGGTTGAGTAGAGTGTAGCCGTCAAAGCTGGAATCAGTAGCACTCAGGTGAGAAGAACGGGAAGCAGATATACCCAGTCCGCTGGCAGTGTCCTACGGGGACCAGCCTATCTGGCTGCCACACCTGAATGTTTGCAACCGCTGCCGAGCTAGGCATTCACAATTGTGCAGCAATGTAAACTGCATAACCTGGCCAAATATCACGGGTGTACGAGAAACCACGGGGGATTTACAAGGAGATGTTCACCCGGAACAGCCGGAGGCCTGCCAGCAGAAAGATTCCGGAATTCTTCCTGAGAAGCCTTGAAAGCAGTGAAACGCTCCTATGTTGCAATAACTCAGAACATCATTCTGAGTGTCCCCGGCCGAGGTCATTCGGCTGAACACAACCGTGGACTAATTAGAGCCACATGTAGGCAGTGCCGTCCGTAGTGCTGGATGGACTGTGGTGGCGTGCCAAACAACTGAGCTCTAGTTCTCAACAGTTTCACAAAGTCCCATAAGTAGAGGTTCAACTTACTGCTCCGGTTGAGTCGAGTGTAGCCGTCAAAGCTGGAATCAGTAGCACTCAGGTGAGAAGAACGGGAAGCAGATATACCCAGTCCGCTGGCAGTGTCCTACGGGGACCAGCCTATGTGGCTGCCACGCCTGAATGTTTGCAACCGCGGCCGAGCTAGGCAGGCGCAATTGTGCAGCAATGCAAACTGCATAACCTGGCCAAATTTCACGGATGTAGAAGAAACCACGGGGGATTTACAAGGAGATGTTCACCCGGAAGATCCGGAGGCCTGCCGGCAGCAAGATTCCGGAATTCTTCCTGAGAAGCCTTGAAAGCAGTGAAACGCTCCTATGTTGCAATAACTCAGAACCTCATTCTGAGTGTTCCCGGCAGAGGTCATTCAGCTGAACACAACCGTGGACTAATTAGAGCCAGATGTAGGCAGTGCCGTCCATAGCGCTGGATGGACAGTGGTGGCGTGCCAAACAACTGAGCTCTAGTTCTCAACAGTTTCACAAAGTGCCCTAAGTTGAGGTTCAACTTACGGCTCCGGTTGAGTAGAGTGTAGCGGTCAAAGCTGGAATCAGTAGCACTCAGGTGAGAAGAACGTGAAGCAGATATAGCCAGTCCGCTGGCAGTGTCCTACGGGGACTAGCCTGTCTGGCTGCCACGCCTGAATGTTTGCAAGCGGGGCCGAGCTAAGCAGGCGGCATTGTGCAGCAATGCAAACTGTATAACCTGGCCAAATTTCACTGGTGTACAAGAAACCACGGTGGATTTACAAGGAGATGTTCACCCCGAACAGCCGGAGGCTTGCCGGCAGCAAGAGTCCAGAATTCTTCCTGAGAAGCCTTGAAAGCAGTGAAACGCTCCTATGTTGCAATAACTCAGAACCTCATTCTGAGTGTTCCCGGCAGAGGTCATTCGGCTGAACACAACCGTGGACTAATTAGAGCCAGATGTAGGCAGTGCCGTCCATAGTGCTGGATGGACAGTGGTGGCATGCCAAACAACTGAGCTCTAGTTCTCATCACTTTCACAAAGTGCCATTAGTTGAGGATCAACTTACGGCTCCGATTGAGTAGAGTGTAGCCGTCAAAGCTGGAATCAGTAGCACTCAGGTGAGAAGAACGGGAAGCAGATATACCCAGTCCATTGGCAGTGTCCTTCGGGGACCAGCCTATCTGGCTGCCACGCCTGAATGTTTGCCACCGCGGCCGAGCTAGGCAGGCGCAATTGTGCAGCAATGCAAACTTCATAGCCTGGCCAAATTTCACGGATGTACAAGAAACCACAGGGGATTTACAAGGAGATGTTCACCCGGAACAGCCGGAGGCCTGCCGGCAGCAAGATTCCGGAATTCTTCCTGAGAAGCCTTGAAAGCAGTGAAACGCTCCTATGTTGCAATAACTCAGAACCTCTTTCTGAGTGTTCCCGGCAGAGGTCATTCAGCTGAACACAACCGTGGACTAATTAGAGCCAGATGTAGGCAGTGCCGTCCATAGTGCTGGATGGACAGTGGCGGCGTGCCAAACAACTGAGCTCTAGTTCTCAACAGTTTCACAAAGTGCCCTAAGTTGAGGTTCAAATTACGGCTCCGGTTGAGTAGAGTGTAGCGGTCAAAGCTGGAATCAGTCGCACTCAGGTGAGAAGAACGTGAAGCAGATATAGCTAGTCCGCTGGCAGTGTCCTACGTGGACTAGCCTATCTGGGTGCCACGCCTGAATGTTTGCAACCGCGGCCGAGGTAGGCAGGCGCAATTGTGCAGCAATGCAAACTGCATAACCTGGCCAAATTTCACGGATGTACAAGAAATCACGGGGGATTTACAAGGAGATGTTCACCTGGAACAGCTGGAGACCTGCCGGCAGCAAGATTCCAGAATTCTTCCTGAGAAGCCTTGAAAGCAGTGAAACGCTCCTATGTTGCAATAACTCAGAACCTCATTCTGAGTGTTCCAGGCAGAAGTCATTCGGCTGAACACAACCGTGGACTAATTAGAGCCAGATGTAGGCAGTGCCGTCCATAGTGCTGGATGGACAGTGGTGGCGTGCCAAACAACTGAGCTCTAGTTCTCAACAGTTTCACAAAGTGCCATGAGTTGAGGTTCAACTTACTGCTCCGGTGGAGTAGAGTGTAGCCGTCAAAGATGTAATCAGTAGCACTCAGGGGAGAAGAACGGGAAGCAGATATACCCAGTCCGCTGGCAGTGTCCTACGGGGACCAGCCTATCTGGCTGCCACACCTGAATGTTTGCAACCGCGGCCGAGCTAGGCAGGCACAATTGTGCAGCAATTCAAACTGCATAACCTGGCCAAATATCACGGGTGAACAAGAAACCACGGGGGATTTACAAGGAGATGTTCGGCCGGAACTGCCAGAGGCCTGCCGGCAGTAAGATTCCGGAATTCTTCCTGAGAAGCCTTGAAAGCAGTGAAATGCTCCTATGTTGCAATAACTCAGAACATCATTCTGAGTGTCCCCGGCCGAGGTCATTCGGCTGAACACAACCGTGGACTAATTAGAGCCAGATGTAGGCAGTGCCGTCCATAGTGCTGGATGCACAGTGGTGGCTTGCCAAACAACTGAGCTCTAGTTCTCAACAGTTTCACAAAGTGCCATAAGTGGAGGTTAAACTTACTGCTCCGGTTGAGAAGAGTGTAGCCGTCAAAGCTGGAATCAGTAGCACTCAGGTGAGAAGAACGGGAAGCAGATATACCCAGTCCGCTGGCAGTGTCCTACGGGGACCAACCTATCTGGCTGCCACGCCTGAATGTTTGCAACCGCGGCCGAGCTAGGCAGGCGCAATTGTGCAGCAATGCAAACTGCATAACCTGGCCAAATTTCACGGATGTACAAGAAGCCACGGGGGATTTCAAGGAGATGTTCACCGGGAAGAGCCGGAGGCCTGCCGGCAGCAAGATTCCGGAATTCTTCCTGAGAAGCCTTGAAAGCAGTGAAACGCTCCTATGTTGCAATAACTCAGAACCTCATTCTGAGTGTTCCCGTCAGAGGTCATTCAGCTGAAAACAACCGTGGACTAATTAGAGCCAGATGTAGGCAGTGCCGTCCATAGTGCTGGATGGACAGTGGTGGCTTGCCAAACAACTGAGCTCTAGTTCTCAACAGTTTCACAAAGTGCCCTAAGTTGAGGTTCAACTTACGGCTCCGGTTGAGTAGAGTGTAGCGGTCAAAGATGGAATCAGTAGCACTCAGGTGAGAAGAACGTGAAGCAGATATAGCCAGTCCGCTGGCAGTGTCCTACGGGGACTAGCCTATCTGGCTGCCACGCCTGAATGTTGGCAAGCGCGGCCGAGCTAAGCAGGCGGAATTGTGCAGCAATGCAAACTGCATAACCTGGCCAAATTTCACGGATGTACAGAAACCACGGGGGATTTACAAGGAGATGTTCACCCGGAACAGCCGGAGGCCTGCCGGAAGCCAGATTCCTGAATTCTTCCTGAGAAGCCTTGAAAGCAGTGAAACGCTCCTATGTTGCAATAACTCAGAACCTCATTCTGAGTGTTCCAGACAGAGGTCATTCGGCTGAACACAACCGTGGACTAATTAGAGCCAGATGTAGGCAGTGCCGTCCATAGGGCTGGATGGAGAGTGGTGGCGTGCCAAACAACTGAGCTCTAGTTCTCAACAGTTTCACAAAGTGCCCTAAGTTGAGGTTCAACTTACGGCTCCGGTTGAGTAGAGTGTAGCCGTCAAAGCTGGAATCAGTAGCACTCAGGTGAGAAGAACGGGAAGCAGATATACCCTGTCCGCTGGCAGTGTCCTACGGGGACCAGGCTATCTGGCTGCCACGCCTGAATGTTTGCAACCGCGACCGAGCTAGGCAGGGCCAATTGTGCAGCAATTCAAACCGCATAACCTGGCCAAATTTCACGGGTGTACAAGAAACCACGGGGGATTTACAAGGAGATGTTCACCCGGAACTGCCGGAGGCCTGCCGGCAGCAAGATTCCGGAATTCTTCCTGAGAAGCCTTGAAAGCAGTGAAACGCTCCTATGTTGAAATAACTCAGAACCTCATTCTGAGTGTTCCCGGCAGAGGTCATTCGGCTGAACACAACCGTGGACTAATTAGAGCCAGATGTAAGCAGTGCCGTCCATAGTGCTGGATGGACAGTGGTGGCGTGCCAAACAACTGAGCTCTAGTTCTCATCACTTTCACAAAGTGCCATAAGTTGAGGTTCAACTTACTGCTCCGGTTGAGTAGAGTGTAGCGGTCAAAGCTGGAATCAGTAGCACTCAGGTGAGAAGAACGGGAAGCAGATATACCCAGTCCGCTGGCAGTGTCCTACGGGGACCAACCTATCTGGCTGCCACGCCTGAATGTTTGCAACCGCGGCCGAGCTAGGCAGGCGCAATTGTGCAGCAATGCAAACTGCATAACCTGGCCAAATTTCACGGATGTACAAGAAGCCACGGGGGATTTCAAGGAGATGTTCACCCGGAAGAGCCGGAGGCCTGCTGGCAGCAAGATTTCGGAATTCTTCCTGAGAAGCCTTGAAAGCAGTGAAACGCTCCTATGTTGCAATAACTCAGAACCTCATTCTGAGTGTTCCCGTCAGAGGTCATTCAGCTGAAAACAACCGTGGACTAATTAGAGCCAGATGTAGGCAGTGCCGTCCATAGTGCTGGATGGACAGTGGTGGCGTGCCAACCAACTGAGCTCTAGTTCTCAACAGTTTCACAAAGTGCCCTAAGTTGAGGTTCAACTTACGGCTCCGGTTGAGTAGAGTGTAGCGGTCAAAGATGGAATCAGTAGCACTCAGGTGAGAAGAACGTGAAGCAGATATAGCCAGTCCGCTGTCAGTGTCCTACGGGG
The DNA here is from genome assembly GCF_024711535.1 of Dipodomys merriami. Lineage (NCBI taxonomy): Eukaryota > Metazoa > Chordata > Mammalia > Rodentia > Heteromyidae > Dipodomys > Dipodomys merriami. The sequence goes on from NW_027203860.1 coordinate 1,310,454, forward strand.
ACTAGCCAATCTGGCTGCCACGCCTGAATGTTGGCAAGCGCGGCCGAGCTAAGCAGGCGGAATTGTGCAGCAATGCAAACTGCATAACCTGGCCAAATTTCACGGATGTACAAGAAACCACGGGGGATTTACAAGGAGATGTTCACCCCGAACAGCCGGAGGCCTGCCGGCAGCCAGATTCCTGAATTCTTCCTGAGAAGCCTTGAAAGCAGTGAAACGCTCCTATGTTGCAGTAACTCAGAACATCTTTCTGAGTGTCCCCGGCCAAGGTCATTCGGCTGAACACAACCGTGGACTAATTAGAGCCAGATGTAGTCAGTGCCGTCCATAGTGCTGGATGGACAGTGGTGGCGTGCCAAACAACTGAGCTCTAGTTCTCAACAGTTTCACAAAGTGCCATAAGTAGAGGTTCAACTTACTGCTCCGGTTGAGTAGAGTGTAGCCGTCAAAGCTGGAATCAGTAGCACTCAGGTGAGAAGAACGTGAAGCAGATATAGCCAGTCCGCTGGCAGTGTCCTACGGGGACTAGCCTATCTGGCTGCCACGCCTGAATGTTTGCAAGCGCGGCCGAGCTAAGCAGGCGGAATTGTGCAGCAATGCAAACTGCATAACCTGGCCAAATTTCACGGATGTACAAGAAACCACGGGGGATTTACAAAGACATGTTCACCCGGAACAGCCGGAGGCCGGCCGGCAGCAAGATTCCGGAATTCTTCCTGAGAAGCCTTGAAAGCAGTGAAACGCTCCTATGTTGCAATAACTAAGAACCTCATTCTGAGTGTTCCCGGGAGAGGTCATTCGGCTGAACACAACCGTGGACTAATTAGAGCCAGATGTAAGCAGTGCCGTCCATAGTGCTGGATGGACAGTGGTGGCGTGCCAAACATCTGAGCTCTAGTTCTCATCACTTTCACAAAGTGCCATAAGTTGAGGTTCAACTTACTGCTCGGGTTGAGTAGAGTGTAGCCGTCAAACATGGAATCAGTAGCACTCAGGTGAGAAGAACGGGAAGCAGATATACCCAGTCCGCTGGCAGTGTCCTACGGGGATCAGCCTATCTGGCTGCCACGCCTGAATGTTAGCAACCGCGGCCGAGCTAGGCAGGCAAAATTGTGCAGCAATGCAAACTGCATAACCAGGCCAAATTTCAAGGGTGTACAAGAAACCACGGGGGATTTACAAGGAGATGTTCACCAGGAACAGCCGGAGGCCTGCCGGCAGCAAGATTCCGGAATTCTTCCTGAGAAGCCTTGAAAGCAGTGAAACGCTCCTATGTTGAAATAACTCAGAACCTCATTCTGAGTGTTCCCGGCAGAGGTCATTCGGCTGAACTAAACCGTCGACTAATTAGAGCCAGATGTAGGCAGTGCCGTCCATAGTGCTGGATGAACAGTGGTGGCGTGCCAAACAACTGAGCTCTAGTTGTCATCACTTTCACAAAGTGCCATAAGTTGAGGTTCAACTTACTGCTCCGGTTGAGTAGTGTGTAGCCGTCAAAGCTGGAATCAGTAGCACTCAGGTGAGAAGAACGGGAAGCAGATATAGCCAGTCCGCTGGCAGTGTCCTACGGGGACCAGCCTATCTGGCTGCCATGCCTGAATGTTTGCAACCGCGGCCGAGCTACGAAGGCGCAATTGTGCAGCAATGCAAACTGCATAACCTGGCCAAATTTCACGGTTGTACAAGAAACCACGGGGGATTGACAAGGAGAGGTTCACCCGGAACTGCCGGAGGCCTGCCGGCAGCAAGATTCCGGAATTCTTCCTGAGAAGCCTTGAAAGAAGTGAAACGCTCCTATGTTGCAATAACTCAGAACCTCATTCTGAGTGTTCCCGGCAGAGGTCATTCGGCTGAACACAACCATGGAATAATTAGAGCCAGATGTAGGTAGTGCCGTCCATAGTGCTGGATGGACAGTGGTGGCGTGCCAAACAACTGAGCTCTAGTTCTCATCGCTTTCACAAAGTGCCATGAGTGGAGGTTCAACTTACTGCTCCGGTTTAGTAGAGTGTAGCCGTCAAAGCTGGAATCAGTAGCACTCAGGTGAGAAGAACGGGAAGCAGATATACCCAGTCCGCTGGCAGTGTACTACGGGGACCAGCCTATCTGGCTGCCACGCCTGAATGTTTGCAACCGCGGCCGAGCTAGGCAGGCGCAATTGTGCAGCAATTTAAACTGCATAACCTGGCCAAATTTCACGGGTGTACAACGAACCGCGGGTGATTTACAAGGAGATGTTCACCCGGAACAGCCGGAGGCCTGCTGGCAGCAAGATTCCGGAATTCTTCCTGAGAAGCCTTGAAAGCAGTGAAACGCTCCTATGTTGCAGTAACTCAGAACCTCATTCTGAGTGTTCCCGGCAGAGGTCATTCGGCTGAACACAACCGTGGACTAATTAGAGCCAGATGTAGGCAGTGCCGTCCATAGTGCTGGATGGACAGTGGTGGCGTGCCAAACAACTGAGCTCTAGTTCTCATCACTTTCACAAAATTCCATAAGTAGAGGTTCAACTTACTGCTCCAGTTGAGTAGAGTGTAGCCTTCACAGGTGGAATCAGTAGCACTCAGGTGAGAAGAACGGGAAGCAGATATACCCAGTCCGCTGGCAGTGTACTACGGGGACCAGCCTCTCTGGCTGCCTCGCCTGAATGTTTGCAACCGTGGCTGAGCTAGGCAGGCGCAATTGTGCAGCATTGCAAACTGCATAACCTGGCCAAATTTCACGGATGTACAAGAAACCACGGGGGATTTACAAGGAGATGTTCACCCGGAACAGCCGGACGCCGGCGGGCAGCATGATTCCGGAACTCTTCCTGAGAAGCCTTGAAAGCAGTGAAACGCTCCTATGTTGCAATAAGTCAGAACCTCATTCTGAGTGTTCCCGGCAGAGGTCATTCGGCTGAACACAAACATAGACTAATTAGAGCCAGATGTAGGCAGTGCCGTCCATAGTGCTGGATGGACAGTGGTGGCATGCCAAACAACTGAGGTCTAGTTCTCAACACTTTCACAAAGTGCCATAAGTTGAGGTTCAATTTACTGCTACAGTTGAGTAGAGAGTGTAGCCGTCAAAGGTGGAATCAGTAGCACTCAGGTGAGAAGAACGGGAAGCAGATATACCCAGTATGCTGGTAGTGTCCTACGGGGACCAGCCTATCTGGCTGCCACGCCTGAATGTTTGCAACCGCGGCCGAGCTAGGCTGGCGCAATTGTGCAGCAATGCAAACTGCATAACCTGTCCAAATTTCAGGGGTGTACAAGAAACCACGGGGGATTTACAAGGAGATGTTCACCCGGAACAGCCCGAGGCCTGCCGGCAGCAAGATTCCGGAATTCTTCCTCAGAAGCCGTGAAACCAGTGCAACGCTCCTATGTTGCAATAACTCAGAACCTCATTCTGAGGGTTCCAGGCAGAGGTCATTCGGCTGAACACAACCGTGGACTAACTAGAGCCAGATGTAGGCAGTGCCGTCCATAGTGCTGGATGTAGAGTGGTGGCGAGCCAAACAACTGACCTCTAGTTCTGAACAGTTTCACAAAATGCCATAACTTGAGGTTCAACTTAATGCTCCGGTTGAGTAGTGTGTAGCCGTCAAAGCTGGAATCAGTAGCACTCAGGTGAGGAGAACGGGAAGCAGATATACCGAGTCCGCTGGCAGTGTCCTACGGGGTACAGCCTATCTGGCTGCCACTCCTGAATGTTTGCAACCGCGGCCGAGCTAGGCAGGCGCAATTGTGCAGCAATGCAAACTGCTTAACCTGGTCAAATTTCACGGGTGTACAAGAAACCAAGGGGATTTACAAGGAGATGTTCACCCGGAACTGCCTGAGGCCTGCCGGCAGCAAGATTCCGAAATTCATCCTGAGAAGCCTTGAAAGCAGTGAAACGCTCCTATGTTGCAATAACTCAGAACCTCATTCTGAGTGTTCCCGGCAGAGGTCATTCGGCTGAACACAACCGTGGACTAATTAGAGCCAGATGTAAGCAGTGCCGTCCATAGTGCTGGATGGACAGTGGTGGCGTGCCAAACAACTGAGCTCTAGTTCTCATCACTTTCACAAAGTGCCATAAGTTGAGGTTCAACTTACTGCTCCGGTTGAGTAGAGTGTAGCGGTCAAACCTGGAATCAGTAGCACTCAGGTGAGAAGAACGGGAAGCAGATATACCCAGTCCGCTGGCAGTGTCCTACGGGGACTAGCCTATCTGCATTAAATGCCTGAATGTTTGCAACCGCGGCCGAGCTAGGCAGGCGGAATTGTGCAACAATGCAAACTGCATAACCTGGCCAAATTTCACGGGTGTACAAGAAACCACGGGGGATTTACAAGGAGATGTTCACCCGGAACTGCCGGAGGCCTGCCGGCAGCAAGATTCCGTAATTCTTCCTGAGAAGCCTTGAAAGCAGTGAAACGCTCCTATGTTGCAATAACTCAGAACCTCATTCTGAGTGTTCCCGGCAGAGGTCATTCGGCGGAACACAACCATGGACTATTTAGAGCCAGATGTAGGCAGTGCCGTCCATAGTGCTGGATGGACAGTGGTGGCGTACCAAACAACTGAGCTCTAGTTCTCAACACTTTCACAAAGTGCCATCAGTTGAGGTTCAACTTACTGGTCCAGTTGAGTAGAGTGTAGCCGTCAAAGCTGGAATCAGTAGCACTCAGGTGAGAAGAACGGGAAGCAGATATACCCAGTCCGCTGGCAGTGTCCTACGGGGACCAGCCTATCTGGCGGCCATGCCTGAATGTTTGCAACCGCGGCCGAGCTAGGCAGGCGCAATCGTGCAGCAATGCAAACTGCATAACCTGGCCAAATTTCACGGGTGTACAAGAAAGCACGGGGGATTTACAAGGAGATGTTCACCCGGAACTGCCGGAGGCCTGCGGGCAGCAAGATTCTGGAATTCTTCCTGAGAAGCCTTGAAAGCAGTGAAACGTTCCTATATTGCAATAACTCAGAACCTCATTCTGAGTGTTCCCGGCCGAGGTCATTCGGATGAACACAACCGTGGACTAATTAGAGCCAGATGTAGGCAGTGCCGTCCATAGTGCTGGATGGACAGTGGTGGCATGCCGAATAACTGAGCTCTAGTTCTCAACACTTTCACAAATTGCCATAAGTTGAGGTTCAACTTACTGCTTAGGTTGCGTAGAGTGTAGCCGTCAAAGCTGGAATCAGTAGCACTCAGGTGAGAAGTACGGGAAGCAGATATACCCAGTCCGCTGGCAGTGTCCTACGGGGACCAGCCTATCTGGCTGCCACGCCTGAGTTTTTGCAACCGCGTCCGAGCTAGGCAGGCGGAATTGTGCAGCAATGCAAACTGCATAATCTGGCCAAATTTCATGGATGTACAAGAAACCACGGGGGATTTGCAAGGAGATGTTCACCCCGAACAGCCAGAGGCCTGCTGGCAGCAAGATTCCGGAATTCTTCCTGAGAAGCCTTGAAAGCAGTGAAACGCTCCTATGTTGCAATAACTCAGAACCTCATTCTGAGTGTTCCCGGCAGAGGTCATTCGGCTGAACACAACCATGGACTAATTAGAGCCAGATGTAGGCAGTGCCGTCCATAGTGCTGGATGGAGAGTGGTGGCGTGCCAAACAACTGAGCTCTAGTTCTCATCACTTTCACAAAGTGCCATAAGTTGAGGTTCAACTTACTGCTCCGGTTGAGTAGAGTGTAGCGGTCAAACCTGGAATCAGTAGCACTCAGGTGAGAAGAACGGGAAGCAGATATACCTAGTCCGCTCGCAGTGTTCCACGGGGACCAGCCTATCTGGCTGCCACGCCTGAATGTTTGCAACCGCGGCCGAGCTAGGCAGGCGCAATTGTGCAGCAATGCAAACTGCATAACCTGGCCAAATTTCACGGGTGTACAAGAAACCACGGGGGATTTACAAGGAGATGTTCACCCGGAACAGCCGGACGCGGGCGGGCAGCAATATTCCGGAACTCTTCCTGAGAAGCCTTGAAAGCAGTGAAACGCTCCTATCTTGCAATAACTCAGAACCTCATTCTGAGTGTTCCCGGCAGAGGTCATTCGGCTGAACACAACCGTCGACTCATTAGAGCCAGATGTAGGCAGTGCCGTCCATAGTGCTGGATGGACAGTGGTGGCGTGCCAAACAACTGAGCTCTAATTCTCAACAGTTTCACAAAGTGCCCTAAATTCAGGTTCAACTTACTGCTCTGGTTGAGTAGAGTGTAGCGGTCAAAGCTGGAATCAGTAGCACTCAGGTGAGAAGAACGGGAAGCAGATATACCCAGTCCGCTGGCAGTGTCCTACGGGGACTAGCCTATCTGAATTCCATGCCTGAATGTTTGCAACCGCGGCCGACCTAGGCAGGCGGAATTGTGCAACAATGCAAACTGCATAACATGGCCAAATTTCACGGGTGTACAAGAAACCACGGGGGATTTACAAGGAGATGTTGACCCGGAACTGCCGGAGGCCTGCCGGCAGCAAGATCCCGGAATTCTTCCTGAGAAGCCTTGAAAGCAGTGAAACGCTCCTATGTTGCAATAACTCAGAACCTCATTCTGAGTTTTCCCGGCAGAGGTCATTCGGCTGAACACAAACATGGACTAATTAGAGCCAGATGTAGGCAGTGCCGTAAATAGTGTTGGATGGAGAGTGGTGGCGTGCCAAACAACTGAGCTCTAGTTCTCAACTTTCACAAAGTGCCATAAGTTGAGGTTCAACTTACTGCTCCGGTTGAGTAGAGTGTAGCGGTCAAACCTGGAATCAGTAGCAGTCAGGTGAGAAGAACGGGAAGCAGATATACCCAGTCCGTTGGCAGTGTCCTCTGGGGACCAGCCTATCTAGCTACCACGCCTGAATGTTTGCAACCGGGTACGAGCTAGGCAGGCGCAATTGTGCAGCAATGCAAACTGCATAACCTGGCCAAATTTAACGGGTGTACAAGAATCCACGGGGGATTTACAAGGAGATGTTCACCGGAACTGTCGGAGGCCTGGTGGCAGCAAGATTCCGGAATTCTTCTTGAGAAGCCTTTAAAGCAGTGAAACGCTCCTATGTTGCAATAACTCAGAACCTCTTTCTGAGTGTTCCCGGCAGAGGTCATTCAGCTGAACACAACCGTGGACTAATTAGAGCCAGATGTAGGCAGTGCCATCCATAGTTCTGGATGGACAGTGTTGGCGTGCCAAACAACTGAGCTCTAGTTCTCAACAGTTTCACAAAGTGCCCTAAGTTGAGGTTCAACTTACTCCTTCGGTTGAGTAGAGTGTAGCCGTGAAACCTGGAATCAGTAGAACTCAGGTGAGAAGAACGGGAAGCAGATATACCCAGTCCGCTGGCAGTGTCCTACGGGGACTAGCCTATCCGGCTGCCATGCCTGAATGTTTGCACCCGCGTCCGAGCTAGGCAGGCGCAATTGTGCAGCAATGCAAACTGCATAACCTGGCCAAATTTCACGGGTGTACAAGGAACCGCCGGTGATTTACAAGGAGATGTTCACCCGAACAGCAGAAGGCCTGCCGGCAGCAAGATTCCGGAATTCTTCCTGAGAAGCCCTGAAAGCAGTGAAACGCTCCTATGTTGCAATAACTCAGAACCTCATTCTGAGTGTTCCTGGCAGAGGTTATTCGGCTGAACACAACGGTAGACTAATTAGAGCCAGATGTAGGCAGTGCAGTCCATAGTGCTGGATGGACAGTGGTGGCGTGCCAAACAACTGAGCTCTAGTTCTCAACAGTTTCACAAAGTGCCCTAAGTTGAGGTTCAACTTGCTGCTCCGGTTGAGTAGAGTGTAGCCGTCAAAGCTGGAATCAGTAGCACTCAGGTGAGAAGAACGGGAAGCAGATATACCCAGTCAATTGGCAGTGTCCTACGTGGACCAGCCTATCTGGCTGCCACACCTGAATGTTTGCAACCGCGGCCGAGCTTGGCAGGCGCAATTGTGCAGGAATGCAAACTGCATAACCTGGCCAAATTTCACGGGTGTACAAGAAAGCACGGGGGATTTACAAGGAGATGTTCACCCGGAACAGCCGGAGGCCTGCCGGCAGCAAGATTCTGGAATTCGTCTTGAGAGGCCTTGAAAGCAGTGAAACGCTCCTCTGTTGCAATACCTCAGAACCTCATTCTGAGTGTTCCCGGCAGAGGTCATTCGGCTGAACACAACCGTGGAGTAATTAGAGCCAGCTGTAGGCAGTGCCGTCCATAGTGCTGGATGGACAGTGGTGGCGTGCCAAACAACTGAGCTCTAGTTCTCCTCACTTTCACAAAGTGCCATAAGTTGAGGTTCAACTTATTGCTCCGGTTGAGTAGAGTGTAGCGGTCAAAGCTTGAATCAGTAGTACTCAGGTGAGAAGAACGGGAACCAGATATACCCAGTCCGCTGGCAGTGTCCTACGGGGACCAGCCTATCTGGCTGCCACGCCTGAATGTTTGCAACCGCGGCCGAGCTAGGCAGGCGAAATTGTGCAGCAATGCAAACTGCATAACCTGGCCAAATTTCCCGGGTGTACAAGAAACAACGGGGGATTTACAAGGAGATGTTCACCCGGAACAGACGGATGCCGGCGGGCAGCAAGATTCCGGAACTCTTCCTGAGAAGCCTTGAAAGCAGTGAAACGCTCTTATGTTGCAATAACTCAGAACATCATTCTGAGTGTCCCCGGCAGAGGTCATTCGGCTGAACACAACCGTGGACTAATTAGAGCCAGATGTAGGCAGTGCCGTCCATAGTGCTGGATGGAGAGTGGTGGCGTGCCAAACAACTGGGCTCTAGTTCTCAACACTTTCACAAAGTGCCATAAGTAGAGGTTCAACTTACTGCTCCGGTTGAGTAGACTGTAGCCGTCAAAGCTGGAATCAGTAGCACTCATGTGAGAAGAACGGGAAGCAGATATACCCAGTCCGCTGACAGTGTCCTACGGGGACCAGGCTATCTGTCTGCCACGCCTGAATGTTTGCAACCGCGGCCGAGGTAAGCAGGCGCAACTGTGCAGCAATGCAAACTGCATAACCTGGCCAAATTTCACGGATGTACAAGAAACCACGGGGGATTTACAAGGAGATGTTCACCCAGAACAGCCGGAGGCCTGTCGGCAGCAAGATTCCGGAATTCTTCCTGAGAAGCCTTGAAAGCAGTGAAACGCTCCTATGTTGCAATAACTCAGAACCTCATTCTGAGTGTTCCCGGCAGAGGTCATTCAGCTGAACACAACCGTGGACTAATTAGAGCCAGATGTAGGCAGTGCCGTCCATAGTGCTGGATGGACAGTGGTGGCGTGCCAAACAACTGAGCTCTAGTTCTCAACAGTTTCACAAAGTGCCCTAAGTTGAGGTTCAACTTACGGCTCCGGTTGAGTAGAGTGTAGCCGTCAAAGCTGGAATCAGTAGCACTCAGGTGAGAAGAACTGGAAGCAGATATACCCAGTCAATTGTCAGTGTCCTACGGGGACCAGCCTATCTGGCTGCCACGCCTGAATGTTTGCAACCCAGGCCGAGCAAGGCAGGCGAAATTGTGCAGCAATGCAAACTGCATAACCTGGCCAAATTTCACGGGTGTACAAGAAACCACGGGGGATTTACAAGGAGATGTTCACCCGGAACTGCCGGACGCCGGCGGGCAGCAAGGTTCCGGAATTCTTCCTGAGAAGCCTTGAAAGCAGTGAAACGCTCCTATGTTGCAATAACTCAGAACCTCATTCTGAGTGTTCCCGGCAATGTTGATTCGGCTGAACACAACCATGGACTAATTAGAGCCAGATGTAGGCAGTGCCGTCCATAGTGCTGGATGGATAGTGGTGGCGTGCCAACCAACTGAGCTCTAGTTCTCAACAGTTTCACAAAGTGCCCTAAGTTGAGGTTCAACTTACGGCTCCGGTTGAGTAGAGTGTAGCGGTCAAAGCTGGAATCAGTAGCACTCAGGTGAGAAGAACGTGAAGCAGATATAGCCAGTCCGCTGGCAGTGTCCTACGGGGACTAGCCTGTCTGGCTGCCACGCCTGAATGTTTGCAAGCGGGGCCGAGCTAAGCAGGCGGCATTGTGCAGCAATGCAAACTGTATAACCTGGCCAAATTTCACTGGTGTACAAGAAACCACGGTGGATTTACAAGGAGATGTTCACCCCGAACAGCCGGAGGCTTGCCGGCAGCAAGAGTCCAGAATTCTTCCTGAGAAGCCTTGAAAGCAGTGAAACGCTCCTATGTTGCAATAACTCAGAACCTCATTCTGAGTGTTCCCGGCAGAGGTCATTCGGCTGAACACAACCGTGGACTAATTAGAGCCAGATGTAGGCAGTGCCGTCCATAGTGCTGGATGGACAGTGGTGGCATGCCAAACAACTGAGCTCTAGTTATCATCACTTTCACAAAGTGCCATAAGTTGAGGATCAACTTACTGCTCCGATTGAGTAGAGTGTAGCCGTCAAAGCTGGAATCAGTAGCACTCAGGTGAGAAGAACGGGAAGCAGATATACCCAGTCCATTGGCAGTGTCCTTCGGGGACCAGCCTATCTGGCTGCCACGCCTGAATGTTTGCCACCGCGGCCGAGCTAGGCAGGCGCAATTGTGCAGCAATGCAAACTGCATAGCCTGGCCAAATTTCACGGATGTACAAGAAACCACAGGGGATTTACAAGGAGATGTTCACCCGGAACAGCCGGAGGCCTGCCGGCAGCAAGATTCCGGAATTCTTCCTGAGAAGCCTTGAAAGCAGTGAAACGCTCCTATGTTGCAATAACTCAGAACCTCATTCTGAGTGTTCCCGGCAGAGGTCATTCAGCTGAACACAACCGTGGACTAATTAGAGCCAGATGTAGTCAGTGCCGTCCATAGTGCTGGATGGACAGTGGTGGCGTGCCAAACAACTGAGCTCTAATTCTCATCACTTTCACAAAGTGCCATAAGTTGAGGTTCAACTTACTGCGCCGATTGAGTAGAGTGTAGCCGTCAAAGCTGGAATCAGTAGCACTCAGGTGAGAAGAACGGGAAGCAGATATACCCAGTCCGCTGGCAGTGTCCTACGGGGACCAGCCTATCTGGCTGTGACACGTGAATGTTTGCAACCGCGGCCGAGGTAGGCAGGGCCAATTGTGCAGCAATTCAAACTGCATAACCTGGCCAAATTTCACGGATGTACAAGAAACCACGGGGGATTTACAAGGAGATGTTCTCCCGGAAGAGCAGGAGGCCTGCCGGCAGCAAGATTCCGGAATTCTTCCTGAGAAGCCTTGAAAGCAGTGAAACGCTCCTATGTTGCAATAACTCAGAACATCATTCTGAGTGTTGCCGACAGAGGTCATTCAGCTGAACACAACCGTGGACTAATTAGAGCCAGATGTAGGCAGTGCCGTCCATAGTGCTGGATGGAGAGTGGCGGCGTGCCAAACAACTGAGCTCTAGTTCTCAACAGTTTCACAAAGTGCCCTAAGTTGAGGTTCAACTTACGGCTCCGGTTGAGTAGAGTGTAGCGGTCAAAGCTGGAATCAGTCGCACTCAGGTGAGAAGAACCTGAAGCAGATATAGCTAGTCCGCTGGCAGTGTCCTACGTGGACTAGCCTATCTGGGTGCCACGCCTGAATGTTTGCAACCGCGGCCGAGGTAGGCAGGCGCAATTGTGCAGCAATGCAAACTGCATAACCTGGCCAAATTTCACGGATGTACAAGAAATCACGGGGGATTTACAAGGAGATGTTCACCCGGAACAGCTGGAGACCTGCCGGCAGCAAGATTCCAGAATTCTTCCTGAGAAGCCTTGAAAGCAGTGAAACGCTCCTATGTTGCAATAACTCAGAACCTCATTCTGAGTGTTCCAGGCAGAGGTCATTTGGCTGAACACAACCGTGGACTAATTAGAGCCAGATGTAAGCAGTGCCGTCCATAGTGCTGGATGGACAGTGGTGGCGTGCCAAACAACTGAGCTCTAGTTCTCAACAGTTTCACAAAGTGCCATGAGTTGAGGTTCAACTTACTGCTCCGGTGGAGTAGAGTGTAGCCGTCAAAGATGTAATAAGTAGCACTCAGGGGAGAAGAACGGGAAGCAGATATACCCAGTCCGCTGGCAGTGTCCTACGGGGACCAGCCTATCTGGCTGCCACACCTGAATGTTTGCAACCGCGGCCGAGCTAGGCAGGCACAATTGTGCAGCAATTCAAACTGCATAACCTGGCCAAATATCACGGGTGAACAAGAAACCACGGGGGATTTACAAGGAGATGTTCGGCCGGAACTGCCAGAGGCCTGCCGGCAGTAAGATTCCGGAATTCTTCCTGAGAAGCCTTGAAAGCAGTGAAACGCTCCTATGTTGCAATAACTCAGAACATCATTCTGAGTGTCCCCGGCCGAGGTCATTCGGCTGAACACAACCGTGGACTAATTAGAGCCAGATGTAGGCAGTGCCGTCCATAGTGCTGGATGCACAGTGGTGGCTTGCCAAACAACTGAGCTCTAGTTCTCAACAGTTTCACAAAGTGCCATAAGTAGAGGTTAAACTTACTGCTCCGGTTGAGAAGAGTGTAGCCGTCAAAGCTGGAATCAGTAGCACTCAGGTGAGAAGAACGGGAAGCAGATATACCTAGTCTGCTGGCAGTGTCCTACGGGGACCAGCCTATCTGGCTGCCACGCCTGAATGTTTGCAACCGTGGCCGAGGTAGGCAGGCGCAATTGTGCAGCAATGCAAACTGCATAACCTGGCCAAATTTCACGGATGTACAAGAAACCACGGGGGATTTACAAGGAGATGTTCACCCGGAAGAGCCGGAGGCCTGCCGGCAGCAAGATTCCGGAATTCTTCCTGAGAAGCCTTGAAAGCAGTGAAACACTCCTATGTTGCAATAACTCAGAACCTCATTCTGAGTGTTTCCGGCAGAGGTCATTCAGCTGAACACAACCGTGGACTAAATAGAGCCAGATGTAGGCAGTGCCGTCCATAGTGCTGGATGGAGAGTGGTGGCGTGCCAAACAACTGAGCTCTAGTTCTCAACAGTTTCACAAAGTGCCCTAAGTTGAGGTTCAACTTACGGCTCCGGTTGAGTAGAGTGTAGCGGTCAAAGCTGGAATCAGTAGCACTCAGGTGAGAAGAACGTGAAGCAGATATAGCCAGTCCGCTGGCAGTGTCCTACGGGGACTAGCCTATCTGGCTGCCACGCCTGAATGTTTGCAAGCGCGGCCGAGCTAAGCCGGCGGAATTGTGCAGCAATACAAACTGTATAACCTGGCCAAATTTCAAGGGTGTACAAGAAACCACGGGGGATTTACAAGGAGATGTTCACCCGGAACAGCCGGAGGCCTGCCGGCAGCAAGATTCCAGAATTCTTCCTGAGAAGCCTTGAAAGCAGTGAAACGCTCCTATGTTGCAATAACTCAGAACCTCATTCTGAGTGTTCCAGACAGAGGTCATTCGGCTGAACACAACCGTGGACTAATTAGAGCCAGATGTATGCAGTGCCGTCCATAGGGCTGGATGGAGAGTGGTGGCGTGCCAAACAACTGAGCTCTAGTTCTCAACAGTTTCACAAAGTGCCCTAAGTTGAGGTTCAACTTACTGCTCCGGTTGAGTAGAGTGTAGCCGTCAAAGCTGGAATCAGTAGCACTCAGGTGAGAAGAACGGGAAGCAGATATACCCAGTCCGCTGGCAGTGTCCTACGGGGACCAGGCTCTCTGGCTGCCACGCCTGAATGTTTGCAACCGCGGCCGAGCTAGGCAGGGCCAATTGTGCAGCAATTCAAACTGCATAACCTGGCCAAATTTCACGGGTGTACAAGAAACCACGGGGGATTTACAAGGAGATGTTCACCCGGAACTGCCGGAGGCCTGCCGGCAGCAAGATTCCGGAATTCTTCCTGAGAAGCCTTGAAAGCAGTGAAACGCTCCTATGTTGAAATAACTCAGAACCTCATTTTAGTGTTCCCGGCAGAGGTCATTCGGCTGAACACAACCGTGGACTAATTAGAGCCAGATGTAGGCAGTGCCGTCCATAGTGCTGGATGGACAGTGGTGGCGTGCCAAACAACTGAACTCTAGTTCTCCTCACTTTCACAAAGTGCCATAAGTTGAGGTTCAACTTACTGCTCCGGTTGAGTAGAGTGTAGCCGTCAAACATGGAATCAGTAGCACTCAGGTTAGAAGAACGGGAAGCAGATATACCCAGTCCGCTGGCAGTGTCCTACGGGGACCAACCTATCTGGCTGCCACGCCTGAATGTTTGCAACCGCCGCCGAGCTAGGCAGGCGCAATTGTGCAGCAATGCAAACTGCATAACCTGGCCAAATTTCACGGATGTACAAGAAGCCTCGGGGGATTTCAAGGAGATGTTCACCGGGAAGAGCCGGAGGCCTGCCGGCAGCAAGATTCCGGAATTCTTCCTGAGAAGCCTTGAAAGCAGTGAAAGGCTCCTATGTTGCAATAACTCAGAACCTCATTCTGAGTGTTCCCGTCAGAGGTCATTCAGCTGAAAACAACCGTGGACTAATTAGAGCCAGATGTAGGCAGTGCCGTCCATAGTGCTGGATGGACAGTGGTGGCTTGCCAAACAACTGAGCTCTAGTTCTCAACAGTTTCACAAAGTGCCCTAAGTTGAGGTTCAACTTACGGCTCCGGTTGAGTAGAGTGTAGCGGTCAAAGATGGAATCAGTAGCACTCAGGTGAGAAGAACGTGAAGCAGATATAGCCAGTCCGCTGGCAGTGTCCTACGGGGACTAGCCTATCTGGCTGCCACGCCTGAATGTTGGCAAGCGCGGCCGAGCTAAGCAGGCGGAATTGTGCAGCAATGCAAACTGCATAACCTGGCCAAATTTCACGGATGTAAAAGAAACCACGGGGGATTTACAAGGAGATGTTCACCGGGAACAGCCGGAGGCCTGCCGGCAGCCAGATTCCTGAATTCTTCCTGAGAAGCCTTGAAAGCAGTGAAACGCTCCTATGTTGCAATAACTCAGAACCTCATTCTGAGTGTTCCAGACAGAGGTCATTCGGCTGAACACAACCGTGGACTAATTAGAGCCAGATGTAGGCAGTGCCGTCCATAGGGCTGGATGGAGAGTGGTGGCGTGCCAAACAACTGAGCTCTAGTTCTCAACAGTTTCACAAAGTGCCCTAATTTGAGGTTCAACTTACGGATCCGGTTGAGTAGAGTGTAGCCGTCAAAGCTGGAATCAGTAGCACTCACGTGCGAAGAACGGGAAGCAGATATACCCAGTCGGCTGGCAGTGTCCTACGGGGACCAGGCTATCTGGCTGCCACGCCTGAATGTTTGCAACCGCGGCCGAGCTAGGCAGGGCCAATTGTGCAGCAATTCAAACTGCATAACCTGGCCAAATTTCACGGGTGTACAAGAAACCACGGGGGATTTACAAGGAGATGTTCACCCGGAACTGCCGGAGGCCTGCCGGCAGCAAGATTCCGGAATTCTTCCTGAGAAGCCTTGAAAGCAGTGAAACGCTCCTATGTTGAAATAACTCAGAAGCTCATTCTGAGTGTTCCCGGCAGAGGTCATTCGGCTGAACACAACCGTGGACTAATTAGAGCCAGATGTAAGCAGTGCCGTCCATAGTGCTGGATGGACAGTGGTGGCGTGCCAAACAACTTAGCTCTAGTTCTCATCACTTTCACAAAGTGCCATAAGTTGAGGTTCAACTTACTGCTCCGGTTGAGTAGAGTGTAGCGGTCAAAGCTCGAATCAGTAGCACTCAGGTGAGAAGAACGGGAAGCAGATATACCCAGTCCGCTGGCAGTGTCCTACGGGGACCAGCCTATCTGGCTGCCACGCCTGAATGTTTGCAACCGCGGCCGAGCTAGGCAGGCGCAATTGTGCAGCAATGCAAACTGCATAACCTGGCCAAATTTCACGGATGTACAAGAAGCCACGGGGGATTTCAAGGAGATGTTCACCCGGAAGAGCCGGAGGCCTGCTGGCAGCAAGATTCCGGAATTCTTCCTGAGAAGCCTTGAAAGCAATGAAACGCTCCTATGTTGCAATAACTCAGAACCTCATTCTGAGTGTTCCCGTCAGAGGTCATTCAGCTGAAAACAACCGTGGACTAATTAGAGCCAGATGTAGGCAGTGCGGTCCATAGTGCTGGATGGACAGTGGTGGCGTGCCAACCAACTGAGCTCTAGTTCTCAACAGTTTCACAAAGTGCCCTAAGTTGAGGTTCAACTTACGGCTCCGGTTGAGTAGAGTGTAGCGGTCAAAGATGGAATCAGTAGCACTCAGGTGAGAAGAACGTGAAGCAGATATAGCCAGTCCGCTGTCAGTGTCCTACGGGGACTAGCCAATCTGGCTGCCACGCCTGAATGTTGGCAAGCGCGGCCGAGCTAACAGGCGGAATTGTGCAGCAATGCAAACTGCATAACCTGGCCAAATATCACGGATGTACAAGAAACCACGGGGGATTTACAAGGAGATGTTCACCCCGAACAGCCGGAGGCCTGCCGGCAGCCAGATTCCTGAATTCTTCCTGAGAAGCCTTGAAAGCAGTGAAACGCTCCTATGTTGCAGTAACTCAGAACATCATTCTGAGTGTCCCCGGCCAAGGTCATTCGGCTGAACACAACCGTGGACTAACTAGAGCCAGATGTAGGCAGTGCCGTCCATAGTGCTGGATGTAGAGTGGTGGCGAGCCAAACAACTGACCTCTAGTTCTGAACAGTTTCACAAAGTGCCATAACTTGAGGTTCAACTTAATGCTCCGGTTGAGTAGTGTGTAGCCGTCAAAGCTGGAATCAGTAGCACTCAGGTGAGGAGAACGGGAAGCAGATATACCCAGTCCGCTGGTAGTGTCCAACGAGGACCAGCCTATCTGGCTGCCACGCCTGAATGTTTGCAACCGCGGCCGAGCTAGGCAGGCGCAATTGTGCAGCAATGCAAACTGCATAACCTGGCCAAATTTGACGGGTGTACAAGAAACCACGGGGGATTTACAAGGAGATGTTCACCCGGAACAGCCGTAGGCCTGCCGGCAGCAAGATTCCGGAATTCTTCCTGAGAAGCCTTGAAAGCAGTGAAACGCTCCTATGTTGCAATAACTCAGAACCTCATTCTGAGTGTTCCCGGCAGAGGTCATTCGGCTGAACTAAACCATCGACTAATTAGAGCCAGATGTAGGCAGTGCCGTCCATAGTGCTGGATGAACAGTGGTGGCGTGCCAAACAACTGAGCTCTAGTTGTCATCACTTTCACAAAGTGCCATAAGTTGAGGTTCAACTTACTGCTCCGGTTGAGTAGTGTGTAGCCGTCAAAGCTGGAATCAGTAGCACTCAGGTGAGAAGAACGGGAAGCAGATATAGCCAGTCCGCTGGCAGTGTCCTACGGGGACCAGCCTATCTGGCTGCCATGCCTGAATGTTTGCAACCGCGGCCGAGCTAGGCAGGCGCAATAGTGCAGCAATGCAAACTGCATAACCTGGCCAAATTTCACGGGTGTACAAGAAACCACGGGGGATTGACAAGGAGAGGTTCACCCGGAACTGCCGGAGGCCTGCCGGCAGCAAGATTCCGGAATTCTTCCTGAGAAGCCTTGAAAGAAGTGAAACGCTCCTATGTTGCAATAACTCAGAACCTCATTCTGAGTGTTCCCGGCAGAGGTCATTCGGCTGAACACAACCATGGACTAATTAGAGCCAGATGTAGGCAGTGCCGTCCATAGTGCTGGATGGACAGTGGTGGCGTGCCAAACAACTGAGCTCTAGTTCTCATCGCTTTCACAAAGTGCCATGAGTGGAGGTTCAACTTACTGCTCCGGTTTAGTAGAGTGTAGCCGTCAAAGCTGGAATCAGTAGCACTCAGGTGAGAAGAACGGGAAGCAGATATACCCAGTCCGCTGGCAGTGTCCTACGGGGACCAGCCTATCTGGCTGCCACGCCTGAATGTTTGCAACCGCGGCCGAGCTAGGCAGGCGCAATTGTGCAGCAATTTAAACTGCATAACCTGGCCAAATTTCACGGGTGTACAACGAACCGCGGGTGATTTACAAGGAGATGTTCACCCGGAACAGCCGGAGGCCTGCTGGCAGCAAGATTCCGGAATTCTTCCTGAGAAGCCTTGAAAGCAGTGAAACGCTCCTATGTTGCAATAACTCAGAACCTCATTCTGAGTGTTCCCGGCAGAGGTCATTCGGCTGAACACAACCGTGGACTAATTAGAGCCAGATGTAGGCAGTGCCGTCCATAGTGCTGGATGGACAGTGGTGGCGTGCCAAACAACTGAGCTCTAGTTCTCATCACTTTCACAAAATTCCATAAGTAGAGGTTCAACTTACTGCTCCAGTTGAGTAGAGTGTAGCCGTCAAAGGTGGAATCAGTAGCACTCAGGTGAGAAGAACGGGAAGCAGATATACCCAGTCCGCTGGCAGTGTACTACGGGGACCAGCCTCTCTGGCTGCCTCGCCTGAATGTTTGCAACCGTGGCTGAGCTAGGCAGGCGCAATTGTGCAGCAATGCAAACTGCATAACCTGGCCAAATTTCACGGATGTACAAGAAACCACGGGGGATTTACAAGGAGATGTTCACCCGGAACAGCCGGACGCCGGCGGGCAGCATGATTCCGGAACTCTTCCTGAGAAGCCTTGAAAGCAGTGAAACGCTCCTATGTTGCAATAAGTCAGAACCTCATTCTGAGTGTTCCCGGCAGAGGTCATTCGGCTGAACACAAACATAGACTAATTAGAGCCAGATGTAGGCAGTGCCGTCCATAGTGCTGGATGGACAGTGGTGGCGTGCCAAACAACTGAGTTCTAGTTCTCAACAGTTTCACAAAGTGCC
The DNA here is from genome assembly GCF_024711535.1 of Dipodomys merriami. NCBI lineage: Eukaryota > Metazoa > Chordata > Mammalia > Rodentia > Heteromyidae > Dipodomys > Dipodomys merriami. The sequence goes on from NW_027203860.1 coordinate 1,329,185, forward strand.
ATAAGTTGAGGTTCAACTTACTGCTCCGGTTGAGTAGAGTGTAGCTGTCAAAGCTGGAATCAGTAGCACTCAGGTGAGAAGAACGGGAAGCAGATATACCCAGGCCGCTGGCAGTGTCCTATGGGGACCAGCCTATCTGGCTGTGATACGTGAATGTTTGCAACCGCGGCCGAGCTAGGCAGGCACAATTGTGCAGCAATGCAAACTGCATAACCTGGCCAAATGTCACGGGTGTACAAGAAACCACGGGGGATTTACAAGGAGATGTTCACCCGGAACTGCCGGAGGCCTGCTGGCAGCAAGATTCCGGAATTCTTCCTGAGAAGCCTTGAAAGCAGTGAAACGCTCCTATGTTGCAATAACTCAGAACATCATTCTGAGTGTCCCCGGCCAAGGTCATTCGGCTGAACACAACCGTGGACTAATTAGAGCCAGAAGTAGGCAGTGCCGTCCATAGTGCTGGATGGACAGTGGTAACGTGCCAAACAACTGAGCTCTAGTTCTCAACCGTTTCACAAGGTGCCATAAGTAGAGGTTCAACTTACTGCTCCGGTTGAGTAGAGTGTAGCCGTCAAAGCTGGAATAAGTAGCACTCAGGTGAGAAGAACGGGAAGCAGATATACCCAGTCGGCTGGCAGAGTCCTACGGGGACCAGCCTATCTGGCTGCCACGCCTGAATGTTTGCAACCGAGGCCGAGGTAGGCAGGCGCAATTGTGCAGCAATGCAAACTGCATAACCTGGCCAAATTTCACGGATGTACAAGAAACCACGGGGGATTTACAAGGAGATGTTCACCCGGAAGAGCCGGAGGCCTGCCGGCAGCAAGATTCCGGAATTCTTCCTGAGAAGCCTTGAAAGCAGTGAAACGCTCCTATGTTGCAATAACTCAGAACATCATTCTGAGTGTTCCCGACAGAGGTCATTCAGCTGAAAACAACCGTGGACTAATTAGAGCCAGATGTAGGCAGTGCCGTCCATAGTGCTGGATGGACAGTGGTGGCGTGCCAAACAACTGAGCTCTAGTTCTCAACAGTTTCACAAAGTGCCCTAAGTTGAGGTTCAACTTACGGCTCCGGTTGAGTAGAGTGTAGCGGTCAAAGATGGAATCAGTAGCACTCAGGTGAGAAGAACGTGAAGCAGATATAGCCAGTCCGCAGGCAGTGTCCTACGGGGACTAGCCTATCTGGCTGCCACGCCTGAATGTTTGAAAGCGCGGCCGAGGTAAGCAGGCGGAATTGTGCAGCAATGCAAACTGCATAACCTGGGCAAATTTCACGGATGTACAAGAAACCACGGGGGATTTACAAGGACATGTTCACCCGGAAGACCCGGAGGCCTGCCGGCAGCAAGATTCCGGAATTCTTCCTGAGAAGCCTTGAAAGCAGTGAAACGCTCCTATGTTGCAATACCTCAGAACCTCATTCTGAGTGTTCCCGGCAGAGGTCATTCGGCAGAACACAACCGTGGACTAATTAGAGCCAGATGTAGGCAGTGCCGTCCATAGTGCTGGATGGACAGTGGTGGCGTGCCAAACAACTGAGCTCTAGTGATCATCACTTTCACAAAATTCCATAAGTTGAGGTTCAACTTACTGCTCCGGTTGAGTAGAGTGTAGCCGTCAAAGGTGGAATCAGTAGCACTCAGGTGAGAAGAACGGGAAGCAGATATACCCAGTATGCTGGTAGTGTCCTATGGGGGCCATTCTATCTGGCTGCCACGCCTGAATGTTTGCAACCGAGGCTGAGGTAGTCAGGCGCAATTGTGCAGCAATGCAAACTGCATAACCTGGCCAAATTTCACGGGTGTACAAGAAACCACGTGGGATTTACAAGGAGATGTTCACCCGGAACAGCCAGAGGCCTGCCGGCAGCAAGATTCCGGAATTCTTCCTGAGAAGCCTTGAAAGCACTGAAACGATCCTATGTTGCAATAACTCAGAACCTCATTCTGAGTATTCCCGGTAGAGGTCATTCGGCTGAACACAATCGTGGACTAATTAGAGCCAGATGTAGGCAGTGCCGTCCATAGTGCTGGATGGACAGTGGTGGCGTGTCAAACAACTGAGCTTAGTTCTCGACAGTTTCACAAAGTGCCATCAGTTGAGGTTCAACTTACTGCTCCGGTTGAGTAGAGTGTAGCCGTCAAAGCTGGAATCAGTAGCACTCAGGTGAGAAGAACGGGAAGAAGATATACCCAGTCCGCTGGCAGTGTCCTACGGGGACCAGCCTATCTGGCTGCCACGCCTGAATGTTTGCAACCGCGGCCGAGCTAGGCTGGCGCAATTGTGCAGCAATGCAAACTGCATAACCTGTCCAAATTTCAGGGGTGTACAAGAAACCACGGGGGATTTACAAGGAGATGTTCACCCGGAACAGCCCGAGGCCTGCCGGCAGCAAGATTCCGGAATTCTTCCTCAGAAGCCGTGAAACCAGTGCAACGCTCCTATGTTGCAATAACTCAGAACCTCATTCTGAGGGTTCCAGGCAGAGGTCATTCGGCTGAACACAACCGTGGACTAACTAGAGCCAGATGTAGGCAGTGCCGTCCATAGTGCTGGATGTAGAGTGGTGGCGAGGCAAACAACTGACCTCTAGTTCTGAACAGTTTCACAAAGTGCCATAACTTGAGGTTCAACTTAATGCTCCGGTTGAGTAGTGTGTAGCCGTCAAAGCTGGAATCAGTAGCACTCAGGTGAGGAGAACGGGAAGCAGATATACCCAGTCCGCTGGTAGTGTCCTACGAGGACCAGCCTATCTGGCTGCCACGCCTGAATGTTTGCAACCGCGGCCGAGCTAGGCAGGCGCAATTGTGCAGCAATGCAAACTGCATAACCTGGCCAAATTTGACGGGTGTACAAGAAACCACGGGGGATTTACAAGGAGATGTTCACCCGGAACAGCCGTAGGCCTGCCGGCAGCAAGATTCCGGAATTCTTCCTGAGAAGCCTTGAAAGCAGTGAAACGCTCCTATGTTGCAATAACTCAGAACCTCATTCTGAGTGTTCCCGGCAGAGGTCATTCGGCTGAACACAACCATGGCCTAATTAGAGCCAGATGTAGGCAGTGCGGTGCATAGTGCTGGATGGACAGTGGTGGCGTGCCAAACAACTGAGTTCTAGTGCTCAACACTTTCACAATGTGCCATAAGTTGAGGTTCAACTTAATGCTCCGGTTGAGTAGAGTGTAGCCGTAATAGCTGGAATCAGCAGCACTCAGGTGAGAAGAACGGGAAGCAGATATACCCAGTCCGCAGGAAGTGTCGTACGGGGACCAGCCTATCTGGCTCCCACGCCTGAATGTTTGTAACCGCGGCCGAGCTAGGCAGGCGCAATCGTGCAGCAATGCAAACTGCATAACCTGGCCAAATTTCACGGGTGTACAAGAAAGCACGGGGGATTTACAAGGAGATGTTCACCCGGAACTGCCGGAGGCCTGCGGGCAGCAAGATTCTGGAATTCTTCCTGAGAAGCCTTGAAAGCAGTGAAACGTTCCTATATTGCAATAACTCAGAACCTCATTCTGAGTGTTCCCGGCCGAGGTCATTCGGATGAACACAACCGTGGACTAATTAGAGCCAGATGTAGGCAGTGCCGTCCATAGTGCTGGATGGACAGTGGTGGCATGCCGAATAACTGAGCTCTAGTTCTCAACACTTTCACAAATTGCCATAAGTTGAGGTTCAACTTACTGCTTAGGTTGCGTAGAGTGTAGCCGTCAAAGCTGGAATCAGTAGCACTCAGGTGAGAAGAACGGGAAGCAGATATACCCAGTCCGCTGGCAGTGTCCTACGGGGACCAGCCTATCTGGCTGCCACGCCTGAGTTTTTGCAACCGCGTCCGAGCTAGGCAGGCGGAATTGTGCAGCAATGCAAACTGCATAATCTGGCCAAATTTCATGGATGTACAAGAAACCACGGGGGATTTGCAAGGAGATGTTCACCCGGAACAGCCAGAGGCCTGCCGGCAGCAAGATTCCGGAATTCTTCCTGAGAAGCCTTGAAAGCAGTGAAACGCTCCTATGTTGCAATAACTCAGAACCTCATTCTGAGTGTTCCCGGCAGAGGTCATTCGGCTGAACACAACCATGGACTAATTAGAGCCAGATGTAGGCAGTGCCGTCCATAGTGCTGGATGGAGAGTGGTGGCGTGCCAAACAACTGAGCTCTAGTTCTCATCACTTTCACAAAGTGCCATAAGTTGAGGTTCAACTTACTGCTCCGGTTGAGTAGAGTGTAGCGGTCAAACCTGGAATCAGTAGCACTCAGGTGAGAAGAACGGGAAGCAGATATACCTAGTCCGCTCGCAGTGTTCTACGGGGACCAGCCTATCTGGCTGCCACGCCTGAATGTTTGCAACCGCGGCCGAGCTAGGCAGGCGCAATTGTGCAGCAATGCAAACTGCATAACCTGGCCAAATTTCACGGGTGTACAAGAAACCGAGGGGGATTTACAAGTAGATGTTCACCCGGAACAGCCGGACGCCGGCGGGCAGCAAGATTCCGGAACTCTTCCTGAGAAGCCTTGAAAGCAGTGAAATGCTCCTATGTTACAATAACTCATAACCTCATTCTGAGTGTTCCCGGCAGAGGTCATTCGGCTGAACACAACCGTGGACTAATTAGAGCCAGATGTAGGCAGTGCCGTCCATAGTGCTGGATGGACAGTGGTGGTGTGCCAAACAACTGAGCTCTAGTTCTCAACAGTTTCACAAAGTGCCCTAAGTTGAGGTTCAACTTACTGCTCCGGTTGAGTAGAGTGTATCGGTCAAAGCTGGAATCAGTAGCACTCAGGTGAGAATAACGGGAAGCAGATATACCCATTCCGCTGGCAATGTCCTACGGGGACTAGCCTATCTGGCTGCCACGCCTGAATGTGTGCAACCGCGGCCGAGCTAGGCAGGCGCAATTGTGCAGCAATGCAAACTGCATAACCTGGGCAAATTTCACGGGTGTACAAGAAACCATGGGGGATTTACAAGGAGATGTTCACCCGGAACTGCCGGAGGCCTGCCGGCAGCAAGATTCCGGAATTCTTCCTGAGAAGCCTTGAAAGCAGGGAAACGCTCCTATGTTGCAATAACTCAGAACCTCATTCTGAGTGTTCGCGGCAGAGGTCATTCGGCTGAACACAACCGTCGACTAATTAGAGCCAGATGTAGGCAGTGCCGTCCATAGTGCTGGATGGACAGTGGTGGCGTGCCAAACAACTGAGCTCTAGTTCTCATCACTTCCACAAAGTGCCATAAGTTGAAGTTCAACTTACTGCTCCGGTTGAGTACAGTGTAGGGGTCAAACCTGGAATCAGTAGCACTCAGGTGAGAAGAACTGGAAGCAGATATACCCAGTCCGCTGGCAGTGTCCTACTGGGACCAGCCTATCTGGCTGCCACGCCTGAATGTTTGCAACCGCGTCCGAGCTATGCAGGCGCAATTGTGCAGCAATGCAAACTGCATAACCTGGCCAAATTTCACGGGTGTACAAGAAACCACGGGGGATTTACAAGGAGATGTTCACCCGGAACAGCCGGACGCGGGCGGGCAGCAATAATCCGGAACTCTTCCTGAGAAGCCTTGAAAGCAGTGAAACGCTCCTATCTTGCAATAACTCAGAACCTCATTCTGAGTGTTCCCGGCAGAGGTCATTCGGCTGAACACAACCGTCGACTCATTAGAGCCAGATGTAGGCAGTGCCGTCCATAGTGCTGGATGGACAGTGGTGGCGTGCCAAACAACTGAGCTCTAATTCTCAACAGTTTCACAAAGTGCCCTAAATTCAGGTTCAACTTACTGCTCTGGTTGAGTAGAGTGTAGCGGTCAAAGCTGGAATCAGTAGCACTCAGGTGAGAAGAACGGGAAGCAGATATACCCAGTCCGCTGGCAGTGTCCTACGGGGACTAGCCTATCTGGATTCCATGCCTGAATGTTTGCAACCGCGGCCGACCTAGGCAGGCGGAATTGTGCAACAATGCAAACTGCATAACATGGCCAAATTTCACGGGTGTACAAGAAACCACGGGGGATTTACAAGGAGATGTTGACCCGGAACTGCCGGAGGCCTGCCGGCAGCAAGATCCCGGAATTCTTCCTGAGAAGCCTTGAAAGCAGTGAAACGCTCCTATGTTGCAATAACTCAGAACCTCATTCTGAGTTTTCCCGGCAGAGGTCATTCGGCTGAACACAAACATGGACTAATTAGAGCCAGATGTAGGCAGTGCCGTAAATAGTGCTGGATGGAGAGTGGTGGCGTGCCAAACAACTGAGCTCTAGTTCTCAACTTTCACAAAGTGCCATAAGTTGAGGTTCAACTTACTGCTCCGGTTGAGTAGAGTGTAGCGGTCAAACCTGGAATCAGTAGCAGTCAGGTGAGAAGAACGGGAAGCAGATATACCCAGTCCGTTGGCAGTGTCCTCTGGGGACCAGCCTATCTAGCTACCACGCCTGAATGTTTGCAACCGGGTACGAGCTAGGCAGGCGCAATTGTGCAGCAATGCAAACTGCATAACCTGGCCAAATTTAACGGGTGTACAAGAATCCACGGGGGATTTACAAGGAGATGTTCACCGGAACTGTCGGAGGCCTGGTGGCAGCAAGATTCCGGAATTCTTCTTTAGAAGCCTTTAAAGCAGTGAAACGCTCCTATGTTGCAATAACTCAGAACCTCTTTCTGAGTGTTCCCGGCAGAGGTCATTCAGCTGAACACAACCGTGGACTAATTAGAGCCAGATGTAGGCAGTGCCATCCATAGTTCTGGATGGACAGTGTTGGCGTGCCAAACAACTGAGCTCTAGTTCTCAACAGTTTCACAAAGTGCCCTAAGTTGAGGTTCAACTTACTCCTTCGGTTGAGTAGAGTGTAGCCGTGAAACCTGGAATCAGTAGAACTCAGGTGAGAAGAACGGGAAGCAGATATACCCAGTCCGCTGGCAGTGTCCTACGGGGACTAGCCTATCCGGCTGCCATGCCTGAATGTTTGCACCCGCGTCCGAGCTAGGCAGGCGCAATTGTGCAGCAATGCAAACTGCATAACCTGGCCAAATTTCACGGGTGTACAAGGAACCGCCGGTGATTTACAAGGAGATGTTCACCCGAACAGCAGAAGGCCTGCCGGCAGCAAGATTCCGGAATTCTTCCTGAGAAGCCCTGAAAGCAGTGAAACGCTCCTATGTTGCAATAACTCAGAACCTCATTCTGAGTGTTCCTGGCAGAGGTCATTCGGCTGAACACAACGGTAGACTAATTAGAGCCAGATGTAGGCAGTGCAGTCCATAGTGCTGGATGGACAGTGGTGGCGTGCCAAACAACTGAGCTCTAGTTCTCAACAGTTTCACAAAGTGCCCTAAGTTGAGGTTCAACTTGCTGCTCCGGTTGAGTAGAGTGTAGCCGTCAAAGCTGGAATCAGTAGCACTCAGGTGAGAAGAACGGGAAGCAGATATACCCAGTCAATTGGCAGTGTCCTACGAGGACCAGCCTATCTGGCTGCCACGCCTGAATGTTTGCAACCGCGGCCGAGCTTGGCAGGCGCAATTGTGCAGGAATGCAAACTGCATAACCTGGCCAAATTTCACGGGTGTACAAGAAAGCACGGGGGATTTACAAGGAGATGTTCACCCGGAACAGCCGGAGGCCTGCCGGCAGCAATATTCTGGAATTCGTCTTGAGAGGCCTTGAAAGCAGTGAAACGCTCCTCTGTTGCAATACCTCAGAACCTCATTCTGAGTGTTCCCGGCAGAGGTCATTCGGCTGAACACAACCGTGGAGTAATTAGAGCCAGCTGTAGGCAGTGCCGTCCATAGTGCTGGATGGACAGTGGTGGCGTGCCAAACAACTGAGCTCTAGTTCTCCTCACTTTCTCAAAGTGCCATAAGTTGAGGTTCAACTTATTGCTCCGGTTGAGTAGAGTGTAGCGGTCAAAGCTTGAATCAGTAGTACTCAGGTGAGAAGAACGGGAACCAGATATACCCAGTCCGCTGGCAGTGTCCTACGGGGACCAGCCTATCTGGCTGCCACGCCTGAATGTTTGCAACCGCGGCCGAGCTAGGCAGGCGCAATTGTGCAGCAATGCAAACTGCATAACCTGGCCAAATTTCACGGGTGTACAAGAAACCGAGGGGGATTTACAAGTAGATGTTCACCCGGAACAGCCGGACGCCGGCGGGCAGCAAGATTCCGGAACTCTTCCTGAGAAGCCTTGAAAGCAGTGAAATGCTCCTATGTTACAATAACTCATAACCTCATTCTGAGTGTTCCCGGCAGAGGTCATTCGGCTGAACACAACCGTGGACTAATTAGAGCCAGATGTAGGCAGTGCCGTCCATAGTGCTGGATGGACAGTGGTGGTGTGCCAAACAACTGAGCTCTAGTTCTCAACAGTTTCACAAAGTGCCCTAAGTTGAGGTTCAACTTACTGCTCCGGTTGAGTAGAGTGTATCGGTCAAAGCTGGAATCAGTAGCACTCAGGTGAGAATAACGGGAAGCAGATATACCCATTCCGCTGGCAATGTCCTACGGGGACTAGCCTATCTGGCTGCCACGCCTGAATGTGTGCAACCGCGGCCGAGCTAGGCAGGCGCAATTGTGCAGCAATGCAAACTGCATAACCTGGGCAAATTTCACGGGTGTACAAGAAACCATGGGGGATTTACAAGGAGATGTTCACCCGGAACTGCCGGAGGCCTGCCGGCAGCAAGATTCCGGAATTCTTCCTGAGAAGCCTTGAAAGCAGGGAAACGCTCCTATGTTGCAATAACTCAGAACCTCATTCTGAGTGTTCGCGGCAGAGGTCATTCGGCTGAACACAACCGTCGACTAATTAGAGCCAGATGTAGGCAGTGCCGTCCATAGTGCTGGATGGACAGTGGTGGCGTGCCAAACAACTGAGCTCTAGTTCTCATCACTTCCACAAAGTGCCATAAGTTGAAGTTCAACTTACTGCTCCGGTTGAGTACAGTGTAGGGGTCAAACCTGGAATCAGTAGCACTCAGGTGAGAAGAACTGGAAGCAGATATACCCAGTCCGCTGGCAGTGTCCTACTGGGACCAGCCTATCTGGCTGCCACGCCTGAATGTTTGCAACCGCGTCCGAGCTATGCAGGCGCAATTGTGCAGCAATGCAAACTGCATAACCTGGCCAAATTTCACGGGTGTACAAGAAACCACGGGGGATTTACAAGGAGATGTTCACCCGGAACAGCCGGACGCGGGCGGGCAGCAATAATCCGGAACTCTTCCTGAGAAGCCTTGAAAGCAGTGAAACGCTCCTATCTTGCAATAACTCAGAACCTCATTCTGAGTGTTCCCGGCAGAGGTCATTCGGCTGAACACAACCGTCGACTCATTAGAGCCAGATGTAGGCAGTGCCGTCCATAGTGCTGGATGGACAGTGGTGGCGTGCCAAACAACTGAGCTCTAATTCTCAACAGTTTCACAAAGTGCCCTAAATTCAGGTTCAACTTACTGCTCTGGTTGAGTAGAGTGTAGCGGTCAAAGCTGGAATCAGTAGCACTCAGGTGAGAAGAACGGGAAGCAGATATACCCAGTCCGCTGGCAGTGTCCTACGGGGACTAGCCTATCTGGATTCCATGCCTGAATGTTTGCAACCGCGGCCGACCTAGGCAGGCGGAATTGTGCAACAATGCAAACTGCATAACATGGCCAAATTTCACGGGTGTACAAGAAACCACGGGGGATTTACAAGGAGATGTTGACCCGGAACTGCCGGAGGCCTGCCGGCAGCAAGATCCCGGAATTCTTCCTGAGAAGCCTTGAAAGCAGTGAAACGCTCCTATGTTGCAATAACTCAGAACCTCATTCTGAGTTTTCCCGGCAGAGGTCATTCGGCTGAACACAAACATGGACTAATTAGAGCCAGATGTAGGCAGTGCCGTAAATAGTGCTGGATGGAGAGTGGTGGCGTGCCAAACAACTGAGCTCTAGTTCTCAACTTTCACAAAGTGCCATAAGTTGAGGTTCAACTTACTGCTCCGGTTGAGTAGAGTGTAGCGGTCAAACCTGGAATCAGTAGCAGTCAGGTGAGAAGAACGGGAAGCAGATATACCCAGTCCGTTGGCAGTGTCCTCTGGGGACCAGCCTATCTAGCTACCACGCCTGAATGTTTGCAACCGGGTACGAGCTAGGCAGGCGCAATTGTGCAGCAATGCAAACTGCATAACCTGGCCAAATTTAACGGGTGTACAAGAATCCACGGGGGATTTACAAGGAGATGTTCACCGGAACTGTCGGAGGCCTGGTGGCAGCAAGATTCCGGAATTCTTCTTTAGAAGCCTTTAAAGCAGTGAAACGCTCCTATGTTGCAATAACTCAGAACCTCTTTCTGAGTGTTCCCGGCAGAGGTCATTCAGCTGAACACAACCGTGGACTAATTAGAGCCAGATGTAGGCAGTGCCATCCATAGTTCTGGATGGACAGTGTTGGCGTGCCAAACAACTGAGCTCTAGTTCTCAACAGTTTCACAAAGTGCCCTAAGTTGAGGTTCAACTTACTCCTTCGGTTGAGTAGAGTGTAGCCGTGAAACCTGGAATCAGTAGAACTCAGGTGAGAAGAACGGGAAGCAGATATACCCAGTCCGCTGGCAGTGTCCTACGGGGACTAGCCTATCCGGCTGCCATGCCTGAATGTTTGCACCCGCGTCCGAGCTAGGCAGGCGCAATTGTGCAGCAATGCAAACTGCATAACCTGGCCAAATTTCACGGGTGTACAAGGAACCGCCGGTGATTTACAAGGAGATGTTCACCCGAACAGCAGAAGGCCTGCCGGCAGCAAGATTCCGGAATTCTTCCTGAGAAGCCCTGAAAGCAGTGAAACGCTCCTATGTTGCAATAACTCAGAACCTCATTCTGAGTGTTCCTGGCAGAGGTCATTCGGCTGAACACAACGGTAGACTAATTAGAGCCAGATGTAGGCAGTGCAGTCCATAGTGCTGGATGGACAGTGGTGGCGTGCCAAACAACTGAGCTCTAGTTCTCAACAGTTTCACAAAGTGCCCTAAGTTGAGGTTCAACTTGCTGCTCCGGTTGAGTAGAGTGTAGCCGTCAAAGCTGGAATCAGTAGCACTCAGGTGAGAAGAACGGGAAGCAGATATACCCAGTCAATTGGCAGTGTCCTACGAGGACCAGCCTATCTGGCTGCCACGCCTGAATGTTTGCAACCGCGGCCGAGCTTGGCAGACGCAATTGTGCAGGAATGCAAACTGCATAACCTGGCCAAATTTCACGGGTGTACAAGAAAGCACGGGGGATTTACAAGGAGATGTTCACCCGGAACAGCCGGAGGCCTGCCGGCAGCAAGATTCTGGAATTCGTCTTGAGAGGCCTTGAAAGCAGTGAAACGCTCCTCTGTTGCAATACCTCAGAACCTCATTCTGAGTGTTCCCGGCAGAGGTCATTCGGCTGAACACAACCGTGGAGTAATTAGAGCCAGCTGTAGGCAGTGCCGTCCATAGTGCTGGATGGACAGTGGTGGCGTGCCAAACAACTGAGCTCTAGTTCTCCTCACTTTCTCAAAGTGCCATAAGTTGAGGTTCAACTTATTGCTCCGGTTGAGTAGAGTGTAGCGGTCAAAGCTTGAATCAGTAGTACTCAGGTGAGAAGAACGGGAACCAGATATACCCAGTCCGCTGGCAGTGTCCTACGGGGACCAGCCTATCTGGCTGCCACGCCTGAATGTTTGCAACCGCGGCCGAGCTAGGCAGGCGAAATTGTGCAGCAATGCAAACTGCATAACCTGGCCAAATTTCCCGGGTGTACAAGAAACCACGGGGGATTTACAAGGAGATGTTCACCCGGAACAGACGGATGCCGGCGGGCAGCAAGATTCCGGAACTCTTCCTGAGAAGCCTTGAAAGCAGTGAATCGCTCTTATGTTGCAATAACTCAGAACATCATTCTGAGTGTCCCCGGCAGAGGTCATTCGGCTGAACACAACCGTGGACTAATTAGAGCCAGATGTAGGCAGTGCCGTCCATAGTGCTGGATGGAGAGTGGTGGCGTGCCAAACAACTGAGCTCTAGTTCTCAACACTTTCACAAAGTGCCATAAGTAGAGGTTCAACTTACTGCTCCGGTTGAGTAGACTGTAGCCGTCAAAGCTGGAATCAGTAGCACTCATGTGAGAAGAACGGGAAGCAGATATACCCAGTCCGCTGACAGTGTCCTACGGGGACCAGGCTCTCTGTCTGCCACGCCTGAATGTTTGCAACCGCGGCCGAGGTAAGCAGGCGCAACTGTGCAGCAATGCAAACTGCATAACCTGGCCAAATTTCACGGGTGTACAAGAAACCACGGGGGATTTACAAGGAGATGTTCACCCAGAACAGCCGGAGGCCTGTCGGCAGCAAGATTCCGGAATTCTTCCTGAGAAGCCTTGAAAGCAGTGAAACGCTCCTATGTTGCAATAACTCAGAACCTCATTCTGAGTGTTCCCGGCAGAGGTCATTCAGCTGAACACAACCGTGGACTAATTAGAGCCAGATGTAGGCAGTGCCGTCCATAGTGCTGGATGGACAGTGGTGGCGTGCCAAACAACTGAGCTCTAGTTCTCAACAGTTTCACAAAGTGCCCTAAGTTGTGGTTCAACTTACGGCTCCGGTTGAGTAGAGTGTAGCCGTCAAAGCTGGAATCAGTAGCACTCAGGTGAGAAGAACTGGAAGCAGATATACCCAGTCAATTGTCAGTGTCCTACGGGGACCAGCCTATCTGGCTGCCATGCCTGAATGTTTGCAACCCAGGCCGAGCAAGGCAGGCGAAATTGTGCAGCAATGCAAACTGCATAACCTGGCCAAATTTCACGGGTGTACAAGAAACCACGGGGGATTTACAAGGAGATGTTCACCCGGAACTGCCGGACGCCGGCGGGCAGCAAGATTCCGGAATTCTTCCTGAGAAGCCTTGAAAGCAGTGAAACGCTCCTATGTTGCAATAACTCAGAACCTCATTCTGAGTGTTCCCGGCAATGTTGATTCGGCTGAACACAACCATGGACTAATTAGAGCCAGATGTAGGCAGTGCCGTCCATAGTGCTGGATGGATAGTGGTGGCGTGCCAACCAACTGAGCTCTAGTTCTCAACAGTTTCACAAAGTGCCCTAAGTAGAGGTTCAACTTACTGCTCCGGTTGAGTCGAGTGTAGCCGTCAAAGCTGGAATCAGTAGCACTCAGGTGAGAAGAACGGGAAGCAGATATACCCAGTCCGCTGGGAGTGTCCTCCGGGGACCAGCCTATGTGGCTGCCACGCCTGAATGTTTGCAACCGCGGCCGAGCTAGGCAGGCGCAATTGTGCAGCAATGCAAACTGCATAACCTGGCCAAATTTCACGGATGTTGAAGAAACCACGGGGGATTTACAAGGAGATGTTCACCCGGAAGAGCCGGAGGCCTGCCGGCAGCAAGATTCCGGAATTCTTCCTGAGAAGCCTTGAAAGCAGTGAAACGCTCCTATGTTGCAATAACTCAGAACCTCATTCTGAGTGTTCCCGGCAGAGGTCATTCAGCTGAACACAACCGTGGACTAATTAGAGCCAGATGTAGGCAGTGCCGTCCATAGCGCTGGATGGACAGTGGTGGCGTGCCAAACAACTGAGCTCTAGTTCTCAACAGTTTCACAAAGTGCCCTAAGTTGAGGTTCAACTTACGGCTCCGGTTGAGTAGAGTGTAGCGGTCAAAGCTGGAATCAGTAGCACTCAGGTGAGAAGAACGTGAAGCAGATATAGCCAGTCCGCTGGCAGTGTCCTACGGGGACTAGCCTGTCTGGCTGCCACGCCTGAATGTTTGCAAGCGGGGCCAAGCTAAGCAGGCGGCATTGTGCAGCAATGCAAACTGTATAACCTGGCCAAATTTCACTGGTGTACAAGAAACCACGGTGGATTTACAAGGAGATGTTCACCCCGAACAGCCGGAGGCTTGCCGGCAGCAAGAGTCCAGAATTCTTCCTGAGAAGCCTTGAAAGCAGTGAAACGCTCCTATGTTGCAATAACTCAGAACCTCATTCTGAGTGTTCCCGGCAGAGGTCATTCGGCTGAACACAACCGTGGACTAATTAGAGCCAGATGTAGGCAGTGCCGTCCATAGTGCTGGATGGACAGTGGTGGCATGCCAAACAACTGAGCTCTAGTTATCATCACTTTCACAAAGTGCCATAAGTTGAGGATCAACTTACTGCTCCGATTGAGTAGAGTGTAGCCGTCAAAGCTGGAATCAGTAGCACTCAGGTGAGAAGAACGGGAAGCAGATATACCCAGTCCATTGGCAGTGTCCTTCGGGGACCAGCCTATCTGGCTGCCACGCCTGAATGTTTGCCACCGCGGCCGAGCTAGGCAGGCGCAATTGTGCAGCAATGCAAACTGCATAGCCTGGCCAAATTTCACGGATGTACAAGAAACCACAGGGGATTTACAAGGAGATGTTCACCCGGAACAGCCGGAGGCCTGCCGGCAGCAAGATTCCGGAATTCTTCCTGAGAAGCCTTGAAAGCAGTGAAACGCTCCTATGTTGCAATAACTCAGAACCTCATTCTGAGTGTTCCCGGCAGAGGTCATTCAGCTGAACACAACCGTGGACTAATTAGAGCCAGATGTAGTCAGTGCCGTCCATAGTGCTGGATGGACAGTGGTGGCGTGCCAAACAACTGAGCTCTAGTTCTCATCACTTTCACAAAGTGCCATAAGTTGAGGTTCAACTTACTGCGCCGATTGAGTAGAGTGTAGCCGTCAAAGCTGGAATCAGTAGCACTCAGGTGAGAAGAACGGGAAGCAGATATACCCAGTCCGCTGGCAGTGTCCTACGGGGACCAGCCTATCTGGCTGTGACACGTGAATGTTTGCAACCGCGGCCGAGGTAGGCAGGCGCAATTGTGCAGCAATGCAAACTGCATAACCTGGCCAAATTTCACGGATGTACAAGAAACCACGGGGGATTTACAAGGAGATGTTCTCCCGGAAGAGCAGGAGGCCTGCCGGCAGCAAGATTCCGGAATTCTTCCTGAGAAGCCTTGAAAGCAGTGAAACGCTCCTATGTTGCAATAACTCAGAACATCATTCTGAGTGTTGCCGACAGAGGTCATTCAGCTGAACACAACCGTGGACTAATTAGAGCCAGATGTAGGCAGTGCCGTCCATAGTGCTGGATGGAGAGTGGCGGCGTGCCAAACAACTGAGCTCTAGTTCTCAACAGTTTCACAAAGTGCCCTAAGTTGAGGTTCAACTTACGGCTCCGGTTGAGTAGAGTGTAGCGGTCAAAGCTGGAATCAGTCGCACTCAGGTGAGAAGAACCTGAAGCAGATATAGCTAGTCCGCTGGCAGTGTCCTACGTGGACTAGCCTATCTGGGTGCCACGCCTGAATGTTTGCAACCGCGGCCGAGGTAGGCAGGCGCAATTGTGCAGCAATGCAAACTGCATAACCTGGCCAAATTTCACGGATGTACAAGAAATCACGGGGGATTTACAAGGAGATGTTCACCCGGAACAGCTGGAGACCTGCCGGCAGCAAGATTCCAGAATTCTTCCTGAGAAGCCTTGAAAGCAGTGAAACGCTCCTATGTTGCAATAACTCAGAACCTCATTCTGAGTGTTCCAGGCAGAGGTCATTTGGCTGAACACAACCGTGGACTAATTAGAGCCAGATGTAAGCAGTGCCGTCCATAGTGCTGGATGGACAGTGGTGGAGTGCCAAACAACTGAGCTCTAGTTCTCAACAGTTTCACAAAGTGCCATGAGTTGAGGTTCAACTTACTGCTCCGGTGGAGTAGAGTGTAGCTGTCAAAGATGTAATAAGTAGCACTCAGGGGAGAAGAACGGGAAGCAGATATACCCAGTCCGCTGGCAGTGTCCTACGGGGACCAGCCTATCTGGCTGCCACACCTGAATGTTTGCAACCGCGGCCGAGCTAGGCAGGCACAATTGTGCAGCAATTCAAACTGCATAACCTGGCCAAATATCACGGGTGAACAAGAAACCACGGGGGATTTACAAGGAGATGTTCGGCCGGAACTGCCAGAGGCCTGCCGGCAGTAAGATTCCGGAATTCTTCCTGAGAAGCCTTGAAAGCAGTGAAACGCTCCTATGTTGCAATAACTCAGAACATCATTCTGAGTGTCCCCGGCCGAGGTCATTCGGCTGAACACAACCGTGGACTAATTAGAGCCAGATGTAGGCAGTGCCGTCCATAGTGCTGGATGCACAGTGGTGGCTTGCCAAACAACTGAGCTCTAGTTCTCAACAGTTTCACAAAGTGCCATAAGTAGAGGTTAAACTTACTGCTCCGGTTGAGAAGAGTGTAGCCGTCAAAGCTGGAATCAGTAGCACTCAGGTGAGAAGAACGGGAAGCAGATATACCCAGTCTGCTGGCAGTGTCCTACGGGGACCAGCCTATCTGGCTGCCACGCCTGAATGTTTGCAACCGTGGCCGAGGTAGGCAGGCGCAATTGTGCAGCAATGCAAACTGCATAACCTGGCCAAATTTCACGGATGTACAAGAAACCACGGGGGATTTACAAGGAGATGTTCACCCGGAAGAGCCGGAGGCCTGCCGGCAGCAAGATTCCGGAATTCTTCCTGAGAAGCCTTGAAAGCAGTGAAACACTCCTATGTTGCTATAACTCAGAACCTCATTCTGAGTGTTTCCGGCAGAGGTCATTCAGCTGAACACAACCGTGGACTAAATAGAGCCAGATGTAGGCAGTGCCGTCCATAGTGCTGGATGGAGAGTGGTGGCGTGCCAAACAACTGAGCTCTAGTTCTCAACAGTTTCACAAAGTGCCCTAAGTTGAGGTTCAACTTACGGCTCCGGTTGAGTAGAGTGTAGCGGTCAAAGCTGGAATCAGTAGCACTCAGGTGAGAAGAACATGAAGCAGATATAGCCAGTCTGATGGCAGTGTCCTACGGGGACTAGCCTATCTGGCTGCCACGCCTGAATGTTTGCAAGCGCGGCCGAGCTAAGCCAGCGGAATTGTGCAGCAATACAAACTGTATAACCTGGCCAAATTTCAAGGGTGTACAAGAAACCACGGGGGATTTACAAGGAGATGTTCACCCGGAACAGCCGGAGGCCTGCCGGCAGCAAGATTCCAGAATTCTTCCTGAGAAGCCTTGAAAGCAGTGAAACGCTCCTATGTTGCAATAACTCAGAACCTCATTCTGAGTGTTCCAGACAGAGGTCATTCGGCTGAACACAACCGTGGACTAATTAGAGCCAGATGTATGCAGTGCCGTCCATAGGGCTGGATGGAGAGTGGTGGCGTGCCAAACAACTGAGCTCTAGTTCTCAACAGTTTCACAAAGTGCCCTAAGTTGAGGTTCAACTTACTGCTCCGGTTGAGTAGAGTGTAGCCGTCAAAGCTGGAATCAGTAGCACTCAGGTGAGAAGAACGGGAAGCAGATATACCCAGTCCGCTGGCAGTGTCCTACGGGGACCAGGCTCTCTGGCTGCCACGCCTGAATGTTTGCAACCGCGGCCGAGCTAGGCAGGGCCAATTGTGCAGCAATTCAAACTGCATAACCTGGCCAAATTTCACGGGTGTACAAGAAACCACGGGGGATTTACAAGGAGATGTTCACCCGGAACTGCCGGAGGCCTGCCGGCAGCAAGATTCCGGAATTCTTCCTGAGAAGCCTTGAAAGCAGTGAAACGCTCCTATGTTGAAATAACTCAGAACCTCATTTTAGTGTTCCCGGCAGAGGTCATTCGGCTGAACACAACCGTGGACTAATTAGAGCCAGATGTAGGCAGTGCCGTCCATAGTGCTGGATGGACAGTGGTGGCGTGCCAAACAACTGAACTCTAGTTCTCATCACTTTCACAAAGTGCCATAAGTTGAGGTTCAACTTACTGCTCCGGTTGAGTAGAGTGTAGCCGTCAAACATGGAATCAGTAGCACTCAGGTTAGAAGAACGGGAAGCAGATATACCCAGTCCGCTGGCAGTGTCCTACGGGGACCAACCTATCTGGCTGCCACGCCTGAATGTTTGCAACCGCGGCCGAGCTAGGCAGGCGCAATTGTGCAGCAATGCAAACTGCATAACCTGGCCAAATTTCACGGATGTACAAGAAGCCTCGGGGGATTTCAAGGAGATGTTCACCGGGAAGAGCCGGAGGCCTGCCGGGAGCAAGATTCCGGAATTCTTCCTGAGAAGCCTTGAAAGCAGTGAAAGGCTCCTATGTTGCAATAACTCAGAACCTCATTCTGAGTGTTCCCGTCAGAGGTCATTCAGCTGAAAACAACCGTGGACTAATTAGAGCCAGATGTAGGCAGTGCCGTCCATAGTGCTGGATGGACAGTGGTGGCTTGCCAAACAACTGAGCTCTAGTTCTCAACAGTTTCACAAAGTGCCCTAAGTTGAGGTTCAACTTACGGCTCCGGTTGAGTAGAGTGTAGCGGTCAAAGATGGAATCAGTAGCACTCAGGTGAGAAGAACGTGAAGCAGATATAGCCAGTCCGCTGGCAGTGTCCTACGGGGACTAGCCTATCTGGCTGCCACGCCTGAATGTTGGCAAGCGCGGCCGAGCTAAGCAGGCGGAATTGTGCAGCAATGCAAACTGCATAACCTGGCCAAATTTCACGGATGTAAAAGAAACCACGGGGGATTTACAAGGAGATGTTCACCGGGAACAGCCGGAGGCCTGCCGGCAGCCAGATTCCTGAATTCTTCCTGAGAAGCCTTGAAAGCAGTGAAACGCTCCTATGTTGCAATAACTCAGAACCTCATTCTGAGTGTTCCAGACAGAGGTCATTCGGCTGAACACAACCGTGGACTAATTAGAGCCAGATGTAGGCAGTGCCGTCCATAGGGCTGGATGGAGAGTGGTGGCGTGCCAAACAACTGAGCTCTAGTTCTCAACAGTTTCACAAAGTGCCCTAAGTTGAGGTTCAACTTACGGCTCCGGTTGAGTAGAGTGTAGCCGTCAAAGCTGGAATCAGTAGCACTCAGGTGAGAAGAACGGGAAGCAGATATACCCTGTCCGCTGGCAGTGTCCTACGGGGACCAGGCTATCTGGCTGCCACGCCTGAATGTTTGCAACCGCGGCCGAGCTAGGCAGGGCCAATTGTGCAGCAATTCAAACTGCATAACCTGGCCAAATTTCACGGGTGTACAAGAAACCACGGGGGATTTACAAGGAGATGTTCACCCGGAACTGCCGGAGGCCTGCCGGCAGCAAGATTCCGGAATTCTTCCTGAGAAGCCTTGAAAGCAGTGAAACGCTCCTATGTTGAAATAACTCAGAAGCTCATTCTGAGTGTTCCCGGCAGAGGTCATTCGGCTGAACACAACCGTGGACTAATTAGAGCCAGATGTAAGCAGTGCCGTCCATAGTGCTGGATGGACAGTGGTGGCGTGCCAAACAACTTAGCTCTAGTTCTCATCACTTTCACAAAGTGCCATAAGTTGAGGTTCAACTTACTGCTCCGGTTGAGTAGAGTGTAGCGGTCAAAGCTGGAATCAGTAGCACTCAGGTGAGAAGAACGGGAAGCAGATATACCCAGTCCGCTGGCAGTGTCCTACGGGGACCAACCTATCTGGCTGCCACGCCTGAATGTTTGCAACCGCGGCCGAGCTAGGCAGGCGCAATTGTGCAGCAATGCAAACTGCATAACCTGGCCAAATTTCACGGATGTACAAGAAGCCACGGGGGATTTCAAGGAGATGTTCACCCGGAAGAGCCGGAGGCCTGCTGGCAGCAAGATTCCGGAATTCTTCCTGAGAAGCCTTGAAAGCAATGAAACGCTCCTATGTTGCAATAACTCAGAACCTCATTCTGAGTGTTCCCGTCAGAGGTCATTCAGCTGAAAACAACCGTGGACTAATTAGAGCCAGATGTAGGCAGTGCGGTCCATAGTGCTGGATGGACAGTGGTGGCGTGCCAACCAACTGAGCTCTAGTTCTCAACAGTTTCACAAAGTGCCCTAAGTTGAGGTTCAACTTACGGCTCCGGTTGAGTAGAGTGTAGCGGTCAAAGATGGAATCAGTAGCACTCAGGTGAGAAGAACGTGAAGCAGATATAGCCAGTCCGCTGTCAGTGTCCTACGGGGACTAGCCAATCTGGCTGCCACGCCTGAATGTTGGCAAGCGCGGCCGAGCTAAGCAGGCGGAATTGTGCAGCAATGCAAACTGCATAACCTGGCCAAATATCACGGATGTACAAGAAACCACGGGGGATTTACAAGGAGATGTTCACCCCGAACAGCCGGAGGCCTGCCGGCAGCCAGATTCCTGAATTCTTCCTGAGAAGCCTTGAAAGCAGTGAAACGCTCCTATGTTGCAGTAACTCAGAACATCATTCTGAGTGTCCCCGGCCAAGGTCATTCGGCTGAACACAACCGTGGACTAACTAGAGCCAGATGTAGGCAGTGCCGTCCATAGTGCTGGATGTAGAGTGGTGGCGAGCCAAACAACTGACCTCTAGTTCTGAACAGTTTCACAAAGTGCCATAACTTGAGGTTCAACTTAATGCTCCGGTTGAGTAGTGTGTAGCCGTCAAAGCTGGAATCAGTAGCACTCAGGTGAGGAGAACGGGAAGCAGATATACCCAGTCCGCTGGTAGTGTCCAACGAGGACCAGCCTATCTGGCTGCCACGCCTGAATGTTTGCAACCGCGGCCGAGCTAGGCAGGCGCAATTGTGCAGCAATGCAAACTGCATAACCTGGCCAAATTTCACGGGTGTACAAGAAACCACGGGGGATTTACAAGGAGATGTTCACCCGGAACAGCCGTAGGCCTGCCGGCAGCAAGATTCCGGAATTCTTCCTGAGAAGCCTTGAAAGCAGTGAAACGCTCCTATGTTGCAATAACTCAGAACCTCATTCTGAGTGTTCCCGGCAGAGGTCATTCGGCTGAACTAAATCGTCGACTAATTAGAGCCAGATGTAGGCAGTGCCGTCCATAGTGCTGGATGAACAGTGGTGGCGTGCCAAACAACTGAGCTCTAGTTGTCATCACTTTCACAAAGTGCCATAAGTTGAGGTTCAACTTACTGCTCCGGTTGAGTAGTGTGTAGCCGTCAAAGCTGGAATCAGTAGCACTCAGGTGAGAAGAACGGGAAGCAGATATAGCCAGTCCGCTGGCAGTGTCCTACGGGGACCAGCCTATCTGGCTGCCATGCCTGAATGTTTGCAACCGCGGCCGAGCTAGGCAGGCGCAATAGTGCAGCAATGCAAACTGCATAACCTGGCCAAATTTCACGGGTGTACAAGAAACCACGGGGGATTGACAAGGAGAGGTTCACCCGGAACTGCCGGAGGCCTGCCGGCAGCAAGATTCCGGAATTCTTCCTGAGAAGCCTTGAAAGAAGTGAAACGCTCCTATGTTGCAATAACTCAGAACCTCATTCTGAGTGTTCCCGGCAGAGGTCATTCGGCTGAACACAACCATGGACTAATTAGAGCCAGATGTAGGCAGTGCCGTCCATAGTGCTGGATGGACAGTGGTGGCGTGCCAAACAACTGAGCTCTAGTTCTCATCGCTTTCACAAAGTGCCATGAGTGGAGGTTCAACTTACTGCTCCGGTTTAGTAGAGTGTAGCCGTCAAAGCTGGAATCAGTAGCACTCAGGTGAGAAGAACGGGAAGCAGATATACCCAGTCCGCTGGCAGTGTACTACGGGGACCAGCCTATCTGGCTGCCACGCCTGAATGTTTGCAACCGCGGCCGAGCTAGGCAGGCGCAATTGTGCAGCAATTTAAACTGCATAACCTGGCCAAATTTCACGGGTGTACAACGAACCGCGGGTGATTTACAAGGAGATGTTCACCCGGAACAGCCGGAGGCCTGCTGGCAGCAAGATTCCGGAATTCTTCCTGAGAAGCCTTGAAAGCAGTGAAACGCTCCTATGTTGCAATAACTCAGAACCTCATTCTGAGTGTTCCCGGCAGAGGTCATTCGGCTGAACACAACCGTGGACTAATTAGAGCCAGATGTAGGCAGTGCCGTCCATAGTGCTGGATGGACAGTGGTGGCGTGCCAAACAACTGAGCTCTAGTTCTCATCACTTTCACAAAATTCCATAAGTAGAGGTTCAACTTACTGCTCCAGTTGAGTAGAGTGTAGCCGTCAAAGGTGGAATCAGTAGCACTCAGGTGAGAAGAACGGGAAGCAGATATACCCAGTCCGCTGGCAGTGTACTACGGGGACCAGCCTCTCTGGCTGCCTCGCCTGAATGTTTGCAACCGTGGCTGAGCTAGGCAGGCGCAATTGTGCAGCAATGCAAACTGCATAACCTGGCCAAATTTCACGGATGTACAAGAAACCACGGGGGATTTACAAGGAGATGTTCACCCGGAACAGCCGGACGCCGGCGGGCAGCATGATTCCGGAACTCTTCCTGAGAAGCCTTGAAAGCAGTGAAACGCTCCTATGTTGCAATAAGTCAGAACCTCATTCTGAGTGTTCCCGGCAGAGGTCATTCGGCTGAACACAAACATAGACTAATTAGAGCCAGATGTAGGCAGTGCCGTCCATAGTGCTGGATGGACAGTGGTGGCGTGCCAAACAACTGAGTTCTAGTTCTCAACAGTTTCACAAAGTGCCATAAGTTGAGGTTCAACTTACTGCTCCGGTTGAGTAGAGTGTAGCTGTCAAAGCTGGAATCAGTAGCACTCAGGTGAGAAGAACGGGAAGCATATATACCCAGGCCGCTGGCAGTGTCCTATGGGGACCAGCCTATCTGGCTGTGATACGTGAATGTTTGCAACCGCGGCCGAGCTAGGCAGGCACAATTGTGCAGCAATGCAAACTGCATAACCTGGCCAAATGTCACGGGTGTACAAGAAACCACGGGGGATTTACAAGGAGATGTTCACCCGGAACTGCCGGAGGCCTGCTGGCAGCAAGATTCCGGAATTCTTCCTGAGAAGCCTTGAAAGCAGTGAAACGCTCCTATGTTGCAATAACTCAGAACATCATTCTGAGTGTCCCCGGCCAAGGTCATTCGGCTGAACACAACCGTGGACTAATTAGAGCCAGAAGTAGGCAGTGCCGTCCATAGTGCTGGATGGACAGTGGTGGCGTGCCAAACAACTGAGCTCTAGTTCTCAACCGTTTCACAAGGTGCCATAAGTAGAGGTTCAACTTACTGCTCCGGTTGAGTAGAGTGTAGCCGTCAAAGCTGGAATAAGTAGCACTCAGGTGAGAAGAACGGGAAGCAGATATACCCAGTCGGCTGGCAGAGTCCTACGGGGACCAGCCTATCTGGCTGCCACGCCTGAATGTTTGCAACCGCGGCCGAGGTAGGCAGGCGCAATTGTGCAGCAATGCAAACTGCATAACCTGGCCAAATTTCACGGATGTACAAGAAACCACGGGGGATTTAGAAGGAGATGTTCACCCGGAAGAGCCGGAGGCCTGCCGGCAGCAAGATTCCGGAATTCTTCCTGAGAAGCCTTGAAAGCAGTGAAACGCTCCTATGTTGCAATAACTCAGAACATCATTCTGAGTGTTCCCGACAGAGGTCATTCAGCTGAAAACAACCGTGGACTAATTAGAGCCAGATGTAGGCAGTGCCGTCCATAGTGCTGGATGGACAGTGGTGGCGTGCCAAACAACTGAGCTCTAGTTCTCAACAGTTTCACAAAGTGCCCTAAGTTGAGGTTCAACTTACGGCTCCGGTTGAGTAGAGTGTAGCGGTCAAAGCTGGAATCAGTAGCACTCAGGTGAGAAGAACGTGAAGCAGATATAGCCAGTCCGCAGGCAGTGTCCTACGGGGACTAGCCTATCTGGCTGCCACGCCTGAATGTTTGAAAGCGCGGCCGAGGTAAGCAGGCGGAATTGTGCAGCAATGCAAACTGCATAACCTGGGCAAATTTCACGGATGTACAAGAAACCACGGGGGATTTACAAGGATATGTTCACCCGGAAGACCCGGAGGCCTGCCGGCAGCAAGATTCCGGAATTCTTCCTGAGAAGCCTTGAAAGCAGTGAAACGCTCCTATGTTGCAATACCTCAGAACCTCATTCTGAGTGTTCCCGGCAGAGGTCATTCGGCAGAACACAACCGTGGACTAATTAGAGCCAGATGTAGGCAGTGCCGTCCATAGTGCTGGATGGACAGTGGTGGCGTGCCAAACAACTGAGCTCTAGTGATCATCACTTTCACAAAATTCCATAAGTTGAGGTTCAACTTACTGCTCCGGTTGAGTAGAGTGTAGCCGTCAAAGGTGGAATCAGTAGCACTCAGGTGAGAAGAACGGGAAGCAGATATACCCAGTATGCTGGTAGTGTCCTATGGGGGCCATTCTATCTGGCTGCCACGCCTGAATGTTTGCAACCGAGGCTGAGGTAGTCAGGCGCAATTGTGCAGCAATGCAAACTGCATAACCTGGCCAAATTTCACGGGTGTACAAGAAACCACGTGGGATTTACAAGGAGATGTTCACCCGGAACAGCCAGAGGCCTGCCGGCAGCAAGATTCCGGAATTCTTCCTGAGAAGCCTTTAAAGCAGTGAAACGATCCTATGTTGCAATAACTCAGAACCTCATTCTGAGTATTCCCGGTAGAGGTCATTCGGCTGAACACAATCGTGGACTAATTAGAGCCAGATGTAGGCAGTGCCGTCCATAGTGCTGGATGGACAGTGGTGGCGTGTCAAACAACTGAGCTTAGTTCTCGACAGTTTCACAAAGTGCCATCAGTTGAGGTTCAACTTACTGCTCCGGTTGAGTAGAGTGTAGCCGTCAAAGCTGGAATCAGTAGCACTCAGGTGAGAAGAACGGGAAGAAGATATACCCAGTCCGCTGGCAGTGTCCTACGGGGACCAGCCTATCTGGCTGCCACGCCTGAATGTTTGCAACCGCGGCCGAGCTAGGCTGGCGCAATTGTGCAGCAATGCAAACTGCATAACCTGTCCAAATTTCAGGGGTGTACAAGAAACCACGGGGGATTTACAAGGAGATGTTCACCCGGAACAGCCCGAGGCCTGCCGGCAGCAAGATTCCGGAATTCTTCCTCAGAAGCCGTGAAACCAGTGCAACGCTCCTATGTTGCAATAACTCAGAACCTCATTCTGAGGGTTCCAGGCAGAGGTCATACGGCTGAACACAACCGTGGACTAACTAGAGCCAGATGTAGGCAGTGCCGTCCATAGTGCTGGATGTAGAGTGGTGGCGAGCCAAACAACTGACCTCTAGTTCTGAACAGTTTCACAAAGTGCCATAACTTGAGGTTCAACTTAATGCTCCGGTTGAGTAGTGTGTAGCCGTCAAAGCTGGAATCAGTAGCACTCAGGTGAGGAGAACGGGAAGCAGATATACCCAGTCCGCTGGTAGTGTCCTACGAGGACCAGCCTATCTGGCTGCCACGCCTGAATGTTTGCAACCGCGGCCGAGCTAGGCAGGCGCAATTGTGCAGCAATGCAAACTGCATAACCTGGCCAAATTTGACGGGTGTACAAGAAACCACGGGGGATTTACAAGGAGATGTTCACCCGGAACAGCCGTAGGCCTGCCGGCAGCAAGATTCCGGAATTCTTCCTGAGAAGCCTTGAAAGCAGTGAAACGCTCCTATGTTGCAATAACTCAGAACCTCATTCTGAGTGTTCCCGGCAGAGGTCATTCGGCTGAACACAACCGTGGCCTAATTAGAGCCAGATGTAGGCAGTGCGGTGCATAGTGCTGGCTGGACAGTGGTGGCGTGCCAAACAACTGAGTTCTAGTGCTCAACACTTTCACAATGTGCCATAAGTTGAGGTTCAACTTAATGCTCCGGTTGAGTAGAGTGTAGCCGTAATAGCTGGAATCAGCAGCACTCAGGTGAGAAGAACGGGAAGCAGATATACCCAGTCCGCAGGAAGTGTCGTACGGGGAGCAGCCTATCTGGCTCCCACGCCTGAATGTTTGTAACCGCGGCCGAGCTAGGCAGGCGCAATTGTGCAGCAATGCAAACTGCATAACCTGGCCAAATTTGACGGGTGTACAAGAAACCACGGGGGATTTACAAGGAGATGTTCACCCGGAACAGCCGGAGGCCTGCCGGCAGCAAGATTCCGGAATTCTTCCTGAGAAGATTTGAAAGCAGTGAAACGCTCCTATGTTGCAATAACTCAGAACCTCATTCTGAGTGTTCCCGGCAGAGGTCATTCGGCTGAACACAACCGTGGACTAATTAGAGCCAGATGTAGGCAATGTCTTCCATAGTACTGGATGGACAGTGGTGGCGTGCCAAACACCTGAACTCTAGTTCTCAACAGTTTCACAAAGTACCATAAGTTGAGTTTCAACTAACTGCTCCGGTTGAGTCGAGTGTAGCCGTCAAAGCTGGAATCAGTAGCACTCAGGTGAGAAGAACCGGAAGCAGATATACCCAGTCCGCTGGCAGAGTCCTATGGGCCCAGCCTATCTGGCTGCCACGCCTGAATGTTTGCAACCGCGGCCGAGCTAAGCTGGCGCAATGGTGCAGCAATGCAAACTGCATAACCTGTCCAAATTTCACGGGTGTACAAGAAACCACGGGGGATTTACAAGGAGATGTTCACCCGGAACAGCCGGAGGCCTGCCGGCAGCAAGATTCCGGAATTCTTCCTGAGAAGCCTTGAAAGCAGTGAAACGCTCCTATGTTGCAATAACTCAGAACCTCATTCTGAGTGTTCCCGGCAGAGGTCATTCGGCTAAACACAACCGTGAACTAATTAGAGCCAGATGTAGGCAGTGCCGTCCATAGTGCTGGATGGACAGTGGTGGCGTGCCAAACAACTGAGCTCTAGTTCTCAACAGTTTCACAAAGTGCCCTAAGTTGAGGTTCACCTTACTGCTCCGGTTGAGTAGAGTGTAGCGGTCAAACCTGGAATCAGTAACACTCAGGTGAGAAGAACGGGAAGCAGATATACCCAGTCCGCTGGCAGTGTCCTACGGGGACCAGCCTATCTGGCTGAAACACCTGAATGTTTGAAACCGCGACCGAGCTAGGCAGGCGCAATTGTGCAGCAATGCAAACTGCATAACCTAGCCAGATTTCATGGGTGTACAAGAAACCACGGGGGATTTACAAGGAGATGTTCACCCGGAACAGCTGGAGGCCTGCCGGCAGCAAGATTCCGGAATTCTTCCTGAGAAGCCTTGAAAGCAGTGAAACGCTCCTATGTTGCAATAACTCAGAACCTCATTCTGAGTGTTCCGGGCAGAGGTCATTCGGCTGAACACAACCGTGGACTAATTAGAGCCAGATGTAGGCAGTGCCGTCCATAGTGCTGGATAGACAGTGGTGGCGTGCCAAACAACTGAGCTATAGTTCTCATCGCTTTCACAAAGTGCCATAAGTTGAGGTTCAACTTACTGCTCCGCTTGAGTAGAGTGTAGCCATCAAAGTTGGAATCAGTAGTACTCAGGTGAGAAGAACGGGAAGCAGATATACCCAGTCCGCTGGCAGTGTCCTACGGGGACCAGCCTATCTGGCTGCCACGCCTGTATGTTTGCAACCCCGGCCGAGCTAGGCAGGCGCAATTGTGCAGCAATGCAAACTGCATAACCTGGCCAAATTTCACGGGTGTACAAGAAACCACGGGGGATTGACAAGGAGAGGTTCACCCGGAACTGCCAGAGGCCTGCCGGCAGCAAGATTCCGGAATTCTTCCTGAGAAGCCTTGAAAGAAGTGAAACGCTCCTATGTTGCAATAACTCAGAACCTCATTCTGAGTGTTCCCGGCAGAGGTCATTCTGCTGAACACAACCATGGACTAATTAGAGACAGATGTAGGCAGTGCCGTCCATAGTGCTGGATGGACAGTGGTGGCGTGCCAAACAACTGAGCTCTAGTTCTCATCGCTTTCACAATGTGCCATGAGTGGAGGTTCAACTTACTGCTCCGGTTGAGTAGAGTGTAGCCGTCAAAGTTGGAATCAGTAGCACTCAGGTGAGAAGAACGGGAAGCAGATATACCCAGTCCGCTGGCAGTGTACTACGGGGACCAGCCTATCTGGCTGCCACGCCTGAATGTTTGCAACCGCGGCCGAGCTAGGCAGGCGCAATTGTGCAGCAATTTAAACTGCATAACCTGGCCAAATTTCACGGGTGTACAAGGAACCGCGGGTGATTTACAAGGAGATGTTCACCCGGAACAGCCGGAGGCCTGCTGGCAGCAAGATTCCGGAATTCTTCCTGAGAAGCCTTGAAAGCAGTGAAACGCTCCTATGTTGCAATAACTCAGAACCTCATTCTGAGTGTTCCCGGCAGAGGTCATTCGGCTGAACACAACCATGGACTAATTAGAGCCAGATGTAGGCAGTGCCGTCCATAGTGCTGGATGGACAGTGGTGGCGTGCCAAACAACTGAGCTCTAGTTCTCAACAGTTTCACAAAGTGCCCTAAGTTGAGGTTCACCTTACTGCTCCGGTTGAGTAGAGTGTAGCGGTCAAACCTGGAATCAGTAACACTCAGGTGAGAAGAACGGGAAGCAGATATACCCAGTCCGCTGGCAGTGTCCTACGGGGACCAGCCTATCTGGCTGCCACGCCTGTATGTTTGCAACCCCGGCCGAGCTAGGCAGGCGCAATTGTGCAGCAATTTAAACTGCATAACCTGGCCAAATATCACGGATGTACAAGAAACCACGGGGGATTTACAAGGAGATGTTCACCCGGAACAGCCGGAGGCCTGCCGGCAGCAAGATTCCGGAATTCTTCCTGAGAAGCCTTGAAAGCAGTGAAACGCTCCTATGTTGCAATAACTCAGAACCTCATTCTGAGTGTTCCCGGCAGAGGTCATTCGGCTGAACACAACCGTGGACTAATTAGAGCCAGATGTAGGCAGTGCCGTCCATAGTGCTGGATGGACAGTGGTGGCGTGCCAAACAACTGAGCTCTAGTTCTCATCACTTTCTCAAAATTCCATAAGTAGAGGTTCAACTTACTGCTCCAGTTGAGTAGAGTGTAGCCGTCAAAGGTGGAATCAGTAGCACTCAGGTGAGAAGAACGGGAAGCAGATATACCCAGTCCGCTGGCAGTGTACTACGGGGACCAGCCTATCTGGCTGCCTCGCCTGAATGTTTGCAACCGTGGCTGAGCTAGGCAGGCGCAATCGTGCAGCAATGCAAACTGCATAACCTGGCCAAATTTCACGGATGTACAAGAAACCACGGGGGATTTACAAGGAGATGTTGACCCGGAACAGCCGGACGCCGGCGGGCAGCAAGATTCCGGAACTCTTTCTGAGAAGCCTTGAAAGCAGTGAAACGCTCCTATGTTGCAATAACTCAGAACCTCATTCTGAGTGTTCCCGGCAGAGGTCATTCGGCTGAACAAAACCATAGACTAATTAGAGCCAGATGTATGCCGTGCCGTCCATAGTGCTGGATGGACAGTGGTGGCGTGCCAAACAACTGAGCTCTAGTTCTCAACAGTTTCACAAAGTGCCATAAGTTGAGGTTCAACTTACTGCTCCGGTTGAGTAGAGTGTAGCGGTCAAAGATGGAATCAGTAGCACTCAGGTGAGAAGAACGTGAAGCAGATATAGCCAGTCCGCAGGCAGTGTCCTACGGGGACTAGCCTATCTGGCTGCCACGCCTGAATGTTTGAAAGCACGGCCGAGCTAAGCAGGCGGAATTGTGCAGCAATGCAAACTTCATAACCTGGCCAAATTTCACGGATGTACAAGAAACCACGGGGGATTTACAAGGACATGTTCACCCGGAAGAGCCGGAGGCCTGCCGGCAGCAAGATTCCGGAATTCTTCCTGAGAAGCCTTGAAAGCAGTGAAACGCTCCTATGTTGCAATAACTCAGAACATCATTCTGAGTGTTCCGGACAGAGGTCATTCAGCTGAACACAACCGTGGACTAATTAGAGCCAGATGTAGGCAGTGCCGTCCATAGAGCTGGATGGAGAGTGGTGGCGTGCCAAACAACTGAGCTCTAGTTCTCAACAGTTTCACAAAGTGCCCTAAGTTGAGGTTCAACTTACGGCTCCGGTTGAGTAGAGTGTAGCGGTCAAAGATGGAATCAGTAGCACTCAGGTGAGAAGAACGTGAAACAGATATAGCCAGTCCGCAGGCAGTGTCCTACGGGGACTAGCCTATCTGGCTGCCACGCCTGAATGTTTGAAAGCACGGCCGAGCTAAGCAGGCAGAATTGTGCAGCAATGCAAACTGCATAACCTGGCCAAATTTCACGGATGTACAAGAAACCACGGGGGATTTACAAGGACATGTTCACACGGAACAGCCGGAGGCCTGCCGGCAGCAAGATTCCGGAATTCTTCCTGAGAAGCCTTGAAAGCAGTGAAACGCTCCTATGTTGCAATAACTCAGAACCTCATTCTGAGTGTTCCCGGCAGAGGTCATTCGGCTGAACACAACCGTGGACTAATTAGAGCCAGATGTAGGCAGTGCCGTCCATAGTGCTGGATGGACAGTGGTGGCTTGCCAAACAACTGAGCTCTAGTTCTCATCACTTTCACAAAATTCCATAAGTTGAGGTTCAACTTACTGCTCCGGTTGAGTAGAGTGTAGCCGTCAAAGGTGGAATCAGTAGCACTCAGGTGAGAAGAACGGGAAGCAGATATACCCAGTCCGTTGGCAGTGAACTACGGGGACCAGCCTATCTGGCTGCCACGCCTGAATGTTTGCAACCGTGGCTGACCTAGGCAGGCGCAATTGTGCAGCAATGCAAACTGCATAACCTGGCCAAATTTCACGGATGTACAAGAAACCACGGGGGATTTACAAGGAGATATTCACCCGGAACAGCCGGACGCCAGCGGGCAACAAGATTCCAGAACTCTTCCTGAGAAGCCTTGAAAGCAGTGAAACGCTCCTATGTTGCAATAAGTCAGAACCTCATTCTGAGTGTTCCCGGCAGAGGTCATTCGGCTGAACACAACCGTGGACTAATTAGAGCCAGATGTAGGCAGTGCCGTCCATAGTGCTGGATGGACAGTGGTGGCGTGCCAAACAACTGAGCTCTAGTTCTCAACAGTTTCACAAAGTGCCATAAGTAGAGGTTAAACTTACTGCTCCGGTTGAGTAGACTGTAGCTGTCAAAGCTGGAATCAGTAGCACTCAGGTGAGAAGAACGGGAAGCAGATATACCCAGTCCGCTGGCAGTGTCCTACGGGGACCAGCCTATCTGGCTGCCACGCCTGAATGTTTGCAACCCCGGCCGAGCTACGCAGGCGCAATTGTGCAGCAATGCAAACTGCATAACCTGGCCAAATTTCACGGATGTACAAGAAACCACGGGGGATTTACAAGGAGATGTTCACCCGGAAGAGCCGGAGGCCTGCCGGCAGCAAGATTCCGGAATTCTTCCTGAGAAGCCTTGAAAGCAGTGAAACGCTCCTATGTTGCAATAACTAAGAACCTCATTCTGAGTGTTCCCGGCAGAGTTCATTCGGCTGAACACAACCGTGGACTAATTAGAGCCAGATGTAGGCAGTGCCGTCCATAGTGCTGGATGGACAGTGGTGGCGTGCCAAACAACTGAGCTCTAGTTCTTATCACTTTCACAAAGTGCCATAAGTTGAGGTTCAACTTACTGCGCCGATTGAGAAGAGTGTAGCCGTCAAAGATGGAATCAGTAGCACTCAGGTGAGAAGAACGGGAAGCAGATATACCCAGTCCGCTGGCAGTGTCCTACTGGGACCAGCCTATCTGGCTGCGACACGTGAATGTTTGCAACCGAGGCCGAGCTAGGCAGGCACAATTGTGCAGCAATGCAAACTGCATAACCTGGCCAAATATCACGGGTGTACAAGAAACCATGGGGGATTTACAAGGAGATGTTCACCCGGAACTGCCGGAGGCCTGCCGGCAGCAAGATTCCGGAATTCTTCCTGAGAAGCCTTGAAAGCAGTGAAACGCTCCTATGTTGCAATAACTCAGAACCTCATTCTGAGTGTTCCCGGCAGAGGTCATTCGGCTGAACACAACCATGGACTAATTAGAGCCAGATGTAAGCAGTGCCGTCCATAGTGCTGGATGGACAGTGGTGGCGTGCCAAACAACTGAGCTCTAGTTCTCATCGCTTTCACAAAGTGCCATAAGTTGAGGTTCAACTTACTGCTCCGGTTGAGTAGAGTGTAGCCGTCAAAGTTGGAATCAGTAGCACTCAGGTGAGAAGAACGGGAAGCAGATATACCCAGTCCGCTGGCAGTGTACTACGGGGACCAGCCTATCTGGCTGCCACGCCTGAATGTTTGCAACCGCGGCCGAGCTAGGCAGGCGCAATTGTGCAGCAATTTAAACTGCATAACCTGGCCAAATTTCACGGGTGTACAAGGAACCGCGGGTGATTTACAAGGAGATGTTCACCCGGAACAGCCGGAGACCTGCTGGCAGCAAGATTCCGGAATTCTTCCTGAGAAGCCTTGAAAGCAGTGAAACGCTCCTATGTTGCAATAACTCAGAACCTCATTCTGAGTGTTCCCGGCAGAGGTCATTCGGCTGAACACAACCATGGACTAATTAGAGCCAGATGTAGGCAGGGCCGTCCATAGTGCTGGATGGACAGTGGTGGCGTGCCAAACAACTGAGCTCTAGTTCTCAACAGTTTCACAAAGTGCCCTAAGTTGAGGTTCAACTTACGGCTCCGGTTGAGTAGAGTGTAGCGGTCAAACCTGGAATCAGTAACACTCAGTTGAGAAGAACGGGAAGCAGATATACCCAGTCCGCTGGCAGTGTCCTACGGGGACCAGCCTATCTGGCTGAAACACCTGAATGTTTGAAACCGCGGCCGAGCTAGGCAGGCGCAATTGTGTAACAATGCAAACTGCATAACCTGGCCAAATTTCACGGGTGTACAAGAAACCACGGGGGATTTACAAGGAGATGTTCACCCCGAACAGCCGGAGGAATGGCGGCAGCAAGATTCCGGAATTCTTCCTGAGAAGCCTTGAAAGCAGTGAAACGCTCCTATGTTGCAATAACTCATAACACTCATTCTGAGTGTTATCGGCAGAGGTCATTCGGCTGAACACAACCGTCGACTAATTAGAGATAGATGTAGGCAGTGCCGTCCATAGTGCTGGATGGACAGTGGTGGGGTGCCAAACAACTGAGCTCTAGTTCTCATCACTTTCACAAAGTGCCATAAGTTGAGGTTCAACTTACTGTTCCCGTTGAGTAGAGTGTAGCCGTCAAAGCTGGAATCAGTACTACTCAGGTGAGAAGAACAGTAAGCAGATATACCCAGTCCGCTGGCAGTGTCTTACGGAGACCAGACTGTCTGGCTGCCACGCCTGAATGTTTGCAACCGCGGCCGAGCTAGGCAGGCGCAATTGTGCAGCAATGCAAACTGCATAACCTGGTCAAATTTCAAGGGTGTACAAGAAACCACGGGGGATTTACAAGGAGATGTTCACCCGGAAGAGCCGGAGGCCTGCCGGCAGCAAGATTCCGGAATTCTTCCTGAGAAGCCTTGAAAGCAGTGAAACACTCCTATGTTGCAATAACTCAGAACCTCATTCTGAGTGTTCCCGGCAGAGGTCATTCGGCTGAACACAACCTTGCACTTATTAGAGCCAGATGTATGCAGTGCCATCCATAGTACTGGATGGACAGTGGTGGCGTGCCAAACAACTGAGCTCTAGTTCTCATCACTTTCACAAAGTGCCATAAGTTGAGGTTCAACTTACTGCTCCGGTTGAATAGAGTGTAGCCGTCAAAGCTGGAATCAGTAGTACTCAGGTGAGAAGAACGGGAAGCAGATATACCCAGTCCGCTGGCAATGTCCTACGGGGACCACCCTATCTGGCTGCCACGCCTGAATATTTGCAACCGCGGCCGAGCTAGGCAAGCCCAATTGTGCAGCAATGCAAACTGTATAACCTGGCCAAATTTCACGGGTGTACAAGAAACCCCTTTGGATTTACAAGGAGATGTTCACCCGGAACAGCCGGAGGCCTGCCGGCAGCAAGATTCCGGAAGTCTTCCTGAGAAGCCTTGAAAGCAGTGAAATGCTCCTATGTTGCAATAACTCAGAATCTCATTCTGAGTGTTCCCGGCAGAGGTCATTCGGCTGAACACAACCCTGGACTAATTAGAGCCAGATGTAGGCAGTGCCGTCAATAGTGCTGGATGGACAGTGGTGGTGTGCCAAACAACTGAGCTCTAGTTCTCAAGTTTCACAAAGTGCCATAAGTTGAGGTTCAACCTACTGGGCCGGTTGAGTAGAGTGTAGCCGTCAAAGGTGGAATCAGTAGCACTCAGGTGAGAAGAACGGGAAGCAGATATACCCAATCCGCTGGCAGTGTCCTACGGGGACCAGCCTCTCTGGCTGCCACACCTGAATATTTGGAACCGGGGCCGAGCTTGGCAGGCACAATTGTGCAGTAATACAAACTGCATAACCTGGCCAAATTTCAGGCGTGTACAAGCAACCATGGGGTTTTTACAAGGAGATGTTCACCCGGAAAAGCCGGAGGCCTTGCCGGCAGCCTGGTGGCGTGCCAAACAATTAAGATCTAGTTCTCAACAGTTTAACAAAGTGCCATAAGTTGAGGTTCAACTTACTGCTCCGGTTGAGTAGAGTGTAGCCGTCAAAGCTGGAATCAGTAGCACTCAGGGGAGAAGATCGGGAAGCAGATATACCCAGTCCGCTGGAGGTGTCCTACGGGGACCAGCATATCTGGCTGCCACGCCTGAATGTTTGCAACCGTGGCAGAGCTTGGCAGGCGGAATTGTGCAGCTATGCAAACTGCATAACCTGGTCAAATTTCACGGGTGTAAAAGAAACCTCGGGGGATTTACAAGGAGATGTTCACCCGGAACAGCCGGAGGCCTGCCGGTAGCAAGATTCCGGAATTCTTCCTGAGAAGCCTTGAAAGCAGTGATACGCTCCTATGTTGCAATAACTCAGAACCTCATTCTGAGAGTTCCCGGCAGAGGTCATTCGACTGAACACAACCCTGGACTAATTAGAACCAGATATAGGCAGTGCCGTCCATAGTGCTAAATGGACAGTGGTGCCGGCCAAACAACTGAGCTCTAGTTCTCAAGAGTTTCACAAAGTGCCATAAGTAGAGGTTCAACTTACTTCTCCGGTTGAGTAGAGTTTAGCCGTCAAAGCTGGAATCAGTAGCACTCAGGTGAGAAGAACGGGAAGCAGATATACCCAGTCCGCTGGCAATGTCCTACGGGGACCAGCCTATCTGGCTGCCACGCCTGAATGTTTGCAACCGCGGCCGAGCTAGGCAGGCGCAATTGTGCAGCCATGCAAACTGCATAACCTGGCCAAATTTCACGGGTGTATAAGAAACCACCCGGGATTAACAAGGAGATGTTCACCCGGAACAGCCGGAGGCCTGCCGGCAGCCAGATTCCTGAATTCTTCCTGAGAAGCCTTGAAAGCAGTGAAACGCTCCTATGTTGCAATAACTCAGAACCTCACTCTGAGTGTTCCCGGCAGAGGTCATTCGGCTGAACACAACCGTGGACTAATTAGAGCCAGATGTAGGCAGTGCCGTCCATAGTGCTGGACGGACAGTGGTGGCGTGCCAAACAACTGAGCTCTACTTCTCAACACTTTCACAAATTGCCATGAGTAGACGTTCAACTTACTGCTCCGGTTGAGTAGAGTGTAGCCGTCAAAGCTGGAATCAGTAGCACTCAGGTGAGAAGAACGGGAAGCAGATATACCCAGTCCGCTGGCAGTGTCCTACGGGGACCAGCCTATCTGGCTGCTACGCCTGAATGTTTGCAACCGCGGTCGAGCTAGGCAGGTACAATTGTGCAGCCATGCAAACTGCATAACCTGGCCAAATTTCACGGGTGTACAAGAAACCACGGGGGATTTACAAGGAGATGTTCACCCGGAACATCCGGAGGCCTGCCGGCAGCAAGATTCCGGAATTCTTCCTGAGAAGCCTTGAAAGCAGTGAAACGCTCCTATGTTGCAATAACTCAGAACCTCATTCTGAGTTTTTCCGGCAGCGGTCATTCGGCTGAACACAACAGTGTACTAATTAGAGCCAGATGTAGGCAGTGCCGTCCATAGTGCTGGATGGACAGTGGTGGCGTGCCAAACAACTGAGCTCTAGTTCTCAACAGTTTCACAAAGTGCCATGAGTTGAAGTACAACTTACTGCTCTTGTTTAGTAGAGTGTAGCCGTCAAAGCTGGAATCAGTAGCACTCAGGTGAGAAGAACGGGAAGCAGACATACCCAGTCCGCTGGCAGTGTCCTACGGGGACCAGCCTATCTGGCTGCTACGCCTGAATGTTTGCAACCGCGGTCGAGCTAGGCAGGTACAATTGTGCAGCAATGCAAACTGCATAACCTGGCCAAATTTCACGGGTGTACAAGAAACCACGGGGGATTTACAAGGAGATGTTCACCCGGAACATCCGGAGGCCTGCCGGCAGCAAGATTCCGGAATTCTTCCTGAGAAGCCTTGAAAGCAGTGAAACGCTCCTATGTTGCAATAACTCAGAACCTCATTTTGAGTTTTTCCGGCAGCGGTCATTCGGCTGAACACAACAGTGTACTAATTAGAGCCAGATGTAGGCAGTGCCGTCCATAGTGCTGGATGGACAGTGGTGGCGTGCCAAACAACTGAGCTCTAGTTCTCAACAGTTTCACAAAGTGCCATGAGTTGAAGTACAACTTACTGCTCTTGTTTAGTAGAGTGTAGCCGTCAAAGCTGGAATCAGTAGCACTCAGGTGAGAAGAACGGGAAGCAGATATACCCAGTACGATGGCAGTGTCCTACGGGGACCAGCCTATCTGGCTGCCACGCCTGAATGGTTGCAACCACGGCGGAGCTAGGCAGGCGCATTTGTGCAGCAACGTAAACTGCATAACCTGGCCAAATTTCACGGGTGTATAAGAAACCACGGGGGATTTACAAGGAGATGTTCACCCGGGACAGTCAGAGGCCTGCCAGCAGTAAGATTCCGGAATTCTTCCTGAGAAGCCTTGAAAGCAGTGAAACGCTCCTATGTTGCAATAACTCAGAACCTCATTCTGAGTGTTCCCGGCAGAGGTCATTCGGCTGAACAAAACCGTGGACTAATTAGAGCCAGATGTAGGCAGTGCCGTCCATAGTGCTGGATGGACAGTTTTGGCGTGCCAAACAACTGAGCTCTAGTTCTCATCACTTTAACAAAGTGCCATAAGTTGAGGTTCAATTTACTACTGCGGTTTAGTAGAGTGTAGCTGTCAAAGCTTGCATCAGTAGCACTCAGGTGAGAAGAACGGGAAGCAAATATACCCAGTCCGCTGGCAGTGACCTTCGGGGACCAGCCTATCTGGCTGCCAACCCTGAATGTTTGCAACCGCGGCAGAGCTAGGCAGGCGCAATAGTGCAGCAATGCAAACTGCATAACCTGGCCAAATTTCACAGGTGTACAAGAAACCAGGCAGGATTTATTTTTTTTTTTAATTTTTTTTATTGTAGAGATACTATACAGAGGGTTACAGTTACATGAGTTAGGTAATGAGTACACTTCCACTTCCTCTTGAACATTGTTACCCCCTCCATTGTTTTCCCCCTACCATCCCCTCCCTCCCTCCCTTCCCCAAGGTTCTTTTTTTTTTTTTTTTTTTTTGATCGTGATTAAGTGATTACTTAATTTCCGGAAATTCACAGTATTGTGGAATAATGATGCTCATTTAAAGTCACAAGTTCATTCTAACTTTCCTGGAGCAAATTGTCTATCACAGTCTATAATATATAACGGTGCTCATATGTTATATACCATATATGTGATCAGCAGCATGGGGATATTTAGTAGTGGTTCAACCAGATGAGTGGGAGTTCTTTGTTTCTTAAGTCCTGTTAGTTTTGTCATATCACCTAACATTTTGGATTCATCATCCACTTATCAGGGAGACCATGTACTGTTTGTCTCTTCGTTCTTGGCTTACCTCGCTCAACATGATTCCTTCTAGCTCCATCCATTTCCCTGCAAATGCCATTATTTTGTCATTTCTAATGGCTGCATAATATTCCATTGTGTATAGATACCACAATTTTTGGATCCATTCATCTGTGGTGGGGCATCTAGGTTGTTTCCATATCCTAGCTATTGCGAACAGTGCTGCAATAAACATGGAGGTGCATGTGTCCTTGTATATTGGTTCCTGTTGTTCAGGGTAGATGCCTAGAAGTGGTATGACTGGGTCGTAAGGGAGGTCAATCTTTAGCTTTCTAAGGACCCTCCAGACTGCTTTCCAAAGTGGTTGTATGAGTGTACATTCCCACCAGCAGTGTAATAGCGTTCCTCGTTCTCCACATCCCCTCCAGCATTTGTCGTTGGCTGATTTGTGGATGTGGGACATTCTGACTGGGGTAAGGTGGTATCTCAGGGTTGTCTTTATTTGCATTTCCTTCACCACCAGGGATGATGAACATTTCCTCATGTGTTTCTTTGCCATTTTTATTTCTTCATTTGAGAAGTCCCTCTTTAGTTCCCTTGCCCATTTAGTAATTGGTGTGTTGGGTTTGGGAGGGATTAGTTTCTTGAGTTCCCTGTATATACAGGATGTTAACCCCTTGTCTGATATATTGCTGGTAAATATTTTTTCCCAATTAGTTGGTTGTCTTTCTAGCTTGGTTGCGATAGCTTTATCTGTGCAGAAGCTTTTTATTTTAAGGTAGTCCCATTTGTCGAGTCTCTCTCCAATTTGTTGTGACCCTGGGACTCTGTTCAGGAAGTTCCTTCCTGTGCCTATTAGTTCAAGTGTCTCTCCTACTCTGTCCTGCAGTAGTTTCAGAGATTCAGGTTTAATGTTAAGGTCTTTAATCCATTTTGAGTTGATGTTGGTGCATGGTGATAGGCTGGGGTCCACTTTTAGTTTTCTGCATGTGGCTGCCCAGTTTTCCCAGCACCAGCGGTTGAAGAGGCTGTGTTTCTTCCATTGTATGTCTTTGGCTCCTTTGTCGAATATCAGCTGGCTGTAGGCCTGTGGATTTATTTCTGGATCTTCTATTCTGTTCCATTGGTCTTCGGGTCTGTTTTTGTGCCAGTACCATGCTGTCTTTGTTATTATAGCTCTGTAGTAGAGTTTGAAGTTCGGCATGGATAGCCCTCCCATATTGTCTTTATCCCCTAGAATTGTTTTGGCTATTCTAGGTCTTTTGTTGTTCCATATGAATTTTTGGACTGTTTTCTGTATTTCAGTGATGTACGTCATTGGGATTTTAATAGGAATTGCGTTGAATTTGTATATTAGTTTTGGAAGTATTACCATCTTTACTATATTAAGTCGGCCTATCCAGGAGCATGGGAGGTCTTTCCATTTCCTAGTGTCTTCTGCAATTTCTTTCTTTAACTTTTTATAGTTCTCATTAAATAGTTCTTTTACATCTTTGGTTAGGTTAATTCCTAAATATTTTATTTTTCGGGAGGTTATTGTGAATGGGGTTGCTCCCTTTATTTCCCTCTCTTCCTGTACATTATCAGTGTATAGGAAGGCAACTGATTTTTGTGGGTTTATTTTGTATCCTGCTATTTTGCCAAAGTGATTTATGATTTCTAAGAGTTTGGGGATGGAGTTTTTGGGATCGTGGAGGTATAGTATCATGTCGTCTGCAAAAAGGGATAGTTTAACTTCTTCTTTTCCTATGAGGATCCCTTTAATGTCTTTTTCTTGCCTTATTGCCCTGGCTAAGGGTTCTAGGACTATATTGAAGAGGAGTGGAGACAGTGGGCATCCTTGCCTTGTTCCTGATTTTAGGAGAATTGGTTGTAGCTTTTCCCCATTAAGTATAATATTGGCTATTGGTCTGTCATAAATGGCTTTTATTGTTTTTAGAAATGTTCCTTCTATTCCTATTTTCTCCAGAGCTTTTAGCATGAATGAATGTTGAATTTTGTCAAAGGCCTTTTCTGCATCTGTAGCGATAATCATGTGATTCTTGACCTTGGCTCTGTTGATATGTTGGATTACATTTATTGACTTACGTATGTTAAACCATCCCTGTGTCTCTGGGATGAAGCCTACCTGGTCATAGTGAATTATTTTTTTTATGTGTTTCTGGATTCTGTTAGCTAGAATCTTGTTAAGGATCTTTGCATCTGTGTTCATCAAGGAGATTGGCCTGTAATTCTCCTTTTTGGTTGGGTCTTTGCCTGGTTTGGGGATGAGTGTGATATTGGCTTCGTAGAATGAGTTTGGGATAGCTCCTTCCTTCTCTGTTTCTCTGAAGAGCTTGAGGAGTATGGGTATTAGTTCTTGTTTAAAGGTCTTATAGAATTCTGCTGTGAATCCATCTGGTCCTGGGCTTTTTTTTGTTGGAAGACTTTTGATAGCTTCCTGTATCTCATTATAGGATATTGGCTTATTTAATTGGTTAACTTCTTCTTTGCTCAGTTTGGGCAACTTGTATTTCTCTAAAAATGCATCCATTTCTGCCCGATTTTCTTCCTTTAGAGAGTATAGCTTTTGAAAGTAGTCTGTTAGAATTGTTTGGATATCTTGGGTACGTG
The DNA here is from genome assembly GCF_024711535.1 of Dipodomys merriami. Classification (NCBI taxonomy): domain Eukaryota; kingdom Metazoa; phylum Chordata; class Mammalia; order Rodentia; family Heteromyidae; genus Dipodomys; species Dipodomys merriami. The sequence continues at coordinate 1,369,523 of NW_027203860.1, forward strand.
TGGTGATGTTTCCCGTGGCATCCCTAATCCTATTAATATGGGTTTCCTCTCTTCTTTTTTTAATTAATCTAGCCAATGGGCCATCAATTTTGTTTATTTTTTCAAAGAACCAGCTTTTTGTTTGGTTTATTTTGGTTATGGTTTTCTGATTTTCTAATTGGTTAATCTCTGCTTTTAATTTGGTTATCTGGCTTCTTCTAGTAGCTTTAGGTTCCATTTTTTCCTGTTTTTCTAGCTGTTTTAATTGCAACGTGAGATTATTTACTTGGTCTGTCTCCATTCTCTTGATGTGGGCACTGAGGGCAATAAATTTGCCCCTCAGGACTGCTTTTGCTGTGTCCCACAAGTTTCTTTGTGAGGTGTTTTCATTTTCATTGAGTTGTAGGAAATGCTTTATTTCTTCTCTGATCTCTTCTGTTATCCAGGCATTGTTAAGGAGTGTGCTGTTCAATTTCCATGTATTGGAGAAATTTCTGCGGTATGCTTTGTTATTGAGAGCTAGCTTGATTCCACTGTGGTCAGATAGGATACAGGGGATTATGTCGATCCCTTTGTATTTGCTTAAGTTCCTTGCATGAACTATGATATGGTCTATTTTGGAGAAAGTTCCATGAGCTGCTGAGAAGAATGTGTACTGTGTTGTTTTAGGGTGAAATACTCGGTAGATGTCAGTTAATTCCGCTTGCAGTATGGCCTCTCTTAATTCGGTAGCTTCTTTGCCAATCCTCTGGTTGGTAGACCTGTCCTTTGGTGAGAGTGGTGTGTTAAAGTCTCCTAGTATTATCGTATTGGGATCTATTTTATTCTGTAAGTTTGAGAGCATTTGTTTGACATATCTGGGTGCACCAATATTTGGGGCATATAAGTTGATGATGGTTATATCCTCCTCTTGGATTGTTCCCTTTATTAATATGTAGTGTCCGTCCTTGTCTTTCTGTACTGATTTTAATGAAAAGTTTATTTTGTCAGATATCAGGATAGCTACACCTGCTTTCTTACTGGGGGCGTTTGATTGGTAGATCCTTTTCCACCCCTTCACTCTGAGTTTGTTTGTATGTTTGGCTGAGAGGTGGGTCTCCTGAAGGCAACAGATGGATGGGTCTTGTTTTCTTATCCAGTCCTCAGTTCGTTTTCTTTTAATTGGCGAATTCAGCCCATTTATATTAAGAGAAAGTATAGAGAGATGCATTGTTGTCCCTGCCATTCCGTTTTCCTAAGTTTTTCTTTTTTCCCTTTCCTCCTGTGCTTGCTCAGTTAGACTTTGAGTAATGCCTGTTTGGGGCAGGCCCCAGTTCCTGGCTGCTTTCTTCAGGTTGTGTCCCCCCTCTTAGAATTCTTTGTAATGCTGGCTTAATGTTTATGAATTCATTTAGTTTTTCTTTGCTATTAAAAGTTTTCAGTTCTCCATCAAATGTGAATGCTAGCTTTGCCGGGTAGATCAGTCTGGGTTGGCAGTTATTGGCTCTCAGGGCTCGTATGGTGCTTTCCCAGGCTTTTCTTGCATTCATTGTTTGTGTGGAGAGATCTGCAGTAATTCTTATTTTTTTCCCATTGTAGTATAGCTCCTTCTTCATTTTTGCTGCATGCAGGATTGTTTCCTTATTATTCAGATCTATCATTTTTACTATAATGTGTCTAGAAGTGTTTCTCCTGGGGTCTTGCTTGTTGGGTGTTCGATAAGCTTTTGTGATGTAGTTAAGATGGTCGTTTTTGAGGTGGGGAAAATTTTCATTGATTATCTTGTTAAATAGGTGTTGCATTCCCTTGCTCTGGAATTCCTCACCTTCGTCCACTCCAATTATGCGAAGGTTAAATTTTTTAGCATTATCTGCTTGCTCTTGAATATCCCTTTGGTTTAATTTGAGTAATTTTTCCATATCTGTCACTTTTTGGTCCAGTTGGTGTATTCTGTCTTCTGTATCTGACACTCGACCTTCCATTTCATTCACTCTGTTGACAGTGGCTTCTATTGTGGTTTGCATGGAGGAAATGGATCCCTTTATGGATTCAATGTTGGTTCTCAGAGTACTGATCTCACCTCTCAATGAGGTATGCATTACCTCTAATTTGGCGTTTATCTCACTTCTTATTGAGGTTTGTGCAGCTTCTATTTTTGCATGCATCTCTTGTTTGATACCCTGTATCTCTTTGGATAGTTCATCCTTGTGCTCTTTCAATTTCTGATAAATTTCTCGCTTTATTTCTTGAGTCATTGCCTCCAGCAACCCTTGGAAGTAGCCTTTGTCTTCCATTCCTGCTTTGCTCCCACTGGGGCTCTCCCCTGTGTGGCTGCTGGCTTTTGGGGTGAGCTTGCTGTCCTGGGTGGTAGTAAACCTTGTGATTTTTCTCTGTGATTTTCGCATGGAGGTTCAGGAGACTGCTCTTCAATTTTGTTTTGGTGTGTCTGTCTTTGCTTGGTTGCTGATTCTGTATTGGTAGAGAGAGTCTGTGCCTGATCTGGGTTCTGTTGGGAGCCTATTTCCAGCTGCTATTCTGACTTACTTAGGATTCTCAGCTCTCTGCTGTAGATTGCTGACAGTTCCCGCCTTTGGAAGGGTTGAGCAGCCTAGACTGCTTGTGTTTGCTCCTACGGGTGCTCTTGTGAAGAACAGATGCTCTGGATGCACTCTCCCAAATGCTGGAGTCTGCTATGGGCTCCTGATGTGTTTTTGTTTATTTGTTTTGGGCTGGTTGTGGACTTGAACTCTAGGTTTGGGTGCTGTCCCTCAGCTTTTTCAGCTCAAGGCTGGCACCCTACCGTTTGAGCCACAGCACCACTTCTGACCCTTTTTGCTTTTGTGATGCTGAGGAATCAGATGCAGGGCCTCATACATCCAAGACTATCACTCTATTGCTGAGCCGCCTTAACAGTCTGAGCTCCTGCTTACTATCAGGTGCTGGCAGCCTGTGTTGCCCAATTCCCAGTCTAGGGTATATGGGTGGAGTTTTGGTGGGGTTTGGGCTTCTCTTGTCCTGGGCCTCCAGGTCTTTTGTTGTCACAGGCGTGCTTCCCGGGGGAGTGTTGTTTCCTGGTTTTCTCCCCTCTGTTGAGGCGTATGCTCAGCTTTTTACTTCAATTGGGAGGAGTTGGTTGTGTTGTTCAGGCGCCGGATCCCCGGGCTTGGTTCCGGCCCCAGCCTGGAGCGCACTTGTTAGGCCTGTGCTGATGTGTATACCCCCTAGGTTATACAGCCTGGGGGACACAGTTCAAATTTCTTCTACTGTTGGTAGTCTTGACCCAGGGGCGCTGTTCCTGGCTTGGGCATTTAAGCTCCCTTCCAGGGGTGCTCTTGCTCTAGCCTGGCCAGCTGAGTGTGCTCCACGGGCTGGTGGAGCTCTCAAACAGTTCCCAGTTTTAGTGGGTCCTGTGGTCCGGGTCTGGGGTCAGGGTCTGGGGATTCCCTCCAGCTCTGGTCTCCCTTAAGGGATACACTTCCCCTGTGGGGTACTCACCCTGGAGCTGGTTGTTTCTGTGTGGTGTAGGTCGTCAGTTGTTGTTGCAATCCGGGCTGGGTTGGGCGGTGGTGGCTCTGTGTGATTCTTTTCTGTCTCTGCCTCTGTCGAAGCTGTTGGGTCAAGAGTGTCCACGCTCAGGCAGCTTCTTCTCGGTACCTCTGGGGCCCAAGTGACCCCGCCGGGTTGTTGCGATCGTGATCGGGCGGGCGGGTGGTCTGCAGACAGGACCCTTTGTCGCGCCGAGCCGCTTTGGCGGGATGGAACCTCTCTGCTCGGGTGGAGAGTGCTGGATCGTTGCGATCGCGATCAGGCGGGCCGGGTGGTCTGCCGCAGGTCCTTTTGTCACTCTGCTGATGCCGAGCGGCTTTGGCGGGATGGAGCCTCTCTGCTCGGGTGGAGAGTGAGGGGTGGGGGTGGGATCCTCGTGGAGACTCCCGGCTGGTAGGTTTCTCTGTTACTGGCGATCTGCTGTTCTGCAAACCAGTACCTGATGTTCTGAAAGTGGCCCCCTGTGTCTCTGCTGTTTCTCTGGGGCTCCCACAGCCCCCGCCGGGCCGGCTGGCCGGCGGCTTGGCGCGCTGCCGCGCGGCCAGTAAAAGTTGGGGGAGGGGTCTTCGCTTTTTTCTGTTTTGAAATTCTTTTCCTCTTTCTTTTTTGTTATTCTCCGCCTCTGGTTTTTCTCTGAGTGTTCGTCTTTTTGTTGTTGTCGGTCTCTTGGGGAGATTAAACGTTGGAACTCGAACTCTCTTTTTGGTTGGAGAGAGCTGTGGCGTTCCCCTACTGCCCCATCGCCATCTTGGTCCCCCCCTCCCAGGCAGGATTTAAAAGGAGATGTTCACCCGGAACATCCGGAGGCCTGCCGGCAGCAAGATTCCGGAATTCTTCCTGAGAAGCCTTGAAAGCAGTGAAACGCTCCTATGTTGCAATAACTCAGAACCTCATTCTGAGTTTTTCCGGCAGCGGTCATTCGGCTGAACACAACAGTGTACTAATTAGAGCCAGATGTAGGCAGTGCCGTCCATAGTGCTGGATGGACAGTGGTGGTGTGCCAAACAACTGAGCTCTAGTTCTCAAGTTTCACAAAGTGCCATAAGTTGAGGTTCAACATACTGCGCCGGTTGAGTAGAGTGTAGCCGTCAAAGGTGGAATCAGTAGCACTCAGGTGAGAAGAACGGGAAGCAGATATACCCAATCCGCTGGCAGTGTCCTACGGGGACCAGCCTCTCTGGCTGCCACACCTGAATATTTGGAACCGGGGCCGAGCTTGGCAGGCACAATTGTGCAGTAATGCAAACTGCATAACCTGGCCAAATTTCAGGCGTGTACAAGAAACCATGGGGGATTTACAAGGAGATGTTCACCCGGAAAAGCCGGAGGCCTTGCCGGCAGCAAGATTCCGGAATTCTTCCTGAGAAGCCTTGAAAGCAGTGTAACGCTCCTATGTTGCAATAACTCAGAACCTCATTCTGAGTGTTCCCGGCAGAGGTCATTCGGATGAACACAACCGAGGACTAATTAGAGCCAGATGTACGCAGTGCCTACCATAGTGCTGGATGGACAGCGGTGGTGTGCCAAACAACTGAGCTCTAGTTCTCAACAGTTTCACAAAGGGCCGTAAGTTGAGGTTCAACTTACTGCTCCGGTTGAGTAGAGTGTAGCCGTCAAAGCTGGAATCAGTAGCACTCAGGTGAGAAGAAGAGGAAGCAGATATACCCAGTCCGCTGGCAGTGTCCTACGGGGACCAGCCTATCTGGCTGCCACGCCTAAATGTTTCCAACCGTGGACGAGCTAGGCAGGTGCAATTGTGCAGCTATGCAAACTGCATAACCTGGTCAAATTTCACGGGTGTAAAAGAAACCTCGGGGGATTTACAAGGAGATGTTCACCCGGAACAGCCGGAGGCCTGCCGGTAGCAAGATTCCGAAATTCTTCCTGAGAAGCCTTGAAATAAGTGATACGCTCCTATGTTGCAATAACTCAGAACCTCATTCTGAGAGTTCCCGGCAGAGGTCATTCGACTGAACACAACCTTGGACTAATTAGAACCAGATATAGGCAGTGCCGTCCATAGTGCTAAATGGACAGTGGTGGCGTGCCAAACAATTAAGATCTAGTTCTCAACAGTTTCACAAAGTGCCATAAGTAGAGGTTCAACTTACTTCTCCCGTTGAGTAGAGTTTAGCCGTCAAAGCTGGAATCAGTAGCACTCAGGTGAGAAGAACGGGAAGCAGATATACCCAGTCCGCTGGCAATGTCCTACGGGGACCAGCCTATCTGGCTGCCACGCCTGAATGTTTGCAACCGCGGCCGAGCTAGGCAGGCGCAATTGTGCAGCCATGCAAACTGCATAACCTGGCCAAATTTCACGGGTGTATAAGAAACCACCCGGGATTAACAAGGAGATGTTCACCCGGAACAGCCGGAGGCCTGCCGGCAGCCAGATTCCTGAATTCTTCCTGAGAAGCCTTGAAAGCAGTGAAACGCTCCTATGTTGCAATAACTCAGAACCTCACTCTGAGTGTTCCTGGCAGAGGTCATTCGGCTGAACACAACCGTGGACTAATTACAGCCAGATGTAGGCAGTGCCGTCCATAGTGCTGGACGGACAGTGGTGGCGTGCCAAACAACTGAGCTCTACTTCTCAACACTTTCACAAATTGCCATGAGTAGACGTTCAACTTACTGCTCCGGTTGAGTAGAGTGTAGCCGTCAAAGCTGGAATCAGTAGCACTCAGGTGAGAAGAACGGGAAGCAGATATACCCAGTCCGCTGGCAGTGTCCTACGGGGACCAGCCTATCTGGCTGCTACGCCTGAATGTTTGCAACCGCGGTCGAGCTAGGCAGGTACAATTGTGCAGCCATGCAAACTGCATAACCTGGCCAAATTTCACGGGTGTACAAGAAACCACGGGGGATTTACAAGGAGATGTTCACACGGAACAGACGGAGGCCTGCCGGCAGCAAGATTCCGGAATTCTTCCTGAGAAGCCTTGAAAGAAGTGAAACGCTCCTATGTTGCAATAACTCAGAACCTCATTCTGAGTTTTTCCGGCAGCGGTCATTCGGCTGAACACAACAGTGTACTAATTAGAGCCAGATGTAGGCAGTGCCGTCCATAGTGCTGGATGGACAGTGGTGGCGTGCCAAACAACTGAGCTCTAGTTCTCAACAGTTTCACAAAGTGCCATGAGTTGAAGTACAACTTACTGCTCTTGTTTAGTAGAGTGTAGCCGTCAAAGCTCGAATCAGTAGCACTCAGGTGAGAAGAACGGGAAGCAGATATACCCAGTACGCTGGCAGTGTCCTACGGGGACCAGCCTATCTGGCTGCCACGCCTGAATGGTTGCAACCATGGCGGAGCTAGGCAGGCGCATTTGTGCAGCAACGTAAACTGCATAACCTGGCCAAATTTCACGGGTGTATAAGAAACCACGGGGGATTTACAAGGAGATGTTCACCCGGAAGAGCCGGAGGCCTGCCGGCAGCAAGATTCCGGAATTCTTCCTGAGAAGCCTTGAAAGCAGTGAAACGCTCCTATGTTTCAATAACTCAGAACCTCATTCTGAGTGTTCCCGGCAGAGGTCATTCGGCTGAACAAAACCGTGGACTACTTAGAGCCAGATGTAGGCAGTGCCGTCCATAGTGCTGGATGGACAGTGGTGGCGTGCCAAACAACTGAGCTCTAGTTCTCATCACTTTAACAAAGTGCCATAAGTTGAGGTTCAATTTACTACTGCGGTTGAGTAGAGTGTAGCTGTCATAGCTTGCATCAGTAGCACTCAGGTGAGAAGAACGGGAAGCAAATATACCCAGTCCGCTGGCAGTGACCTTCGGGGACCAGCCTATCTGGCTGCCAACCCTGAATGTTTGCAACCGCGGCAGAGCTAGGCAGGCGCAATAGTGCAGCAATGCAAACTGCATAACCTGGCCAAATTTCACAGGTGTACAAGAAACCAGGCAGGATTTAAAAGGAGATGTTCACCCGGAACAGCGGGAGGCCTGCCGGCATCAAGATTCCTGAATTCTTCCTGAGAAGCCTTGAAAGCAGTGAAACGCTCTTATGTTGCAATAACTCAGAACCTCATTCTGAGTGTTCCCGGCAGAGGTCATTCGGCTGAACACAACCGTGGACTAATTAGAGCCAGATGTAGGCAGTGCCGTCCATAGTGCTGGATGGACAGTGGTGGCGTGCCAAACAACTGAGCTCTACTTCTCAACACTTTCACAAAGTGCCATAAGTTGAGGTTCAACTTACTGCGCCGGTTGAGTAGAGTGTAGCTGTCAAAGCTGGAATCAGTAACAATTAGGTGAGAAGAACGGGAAGCAGATACACCCAGTCAGCTGGCAATGTCCTACGTGTCCAGCCTATCTGGCTGCCACGCCTGAATGTTTGCAACCGCGGCCGAGCTACGTAGGCGCAATTGTGCAGCAATGCAAACTGCATAACCTGGCCATATTTCACGGGTGTACAAGAAATCACGTGGGATTTACAAGGAGATGTTCACCCGGAACAGCCAGAGGCCTGCCGGAATCAAGATTCTGGAAATCTTCCTTAGAAGCCTTGAAAGCAGTGAAACGCTCCTATGTTGCAATAACTCAGAACCTCATTCTCAGTTTTCCCGGCAGAAGTCATTCGGCTGAACACAACCGTGGACTAATTAGAGCCAGATGTAGGCAGTGCCGTCCATAGTGCTGGATGGACAGTTGTGGCGTGCCAAACAACTGAGCTCTAGTTCTCAACAGTTTCACAAAGTGCCATAAGTTGAGGTTCAACTTACTGCTCCGGTTGAGTAGAGCGTAGCCGTCAAAGCTGGAATCAGTAGCACTCAGGTGAGAAGAACGGGAAGCAGATATATCCAGTCGGCTGGCAGTGTCCTACGGGGACCAGCCTATCTGGATGCCACGTCTGAATATTTGCAACCGAGGCCGAGATAGGCAGACGCAATTGTGCAGCAATGAAAACTGCATAACCTGGCCAAATTTCAAGGGTGTACAAGAAACCACGGGGGATTTACAAGGAGATGTTCACCCAGAACAGCTGGAGGCCTGTAGCCAGCAAGATTCCGGAATTCTTCCTGAGAAGCCTTGAAAGCAGTGAAACGCTCCTATGTTGCAATAACTCAGAACCTCATTCTGAGTGTTCCCGGCAGAGGTCATTCGGCTGAACTCAATGGTGGACTAATTAGAGCCAGATGTAGGCAGTGCCGTCCATAGTGCTGGATGGACAGTGGTGGCGTGCCAAACAACTGAGCTCTAGTTCTCAACACTTTCATAAAGTGCCATAAGTTGAGGTTCAACTTACTGCGCCGGTTGAGTAGAGTGTAGCCGTCAAAGCTGGAATAAGTAGCACTCAGGTGAGAAGAACGGGCAGCAGATATACCCACTCCGGTGGCAGTGTCATTCAGGGGAGAGCCTATCTGGCTGCCATGCCTGAATGTTTGCAAACGCGACCGAGCTAGGCAGGCGCAATTGTGCAGCCATGCAAACTGCATAACCTGGCCAAATTTCACGGGTGTACAAGCAACCACGGGGGATTTACAAGGAGATGTTAACCTGTAAGAGCCAGAGGCTTACTGGCAGCAAGATTCCGGAATTCTTCCTGAGAAGCCTTGAAAGCAGTGAAACGCTCCTATGTTGCAATAACTCAGAACCTCATTCTGAGTGTTCCCGGCAGAGGTCATTCGGCTGAACACAACCGTGGACTAATTAGAGCCAGATGAAGGCAGTGCCGTCCATAGTGCTGGATGGACAGTTGTGGCGTGCCAAACAACTGAGCTCTAGTTCTCAACACTTTCACAATGTGCCATGAGTTGAGGTTCAACTTACTGCTCTGGTTGAGTAAGAGTGTAGCCGTCAAAGCTGGCATCAGTAGCACTCAGTTGAGAAGAAAGGGAAGCAGATATACCCAGTCCGCTGGCAGTGTCCTATGGGGACCAGCCTATCTGGCTGCCACGCCTGAATGTTTGCAACCGCGGCCGAGCTAGGCAGGCGAAATTGTGCAGCAAGGCAAACTGAATAACCTGGCCAAATTTCACGGGTGTACAAGAAACCACGGGTCATTTATAAGGAGATGTTCACCCGGAACAGAAGGAGGCGTGCCGGCAGCAAGATTCTGGAATTCTTCCTGAGAAGCCTTGAAAACAGTGAAACGCTCCTATGTTGCAATAACTCAGAACCTCATTCTGAGTGTTCCCGGCAGAGGTCATTCGGATGAACACAACCGTGGACAAATTACAACCAGATGTAGGCAGTGACTTCCATAGTGCTGGATGGACACTGGTGGCGTGCCAAACAACTGAGCTCTAGTTCGCAACACTTTTACAAAGTGCCTTAATTTGAGGTTCAACTTACTGCGCCGGTTGAGTAGAGTGTAGCCATCAAAGCTGGAATCAGTAGCACTCAGGTGAGAAGAACGGGAAGCAGATATACCCAGTCCGCTGGCAGTGTCCTACGGGGACCAGCCTATCTGGCTGCCACGCCTGAATGTTTGCAACCGCAGCCGAGCTAGGCAGGCACAATTGTGCAACCATGCAAACTGCATAACCTGGCCAAATTTCACGGGTGTACAAGAAACCACGGGGGATTTACAAGGAGATGTTCACCCGGAACAGACGGAGGCCTGCCGGCAGCAAGATTCCGGAATTCTTCCTGAGAAGCCTTGAAAGCAGTGAAACGCTCCTATGTTGCAATAACTCAGAACCTCATTCTGAGTGTTTCCGGCAGCGGTGATTCGGCTGAACACAACAGTGGACTAATTAGAGCCAGATGTAGGCAGTGCCGTCCATAGTGCTGGATGGACAGTTGTGGCGTGCCAAACAACTGAGCTCTAGTTCTCAACTGTTTCACAAAGTGCCATAATTTGAGGTTCAACTTACTGCTCCGGTTGTGTAGAGTGTAGCCGTCAAAGCTGGAATCAGTAGCACTCAGGTGAGAAGAACGGGAAGCAGATATACCCAGTCTGCTTGCAGTGTCCTACGGGTTCCACCCTATCTGGCTGCCTCGCCTGAATGTTAGCAACCGCGGCCGTGCTTGGCAGGCGCAATTGTGCAGCAATGCAAACTGCAAAACCTGGCCAAATTTCACAGGTGTACAAGAAACCACGGGGGATTTACAATGAGATGTTCACCCGGAACAGACGGAGGCCTGCCGGCAGAAGATTCTGAATTCTTCCTGAGAAGCCTTGAAAACAGTGAAACGCTCCTATGTTGCAATAACTCAGAACCTCATTCTGAGTGTTCCCGGCAGAGGTCATTCGGCTGAACACAACCGTGGACTAATTAGAGCCAGATGTAGGCAGTGCCGTCCATAGTGCTGGATGGACAGTGGTGGCGTGCCAAACAACTGAGCTCTAGTTCTCAACACTTTCACAAAGTGCCATAAGTTGAGGTTCAACTTACTGCGCCGGTTGAGTAGAGTGTAGCGGTCAAAGCTGGAATCAGTAGCACTCAGGTGAGAAGAACGGGAAGCAGGTATACTCAGTCTGCTGGCAGTGTCCTACGGGGACCAGCCTATCAGGCTGCCACGCCTGAATGTTTGCAAGCGTGGCCGTGCTAGGCAGGCGCAATTGTGCAGCAATGCAAACTGCATAACCTGGCCAAATTTCACGGGTGTACAAGAAACCACGGGGTATTTACAAGGAGATGTTCACCCGGAACAGACGGAGGCCTGCCGGCAGCAAGATTCCGGAATACTTCCTCAGAAGATTTGAAAGCAGTGAAACGCCCCTATGTTGCAATAACTCAGAACCTCATTCTGAGTGTTCCCAGCAGAGGTCATTCGGCTGAACACAACCGTGGACTAATTAGAGCCAGATGTAAGCAGTGCCATCCATAGTACTCGATGGACAGGGTGGAGTGCCAAACAACTGAGCTCTAGTTCTCAACATTTTCACAAAGTGCCATAAGTTGAGTTTCAACTTACTGCTCAAGTAGAGTGTAGCCGTCAATGCTGGAATTAGTAGCAGTCAGGTGAGAAGAACGGGAAGCAGATATACCCAATCCGCTGGCAGTGTCCTAGGGGGACCAGCCTATCTGGCTGCCACGCCTGAATGTTTGCAACCGCGGCCGGGCTTGGAAGGCGCCTTTGTGCAGCAATGCAAACTGCATAACCTGGCCAAATTTCACGGGTGTACAAGAAACCACGGGGGATTTACAAGGAGATGTTCACCCGGAACAGCCGGAGGCCTGCCGGCATCAAGATTCCGGAATTCTTCCTGAGAAGCCTTGAAAGCAGTGAAACGCTCCTATGTGGCAATAACTCAGAACCTCATAATGAGTCTTCCCGGCAGAGGTCATTCGGATGAACAAAACCGTGGACTATTTAGAGCCAGATGTAGGAAGTGCCGTCCATAGTGCTGGATGGACAGTTGTGGCGTGCCAAACAACTGAGCTCTAGTTCTCATCACTTTCACAAAGTGCCATAATTTGAGGTTCAACTTACTGCTGTGGTTGAGTAGAGTGTAGGCGTCGAAGCTGGAATCAGTAGCACTCAGGTGAGAAGAACGGGAAGCAGATATACCCAGTCCGTTGGCAGTGTCCTACGTGGACCAGCCTATCTGGCTGCCACGCATGAATGTTTGCAACCGCGGCCGAGCTTGGCAGGCGCAATTGTGCAGCCATGCAAACTGCATAACCTGGCCAAATTTTACGGGTGTACAAGAAACCACGGGGGATTTACAAGGAGATGTTCACCCGGAACAGCCGGAGGCCTGCCGGCAGCAAGATTCCGGAATTCTTCCTGAGAAGCCTTGAAAGCAGTGAAACGCTCCTATGTTGCAATAACTCAGAACCTCATTCTGAATGTTCTCGGCAGAGGTCATTCGGCTGAACACAACCATGGACTCATTAGAGCCAGATGTATGCAGTGCCGTCCATAGTGCTGGATGGACAGTGGTGGCATGCCAAAGAACTGAGCTCTCGTTCTCAACACTTTCACAAAGTGCCATAAGTAGAGGTTCAACTTACTGCTCCGGTTGAGTAGAGTGTAGCGGTCAAAGCTGGAATCAGTAGCACTCAGGTGAGAAGAACGGGAAGCAGATATACCCAGTCCGCTGGCAGAGTCCTACGGGGAACAGCCAATCTGGCTGCCACGCCTGAATGTTTGCAACCCCGCCCGAGCTAGGCAGGCGCAATTGTGCAGCAATGCAAACTGCATAACCTGGCCAAATTTCACGGGTGTACAAGAAACCACGGGGGATTTACAAGGAGATATTCACCCGGAACAGCCGGAGGCCTGACGGCAGCAAGATTCCGGAATTCTTCCTGAGAAGCCTTGAAAGCAGTGAAACGCTCCTATGTTGCAATAACTCAGAACCTCATTCTGAATATTCTCGGCAGAGGTCGTTCGGCTGAACACAACCGTGGACTAATTAGAGCCAGATGTAGGCAGTGCCGTCCATAGTGCTGGATGGACAGTTGTGGCGTGCCAAACAACTGAGCTCTAGTTCTCAACACTTTCACAAAGTGCCATAAGTTGAGGTTCAACTTACTGCTCCGGTTGAGTAGAGTGTAGCCGTCAAAGCTGGAATCAGTAGCACTCAGGTTAGAAGAACAGGAAGCAGATATACCCAGTCCGCTGGCAGTGTCCTACGGCGACCAGCCTATCTGGCTGCCACGCCTGAATGTTTGCAACCGCAGCCGACCTAGGCAGGCGCAATTGTGCAGCAATGCAAACTGCATAACCTGGCCAAATTTCACGGGTGTACAAGAAACCACGGGGGATTTACAAGGAGATGTTCACCCAGAACAGCCGGAGGCCTGTAGCCAGCAAGATTCCGGAATTCTTCCTGGGAAGCCTTGAAAGCAGTGAAACGCTCTTATGTTGCAATAACTCAGAACCTCATTCTGAGTGTTCCCTGCAGAGGTCATTCGGCTGAACACAACCGTGGACTAATTAGAGCCAGATGTAGGCAGTGCCGTCCACAGTGCTGGATGGAAAGTGGTGGCGTGCCAAACAACTGAGCTCGAGTTCTTAACAGTTTCACAAAGTGCCAAAAATTGAAGTTCAACTTACTGCTCCGGTTGAGTAGAGTGTAGCCGTCAAAGCTGGAATAAGTGGCACTCAGGTGAGAAGAACGGGAAGCAGATATACCCAATCCGCTGGCAGGGTCCTAGGGGGACCAGCCCATCTGGCTGCCAGGCCTGAATGTTTGCAACCACGGCCGAGCTTGGAAGGCGCATTTGTGCAGCAATGCAAACTGCATAACCTGGCCAAATTTCACGGGTGTACAAGAAACCACGGGGGATTTACAAGGAGATGTTCACCCAGAACAGCCGGAGGCCTGTAGCCAGCAAGATTCCGGAATTCTTCCTGAGAAGCCTTGAAAGCAGTGAAACGCTCCTATGTTGCAATAACTCAGAACTTCATTCTGAGTGTTCCCGGCCGAGGTCATTGGGCTGAACACAACCGTGGACTAATTAGAGCCAGATGTAGGCAGTGCCGTCCATAGTGCTGGATGGACAGTGGTGGCGTGCCAAACAACTGAGCTCTACTTCTCAACACTTTCACAAAGTGCCATAAGTTGAGGTTCAACTTACTCCGCCGGTTGAGTAGAGTGTAGCTGTCAAAGCTGGAATCAGTAGCAATTAGGTGAGAAGAACGGGAAGCAGATACACCCAGTCCGCTGGCAATGTCCTACGTGTCCAGCCTATCTGGCTGCCACGCCTGAATGTTTGCAACCGCGGCCGACCTACGTAGGCGCAATTGTGCAGCAATGCAAACTGCATAACCTGGCCATATTTCACGGGTGTACAAGAAATCACGTGGGATTTACAAGGAGATGTTCACCCGGAACAGCCAGAGGCCTGCCGGAATCAAGATTCTGGAAATCTTCCTTAGAAGCCTTGAAAGCAGTGAAACGCTCCTATGTTGCAATAACTCAGAACCTCATTCTGAGTTTTCCCGGCAGAGGTCATTCGGCTGAACACAACCGTGGACTAATTAGAGCCAGATGTAGGCAGTGCCGTCCATAGTGCTGGATGGACAGTTGTTGCATGCCAAACAACTGAGCTCTAGTTCTCAACAGTTTCACAAAGTGCCATAAGTTGAGGTTCAACTTACTGCTCCGGTTGAGTAGAGTGTAGCCGTCCAAGCTGGAATCAGTAGCACTCAGGTGAGAAGAACGGGAAGCAGATATACCCAGTCAGCTGGCAGTGTACTACGGGGACCAGCCTATCTGGATGCTACGCCTGAATATTTGCAACCGAGGCCGAGATAGGCAGACGCAATTGTGCAGCAATGAAAACTGCATAACCTGGCCAAATTTCAAGGGTGTACAAGAAACCACGGGGGATTTACAAGGAGATGTTCACCCAGAACAGCCGGAGGCCTGTAGCCAGCAAGATTCCGGAATTCTTCCTGAGAAGCCTTGAAAGCAGTGAAACGCTCCTATGTTGCAATAACTCAGAACCTCATTCTGAGTGTTCCCGGCAGAGGTCATTCGGCTGAACACAACGGTGGACTAATTAGAGCCAGATGTAGGCAGTGCCGTCCATAGTGCTGGATGGACAGTGGTGGCGTGCCAAACAACTGAGCTCTAGTTCTCAACACTTTCACAAAGTGCCATAAGTTGAGGTTTAACTTACGGCGCCGGTTGAGCAGAGTGTAGCCGTCAAAGCTGGAATAAGTAGCACTCAGGTGAGAAGAACGGGAAACAGATATTCCCAGTCCGCTGGCAGTATCCTACGGGGACCAGCCTTTCTGGCTGCGAGGCCTGAATTTTTGCATCCGCGGCCGAGCTAGGCAGGCGCAGTTGTGCAGCAATGCAAACTGCATAACCTGGCCAAATTTCACGGGTGTACAAGAAACCACGGGGGATTTACAAGGAGATGTTCACCCGGAACAGCCGGAGGCCTGCCGGCAGCTTGATTCCGGAATTTTTCCTGAGAACCCTTGAAAGCAGTTAAACGCTCCTATGTTGCAATAACTCAGAACCTCATTCTGAGTGTTCCCGGCAGAGGTCATTCTTCGGCTGAACACAACCGTGGACTAATTAGAGCCAGATGAAGGCAGTGCCGTCCATAGTGCTGGATGGACAGTTGTGGCGTGCCAAACAACTGAGCTCTAGTTCTCAACAGTTTCACAAAGTGCCATGAGTTGAGGTTCAACTTACTGCTCCGGTTGAGTAAGAGTGTAGCCGTCAAAGCTGGCATCAGTAGCACTCAGGTGAGAAGAAAGGGAAGCAGATATACCCAGTCCGCTGGCTGTGTCCTACGGGGACCAGCCTATCTGGCTGCCACGCCTGAATGTTTGCAACCGCGGCCGAGCTAGGCAGGCGAAATTGTGCAGCAAGGCAAACTGAATAACCTGGCCAAATTTCACGGGTGTACAAGAAACCACGGGTCATTTATAAAGAGATATTCACCCGGAACAGAAGGAGGCCTGCCGGCAGCAAGATTCTGGAATTCTTCCTGAGAAGCCTTGAAAACAGTGAAACGCTCCTATGTTGCAATAACTCAGAACCTCATTCTGAGTGTTCCCGGCAGAGGTCATTCGGCTGAACACAACCGTGGACAAATTACAACCAGATGTAGGCAGTGCCGTCCATAGTGCTGGATGGACACTGGTGGCGTGCCAAACAACTGAGCTCTAATTCGCAACACTTTTACAAAGTGCCATAATTTGAGGTTCAACTTACTGCGCCGGTTGAGTAGAGTGTAGCCATCAAAGCTGGAATCAGTAGCACTCAGCTGAGAAGAACGGGAAGCAGATATACCCAGTCCGCTGGCAGTGTCCTACGGGGACCAGCCTATCTGGCAGCCACGCCTGAATGTTTGCAACCGCAGCCGAGCTAGGCAGGCACAATTGTGCAACCATGCAAACTGCATAACCTGGCCAAATTTCACGGGTGTACAAGAAACCACGGGGGATTTACAAGGAGATGTTCACCCGGAACAGCCGGAGGCCTGCCGGCAGCAAGATTCCGGAATTCTTCCTGAGAAGCCTTGAAAGCAGTGAAACGCTCCTATGTTGCAATAACTCAGAACCTCATTCTGAGTGTTTCCGGCAGCGGTCATTCGGCTGAACACAACAGTGGACTAATTAGAGCCAGATGTAGGCAGTGCCGTCCATAGTGCTGGATGGACAGTTGTGGCGTGCCAAACAACTGAGCTCTAGTTCTCAACCGTTTCACAAAGTGCCATAATTTGAGGTTCAACTTACTGCTCCGGTTGTGTAGAGTGTAGCCGTCAAAGCTGGAATCAGTAGCACTCAGGTGAGAAGAACGGGAAGCAGATATACCCAGTCTGCTCGCAGTGTCCTACGGGTTCCAACCTATCTGGCTGCCACGCCTGAATGTTAGCAACCGTGGCCGTGCTTGGCAGGCGCAATTGTGCAGCAATGCAAACTGCAAAACCTGGCCAAATTTCACGGGTGTACAAGAAACCACGGGGGATTTACAATGAGATGTTCACCCGGAACAGACGGAGGCCTGCCGGCAGAAGATTCTGAATTCTTCCTGAGAAGCCTTGAAAGCAGTGAAACGCTCCTATGTTGCAATAACTCAGAACCTCATTCTGAGTGTTCCCGGCAGAGGTCATTCGGCTGAACACAACCGTGGACTAATTAGAGCCAGATGTAGGCAGTGCCGTCCATAGTGCTGGATGGACAGTTGTCGCGTGCCAAACAACTGAGCTCTAGTTCTCAACAGTTTCACAAAGTGCCATACGTTGAGGTTCAACTTACTGCTCTGGTTGAGTAGAGTGTAGCGGTCAAAGCTGGAATCAGTAGCACTCAGGTGAGAAGAACGGGAAGCAGGTATACTCAGTCCGCTGGCAGTGTCCTACGGGTACCAGCCTATCTGGCTGCCAAGCCTGAATGTTTGCAACCGTGGCCGTGCTAGGCAGGCACAATTGTGCAGCAATGCAAACTGCATAACCTGGCCAAATTTCACGGGTGTACAAGAAACCACGGGGGATTTACAAGGAGCTGTTCACCCGGAACAGCCGGAGGCCTGCCGGCATCAAGATTCCGGAATTCTTCCTGAGAAGCCTTGAAAGCAGTGAAACGCTCCTATGTTGCAATAACTCAGAACCTCATTCTGAGTGTTCCCGGCAGAGGTCATTCGGCTGAACACAACCGTGGACTAATTAGAGCCAGATGTAGGCAGTGCCGTCCATAGTGCTGGATGGACCGTGGTGGTGTGCCAAACAACTGAGCTCTAGTTCTCAACACTTTCACAAAGTGCCATGAGTTGAGGTTCAACTTACTGAGCCGGTTGAGTAGAGTGAAGCCGTCAAAGCTGGAATCAGTAGCACTCAGGTGAGAAGAACGGGAAGCAGACACACCCAGTCCGCTGGCAATGTCCTACGGGGACCAGCCTATCTGGCGGCCACGCCTGAATTTTTGCAACCGCGGACGAGCTAGGTAGGCACAATGGTGCAGCAATGCAAACTGCATAACCTGGCCAAATTTCACGGGTGTACAAGAAACCACGGTGCATTTATAAGGAGATGTTCACCCGGAACAACAGGAGGCCTGCCGGCAGCAAGATTCTGGAATTCTTCCTGAGAAGCCTTGAAAACAGTGAAACGCTACTATGTTGCAAGAACTCAGACGCTCATTCTGAGTGTTCCCGGCAGAGGTCATTCGGCTGAACACAACCGTGGACAAATTACAACCAGATATAGGCAGTGCCGTCCATAGTGCTGGATGGACACTGGTGGCGTGCCAAACAACTGAGCTCTAGTTCGCAACACTTTCACAAAGTGCCATAATTTGAGGTTCAACTTACTGCGCCGGTTGAGTAGAGTGTAGCCGTCAAAGCTGGAATCAGTAGCACTCAGGTGAGAAGAAAGGGAAGCAGATATACCCATTCCGCTTGCAGTGTTCTACGGGGACCAGCCTATCTGGCTGCCAAGCCTGAATTTTTGGAACCACGGCCGAGCTGGGCAGGCGCAATTGTGCAACAATGCAAACTGCATAACCTCGCCAAATTTCACAGGTGTACAAGAAACCACGGGGGATTTACAAGGAGATGTTCACCCGGAACAGCCAGAGGCCTGCCGGCAGCAAGATTCCGGAATTCTTCCTGAGAAGCCTTGAAAGCAGTGAAACGCTCCTGTATTGCAATAACTCAGAACCTCATTCTGAGTGTTCCCGGAAGAGGTCATTCGGCTGAACACAACCGTGGACTAATTAGAGCCAGATGTAGGCAGTGCCGTCCATAGTGCTGGATGGACAGTGGTGGCGTGCCAACCAACTGAGCTCTACTTCTCAACACTTTCACAAAGTGCCATAAGTTGAGGTTCAACATACTGCTCCGGTTGAGTAGAGTGTAGCCGTCAAAGCTGGAATCAGTAGCACTCAAGTGAGAAGAACGGGAAGCAGATATACTCAGTCCGCTGGCAATGTCCTACGGGGACCAGCCTATCTGGCTGCCACGCCTGAATGTTTGCAACCGTGGCCGTGCTAGGCAGGCGCAATTGTGCATCAATGCAAACTGCATAACCTGGCCAAATTTTCCGGGTGTACAAGAACCCACGGGGTATTTACAAGGAGATGTTCACCCGGAACAGACGGAGGCCTGCATGCAGCAAGATTCCGGAATACTTCCTCAGAAGATTTGAAAGCAGTGAAACGCCCCTATGTTGCAATAACTCAGAACCTCATTCTGAGTGTTCCCGGCAGAGGTCATTCGGCTGAACACAACCGTGGACTAATTAGAGCCAGATGTAGGCAGTGCCTTCCATAGTACTCGATGGACAGGGTGGCGTGCCAAACAACTGAGCTCTAGTTCTCAACATTTTCACAAAGTGCCATAAGTTGAGGTTCAACTTACTGCTCAAGTAGAGTGTAGCCGTCAATGCTGGAATCAGTAGCACTCAGGTGAGAAGAAAGGGAAACAGATATACCCAGACCGCTGGCAGTTTCCTTCGAGGACCATCCTATCTGGCTGCCACGCCTGAATGTTTGCAATCGCGGCCGAACTAGGCAGGCGCAATTGTGCAGCAATGCAAACTGCATAACCTGGCCAAATTTCACGGGTGTACAAGAAACCACGGGGGATTTACAAGGAGTTGTTCACCCGGAACAGTCGGAGGCCTGCCAGCAGTAAGATTCCGGAATTCTTCCTGAGATGCCTTGAAAGCAGTGAAACCCTCCTATGTGACAATAACTCAGAACCTCATAATGAGTCTTCCCGGCAGAGGTCATTCGGATGAACACAACCGTGGACTAATTAGAGCCAGATGTAGGCAGTACCGTCCATAGTGCTGGATGGACAGTTGTGGCGTGCCAAACAACTGAGCTCTAGTTCTCATCACTTTCACAAAGTGCCATAAGTTGAGGTTCAATTTACTCCTGCGGTTGAGTAGAGTGTAGCTGTCAAAGCTGCCATCAATAGCACTCAGGTGAGAAGAAAGTGAAGCAAATATACCCAGTCCGCTGGCAGTGACCTTCGGGGACCAGCCTATCTGGCTGCCACGCCTGAATGTTTGCAACCAGGGCCGAGCTAGGCAGGCGCAATAGTGCAGCAATGCAAACTGCATAACCTGGCCAAATTTCACAGGTGTACAAGAAACCAGGGGGGATTTACAAGGAGATGTTCACCCGGAACAGCCGGAGGCCTGCCGGCAGCAAGATTCCGGAATTCTTCCTGAGAAGCCTTGAAAGCAGTGAAACGCTCCTATGTTGCAATAACTCAGAACCTAAATCTGAGTGTTCCTGGCAGAGGTCATTCGGCTGAACACAACCGTGGACTAATTAGAGCCAGATGTAGGCAGTGCCGTGCATAGTGCTGGATGGACAGTGGTGGCGTGCCAAACAACTGAGCTCTAGTTCTCAACACTTTCACAAAGTGCCAAAAGTTGAAGTTCAACTTACTGCTCCGGTTGAGTAGAGTGTAGCCGTCAAAGCTGGAATCAGTAGAACTCAGGTGAGAAGAACGGGAAGCAGATATACCCAATCCGCTGGCAGTGTCCTAGGGGGACCAGGCTATCTGGCTGCCACGCCTGAATGTTTGCAACCGCGGTCGGGCTTGGAAGGCGCATTTGTGCAGCAATGCAAACTGCATAACCTGGCCAAATTTCACGGGTGTACAAGAAACCACGGGGGATTTACAAGGAGATGTTCACCCGGAACAGCCGGAGGCCTGACGGCATCAAGATTCCGGAATTCTTCCTGAGAAGCCTTGAAAGCAGTGAAACGCTCCTATATTGCAATAACTCAGAACCTCATTCTGAGTGTTCACGGCAGAGGTCATTCGGCTGAACACAACCATGGACTAATTAGAGCCAGATGTAGGCAGTTCCGTCCACAGTGCTGGATGGACATTGGTGGCGTGCCAAACAACTGAGCTCTAGTTCTCATCACTTTCACAAAGTGCCATAAGTTGAGGTTCAACTTACTGCTCCGGTTGAGTAGAGTGTAGGGGTCAAAGCTGGAATCAGTAGCACTCAGGTGAGAAGAACGGGAAGCAGATATACCCAGTCCGCTGGCAGTGTCCTACGGGGACCAGCCTATCTGGCTGCCACGCCTGAATGTTTGCAACCGCGGCCGAGCTACGCAGGCGCAATTATGCAGCCATGCAAACTGCATAACCTGGCCAAATTTCACGGGTGTACATGAAACCACGGGGGATTTACAAGGAGATGTTCACCCGGAACAGCCGGAGGCCTACCGGCAGCAAGATTCCGGAATTCTTCCTGAGAAGCCTTGAGAGCAGTGTAACGCTCCTATGTTGCAATAACTAAGAACTTCATTCTGAGTGTTCCCGGCAGAGGTCATTCGGCTGAACACAACCGTGGACTAATTAGAGCCAGATGTAGGCAGTGCCGTCCATAGTGCTGGACGGACAGTGGTGGCGTGCCAATCAACTGAGCTCTACTTCTCAACACTTTCACAAAGTGCCATAAGTTGAGGTTCAACTTACTGCGCCGGTTGAGTAGAGTGTAGCTGTCAAAGCTGGAATCAGTAGCAATTAGGTGAGAAGAACGGGAAGCAGATACACCCAGTCCGCTGGCAATGTCCTACGTGTCCAGCCTATCTGGCTGCCACGCCTGAATGTTTGCAACCGCGGCCGAGCTACGAAGGCGCAATTGTGCAGCAATGCAAACTGCATAACCTGGCCATATTTCACGGGTGTACAAGAAACCACGGGGGATTTACAAGGAAATGTTCACCCGGAACAGCCGGAGGCCTGCCGGAATCAAGATTCCGGAAATCTTCCTGAGAAGCCTTGAAAGCAGTGAAACGCTCCTGTGTTGCAATAACTCAGAACCTCATTCTGAGTTTTCCCGGCAGAGGTCATTCGGCTGAACAGAACCGTGGACTAATTAGAGCCAGATGTAGGCAGTGCCGTCCATAGTGCTGGATGGACAGTTGTGGCGTGCCAAACAACTGAGCTCTAGGTCTCAACAGTTTCACAAAGTGCCATAAGTTCAGGTTCAACTTACTGCTCCGGTTGAGTAGAGTGTAGCCGTCAAAGCTGGAATCAGTAGCACTCAGGTGAGAAGAACGGGAAGCAGATATACCCAGTCGGCTGGCAGTGTCCTACGGGGACCAGCCTATCTGGATGCCACGCCTGAATATTTGCAACCGAGGCCGAGATAGGCAGGCGCAATTGTGCAGCAATGAAAACTGCATAACCTTGCCAAATTTCAAGGGTGTACAAGAAACCACGGGGGATTTACAAGGAGATGTATACCCAGAACAGCCGGAGGCCTGTCGGCAGCAAGATTCCGGAATTCTTCCTGAGAAGCCTTGAAAGCAGTGAAACGCTCCTATGTTGCAATAACTCAGAACCTCATTCTGAGTGTTCCCGGCAGAGGTCATTCGGCTGAACACAACCGTGGACTAATTAGAGCCAGATGTAGGCATTGCCGTCCATAGTGCTGGATGGACAGTGGTGGCGTGCCAAACAACTGAGCTGTAGTTCTCAACAGTTTCACAAAATGCCATGAGTTGAGGATCAACTTACTGCTCCGGTTGAGTAGAGTGTAGCAGTTAAAGCTAGAATCAGTAGCACTCAGGTGAGAAGAACGAGAAGCAGTTATTCCCAGTCCGCTGGCAGTATCGTACGGGGACCAGCCTATCCGGCTGGGACGCCTGAATTTTTGCAACCGCGGCCGAACTAGGCAGGCGCAGCTGTGCAGCAATGCAAACTGCATAACCTGGCCAAATTTCACTGGTGTACAAGACACCACGGGGGATTTACAAGGAGATGTTCACCCGGAACAGCCGGAGGCATGCCGGCAACAAGATTCCGGAATTCTTCCTGAGAAGCCTTGAAAGCAGTGAAACGCTCCTATGTTGCAATACCTCAGAACCTCATTCTGAGTGTTCCCGGCAGAGGTCATTCGGCTGAACACAACCGTGGACTACTTAGTACCAGATGTAGGCAATCCCGTCCATAGTGCTGTATGGACAGTGGTGGCGTGCCATACAACTGAGCTCTAGTTCTCAACACTTTCACAAAGTGCCATAAGTTGAGGTTCAACTTACTGCTCCGGTTGAGTAGAATGTAGCCGTCAAAGTTGGAATCAGTAGCACTCAGGTGAGAAGAACGGGAAGCAGATATACCCAGTCCGCTGAGAGTGTCCTACGGGGACCAGCCTATCTGGCTGCCACGCCTGAATGTTTGCAACCGCGGCCGAGCTAGGCAGGCGCAATTGTGCAGCAATGCAAACTGCATAACCTGGCCAAATTTCACGGGTGTACAAGAAACCACGGGGGATTTACAAGGAGATGTTCACCCGGAACAGACGGAGGCCTGCCGGCAGAAGATTCTGAATTCTTCCTGAGAAGCCTTGAAAACAGTGAAACGCTCCTATGTTGCAATAACTCAGAACCTCATTCTGAGTGTTCCCGGCAGAGGTCATTCGGCTGAACACAACCGTGGACTAATTAGAGCCAGATGTAGGCAGTGCCATCCATAGTACTCGATGGACAGGGTGGCGTGCCAAACAACTGAGCTCTAGTTCTCAACATTTTCACAAAGTGCCATAAGTTGAGGTTCAACTTACTGCTCAAGTAGAGTGTAGCCGTCAATGCTGGAATCAGTAGCACTCAGGTGAGAAGAAAGGGAAACAGATATACCCAGACCGCTGGCAGTTTCCTTCGAGGACCATCCTATCTGGCTGCCACGCCTGAATGTTTGCAATCGCGGCCGAACTAGGCAGGCGCAATTGTGCAGCAATGCAAACTGCATAACCTGGCCAAATTTCACGGGTGTACAAGAAACCACGGGGGATTTACAAGGAGTTGTTCACCCGGAACAGTCGGAGGCCTGCCAGCAGTAAGATTCCGGAATTCTTCCTGAGAAGCCTTGAAAGCAGTGAAACCCTCCTATGTGACAATAACTCAGAACCTCATAATGAGTCTTCCCGGCAGAGGTCATTCGGATGAACACAACCGTGGACTAATTAGAGCCAGATGTAGGCAGTACCGTCCATAGTGCTGGATGGACAGTTGTGGCGTGCCAAACAACTGAGCTCTAGTTCTCATCACTTTCACAAAGTGCCATAAGTTGAGGTTCAATTTACTCCTGCGGTTGAGTAGAGTGTAGCTGTCAAAGCTGCCATCAATAGCACTCAGGTGAGAAGAAAGTGAAGCAAATATACCCAGTCCGCTGGCAGTGACCTTCGGGGACCAACCTATCTGGCTGCCACGCCTGAATGTTTGCAACCAGGGCCGAGCTAGGCAGGCGCAATAGTGCAGCAATGCAAACTGCATAACCTGGCCAAATTTCACAGGTGTACAAGAAACCAGGGGGGATTTACAAGGAGATGTTCACCCGGAACAGCCGGAGGCCTGCCGGCAGCAAGATTCCGGAATTCTTCCTGAGAAGCCTTGAAAGCAGTGAAACGCTCCTATGTTGCAATAACTCAGAACCTAAATCTGAGTGTTCCTGGCAGAGGTCATTCGGCTGAACACAACCGTGGACTAATTAGAGCCAGATGTAGGCAGTGCCGTGCATAGTGCTGGATGGACAGTGGTGGCGTGCCAAACAACTGAGCTCTAGTTCTCAACAGTTTCACAAAGTGCCAAAAGTTGAAGTTCAACTTACTGCTCCGGTTGAGTAGAGTGTAGCCGTCAAAGCTGGAATTAGTAGAACTCAGGTGAGAAGAACGGGAAGCAGATATACCCAATCCGCTGGCAGTGTCCTAGGGGGACCAGGCTATCTGGCTGCCACGCCTGAATGTTTGCAACCGCGGTCGGGCTTGGAAGGCGCATTTGTGCAGCAATGCAAACTGCATAACCTGGCCAAATTTCACGGGTGTACAAGAAACCACGGGGGATTTACAAGGAGATGTTCACCCGGAACAGCCGGAGGCCTGATGGCATCAAGATTCCGGAATTCTTCCTGAGAAGCCTTGAAAGCAGTGAAACGCTCCTATGTTGCAATAACTCAGAACCTCATTCTGAGTGTTCACGGCAGAGGTCATTCGGCTGAACACAACCATGGACTAATTAGAGCCAGATGTAGGCAGTTCCGTCCACAGTGCTGGATGGACATTGGTGGCGTGCCAAACAACTGAGCTCTAGTTCTCATCACTTTCACAAAGTGCCATAAGTTGAGGTTCAACTTACTGCTCCGGTTGAGTAGAGTGTAGGGGTCAAAGCTGGAATCAGTAGCACTCAGGTGCGAAGAACGGGAAGCAGATATACCCAGTCCGCTGGCGGTGTCCTACGGGGACCAGCCTATCTGGCTGCCACGCCTGAATGTTTGCAACCGCGGCCGAGCTACGCAGGCGCAATTATGCAGCCATGCAAACTGCATAACCTGGCCAAATTTCACGGGTGTACATGAAACCACGGGGGATTTACAAGGAGATGTTCACCCGGAACAGCCGGAGGCCTACCGGCAGCAAGATTCTGGAATTCTTCCTGAGAAGCCTTGAGAGCAGTGTAACGCTCCTATGTTGCAATAACTAAGAACTTCATTCTGAGTGTTCCCGGCAGAGGTCATTCGGCTGAACACAACCGTGGACTAATTAGAGCCAGATGTAGGCAGTGCCGTCCATAGTGCTGGACGGACAGTGGTCGCGTGCCAATCAACTGAGCTCTACTTCTCAACACTTTCACAAAGTGCCATAAGTTGAGGTTCAACTTACTGCGCCGGTTGAGTAGAGTGTAGCTGTCAAAGCTGGAATCAGTAGCAATTAGGTGAGAAGAACGGGAAGCAGATACACCCAGTCCGCTGGCAATGTCCTACGTGTCCAGCCTATCTGGCTGCCACGCCTGAATGTTTGCAACCGCGGCCGAGCTACGAAGGCGCAATTGTGCAGCAATGCAAACTGCATAACCTGGCCATATTTCACGGGTGTACAAGAAACCACGGGGGATTTACAAGGAAATGTTCACCCGGAACAGCCGGAGGCCTGCCGGAATCAAGATTCCGGAAATCTTCCTGAGAAGCCTTGAAAGCAGTGAAACGCTCCTGTGTTGCAATAACTCAGAACCTCATTCTGAGTTTTCCCGGCAGAGGTCATTCGGCTGAACAGAACCGTGGACTAATTAGAGCCAGATGTAGGCAGTGCCGTCCATAGTGCTGGATGGACAGTTGTGGAGTGCCAAACAACTGAGCTCTAGGTCTCAACAGTTTCACAAAGTGCCATAAGTTCAGGTTCAACTTACTGCTCCGGTTGAGTAGAGTGTAGCCGTCAAAGCTGGAATCAGTAGCACTCAGGT
Organism: Dipodomys merriami; assembly: GCF_024711535.1. Lineage (NCBI taxonomy): Eukaryota > Metazoa > Chordata > Mammalia > Rodentia > Heteromyidae > Dipodomys > Dipodomys merriami. The sequence goes on from NW_027203860.1 coordinate 1,395,605, forward strand.
GAGAAGAACGGGAAGCAGATATACCCAGTCGGCTGGCAGTGTCCTACGGGGACCAGCCTATCTGGATGCCACGCCTGAATATTTGCAACCGAGGCCGAGATAGGCAGGCGCAATTGTGCAGCAATGAAAACTGCATAACCTGGCCAAATTTCAAGGGTGTACAAGAAACCACGGGGGATTTACAAGGAGATGTATACCCAGAACTGCCGGAGGCCTGTCGGCAGCAAGATTCCGGAATTCTTCCTGAGAAGCCTTGAAAGCAGTGAAACGCTCCTATGTTGCAATAACTCAGAACCTCATTCTGAGTGTTCCCGGCAGAGGTCATTCGGCTGAACACAACCGTGGACTAATTAGAGCCAGATGTAGGCATTGCCGTCCATAGTGCTGGATGGACAGTGGTGGCGTGCCAAACAACTGAGCTGTAGTTCTCAACAGTTTCACAAAATGCCATGAGTTGAGGATCAACTTACTGCTCCGGTTGAGTAGAGTGTAGCAGTTAAAGCTAGAATCAGTAGCACTCAGGTGAGAAGAACGAGAAGCAGTTATTCCCAGTCCGCTGGCAGTATCGTACGGGGACCAGCCTATCCGGCTGGGACGCCTGAATTTTTGCAACCGCGGCCGAACTAGGCAGGCGCAGCTGTGCAGCAATGCAAACTGCATAACCTGGCCAAATTTCACTGGTGTACAAGACACCACGGGGGATTTACAAGGAGATGTTCACCCGGAACAGCCGGAGGCATGCCGGCAACAAGATTCCGGAATTCTTCCTGAGAAGCCTTGAAAGCAGTGAAACGCTCCTATGTTGCAATACCTCAGAACCTCATTCTGAGTGTTCCCGGCAGAGGTCATTCGGCTGAACACAACCGTGGACTACTTAGTACCAGATGTAGGCAATCCCGTCCATAGTGCTGTATGGACAGTGGTGGCGTGCCATACAACTGAGCTCTAGTTCTCAACACTTTCACAAAGTGCCATAAGTTGAGGTTCAACTTACTGCTCCGGTTGAGTAGAATGTAGCCGTCAAAGTTGGAATCAGTAGCACTCAGGTGAGAAGAACGGGAAGCAGATATACCCAGTCCGCTGAGAGTGTCCTACGGGGACCAGCCTATCTGGCTGCCACGCCTGAATGTTTGCAACCGCGGCCGAGCTAGGCAGGCGCAATTGTGCAGCAATGCAAACTGCATAACCTGGCCAAATTTCACGGGTGTACAAGAAACCACGGGGGATTTACAAGGAGATGTTCACCCGGAACAGACGGAGGCCTGCCGGCATAAGATTCTGAATTCTTCCTGAGAAGCCTTGAAAACAGTGAAACGCTCCTATGTTGCAATAACTCAGAACCTCATTCTGAGTGTTCCCGGCAGAGGTCATTCGGCTGAACACAACCGTGGACTAATTAGAGCCAGATGTAGGCAGTGCCTTCCATAGTACTCGATGGACAGGGTGGCGTGCCAAACAACTGAGCTCTAGTTCTCAACATTTTCACAAAGTGCCATAAGTTGAGGTTCAACTTACTGCTCAAGTAGAGTGTAGCCGTCAATGCTGGAATCAGTAGCACTCAGGTGAGAAGAAAGGGAAACAGATATACCCAGACCGCTGGCAGTTTCCTTCGAGGACCATCCTATCTGGCTGCCACGCCTGAATGTTTGCAATCGCGGCCGAACTAGGCAGGCGCAATTGTGCAGCAATGCAAACTGCATAACCTGGCCAAATTTCACGGGTGTACAAGAAACCACGGGGGATTTACAAGGAGTTGTTCACCCGGAACAGTCGGAGGCCTGCCAGCAGTAAGATTCCGGAATTCTTCCTGAGAAGCCTTGAAAGCAGTGAAACCCTCCTATGTGACAATAACTCAGAACCTCATAATGAGTCTTCCCGGCAGAGGTCATTCGGATGAACACAACCGTGGACTAATTAGAGCCAGATGTAGGCAGTACCGTCCATAGTGCTGGATGGACAGTTGTGGCGTGCCAAACAACTGAGCTCTAGTTCTCATCACTTTCACAAAGTGCCATAAGTTGAGGTTCAATTTACTCCTGCGGTTGAGTAGAGTGTAGCTGTCAAAGCTGCCATCAATAGCACTCAGGTGAGAAGAAAGTGAAGCAAATATACCCAGTCCGCTGGCAGTGACCTTCGGGGACCAGCCTATCTGGCTGCCACGCCTGAATGTTTGCAACCAGGGCCGAGCTAGGCAGGCGCAATAGTGCAGCAATGCAAACTGCATAACCTGGCCAAATTTCACAGGTGTACAAGAAACCAGGGGGGATTTACAAGGAGATGTTCACCCGGAACAGCCGGAGGCCTGCCGGCAGCAAGATTCCGGAATTCTTCCTGAGAAGCCTTGAAAGCAGTGAAACGCTCCTATGTTGCAATAACTCAGAACCTAAATCTGAGTGTTCCTGGCAGAGGTCATTCGGCTGAACACAACCGTGGACTAATTAGAGCCAGATGTAGTCAGTGCCGTGCATAGTGCTGGATGGACAGTGGTGGCGTGCCAAACAACTGAGCTCTAGTTCTCAACAGTTTCACAAAGTGCCAAAAGTTGAAGTTCAACTTACTGCTCCGGTTGAGTAGAGTGTAGCCGTCAAAGCTGGAATCAGTAGAACTCAGGTGAGAAGAACGGGAAGCAGATATACCCAATCCGCTGGCAGTGTCCTAGGGGGACCAGGCTATCTGGCTGCCACGCCTGAATGTTTGCAACCGCGGTCGGGCTTGGAAGGCGCATTTGTGCAGCAATGCAAACTGCATAACCTGGCCAAATTTCACGGGTGTACAAGAAACCACGGGGGATTTACAAGGAGATGTTCACCCGGAACAGCCGGAGGCCTGACGGCATCAAGATTCCGGAATTCTTCCTGAGAAGCCTTGAAAGCAGTGAAACGCTCCTATGTTGCAATAACTCAGAACCTCATTCTGAGTGTTCACGGCAGAGGTCATTCGGCTGAACACAACCATGGACTAATTAGAGCCAGATGTAGGCAGTTCCGTCCACAGTGCTGGATGGACATTGGTGGCGTGCCAAACAACTGAGCTCTAGTTCTCATCACTTTCACAAAGTGCCATAAGTTGAGGTTCAACTTACTGCTCCGGTTGAGTAGAGTGTAGGGGTCAAAGCTGGAATCAGTAGCACTCAGGTGCGAAGAACGGGAAGCAGATATACCCAGTCCGCTGGCAGTGTCCTACGGGGACCAGCCTATCTGGCTGCCACGCCTGAATGTTTGCAACCGCGGCCGAGCTACGCAGGCGCAATTATGCAGCCATGCAAACTGCATAACCTGGCCAAATTTCACGGGTGTTCATGAAACCACGGGGGATTTACAAGGAGATGTTCACCCGGAACAGCCGGAGGCCTACCGGCAGCAAGATTCTGGAATTCTTCCTGAGAAGCCTTGAGAGCAGTGTAACGCTCCTATGTTGCAATAACTAAGAACTTCATTCTGAGTGTTCCCGGCAGAGGTCATTCGGCTGAACACAACCGTGGACTAATTAGAGCCAGATGTAGGCAGTGCCGTCCATAGTGCTGGACGGACAGTGGTGGCGTGCCAATCAACTGAGCTCTACTTCTCAAAACTTTCACAAAGTGCCATAAGTTGAGGTTCAACTTACTGCGCCGGTTGAGTAGAGTGTAGCTGTCAAAGCTGGAATCAGTAGCAATTAGGTGAGAAGAACGGGAAGCAGATACACCCAGTCCGCTGGCAATGTCCTACGTGTCCAGCCTATCTGGCTGCCACGCCTGAATGTTTGCTACCGCGGCCGAGCTACGAAGGCGCAATTGTGCAGCAATGCAAACTGCATAACCTGGCCATATTTCACGGGTGTACAAGAAACCACGGGGGATTTACAAGGAAATGTTCACCCGGAACAGCCGGAGGCCTGCCGGAATCAAGATTCCGGAAATCTTCCTGAGAAGCCTTGAAAGCAGTGAAACGCTCCTGTGTTGCAATAACTCAGAACCTCATTCTGAGTTTTCCCGGCAGAGGTCATTCGGCTGAACAGAACCGTGGACTAATTAGAGCCAGATGTAGGCAGTGCCGTCCATAGTGCTGGATGGACAGTTGTGGCGTGCCAAACAACTGAGCTCTAGGTCTCAACAGTTTCACAAAGTGCCATAAGTTCAGGTTCAACTTACTGCTCCGGTTGAGTAGAGTGTAGCCGTCAAAGCTGGAATCAGTAGCACTCAGGTGAGAAGAACGGGAAGCAGATATACCCAGTCGGCTGGCAGTGTCCTACGGGGACCAGCCTATCTGGATGCCACGCCTGAATATTTGCAACCGAGGCCGAGATAGGCAGGCGCAATTGTGCAGCAATGAAAACTGCATAACCTGGCCAAATTTCAAGGGTGTACAAGAAACCACGGGGGATTTACAAGGAGATGTATACCCAGAACAGCCGGAGGCCTGTCGGCATCAAGATTCCGGAATTCTTCCTGAGAAGCCTTGAAAGCAGTGAAACGCTCCTATGTTGCAATAACTCAGAACCTCATTCTGAGTGTTCCCGGCAGAGGTCATTCGGCTGAACACAACCGTGGACTAATTAGAGCCAGATGTAGGCATTGCCGTCCATAGTGCTGGATGGACAGTGGTGGCGTGCCAAACAACTGAGCTGTAGTTCTCAACAGTTTCACAAAATGCCATGAGTTGAGGATCAACTTACTGCTCCGGTTGAGTAGAGTGTAGCAGTTAAAGCTAGAATCAGTAGCACTCAGGTGAGAAGAACGAGAAGCAGTTATTCCCAGTCCGCTGGCAGTATCGTACGGGGACCAGCCTATCCGGCTGGGACGCCTGAATTTTTGCAACCGCGGCCGAACTAGGCAGGCGCAGCTGTGAAGCAATGCAAACTGCATAACCTGGCCAAATTTCACTGGTGTACAAGACACCACGGGGGATTTACAAGGAGATGTTCACCCGGAACAGCCGGAGGCATGCCGGCAACAAGATTCCGGAATTCTTCCTGAGAAGCCTTGAAAGCAGTGAAACGCTCCTATGTTGCAATACCTCAGAACCTCATTCTGAGTGTTCCCGGCAGAGGTCATTCGGCTGAACACAACCGTGGACTACTTAGTACCAGATGTAGGCAATCCCGTCCATAGTGCTGTATGGACAGTGGTGGCGTGCCATACAACTGAGCTCTAGTTCTCAACACTTTCACAAAGTGCCATAAGTTGAGGTTCAACTTACTGCTCCGGTTGAGTAGAATGTAGCCGTCAAAGTTGGAATCAGTAGCACTCAGGTGAGAAGAACGGGAAGCAGATATACCCAGTCCGCTGAGAGTGTCCTACGGGGACCAGCCTATCTGGCTGCCACGCCTGAATATTTGCAACCGCGGCCGAGCTAGGCAGGCGCAATTGTGCAGCAATGCAAACTGCATAACCTGGCCAAATTTCACGGGTGTACAAGAAACCACGGGGGATTTACAAGGAGATGTTCACCCGGAACAGACGGAGGCCTGCCGGCAGAAGATTCTGAATTCTTCCTGAGAAGCATTGAAAACAGTGAAACGCTCCTATGTTGCAATAACTCAGAACCTCATTCTGAGTGTTCCCGGCAGAGGTCATTCGGCTGAACACAACCGTGGACTAATTAGAGCCAGATGTAGGCAATGCCTTCCATAGTGCTGGATGGACAGTTGTCACGTGCCAAACAACTGAGCTCTAGTTCTCAACAGTTTCACAAAGTGCCATACGTTGAGGTTCAACTTACTGCGCCGGTTGAATAGAGTGTAGCGGTCAAAGCTGGAATCAGTAGCACTCAGGTGAGAAGAACGGGAAGCAGGTATACTCAGTCCGCTGGCAGTGTCCTACGGGGACTAGCCTATCTGGCTGCCACGCCTGAATGTTTGCAAGCGTGGCCGTGCTAGGCAGGCGCAATTGTGCAGCAATGCAAACTGCATAACCTGGCCAAATTTCACGGGTGTACAAGAAACCACGGGGTATTTACAAGGAGATGTTCACCCGGAACAGACGGAGGCCTGCCGGCAGCAAGATTCCGGAATACTTCCTCAGAAGATTTGAAAGCAGTGAAACGCCCCTATGTTGCAATAACTCAGAACCTCATTCTGAGTGTTCCCAGCAGAGGTCATTCGGCTGAACACAACCGTGGACTAATTAGAGTCAGATGTAAGCAGTGCCATAGATAGTACTCGATGGACAGGGTGGAGTGCCAAACAACTGAGCTCTAGTTCTCAACATTTTCACAAAGTGCCATAAGTTGAGTTTCAACTTACTGCTCAAGTAGAGTGTAGCCGTCAATCCTGGAATCAGTAGCAGTCAGGTGAGAAGAACGGGAAGCAGATATACCCAATCCGCTGGCAGTGTCCTAGGGGGACCAGCCTATCTGGCTGCCACGCCTGAATGTTTGCAACCGCGGCCAGGCTTGGAAGGCGCCTTTGTGCAGCAATGCAAACTGCATAACCTGGCCAAATTTCACGTGTGTACAAGAAACCACGGGGGATTTACAAGGAGATGTTCACCCGGAACAGCCGGAGGCCTGCCGGCATCAAGATTCTGGAATTCTTCCTGAGAAGCCTTGAAAGCAGTGAAACGCTCCTATGTTGCAATAACTCAGAACCTCATTCTGAGTGTTCCCGGCAGAGGTCATTCGGCTGAAAACAACCATGGATTAATTAGAGCCAGATATAGGCAGTGCCATCCACAGTGCTGGATGGACATTGGTGGCGTGCCAAACAACTGAGCTATAGTTCTCATCACTTTCACAAAGTGCCATAAGTTGAGGTTCAACTTACTGCTCCGGTTGAGTAGAGTGTAGGGGTCAAAGCTGGAATCAGTAGCACTCAGGTGCGAAGAACGGGAAGCAGATATACCCAGTCCGCTGGCAGTGTCCTACGGGGACCAGCCTATCTGGCTGCCACGCCTGAATGTCTGCAACCGCGGCCGAGCTACACAGGCCCAATTATGCAGCCATGCAAACTGCATAACCTGGCCAAATTTCACGGGTGTACAAGAAACCACGGGGGATTTACAAGGAGATGTTCACCCGGAACAGCCGGAGGCCTCCCGGCAGCAAGAATTCGGAATTCTTCCTGAGAAGCCTTGAAAGCAGTGAAACGCTCCTATGTTGCAATAACTCAGAACCTCATTCTGAGTGTTCACGGCAGAGGTCATTCGGCTGAACACAACCGTGGACTAATTAGAGCCAGATGAAGACAGTGCCGTCCATAGTGCTGGATGGACAGTTGTGCCGTGCCAAACAACTGAGCTCTAGTTCTCAACACTTTCACAAAGTGCCATGAGTTGAGGTTCAACTTACTGCTCCGGTTGAGTAAGCGTGTAGCCGTCAAAGCTGGCATCAGTAGCACTCAGGTGAGAAGAACGGGAAGCAGACACACCCAGTCCGCTGGCAATGTCCTATGGGGACCAGCCTATCTGGCGGCCACGCCTGAATGTTTGCAACCGCGGACGAGCTAGGTAGGCACAATGGTGCAGCAATGCAAACTGCATAACCTGGCCAAATTTCACGGGTGTACAAGAAACCACGGGGCATTTATAAGGAGATGTTCACCCGGAACAGCAGGAGGCCTGCCGGCAGCAAGATTCTGGAATTCTTCCTGAGAAGCCTTGAAAACAGTGAAACGCTACTATGTTGCAAGAACGCAGACGCTCATTCTGAGTGTTCCCGGCAGAGGTCATTCGGCTGAACACAACCGTGGACAAATTACAACCAGATGTAGGCAGTGCCGTCCATAGTGCTGGATGGACACTGGTGGCGTGCCAAACAACTGAGCTCTAGTTCGCAACACTTTCACAAAGTGCCATAAGTTGAGGTTCAACTTACTGCTCCTGTTGAGTAGAGTGTAGCCGTCAAAGCTGGAATCAGTAGCACTCAGGTGAGAAGAACGGGAAGCAGATATACTCAGTCCGCTGGCAGTGTCCTACGGGGACCAGCCTATCTGGCTACCACGCCTGAATGTTTGCAACCGTGGCCGTGCTAGGCAGGCGCAATTGTGTAGCAATGCAAACTCCATAACCTGGCCAAATTTCACGGGTGTACAAGAAACCACGGGGTATTTACAAGGAGATGTTCACCCGGAACAGACGGAGGCCTGCAGGCAGCAAGATTCCGGAATACTTCCTCAGAAGATTTGAAAGCAGTGAAACGCCCCTATGTTGCAATAACTCAGAACCTCATTCTGAGTGTTCCCGGCAGAGGTCATTCGGCTGAACACAACCGTGGACTAATTAGAGCCAGATGTAGGCAGTGCCTTCCATAGTACTCGATGGACAGGGTGGCATGCCAAAAAACTGAGCTCTAGTTCTCAACATTTTCACAAATGCCATAAGTTGAGGTTCAACTTACTGCTCAAGGAGAGTATAGCCGTCAATGCTGGAATCAGTAGCACTCAGGTGAGAAGAAAGGGAAACAGATATACCCAGACCGCTGGCAGTTTCCTTCGGGGACCACCCTATCTGGCTGCCACGCCTGAATGTTTGCAATCGCGGCCGAACTAGGCAGGCGCAATTGTGCAGCAATGCAAACTGCATAACCTGGCCAAATTTCACGGGTGTACAAGAAACCACGGGGGATTTACAAGGAGATGTTCACCCGGAACAGTCGGAGGCCTGCCAGCAGTAAGATTCCGGAATTCTTCCTGAGAAGCCTTGAAAGCAGTGAAACGCTCCTATGTGGCAATAACTCAGAACCTCATAATGAGTCTTCCCGGCAGAGGTCATTCGGATGAACACAACCGTGGACTAATTAGAGCCAGATGTAGGAAGTGCCGTCCATAGTGCTGGATGGACAGTTGTGGCGTGCCAAACAACTGAGCTCTAGTTCTCATCACTTTCACAAAGTGCCATAAGTTGAGGTTCAATTTACTCCTGCGGTTGAGTAGAGTGTAGCTGTCAAAGCTGCCATCAATAGCACTCAGGTGAGAAGAAAGTGAAGCAAATATACCCAGTCCGCTGGCAGTGACCTTCGGGGACCAGCCTATCTGGCTGCAACGCCTGAATGTTTGCAACCAGGGCCGAGCTAGGCAGGCGCAATAGTGCAGCAATGCAAACTGCATAACCTGGCCAAATTTCACAGGTGTACAAAAAACCAGGCGGGATTTACAAGGAGATGTTCACCCGGAACAGCCGGAGGCCTGCCGGCAGCAAGATTCTGGAATTCTTCCTGAGAAGCCTTGAAAGCAGTGAAACGCTCCTATGTTGCAATAACTCAGTACCTAAATCTGAGTGTTCCCGGCAGAGGTCATTCGGCTGAACACAACCGTGGACTAATTAGAGCCAGATGTAGGCAGTGCCGTGCATAGTGCTGGATGGACAGGGGTGGCGTGCCAAACAACTGAGCTCTAGTTCTCAACAGTTTCACAAAGTGCCAAAAGTTGAAATTCAACTTACTGCTCCGGTTGAGTAGAGTGTAGCCGTCAAAGCTGAAATCAGTAGAACTCAGGTGAGAAGAACGGGAAGCAGATATACCCAATCCGCTGGCAGTGTCCTAGGGGGACCAGGCTATCTGGCTGCCACGCCTGAATGTTTGCAACCGCGGTCGGGCTTGGAAGGCGCATTTGTGCAGCAATGCAAACTGCATAACCTGGCCAAATTTCACGGGTGTACAAGAAACCACGGGGGATTTACAAGGAGATGTTCACCCAGAACAGCCGGAGGCCTGACGGCATCAAGATTCCGGAATTCTTCCTGAGAAGCCTTGAAAGCAGTGAAACGCTCCTTTGTTGCAATAACTCAGAACCTCATTCTGAGTGTTCACGGCAGAGGTCATTCGGCTGAACACAACCATGGACTAATTAGAGCCAGATGTAGGCAGTTCCGTCCACAGTGCTGGATGGACATTGGTGGCGTGCCAAACAGCTGAGCTCTAGTTCTCAACAGTTTCACAAAGTGGCATGAGTTGCGGTTCAACTTACTGCTGTGGTTGAGTAGAGTGTAGGCGTCGAAGCTGGAATCAGTAGCACTCAGGTGAGAAGAACGGGAAGCAGATATACCCAGTCCGCTGGCAGTGTCCTACGTGGACCTGCCTATCTGGCTGCCATGCCTGAATGTTTGCAACCCCGCCCGAGCTAGGCAGGCGCAATTGTGCAGCAATGCAAACTGCATAACCTGGCCAAATTTCACGGGTGTACAAGAAACCACGGGGGATTTACAAGGAGATATTCACCCGGAACAGCCGGAGGCCTGACGGCAGCAAGATTCTGGAATTCTTCCTGAGAAGCCTTGAAAGCAGTGAAACGCTCCTATGTTGCAATAACTCAGAACCTCATTCTGAATGTTCTCGGCAGAGGTCATTCGGCTGAACACAACCGTGGACTAATTAGAGCCAGATGTAGGCAGTGCCGTCCATAGTGCTGGATGGACAGTTGTGGCGTGCCAAACAACTGAGCTCTAGTTCTCAACACTTTCACAAAGTGCCATAAGTTGAGGTTCAACTTACTGCTCCGGTTGAGTAGAGTGTAGCCGTCAAAGCTGGAATCAGTAGCACTCAGGTTAGAAGAACATTAAGCAGATATACCCAGTCCGCTGGCAGTGACCTTCGGGGACCAGCCTATCTGGCTGCCAACCCTGAATGTTTGCAACCGCGGCAGAGCTAGGCAGGCGCAATAGTGCAGCAATGCAAACTGCATAACCTGGCCAAATTTCACAGGTGTACAAGAAACCAGGCAGGATTTAAAAGGAGATGTTCACCCGGAACAGCGGGAGGCCTGCCGGCAGCAAGATTCCGGAATTCTTCCTGAGAAGCCTTGAAAGCAGTGAAACGCTCTTATGTTGCAATAACTCAGAACCTCATTCTGAGTGTTCCCGGCAGAGGTCATTCGGCTGAACACAACCGTGGACTAATTAGAGCCAGATGTAGGCAGTGCCGTCCATAGTGCTGGATGGAAAGTGGTGGCGTGCCAAACAACTGAGCTCTAGTTCTTAACAGTTTCACAAAGTGCCAAAAATTGAAGTTCAACTTACTGCTCCGGTTGAGTCGAGTGTAGCCGTCAAAGCTGGAATAAGTGGCACTCAGGTGAGAAGAACGGGAAGCAGATATACCCAATCCGCTGGCAGGGTCCTAGGGGGACCAGCCCATCTGGCTGCCAGGCCTGAATGTTTGCAACCACGGCCGAGCTTGGAAGGCGCATTTGTGCAGCAATGCAAACTGCATAACCTGGCCAAATTTCACGGGTGTACAAGAAACCACGGGGGATTTACAAGGAGATGTTCACCCAGAACAGCCGGAGGCCGGTAGCCAGCAAGATTCCGGAATTCTTCCTGAGAAGCCTTGAAAGCAGTGAAACGCTCCTATGTTGCAATAACTCAGAACCTCATTCTGAGTGTTCACGGCAGAGGTCATTAGGCTGAACACAACCATGGACTAATTAGAGCCAGATGTAAGCAGTGCCGTCCACAGTGCTGGATGGACATTGGTGGCGTGCCAAACAACTGAGCTCTAGTTATCAACACTTTCACAAATTGCCATAAGTTGAGGTTCAACTTACTGCTCCGGTTTAGTAGAATGTAGCCGTCAAAGCTGGAATCAGTAGCAATCAGGTGAGAAGAACGGGAAGCAGATATACCCAATCCGCTGGCAGGGTCCTAGGGGGACCAGCCTATCTGGCTGCGAGGCCTGAATTTTTGCATCCGCGGCCGAGCTAGGCAGGCGCAGTTGTGCAGCAATGCAAACTGCATAACCTGGCCAAATTTCACGGGTGTACAAGAAACCACGGGGGATTTACAAGGAGATGTTCACCCGGAACATCCGGAGGCCTGCCGGCAGCTTGATTCGGGAATTCTTCCTGAGAAGCCTTGAAAGCAGTGAAACGCTCCTATGTTGCAATAACTCAGAACCTCATTCTGAGTGTTCCCGGCAGAGGTCATTCGGCTGAACACAACCGTGGACTAATTAGAGCCAGATGAAGGCAGTGCCGTCCATAGTGCTGGATGGACAGTTGTGGCGTGCCAAACAACTGAGCTCTAGTTCTCAACAGTTTCACAAACTGCCATGAGTTGAGGTTCAACTTACTGCTCCGGTTGAGTAAGAGTGTAGCCGTCAAAGCTGGCATCAGTAGCACTCAGGTGAGAAGAAAGGGAAGCAGATATACCCAGTCCGCTGGCAGTGTCCTACGGGGACCAGCCTATCTGGCTGCCACGCCTGAATGTTTGCAACCGCGGCCGAGCTAGGCAGGTGAAATTGTGCAGCAAGGCAAACTGAATAACCTGGCCAAATTTCACGGGTGTACAAGAAACCACGGGTCATTTATAAAGAGATATTCACCCGGAACAGAAGGAGGCCTGCCGGCAGCAAGATTCTGGAATTCTTCCTGAGAAGCCTTGAAAACAGTGAAACGCTCCTATGTTGCAATAACTCAGAACCTCATTCTGAGTGTTCCCGGCAGAGGTCATTCGGCTGAACACAACCGTGGACAAATTACAACCAGATGTAGGCAGTGCCGTCCATAGTGCTGGATGGACACTGGTGGCGTGCCAAACAACTGAGCTCTAATTCGCAACACTTTTACAAAGTGCCATAATTTGAGGTTCAACTTACTGCGCCGGTTGAGTAGAGTGTAGCCATCAAAGCTGGAATCAGTAGCACTCAGGTGAGAAGAAGGGGAAGCAGATATACCCAGTCCGCTGGCAGTGTCTACGGGGACCAGCCTATCTGGCTGCCATGCCTGAATGTTTGCAACCGCAGCCGAGCTAGGCAGGCACAATTGTGCAACCATGCAAACTGCATAACCTGGCCAAATTACACGGGTGTACAAGAAACCACGGGGGATTTACAAGGAGATGTTCACCCGGAACAGCCGGAGGCCTGCCAGCAGCAAGTTTCCGGAATTCTTCCTGAGAAGCCTTGAAAGCAGTGAAACGCTCCTATGTTGCAATAACTCAGAACCTCATTCTGAGTGTTTCCGGCAGCGGTCATTCGGCTGAACACAACAGTGGACTAATTAGAGCCAGATGTAGGCAGTGCCGTCCATAGTGCTGGATGGACAGTTGTGGCGTGCCAAACAACTGAGCTCTAGTTCTCAACCGTTTCACAAAGTGCCATAATTTTAGGTTCAACTTACTGCTCCGGTTGTGTAGAGTGTAGCCGTCAAAGCTGGAATCAGTAGCACTCAGGTGAGAAGAACGGGAAGCAGATATACCCAGTCTGCTCGCAGTGTCCTACGGGTTCCACACTATCTGGCTGCCACGACTGAATGTTAGCAACCGTGGCCGTGCTTGGCAGGCGCAATTGTGCAGCAATGCAAACTGCAAAACCTGGCCAAATTTCACGGGTGTACAAGAAACCACGGGGGATTTACAATGAGATGTTCACCCGGAACAGACGGAGGCCTGCCGGCAGAAGATTCTGAATTCTTCCTGAGAAGCCTTGAAAGCAGTGAAACGCTCCTATGTTGCAATAACTCAGAACCTCATTCTGAGTGTTCCCGGCAGAGGTCATTCGGCTGAACACAACCGTGGACTAATTAGAGCCAGATGTAGGCAGTGCCGTCCATAGTGCTGGATGGACAGTTGTCGAGTGCCAAACAACTGAGCTCTAGTTCTCAACAGTTTCACAAAGTGCCATACGTTGAGGTTCAACTTACTGCTCTGGTTGAGTAGAGTGTAGCGGTCAAAGCTGGAATCAGTAGCACTCAGGTGAGAAGAACGGGAAGCAGGTATACTCAGTCCGCTGGCAGTGTCCTACGGGGACCAGCCTATCTGGCTGCCAAGCCTGAATGTTTGCAACCGTGGCCGTGCTAGGCAGGCGCAATTGTGCAGCAATGCAAACTGCATAACCTGGCCAAATTTCACGGGTGTACAAGAAACAACGGGGGATTTACAAGGAGCTGTTCACCCGGAACAGCCGGAGGCCTGCCGGCATCAAGATTCCGGAATTCTTCCTGAGAAGCCTTGAAAGCAGTGAAACGCTCCTATGTTGCAATAACTCAGAACCTCATTCTGAGTGTTCCCGGCAGAGGTCATTCGGCTGAACACAACCGTGGACTAATTAGAGCCAGATGTAGGCAGTGCCGTCCACAGTGGTGGATGGACATTGGTGGCGTGCCAAACAACTGAGCTCTAGTTCTCAACACTTTCACAAAGTGCCATAAGTTGAGGTTCAACTTACTGCTCCGGTTGGGTAGAGTGTAGGGGTCAAAGCTGGAATCAGTAGCACTCAGGTGCGAAGAACGGGAAGCAGATATACCCAGTCCGCTGGCTGTGTCCTACGGGGACCAGCCTATCTGGCTGCCACGCCTGAATGTTTGCAACCGCAGCCGAGCTACGCAGGCCCAATTATGCAGCCATGCAAACTGCATAACCTGGCCAAATTTCACGGGTTTACAAGAAACCACGGGGGATTTACAAGGAGATGTTCACCCGGAACTGCCGGAGGCCTGCCGGCAGCAAGATTCCGGAATTCTTCCTGAGAAGCCTTGAAGGCAGTGAAACGCTCCTATGTTGCAATAACTCAGAACATCATTGTGAGTGTACCAGGCGGAGGTCATTCGGCTGAACACAACCGTGGAGTAATTAGAGCCAGATGTAGGCAGTGCCATCCATAGTGCTGGATGGACAGTGGTGGCGTGCCAAACAACTGAGCTCTACTTCTCAACTCTTTCCCAAAGTGCCATAAGTTGAGGTTCAACTTACTGCGCCGGTTGAGTAGAGTGTAGCTGTCAAAGCTGGAATCAGTAGCAATTAGGTGAGAAGAACGGGAAGCAGATACACCCAGTCCGCTGGCAATGTCCTACGGGTCCAGCCTATCTGGCTGCCACGCCTGAATGTTTGCAACCGCGGCCGAGCTAGGCAGGCGCATTTGTGCAGCAATGCAAACTGCATAACCTGGCCAAATTTCACGGGTGTACAAGAAACCACGGGGGATTTACAAGGAGATGTTCACACGGAACAGCCGGAGTCCTCCCGGCAGCAAGAATCCGGAATTCTTCCTGAGAAGCCTTGAAAGCAGTGAAACGCTCCTATGTTGCAATAACTCAGAACCTCATTCTGAGTGTTCCCGGCAGAGGTCATTCGGCTGAACACAACCGTCGACTAATTAGAGCCAGATGAAGGCAGTGCCGTCCATAGTGCTGGATGGACAGTTGTGGCGTGCCAAACAACTGAGCTCTAGTTCTCAACACTTTCACAAAGTGCCATGAGTTGAGGTTCAACTTACTGCTCCGGTTGAGTAATTGTGTAGCCGTCAAAGCTGGCATCAGTAGCACTCAGGTGAGAAGAAAGGGAAGCAGATATACCCAGTCCTCTGGCAGTGTCCTACGGGGACCAGCCTATCTGGCTGCCACGCCTGAATATTTGCAACTGCGGCCGAGCTAGGCAGGCGAAATTGTGCACCAAGGCAAACTGAATAACCTGGCCAAATTTCACGGGTGTACAAGAAACCACGGGGGATTTACAAGGAGATGTTCACCCCGAACAGCCGGAGGCCTGCCGGCATCAAGATTCCTGAATTCTTCCTGAGAAGCCTTGAAAGCAGTGAAACGCTCCTATGTTGCAATAACTCAGAACCTCATTCTGAGTGTTCCCGGCAGAGGTCATTCGGCTGAACACAACCGTGGACTAATTAGAGCCAGATGTAGGCAGTGCCGTCCATAGTGCTGGATGGTCCGTGGTGGTGTGCCAAACAACTGGGCTCTAGTTCTCAACACTTTCACAAAGTGCCATAAGTTGAGGTTCAACTTACTGCGCCGGTTGAGTAGAGTGAAGCCGTCAAAGCTGGAATCAGTAGCACTCAGGTGAGAAGAACGGGAAGCAGACACACCCAGTCCGCTGGCAATGTCCTACGGGGACCAGCCTATCTGGCGGCCACGCCTGAATGTTTGCAACCGCGGACGTGCTAGGTAGGCACAATGGTGCAGCAATGCAAACTGCATAACCTGGCCAAATTTCACGGGTGTACAAGAAACCACGGTGCATTTTTAAGGAGATGTTCACCCGGAACAACAGGAGGCCTGCCGGCAGCAAGATTCTGGAATTCTTCCTGAGAAGCCTTGAAAACAGTGAAACGCTACTATGTTGCAAGAACTCAGACGCTCATTCTGAGTGTTCCCGGCAGAGGTCATTCGGCTGAACACAACCGTGGACAAATTACAACCAGATATAGGCAGTGCCGTCCATAGTGCTGGATGGACACTGGTGGCGTGCCAAACAACTGAGCTCTAGTTCGCAACACTTTCAAAAAGTGCCATAATTTGAGGTTCAACTTACTGCGCCGTTTGAGTAGAGTGTAGCCGTCAAAGCTGGAATCAGTAGCACTCAGGTGAGAAGAACGGGAAGCAGATATACCCAGTCCGCTTGCAGTGTTCTACGGGGACCAGCCTATCTGGCTGCCAAGCCTGAATGTTTGCAACCACGGCCGAGCTGGGCAGGCGCAATTGTGCAACAATGCAAACTGCATAACCTCGCCAAATTTCACGGGTGTACTAGAAACCACGGGGGATTTACAAGGAGATGTTCACCCGGAACAGCCAGAGGCCTGCCGGCAGCAAGATTCCGGAATTCTTCCTGAGAAGCCTTGAAAGCAGTGAAACCCTCCTGTATTGCAATAACTCAGAACCTCATTCTGAGTGTTCCCGGAAGAGGTCATTCGGCTGAACACAACCGTGGACTAATTAGAGCCAGATGTAGGCAGTGCCGTCCATAGTGCTGGATGGACAGTGGTGGCGTGCCAACCAACTGAGCTCTACTTCTCAACACTTTCACAAAATGCCATAAGTTGAGGTTCAACATACTGCTCCGGTTGAGTAGAGTGTAGCCGTCAAAGCTGGAATCAGTAGCACTCAGGTGAGAAGAACGGGAAGCAGATATACTCAGTCCGCTGGCAATGTCCTACGGGGCCCAGCCTATCTGGCTGCCACGCCTGAATATTTGCTACCGTGGCCGTGCTAGGCAGGCGCAATTGTGCATCAATGCAAACTGCATAACCTGGCCAAATTTCCCGGGTGTACAAGAAACCACGGGGTATTTACAAGGAGATGTTCACCCGGAACAGACGGAGGCCTGCAGGCAGCAAGATTCCGGAATACTTCCTCAGAAGATTTGAAAGCAGTGAAACGCCCCTATGTTGCAATAACTCAGAACCTCATTCTGAGTGTTCCCGGCAGAGGTCATTCGGCTGAACACAACCGTGGACTAATTAGAGCCAGATGTAGGCAGTGCCTTCCATAGTACTCGATGGACAGGGTGGCGTGCCAAACAACTGAGCTCTAGTTCTCAACATTTTCACAAAGTGCCATAAGTTGAGGTTCAACTTACTGCTCAAGTAGAGTGTAGCTGTCAATGCTGGAATCAGTAGCACTCAGGTGAGAAGAAAGGGAAACAGATATACCCAGACCGCTGGCAGTTTCCTTCGAGGACCATCCTATCTGGCTGCCACGCCTGAATGTTTGCAATCGCGGCCGAACTAGGCAGGCGCAATTGTGCAGCAATGCAAACTGCATAACCTGGCCAAATTTCACGGGTGTACAAGAAACCACGGGGGATTTACAAGGAGTTGTTCACCCGGAACAGTCGGAGGCCTGCCAGCAGTAAGATTCCGGAATTCTTCCTGAGAAGCCTTGAAAGCAGTGAAACCCTCCTATGTGACAATAACTCAGAACCTCATAATGAGTCTTCCCGGCAGAGGTCATTCGGATGAACACAACCGTGGACTAATTAGAGCCAGATGTAGGCAGTGCCGTCCATAGTGCTGGATGGACAGTTGTGGCGTGCCAAACAACTGAGCTCTAGTTCTCATCACTTTCACAAAGTGCCATAAGTTGAGGTTCAATTTACTCCTGCGGTTGAGTAGAGTGTAGCTGTCAAAGCTGCCATCAATAGCACTCAGGTGAGAAGAAAGTGAAGCAAATATACCCAGTCCGCTGGCAGTGACCTTCGGAGACCAGCCTATCTGGCTGCCACGCCTGAATGTTTGCAACCAGGGCCGAGCTAGGCAGGCGCAATAGTGCAGCAATGCAAACTGCATAACCTGGCCAAATTTCACAGGTGTACAAGAAACCAGGGGGGATTTACAAGGAGATGTTCACCCGGAACAGCTGGAGGCCTGCCGGCAGCAAGATTCCGGAATTCTTCCTGAGAAGCCTTGAAAGCAGTGAAACGCTCCTATGTTGCAATAACTCAGAACCTAAATCTGAGTGTTCCTGGCAGAGGTCATTCGGCTGAACACAACCGTGGACTAATTAGAGCCAGATGTAGGCAGTGCCGTGCATAGTGCTGGATGGACAGTGGTGGCGTGCCAAACAACTGAGCTATAGTTTTCAACACTTTCTTAAAGTGCCATAAGTTGAGGTTCAACTTACTGCTCCATTGAATAGAGTGTAGCCGTCAAAGCTGGAATGGGTCGCACTCAGGTGAGAAGAACGGGAAGCTGATATACCCAGTCCGCTGGCAGTGTCCTACGGGGACCAGCCTATCTGGCTGCCATGCCTGAATATTTGCAACCGTGGCCGATCTAGGCAGGCGCAATTGTGCAGCAATGCAAACTGCATAACCTGGCCAAATTTCACAGATGTACAAGAAACCACGGGGGATTTACAAGGAGATGTTCACCCGGAACAGCCGGAGGCTTGCCAGCAGGAAGAATGCGGAATTCTTCCTGAGAAGCCTTGAAAGCAGTGAAACGCTCCTATGTTGCAATAACTCAGAACCTCATTCGGAGTGTTCCCTGCAGAGGTCATTCGGCTGAACACAACCGTGGACTAATTAGAGCCAGATGTAGGCAGTGCCGTCCATAGTGCTGGATGGACAGTGGTGGCGTGCCAAACAACTGAGCTCTAGTTCTCCACAGTTTCACAAAGGGCCATAAGTTGAGGTTCAACTTACTGCTCCGGTTGAGTAGAGTGTAGCCGTCAAAGCTGGAATCAGTAGCACTCAGGTGAGAAGAACGGGAAGCAGATATACCCAGTCCGCTGGCAGTGTCCTACGGGGACCAGGCTATCTGGCTGCCACGCCTGAATGTTTGCAACCGCGGCCTAGCTAGGCAGGCGCAATTGTACAGCAATGCAACTGCATAACCTGGCCAAATTCCACGGGTGTACAAGAAACCACGGGGGATTTACAAGGAGATGTTCACCTGGAACAGCCGGAGGCCTGCCGGCAGCAAGATTCCGGAATTCTTCCTGAGAAGCCTTGAAAGCAGTGAAACGCTCCTATGTTGCAATAACTCAGAACCTCTTTCTGAGTGTTCCCGGCAGAGGTCATTCGGCTGAACACAACCGTGGACTAATTAGAGCCAGATATAGGCAGTGCCGTCCATAGTGCTGGATGGACAGTGGTGGCGTGCCAAAAAACTGAGCTCTGGTTCTCAACACTTTCACAAAGTGCCATAAGTTGAGGTTCAACTTACTGCTCTGGTTTAGTAGAGTGTAGCCGTCAAAGCTGGAATCAGTAGCACTCAGGTGAGAAGAACGGAAAGCAGATATACCGAGTCCCCTGGCAGAGTCCGACGGGGACCAGGCTATCTGGCTGCCACGCCTGAATGTTTGCAACCGCGGCGGACCTAGGCAGGCGTAATTATGCAGCAATGCAAACTGCATAACCTGGCTAAATTTAACGGGTGTACAAGAAACCACTTGGGATTTACAAGGAGATGTTCACCCGGAACAACCGGAGGAATGCCGGCAGCAAGATTCCGGAATTCTTCCTGAGAAGCCTTGAAAGCAGTGAAACGCTCCTATGTTGCAGTAACTCAGAACCTCATTCTGAGTGTTCCCGGCAGAGGTCATTCGGCTGAACCCAACCGTGGACTAATTAGAACCAGATGTAGGCAGTTCCGTCCATAGTGCTGGATGGACAGTGGTGGCGTGCCAAACAACTGAGCTCTAGTTCTGCACAGTTTCACAAAGTGCCATAAGTTGAGGTTCAACTTACTGCTCCGGTTGAGTAGATTGTAGTCGTCAAAGCTGGAATCAGTAGCACTCAGTTTAGAAGAACGGAAAGCAGATATACACAGTCCGCTGGCAGAGTGCAACGGGGACCAGGCTATCTGGCTACCACGCCTGAATGTTTGCAACCGCGGCAGAGCTAAGCAGGCAGAATTGTGCAGCAATGCAAACTGCATAACCTGGCCAAATTCCACGGGTGTACAAGAAACCACGGGGGATTTACAAGGAGATGTTCACCCGGAACAGCCGGAGGCCTGCCGGCAGCCAGATTCCGGAATTCTTCCTGAGAAGCCTTGAAAGCAGTGAAACGCTCCTATGTTGCAATAACTCAGAACCTCATTCTGAGTGTTCCCGGCAGAGGTTATTCGGCTGAACACAACCGTGGACTAATTAGAGCCAGATGTAGGCAGTGCCGTCCATAGTGCTGGATGGACAGTGGTGGCGTGCCAAACAACTCAGTTCTAGTTCTCAACACTTTCACAAAGTGCCATAAGTTGAGGTTCAACTTACTACTCCGGTTGAGTAGAGTGTAGCCGTCAAAGGTGGAATCAGTAGCACTCAGGTGAGAAGAACGGGAAGCAGATATACCCAGTCTGCTGGCAGTGTCCTACCGGGACCAGCCTATCTGGCTGCCACGCCTGAATGTTTGCAACCGCGGCCGAGCTAGGCAGGCGCAATTGTGCAGCAATGCAAACTGGATAAACTGGCCAAATTTCACGGGTGTATAAGAAACCACGGGGGATTTACAAGGAGATGTTCACCCGGAACAGCCGGAGGCCTGCCGGCAGCAAGATTCCGGAATTCTTCCTGAGAAGCCTTGAAAGCAGTGAAACGCTCCTATGTTGCAATAACTCAGAAACTCATTCTGAGTGTTCCCGGCAGAGGTCATTCGGCTGAACACAACCGTGGACTAATTAGAGCCAGATGTAGGCAGTGCCGTCCATAGTGCTGGATGGACAGTGGTGGCGTGCCAAACAACTGAGCTCTAGTTCTCAACATGGCACAAAGTGCCATAAATTGAGGTTCAACTTACTGCTTCGGTTGAGTAGAGTGTAGCCGTCAAAGCTGGAATCAGTAGCACTCAGGTGAGACGAACGGGAAGCAGATATACCCAGTCCGCTGGCAGTGTCCTACAGGGACCAGCTTATCTGGCTGCCACGCCTGAATATTTGCAACCGCGGCAGCTAGGCAGGCGCAATTGTGCAGCAATGCAAACTGCACGACCTGGCCAAATTTCACGGGTGTACAAGAAACCACGGGGAATTTACACGGAGATGTTCTCACGGAACAGCCACAGGCCTGCCGGCAGCAAGATTCCGGAATTTTTCCTGAGAAGCCTTGAAAGCAGTGAAACGCTCCTATGTTGCAATAACTCAGAACCTCATTCTGAGTGTTCCTAGCAGAGGTCTTTCGGCTAAACACAACCGTGGACTAATTAGAGCCAGATGTAGGCAGTGCCGTCCATAGTGCTGGATGGACTGTGGTGGCGTGCCAAACAACTGAGCTCTATTTCTCAACAGTTTCACAAAGTGCCATAAGTAGAGGTTCAACTTACTACTCTGGTTGAGTAGAGTGTAGCCGTCAAAGCTGGAATCAGTAGCACTCAGCTGAGAAGAACGGGAAGCAGATATACCCAGTCCGCTGGCAGAGTCCTACGGGGACCAGCCTATCTGGCTGCCACGCCGGAATGTTTGCAACCGCGGCCCAGCTCGGCTGGAACAATTGTGCAGCAATGCAAACTGCATAACCTGGCCAAATTTCACGGGTGTACAAGAACCACGGGGGATTTACAAGGAGATGTTAACCCGGAATAGCCGGAGGCCTGCTAGCAGCCAGATTCTGGAATTCTTCCTGAGGAGGCTTGAAATCAGTGAAACGCTCCTATGTTGCAATAACTCAGAACCTCATTCGGAGTGTTCCCGGCAGAGGTCATTCGGCTGAACACAACCGTGGACTAATTAGAGCCAGATGTAGGCAGTGCCGTCCATAGGGCTGGATGGACAGTGGTGGCGTGCCAAAAAACTGAGCTCTAGTTCTCAACACTTTCACAAAGTGCCATAAGTTGAGGTTCAACTTACTACTCCGGTTGAGTAGAGTGTAGCCGTCAAAGCTGGAATCAGTAGCACTCAGGTGAAAAGATCGGGAAGCAGATATACCCAGTCTGCTGGCAGTGTCCTACGGGGACCAGCCTATCTGGCTGCCACGCCTGAATATTTGCAACCGCGGCCGAGCTAGGCAGACGCAATTGTGCACCAATGCAAACTGCATACACTGGCCAAATTTCACGGGTGTACAAGAAACCACGGGGAATTTACAAGGAGATGTTCACCCGGAACAGCCGGAGGCCTGCCGGCAGCAAGATTCCGGAATTCTTCCTGAGAAGCCTTGAAAGCAGTGAAACGCTGCTATGTTGCAATAACTCAGAACCTCATTCTGAGTGTTCACAGCAGAGGTCATTCGGCTGAACACAACCGTGGACTAATTAGAGCCAGATGTAGGCAGTGCCGTCCATAGTGCTGGATGGACAGTGGAGGCGTGCCATACAACTGAGCTCTAGTTCTCAACACTGTCACAAAATGCCATGAATTGAGGTTCAACTTACTGCTCCAGTTGAGTAGAGTGTAGCCGTCAAACCTGGAATCAGTAGCACTCAGGTGAGACGAACGGGAAGCAGATATACCCAGTCCGCTGGCAGTGTCCTACGGGGACCCGCCTGTATGGCTGCCACGACTGAATGTTTGCAACCGCGGCAGAGCTAGGCAGGCGGAATTGTGCAGCAATGCCAACTGCATAACCTGGCCAAATTCCACGGGTGTACAAGAAACCACGGGGGATTTACAAGGAGATGTTCACCCAGAACAGCCGGAGGCCTGCCGAAATCAAGATTCCGGAATTCTTCCTGAGAAGCCTTGAAAGCAGTGAAACGCTCCTATGTTGCAATAACTCAGAACCTCATTCTCAGTGTTCCCGGCAGAGGTCATTCGGCTGAACACAACTGTGGACTAATTAGAGCCAGATGTAGGCAGTGCCGTCCATAGTGCTGGATGGACAGTGGTGGCGTGCCAAACAACTGAGCTCTAGTTCTCAACACTTTCACAAAGTGCCATAAGTTTAGGTTCAACTTACTACGCCGGTTGAGTAGAGTGTAGCCGTCTAAGCTGGAATCAGTAGCACTCAGGTGAGAAGAACGGGAAGCAGATATACCCAGTCCCCTGGCAGTGTCCTACGGGGACCAACCTATCTGGCTGCCACGCCTGAATGTTTGCAACCGCAGCCGAGCTAGGCAGGCGCAATTGTGCAGCAATGCAAACTGCATAACCTGGCCAAATTTCACGGGTGTACAAGAAACCACGGGGGATTTACAAGGAGATGTTCACCCGGAACAGCCAGAGGCCTGCCGGCAGCAAGATTCCGGAATTCTTCCTGAGAAGCCTTGAAAGCAGTGAAACGCTCCTATGTTGCAATAACTCAGAACCTCATTCTGAGTGTTCCCGGCATTGGTCATTTGGCTAATTAGCGCAAGATGTAGGCAGTGCCGTGCATAGTGCTGGACGGACAGTGGTGGCGTGCCAAAAACCTGACTTCTAGTTCTCAACAGTTTCACAAAGTGCCATGAGTTGATGTTCAACTTACTGCTCCGGTTGAGTAGAGTGTAGCCGTCAAAGCTGGAATCAGTAGCACTCAGGTGAGAAGAACGGGAAGCAGATATACCCAGTCCGCTGGCAGTGTCCTACGGGGACCAGCCTATCTGGCTGCCACCCCTGAATGTTTGCAACCACGGCCGAGCTAGGCAGGCGCAATTGTGCAGCAATGCAAACTGCATAACCTGGCCAAATTTCACGGGTGTACAAGAAACCACGGGGGATTTACAAGGAGATGTTCACCAGGAACAGCCGGAGGTCTGCCGGCAGCAAGATTCCGGAATTCTTCCTGAGAAGCCTTGAAAGCAGTGAAACGCTGCTATGTTGCAATAACTCAGAACCTCATTCTGAGTGTTCCCGGCAGAGGTCATTCGGCTGAACACAACCGTGGACTAATTAGAGCCAGATGTAGGCAGGGCCGTCCATAGTGCTGGATGGACAGTGGTGGCGTGCCATACAACTGAGCTCTAGTTCTCAACACTGTCACAAAGTGCCATAAATTGAGGTTCAACTTACTGCTCCGGTTGAGTAGAGTGTAGCCGTCAAACCTGGAATCAGTAGCACTCAGGTGAGACGAACGGGAAGCAGATATACCCAGTCCGCTGGCAGTGTCCTACGGGGACCAGCCTGTATGGCTGCCACGACTGAATGTTTGCAACCGCGGCAGAGCTAGGCAGGCGGAATTGTGCAGCAATGCCAACTGCATAACCTGGCCAAATTCCACGGGTGTACAAGAAACCACGGGGGATTTACAAGGAGATGTTCACCCAGAACGGCCTGAGGCCTGCCGGCAGCAAGATTCCGGAATTCTTCCTGAGAAGCCTTGAAAGCAGTGAAACGCTCCTATGTTGCAATAACTCAGAACCTCATTCTCAGTGTTCCTGGCAGAGGTCATTCGGCTGAACACAACCGTGGACTAATTAGAGCCAGCTGTAGGCAGTGCCGTCCATAGTGCTTGATGGACAGTGGTGGCGTGCCAAACAACTTAGCTCTAGTTCTCAACAGTTTCACAAAGTGCCCTAAGTTGAGGTTCAACTTACTGCTCCGGTTCAATAGAGTGTAGCCGTCAAAGCTGGATTCAGTAGCACTCAGGTGAGAAGAACGGGAAGCAGATATACCCAGTCCACTGGCAGAGTCCAACGGGGACCAGCCTATCTGGCTGCCACGCCTGAAGGTTTGCAACCGCGGCCAAGCTAGGCAGGCCCAATTGTGCAGCAATGCAAATTGCATAACCTGGCCAAATTTCACGGGTGTACAAGAAACCAAGGGGGATTTACAAGGAGATATTCACCCGGAACAGCCTGAGGCCTGCCGGCAGCAAGATTCCGTAATTCTTCTTGAGAAGCCTTGAAAGTAGTCAAAAGCTCCTATGTTGCAATAACTCAGAACCTCATTCTGAGTGTTCCCGGCAGAGGTCATTCGGCTGAACACAACCGTGGACTAATTAGAGCCAGATGTAGGCAGTGCTGTCTATAGTGCTGGATGGACAGTGGTGGCGTGCCAAACAACTGAGCTCTATTTCTCAACAGTTTCACAAAGTGCCATAAGTTGAGGTTCAACTTACTACTCCGGTTGAGTAGAGTGTAGCCGTCAAAGCTGGAATCAGTAGCACTCAGGTGAGAAGAACGGGAAGCAGATATACCCATTCCGCTGGCCCTGTCCTACGGGGACCAGACTGTCTGGCTGCCACGCCTGAATGTTTGCAACCGCGGCCGAGCTCGGCAGGCACAATTGTGCAGCAATACAAATTGCATAAACTGGCCAAATTCAACGGGTGTACAAGAAACCACGGGGGATTTACAAGGAGATGTTCTCCCGGATCAGCCGGAGGCCTGCCGGCAGCAAGATTCCGGAATTCTTCCTGAGAAGCCTTGAAAGCAGTGAAACGCTACTATGTTGCAATAACTCAGAACCTCTTTCTGAGTGTTCCCGGCAGAGGTCATACGGATGAACACAACCGTGGACTAATTAGAGCCAGATGTAGGCAGTGCCGTCCATAGTGCTGGATGGACAGTCGTGGCGTGCCAAACAACTGAACTCTAGTTCTCTACAGTATCACAAAGTGCCATAAGTTGAGGTTCAACTTACTACTCCGGTTGAGTAAAGTGTAGCCGTGAAAGCTGGAATCAGTAGCACTCAGTTGGGAAGAACGGAAAGCAGATATACCCAGTCCGCTGGCAGAGTCCTTCGGGGACCAGACTATCTGGCTACCACGCCTGAATGTTTGCAACCGCGGCCGAGCTATGCAGGCGCAATTGTGCAGCAATGCAAACTGCATAACCTGGCCATATTTCACGGGTGTACAAGAAACCAGGGGGGATTTACAAGGAGATGTTCACCCGGAACAGCCGGAGGCCTGCCTGTCAGCAAGATTCCGGAATTCTTCCTGAGAAGCCTTGAAAGCAGTGAAATGCTCCTATGTTGCAATAACTCAGAACCTCATTCTGAGTGTTCCCGGCAGAGGTCATTCGGCTGAACACAACCGTGGACTAATTAGAACCAGATGTAGGCAGTGCGGTCCATAGTGCTGGATGGACAGTGGTGGCGTGCCAAACAACTGAGCTCTAGTTCTCCACAGTTTCACAAAGTGCCATAAGTTGAGGTTCAACTTACTGCTACGGTTGAGTAGAGTGTAGCCATCAAAGCTGGAATCAGTAGCACTCAGGTGAGAAGAACGGAAAGCAGATATACCCAGTCCGCTGGCAAGTACTACGGGGACCAGGCTATCTGGCTGCCACGCCGGAATGTTTGCAACCGCGGCAGAGAAAGGCAGGCGCAATTGTGCAGCAATGCAAACTGCATAACCTGGCCAAATTTCACGGGTGTACAAGAAACCACGGGGGATTTACAAGGAGATGTTCACCCGGAACAGCCGGAGGCATGCCGGCAGCAAGATTCCGGAATTCTTCCTGAGAAGCCTTGAAAGCAGGGGAACGCTCCTATGTTCCAATAACTCAGAACCTCATTCTGAGTGTTCCCGGTAGAGGTCATTCGACTGAACACAACCGTGGACTAATTAGAGCCAGATGTAGGCAGTGCCGTCCATAGTGCTAGATGGACAGTGGTGTTGTGCCAAAAACTGAGCTCTAGTTCTCAACACTTTCCCAAAATTGCCATTAGTTGAGGTTCAACTTACTGCTCCGGTTGAGTAGAGTGTAGCCGTCAAAGCTGGAATCAGTAGCACTCAGTTGAGAAGAACGGGAAGCAGATATACCCAGTCCGCTGGCAGTGTCCTATGGGGACCAGCCTATCTGGCTGCCACGCCTGAAAGTTTGCAACCGCGGCCGAGCTAGGCAGGCGCAATTGTGCAGCAATGCAAACTGCATAACCTGGCCAAATTTCACGGGTGTACAAGAAACCACGTGGGATTTACAAGGAGATGTTCACCCGGAACAGCCGGAGGCCTGCCGGCAGCAAGATTCCGGAATTCTTCCTGAGAAGCCTTGAAAGCAGTGAAACGCTCCTATGTTGCAATAACTCAGAACCTCATTCTGAGTGTTCCCGGCAGAGGTCATTCGGCTGAACACAACCGTGGACTAATTAGAGCCAGATGTAGGCAGTGCCGTCCATAGTGCTGGATGGACAGTGGTGGCGTGCCAAACAACTGAGCTCTAGTTCTCCACAGTTTCACAAAGTGCCATAAGTTGAGGTTCAACTTACTGCTCCGGTTTAGTAGAGTGTAGCCGTCAAAGCTGGAATCAGTAGCACTCAGGTGAGAAGAACGGAAAGCAGATATACACAGTCCGCTGGCAGAGTCCTACGGGGACCAGGCTATCTGGCTGCCACGCCGGAATGTTTGCAACCGCGGCAGAGATAGGCAGGCGCAATTGTGCAGCAATGAAAACTGCATAACCTGGCCAAATTTCACGGATGTACAAGAAACCACGTGGGATTTACAAGGAAATATTCACCCTGAACATCCGGAGGCCTGCCGGCAGCAAGATTCCGGAATTCTTCCTGAGAAGCCTTAAAAGCAGTGAAACGCTCCTATGTTGCAATAACTCAGCACGTCATTCGGAGTGTTCCCGGCAGAGGTCATTCGGCTGAACACAACCGTGGACTAATTAGAGCCAGATGTAGACAGTGCCGTCCATAGTGCTGGATGGACAGTTGTCGCGTGCCAAACAAGTGAGCTCTATTTCTCCAAACTTTAACAGAGTGCCATAAGTAGAGGTTCAATTTACTGCTTCGTTTGAGTAGAGTGTAGCCGTCAAAGCGGGAATCAGTAGCACTCAGGTGAGAAGAATGGGAAGGAGATAAACCCAGTCCGCCAGCAGTGTCCTACCGGGACCAGCCTCTCTGGCTGCCACGCCTGAATATTTGCAACCGAGGCAGAGCTCGCCAGGCGGAATTGTGCAGCAATGCAAACTGCATAACCTGGCCAAATTTCACGGGTGTACAAGTAACCACCGGGGATGTACAAGGAGATGTTCCACCGGAACAGCCAGAGGCCTGCTGGCAGCAAGATTCCGGAATCCTTCCTAAGAAGCCTTGAAAGCAGTGAAACGCTCCTATGTTGAAATAACTCAGAAACTCATTCTGAGTGTTCCCGGCAGAGGTCATTCGGCTGAACTCATCCGTGGACTAATTAGAGCCAGATGTAGGCAGTGGACTAATTAGACCCAGATGTAGGCAATGGACTAATTAGAGCCAGATATAGTCAGTGTTTTCGATTGGAAAACAACTGAGCTTTAGTTCTCCAAACTTTCACAAAGTGCCATAAGTTGAGGTTCAACTTACTCCTCCGATTCAGTAGAGTATACCCGTCAAAGCTGGAATCAGTAGCACACAGGTGAGAAGAAGGGGAAGCAGGTAGACCAAGTCCGCTGGCAGTGTCCTACAAGAACCTGCCTTACTGGCTGCCACGCCTGAATGTTTGTAACCGCGGCAGAGCTATGCAGGCGGAATTGTGCAGCAATGCAAACTGCATAACCTGGCCAATTTTCACGGGTGCACAAGAAACCACGGGTGATTTACAAGGGGATTTCCCTCGGAACATCCGGAGGCCTGCCGGCAGCAAGATTCCGGAATTCTTCCTGTGAAACCTTGATAGCAGTGAAACGCTCCTAGGTTGCAATAACTCAGAACCTCATTCTGAGTGTTCCCGGCAGAGATCATTCAGCTGAACACAACTGTGGACTAATTAGAGCCAGATATAGGCAATGCCTTCCATAGTGCTGGATGGACTTCGGTGGCGTGCCAAACACCGGAGATCTAGTTCACAACACTTTCACAACGTACCATAAGTTGAGGTTCAAGTTACTGCTCCGGTTGAGAAGAGTGTAGCCGACAAAGCTGGAATGAATAGCACTCATGTGAGAAGAACGGGAAGCAGATATACCCAGTCCGCTGGCAGTGTCCTACAGGGACCAGCCTATCTGGCTGCCACGCCTGAATGATTGCAAACGCGGCAGATCTAGGCCAGCGCAATTGTGCAGCAAGGCAAACTGCATAATCAGGCCAAATTTCACGGGTGTACAAGAAAACACGGGGGATTTACAAGGGGATTTCCCTCAGAACATCCGGAGGCCTGCCGGCAGCAAGATTCCGGAATTCTTCCTGTGAAACCTTGAAAGCAGTGAAACGCTCCTAGGTTGCAATAACTCAGAACCTCATTCTGAGTGTTCCTGGCAGAGATCATTCAGCTGAACACAACTGTGGACTAATTAGAGCCAGATATAGGCAATGCCTTCCATAGTGCTGGATGGACATTGGTGGGGTGCCAAACACCGGAGATCTAGTTCACAACACTTTCACAACGTACCATAAGTTGAGGTTGAAGTTACTGCTCCGGTTGAGAAGAGTGTAGCCGACAAAGCTGGAATGAATAGCACTCATGTGATAAGAACGGGAAGCAGATATACCCAGTCCGCTGGCAGTGTCCTACAGGGACCAGCCTATCTGGCTGCCACGCCTGAATGATTGCAAACGCGGCAGATCTAGGCCAGCGCAATTGTGCAGCAATGCAAACTGCATAATCTGGCCAAATTTCACGGGTGTACAAGAAAACACGGGGGATTTACAAGGGGATGTTCACCCGGAACAGCTAGAGGCACGTCGGCCGAAACATTCCTGAATTCTTCCTAAGAAGCCTTGGAAGCAGTGAAGTGCTCCTATTTTGCAATAACTCAGAACCTCATTCTCAGTGTTCCCCGCAGAGGTCATTTGGCTGAACACAACCTTGGACTAATTAGAGCCAGGAGTAAGCAGTGCTGTCCACAGTGCTGGAAGGACAGTGGTGGCGTGCCAAACAACTGAGCTCTAGTTCTCAACACTTTCACAAAGAGACATAAGTTGAGGTTCAACTTACTGCTCCGATTGAGTAGAGCGTAGCGGTCAAAGCTGGAATCAGTAGCACTCAGATGAGAAGAACGGGAAGCAGATAGACCCAGTCCGCTGGCAGTGTCCCACGGGGATCAGCCTATCTGGTTGCCACGCCTGAATGTTTGCAACCGCGGCCGAGCTAGGCAGGCGCAATTGTGCAGCAATGCAAACTGCATAACCTGGCCAAATTCCACGGTTCTACAAGAAACCACGGGGGATTTACAAGGACATGTTCACCCGGAACAGCCGGAGGCCTGCCGGCAGCAAGATTCCGGAATTCTTCCTGAGAAGCCTTGAAAGCAGTGAAACGCTCCTATGTTGCAATAACTCAGAACCTCATTCTGAGTGTTCCCGGCAGAGGTCATTCGGCTGAACACAACCGTGGACTAATTAGAGCCAGATGTAGGCAGTGCCGTCCATAGTGCTGGATGGACAGTGGTGGCGTGCCAAACAACTGAGCTCTAGTTCTCAACATGGCACAAAGTGCCATAAATTGAGGTTCAACTTACTGCTTCGGTTGAGTAGAGTGTAGCCGTCAAAGCTGGAATCAGTAGCACTCAGGTGAGACGAACAGGAAGCAGATATACCCAGTCCGCTGGCAGTGTCCTACAGGGACCAGCTTATCTGGCTGCCACGCCTGAATATTTGCAACCGCGGCAGCTAGGCAGGCGCAATTGTGCAGCAATGCAAACTGCACGACCTGGCCAAATTTCACGGGTGTACAAGAAACCACGGGGAATTTACACGGAGATGTTCTCACGGAACAGCCACAGGCCTGCCGGCAGCAAGATTCCGGAATTTTTCCTGAGAAGCCTTGAAAGCAGTGAAACGCTCCTATGTTGCAATAACTCAGAACCTCATTCTGAGTGTTCCTAGCAGAGGTCTTTCGGCTAAACACAACCGTGGACTAATTAGAGCCAGATGTAGGCAGTGCCGTCCATAGTGCTGGATGGACAGTGGTGGCGTGCCAAACAACTGAGCTCTAGTTCTCAACATGGCACAAAGTGCCATAAATTGAGGTTCAACTTACTGCTTCGGTTGAGTAGAGTGTAGCCGTCAAAGCTGGAATCAGTAGCACTCAGCTGAGAAGAACGGGAAGCAGATATACCCAGTCCGCTGGCAGAGTCCTACGGGGACCAGCCTATCTGGCTGCCACGCCGGAATGTTTGCAACCGCGGCCCAGCTCGGCTGGAACAATTGTGCAGCAATGCAAACTGCATAACCTGGCCAAATTTCACGGGTGTACAAGAACCACGGGGGATTTACAAGGAGATGTTAACCCGGAATAGCCGGAGGCCTGCTAGCAGCCAGATTCTGGAATTCTTCCTGAGGAGGCTTGAAATCAGTGAAACGCTCCTATGTTGCAATAACTCAGAACCTCATTCGGAGTGTTCCCGGCAGAGGTCATTCGGCTGAACACAACCGTGGACTAATTAGAGCCAGATGTAGGCAGTGCCGTCCATAGGGCTGGATGGACAGTGGTGGCGTGCCAAAAAACTGAGCTCTAGTTCTCAACACTTTCACAAAGTGCCATAAGTTGAGGTTCAACTTACTACTCCGGTTGAGTAGAGTGTAGCCGTCAAAGCTTTAATCGGTAGCACTCAGGT
This sequence comes from Dipodomys merriami, assembly GCF_024711535.1. NCBI lineage: Eukaryota > Metazoa > Chordata > Mammalia > Rodentia > Heteromyidae > Dipodomys > Dipodomys merriami. Next base: position 1,427,016 of record NW_027203860.1, read on the forward strand.
GAAAAGATCGGGAAGCAGATATACCCAGTCTGCTGGCAGTGTCCTACGGGGACCAGCCTATCTGGCTGCCACGCCTGAATATTTGCAACCGCGGCCGAGCTAGGCAGACGCAATTGTGCACCAATGCAAACTGCATAAACTGGCCAAATTTCACGGGTGTACAAGAAACCACGGGGAATTTACAAGGAGATGTTCACCCGGAACAGCCGGAGGCCTGCCGGCAGCAAGATTCCGGAATTCTTCCTGAGAAGCCTTGAAAGCAGTGAAACGCTGCTATGTTGCAATAACTCAGAACCTCATTCTGAGTGTTCACAGCAGAGGTCATTCGGCTGAACACAACCGTGGACTAATTAGAGCCAGATGTAGGCAGTGCCGTCCATAGTGCTGGATGGACAGTGGAGGCGTGCCATACAACTGAGCTCTAGTTCTCAACACTGTCACAAAATGCCATGAATTGAGGTTCAACTTACTGCTCCAGTTGAGTAGAGTGTAGCCGTCAAACCTGGAATCAGTAGCACTCAGGTGAGAAGAACGGGAAGCAGATATACCCAGGCTGCTTGCAGTGTCCTACGGGAACCAGCCTATCTTGCTGCCAGGCCTGAATGTTTGCAACCTCGGCCGAGCTAGGCAGGCGCAATTGTGCAGCAATTCAAACTGCATAATCTGGCCAAATTTCATGGGTGTACAAGAAACCACGGGGGATTTACAAGGAGATGTTCACCCGGAACAGCCGGAGGCCTGCCGGCAGCAAGATTCCAGAATTCTTCCTGAGAAGCCTTGAAAGCAGTGAAACGCTCCTATGTTGCAATAACTCAGAACCTCATTCTGAGTGTTCCCGGCAGAGGTCATTCGGCTGAACACAACCGTGCACTAATTAGAGCCAGATGTAGGCTCTGCTGTCCATAGTGCTGGATGGAATGTTGTGGCGTGCCAAACAACTGAGCTCTAGTTCTCAACACTTTCACAAATTGCCATAAGTTGAGGTTCAACTTACTGCTCCGGTTGTGTAGAGTGTAGCCGTCAAAGCTGGAATCAGTAGCACTCAGGTCAGAAGAACGGGAAGCAGATATACCCAGTCCGCTGGCAGTGTCCTACGGGGACCAGCCTATCTGGCTATCACGCCTGAATGTTTGCAACCACGGCTGAGGTAGGCAGGCACAATTGTGCAGCAATGCAAACTGCGTAACTTGACCAAATTTCACTTGTGACTAAGAAACCACGGGGGATTTTCAAGGAGATGTTCACCCGGAACAGCCGGAGGCCTGCCGGCAGCAAGATTCCGGAATTCTTCCTGTGAAGCTTTGAAAGCAGTGAAACGCTCCTATGTTGCAATAACTCAGAACCTCATTCTTAGTGTTCCCGGCAGAGGTCATTCGGCTGAACACAACCGTGGACTATTTAGAGCAAGATGTAGACAGTGCCGTCCATACTGCTGGATGGACATTGGTGGCTAGTCAAAAACTGCGCTCTAGTTCTCAGCGCTTTCAGAAAGTGCCATAAGTTGAGGTTCAACTTACTACTCCCCTTGAGTATAGTGTAGCCTTCAAAGCTGGAATCAGTAGCACTCAGGTGAGAAGAACGGGAAGCAGATATACCCAGTACGCCAGCCGTGTCCTACCGGGACCAGCCTCTCTGGCTTCCACCCCTGAATGTTTGCAAGCGTGGCAAAGCTAGGCAGGCGCAATTGTGCAGCAATGCAAACTTCATAACCTGGCCAAATTTCACCGGTGTACAAGAAACCACGGGGGATTTACAAGGAGATGTTCACCCGGAACAGCCGGAGGCCTGCCAGCAGCAAGATTCCTGAATTCTTTCTAAGAAGACTTGAACACAGTGAAACGCTCCTGTGTTGCAATAACTCAGCACGTCATTCGGAGTGTTCCCGGCAGAGGTCATTCGGCTGAACACAACCGTGGACTAATTAGAGCCAGATGTAGACAGTGCCGTCCATAGTGCTGAATGGACAGTTGTCGCGTGCCAAACAAGTGAGCTCTATTTCTCCAAACTTTAACAGAGTGCCATAAGTAGAGGTTCAATTTACTGCTTCGTTTGAGTAGAGTGTAGCCGTCAAAGCGGGAATCAGTAGCACTCAGGTGAGAAGAATGGGAAGGAGATAAACCCAGTCAGCCAGCAGTGTCCTACCGGGACCAGCCTCTCTGGCTGCCACGCCTGAATATTTGCAACCGAGGCATAGCTCGCCAGGCGGAATTGTGCAGCAATGCAAACTGCATAACCTGGCCAAATTTCACGGGTGTACAAGTAACCACCGGGGATGTACAAGGAGATGTTCCACCGGAACAGCCAGAGGCCTGCTGGCAGCAAGATTCCGGAATCCTTCCTAAGAAGCCTTGAAAGCAGTGAAACGCTCCTATGTTGAAATAACTCAGAAACTCATTCTGAGTGTTCCCGGCAGAGGTCATTCGGCTGAACTCATCCGTGGACTAATTAGAGCCAGATGTAGGCAGTGGACTAATTAGACCCAGATGTAGGCAATGGACTAATTAGAGCCAGATATAGTCAGTGTTTTCGATTGGAAAACAACTGAGCTTTAGTTCTCCAAACTTTCACAAAGTGCCATAAGTTGAGGTTCAACTTACTCCTCCGATTCAGTAGAGTATACCCGTCAAAGCTGGAATCAGTAGCACACAGGTGAGAAGAAGGGGAAGCAGGTAGACCAAGTCCGCTGGCAGTGTCCTACAAGAACCTGCCTTACTGGCTGCCACGCCTGAATGTTTGTAACCGCGGCAGAGCTATGCAGGCGGAATTGTGCAGCAATGCAAACTGCATAACCTGGCCAATTTTCACGGGTGCACAAGAAGCCACGGGTGATTTACAAGGGGATTTCCCTCGGAACATCCGGAGGCCTGCCGGCAGCAAGATTCCGGAATTCTTCCTGTGAAACCTTGATAGCAGTGAAACGCTCCTAGGTTGCAATAACTCAGAACCTCATTCTGAGTGTTCCCGGCAGAGATCATTCAGCTGAACACAACTGTGGACTAATTAGAGCCAGATATAGGCAATGCCTTCCATAGTGCTGGATGGACTTTGGTGGCGTGCCAAACACCGGAGATCTAGTTCACAACACTTTCACAACGTACCATAAGTTGAGGTTCAAGTTACTGCTCCGATTGAGAAGAGTGTAGCCGACAAAGCTGGAATGAATAGCACTCATGTGAGAAGAACGGGAAGCAGATATACCCAGTCCGCTGGCAGTGTCCTACAGGGACCAGCCTATCTGGCTGCCACGCCTGAATGATTGCAAACGCGGCAGATCTAGGCCAGCGCAATTGTGCAGCAAGGCAAACTGCATAATCAGGCCAAATTTCACGGGTGTACAAGAAAACACGGGGGATTTACAAGGGGATTTCCCTCGGAACATCCGGAGGCCTGCCGGCAGCAAGATTCCGGAATTCTTCCTGTGAAACCTTGAAAGCAGTGAAACGCTCCTAGGTTGCAATAACTCAGAACCTCATTCTGAGTGTTCCTGGCAGAGATCATTCAGCTGAACACAACTGTGGACTAATTAGAGCCAGATATAGGCAATGCCTTCCATAGTGCTGGATGGACATTGGTGGGGTGCCAAACACCGGAGATCTAGTTCACAACACTTTCACAACGTACCATAAGTTGAGGTTGAAGTTACTGCTCCGGTTGAGAAGAGTGTAGCCGACAAAGCTGGAATGAATAGCACTCATGTGATAAGAACGGGAAGCAGATATACCCAGTCCGCTGGCAGTGTCCTACAGGGACCAGCCTATCTGGCTGCCACGCCTGAATGATTGCAAACGCGGCAGATCTAGGCCAGCGCAATTGTGCAGCAATGCAAACTGCATAATCTGGCCAAATTTCACGGGTGTACAAGAAAACACGGGGGATTTACAAGGGGATGTTCACCCGGAACAGCTAGAGGCACGTCGGCCGAAACATTCCTGAATTCTTCCTAAGAAGCCTTGGAAGCAGTGAAGTGCTCCTATTTTGCAATAACTCAGAACCTCATTCTCAGTGTTCCCCGCAGAGGTCATTTGGCTGAACACAACCTTGGACTAATTAGAGCCAGGAGTAAGCAGTGCTGTCCACAGTGCTGGAAGGACAGTGGTGGCGTGCCAAACAACTGAGCTCTAGTTCTCAACACTTTCACAAAGAGACATAAGTTGAGGTTCAACTTACTGCTCCGATTGAGTAGAGCGTAGCGGTCAAAGCTGGAATCAGTAGCACTCAGATGAGAAGAACGGGAAGCAGATAGACCCAGTCCGCTGGCAGTGTCCCACGGGGATCAGCCTATCTGGTTGCCACGCCTGAATGTTTGCAACCGCGGCCGAGCTAGGCAGGCGCAATTGTGCAGCAATGCAAACTGCATAACCTGGCCAAATTCCACGGTTCTACAAGAAACCACGGGGGATTTACAAGGACATGTTCACCCGGAACAGCCGGAGGCCTGCCGGCAGCAAGATTCCGGAATTCTTCCTGAGAAGCCTTGAAAGCAGTGAAACGCTCCTATGTTGCAATAACTCAGAACCTCATTCTGAGTGTTCCCGGCAGAGGTCATTCGGCTGAACACAACCGTGGACTAATTAGAGCCAGATGTAGGCAGTGCCGTCCATAGTGCTGGATGGAGAGTGGTGGCGTGCCAAACAACTGAGCTCTAGTTCTCAACACTTTCACAAAGTGCCATGAGTTGAGGTTCAACTTACTGCTCTGGTTTAGTAGAGTGTAGCCTTCAAAGCTGGAATCAGTAGCACTCAGGTGAGAAGAACGGAAAGCAGATATACCCAGTCCGCTGGCAGAGTCCTACGGGGACCAGGCTATCTGGCTGCCACGCCTGAAAGTTTGCAACCGCGGCCGAGCTATGCAGGCGCAATTATGCAGCAATGCAAACTGCATAACCTGGCCAAATTTCACGGGTGTACAAGAAACCACCGGGGATTTACAAGGAGATGTTCACCCAGAACTGCCGGAGGCCTGCCGGCAGCAAGATTCCGGAATTCTTCCTGAGAAGCCTTCAAAGCAGTGAAACGCTCCTATGTTGCAATAACTCAGAACCTCATTCTGAGTGTTCCCGGCAGAGGTCATTCGGCTGAACACAACCGTGGACTAATTAGAGCCAGATGTAGGCAGTGCCGTCCATAGTGCTGGATGGACAGCGGTGGCGTGCCAAACAACTGAGCTCTAGTTCTCCACAGTTTCAGAAAAGGCCATAAGTTGAGTTTCAACTTACTGCGCCGGTTGATTAGAGTGTAGACATCAAAGCTGGAATCAGTAGCACTCAGGTGAGAAGAATGGGAAGCAGATATACCCAGTCCGCTGGCAGAGTCCTATGGGGACCAGCCTATCTGGCTGCCACGCCGGAATGTTTGCAACCGCGGTCGAGCTGGGCTGGCGCAATTGTGCAGCAATGCAAACTGTATAACCTGGCCAAATTTCACGGATGTACAAGAAACCACGGGGGATTTACAAGGAGATGTTCACCCGGAACAGCCGGAGGCCTGCTAGCAGCCAGATTCTGGAATTCTTCCTGAGAAGCCTTGAAAGCAGTGAAACGCTCCTATGTTGAAATAACTCAGAATCTCATTCGGAATGTTCCCGGCAGAGGTCATTCGGCTGAACACAACCGTGGACTAATTAGAGCCAGATGTAGGCACTGCAGTCCATAGGGCTGGATGGACAGTGGTGGCGTGCCAAACAACTGAGCTCTAGTTCTCAACACTTTCACAAAGTGCCATAAGGTGAGGTTCAACTTACTACTGCGGTTGAGTAGAGTGTAGCCGTCAAAGCTGGAATCAGTAGCACTCAGGTGAGAAGAACGGGAAGCAGATATACCCAGTCTGCTGGCAGTGTCCTACGGGGACGAGCCTATCTGGCTGCCACGCCTGAATGTTTGCTACCGTGGCCGAGCTAGGCAGGCCCAATTGTGCACCAATGCAAACTGCATAAACTGGCCAAATTTCACGGGTGTACAAGAAACCACGGGGGATTTACAAGGAGATGTTCTCCTGGAACAGCCGGAGGCCTGCCGGCAGCAACATTCCGGAATCCTTCCTAAGAAGCCTTGAAAGCAGTGAAACGCTCCTATGTTGCAACAACTCAGAACCTCATTCTGAGTGTTCCCGGTACAGGTCATTCGGCTGAACACAACCGTGGACTAATTAGAGCCAGATGTAGGCAGTGCTGTCCATAGTGCTCGATGGACAGTGGTGGCGAGCCAAACAACAGAGCTCTAGTTCTCAACACTTTCACATATTGCCATAAGGTGAGGTTCAACTTACTGCTCCGGTTGAGTAGAGTGTAGCCGTCAAAGCTGGAATCAGTAGCACTCAGGTGAGAAGAACGGGAAGCAGATAGACCCAGTCCGCTGGCAGTGTCTATGGGGACCAGCTTATCTGGCTGCCACGCCTGAATGTTTGCAACCGCGGCAGAGCTAGGCAGGCGAAATTGTGCAGCAATGCAAACTGCATAACCTGCCGAAATTTCACGAGTGTACAAGAAACCACCGGGGATTTTCAAGGAGATGTTCACCTGGAACAGCCGGAGGCTTGCGGGCAGCAACATTCCGGAATTCTTCCTAAGAAGCCTTGAAACAGAGAAACGCTCCTATATTGCAATAACTCAGAACCTCATTCTGAGTGTTACCGGCAGAGGTCATTCGGCTGAACACAACCGTGGAATAATTAGAGCCAGATGTAGACAGTGCCGTCCATACTGCTGGATGGACAGTGGTGGCTAGCCAAACAACTGGGCTCTCGTTCTCAGTACTTTCACAAAGTACCATAAGTTGAGGTTCAACTTACTGCTCCGGTGGAGTAGACTGTAGCCGTGAAAGCTGGAATCAGTAGCACTCAGGGGAGAAGAACGGAAGCAGATATACCCAGTCCGCTGGCAGTGTCCTACGGGGACCAGCCTATCTGGCTGCCACGCTTGAATGTTTGCAACCGAGACAGAGCAAGGCAGGCAAAATTGTGCCTCAATGCAAACTGCATAACCTGGCCAAATTTCACGGGTGTACAATAAACCACAAGGAAATACAAAGAGATGTTCACCCGGAAAAGCCGGAGGCCTGCCAGCAGCAAGATTCCGGAATTCTTCCTAAGAAGCCTTGAACGCAGTGAAACGCTCCTATGTTGCATTAACTCAGCACCTCATTCTGAGTGTTCCCGGCAGAGTTCATTCGGCTGAACACAACCGTGGACTAATTAGAGAAAGATGTAGGCAGTGTCGTCCATATTGCTGGATGGACAGTGGTGGCTTGCCAAATAACCTAGCTCTAGTTCTCAACACTTTCACAAAGTGCCATAAGTTGAAGTTCAACTTACTGCTACGGTTGAGTAGAGTGTAGCCGTCAAAGCTGGAATCAGTAGCACTCAGGTGAGAAGAACGGGAAGCAGATATACCCATTCCGCTGGCAGTGTCTTACGGGGACCAGCATATCTGGCTGCCACGCCTGAATGTTTGCAATCGCGGCAGAGCTTGGCAGGAACAATTGTGCAGCAATGCAAACTGCATAACCTGGCCAAATTTGAGGGATGTACAAGAAACCACGGGGGATTTACAAGGAGATGTTCACCCGGAAAGCCAGAGGGCTGCCGGCAGCAACATTCCGGAATCCTTCCTAAGAAGCCTTGAAAGCAGTGAAACTCTCCTATGTGGCAATAACTCAGAACCTCATTCTGAGTGTTCGCGGAGAGGTCATTCGGCTGAAATCAACCGTGGACTAATTAGAGCCAGATGTAGGCAGTGCCGTCCATAGTGCTGGATGGACAGTGGTGGCGTTCCAAACAACTGAGCTCTAGTTCTCAACACTTTCACAAAGTGCCATGAGTTGAGGTTCAACTTACTGCTCCGGTTGTGTAGAGTGTAGCCGTCAATGCTGGAATCCGTAGCACTCAGGTGAGAAGAACGGGAAGCAGATATACCCAGTCCGCTGGCAATGTCCTACGGGGACCAGCCTATCTGGTTGCCACGCCTGAATATTTGCAACCGCGGCAGAGCTAGGCAGGCGCAATTGTGCAGCAATACAAACTTCATAACCTGGAGAAATTTCACGTGTGTACAATAAAGCACGGGGGATTTACAAGGAGATGTTCACCCGGAACAGCGGGAGGCCAGCCGGCAGCAAGATTCCTGAATTCTTTCTAAGAAGCCTTGAACGCAGTGAAACGCTCCTGTGTTGCAATAACTCAGCACGTCATTCTGAGTGTTCCCGGCAGAGGTCATTAGGCTGAACTCAACCGTGGACTAATTAGAGCCAGATGTAGACAGTGCCGTCCATAGTGCTGGATGGACAGTGGTCGCGTGCCAAACAAGTGAGCTCTATTTCTCCAAACTTTAACAGAGTGCCATAAGTAGAGGTTCAACTTACGGCTCCGGTTGAGTAGAGTGTAGCCGACAAAGCTGGAATCAGTAGCACTCAGGTGAGAAGAATGGGAAGCAGATAAACTCAGTCCGCCAGCAGTGTCCTACCGGGACCAGCCTCTCTGGCTGCCACGCCTGAATATTTGCAACCGAGGCAGAGCTCGCCAGGCGGAATTGTGCAGCAAGGCAAACTGCATCACCTGGGCAAATTTCAAGGTTGTACAAGAAACCACGGGGGATTTACAAGGGGATGTTCACCCGGAACAGCCGGAGGCATGTCGGCTGAAACATTCCGGAATTCTTCCTAAGAAGCCTTGGAAGCAGTGAAGTGCTCCTATTTTGCAATAACTCAGAACCTAATTCTCAGTCTTCCCCGCAGAGGTCATTCGGCTGAACACAACCGTGGACTAATTAGAGCCAGATGTAGGCAGTGCCGTCCATAGTGCTGGATGGACTGTGGTGGCGTGCTAAACAACTGAGCTGTAGTTCTCAACATTTTCACAAAGTGCCATAAGTTGAGGTTCAACTTACTGCTCCGGGTGCGTAGAGTGTGGCCATCAAAGCTGGAATCAGTAGCACTCAGGTGAGAAGAACGGGAAGCACATGTACCCAGTGCGCTGGCAGTGTCCTACAGGGACCAGCCTATCTGGCTGTCACGCCTGATGTTTGCAACCGCAGCAGAACTAGGAAGGCGCAATTGTGCAGAAATGCAAACTGCATAACCTGGCCAAATTTCACGGGTGTACAAGAAACCAAGGGGGATTTACAAGGAGATGTTCACCCAGAACTACTGGAGGCATGCCGGCAGCAACATTCCGGAATCCTTCCTAAGAAGCATTGAAAGCAGTGAAACGCTCCTATGTTGCAATAACTCAGAACCTCATTCTGAGTGTTCCCGGCAGAGGTCATTCGGCTGAACACAACCGGGGACTACTTAGTGCCAGATGTAGGGAGTGCCGTCCATAGTGCTGGATGGACAGTGGTGGCGTGCCAAACAACTGAGCTATAGTTTTCAACACTTTCACAAAGCGCCATAAGTTGAGGTTCAACTTACTGCTCCGGTTGAGTAGAGTGTAGCCGTCAAAGGTGCAATCAGTAGCACTCAGGTGAGAAGAACGGGAAGTACATATATACAGTCCGCTTTCAGTGTCCTACGGGGACCAGCCTATCTGGCTGCCACGCCTGAATGTTTGCAACCCCGGCAGAGCTATGCAGGCCCAATAGTGCAGCAATACATACTGCATAACCTGGCTAAATTCCACGGGTGTACAAGAAATCACAGGGGATTTACAAGGAGATGTTCACATGGAACAGGCTGAAGCCTGCCGGCAGCTACATTCCGGAATCCTTCCAGAGAAGCCTTGAAAGCAGTGAAACTCTCCTATGTTGCAATAACTCAGAACCTCTTTCTGAGTGTTCCGGGCAGTGGTCATTCGGTGAACACAACCGTGGACTAATTAGAGCCAGATGTTGGCAGTGCTGTCCATAATGCTGGATGGACAGTGGTGGCGTGCCAAACAACTGCGCTCTAGTTCTCAACACTTTCACAAAGTGCCATGAGTTGTGGTTCAACTTACTGCTCCGGATGAGTAGAGTGTAGCCGTCAAAGTTGGAATCAGTAGATCTCAGGTGAGAAGATCGGGAAGGAGATATACCCAGTTCGCTGGCAGTGTCCTACTGGGACCAGCCTATCTGGCTGCTACGCCTGAATGTTTGCAACCCCGGCAGAGCTAGGCAGGCGCAATTGTGCAACAATGCAATAACCTGGCCAAATTTCACGGATGTACAAGAAACCACGGGAGATTTACAAGGAGATGTTCTCCCGGAACAGCCAGAGGCCTGCCCGCAGCAACATTGCGAAATCCTTCCTGAGAAGTCTTGAAAGCAGTGAAACTCTCCTATGTTGCAATAACTCAGAACCTCATTCTGAGTGTTCCTGGCAGAGGTCATTCAGCTGAACACAACCATGGACTAATTAGAACCAGATGGAGGCAGTGCCGTCCATAGTGCTGGATGGACAGTGGTGGCATGCAAAACAACTGAGCTCTAGTTCTCAACACTTTCACAAAGTTCTATAAGTTGAGGTTCAACTTACTGCTCTGGTTGAGTAGAGTGTAGCAGTCAAAGCTGGAATCAGTATCGCTCAGGTTTGAAGAACCGGAAGCAGATACACCCAGTTAGCTGGCAGTGTCCTACCGGGATCAGCCTATCTGGCTGCCACGCCTGAATGTTTGCCACCGTGGCAGAGCTAGGCCGGCGCAATTGTGCAGCAATGCAAACTGCATAACCTGGCCAAATTTCACGGGTGTACAAGAAACCACGGGGGATTTACAAGGAGATGTTCACCCGGAACAGCCGGAGGCCTGCCGGCAGCAACATTCCAGAATCCATCATGCGAAGTCTTGAAAGCAGTGAAACGCTCCTATGCTGCAATAACTCAGAACCTCATTCTGAGTGTTCCCGGCGGAGGTCATTCGGCTGAACCCAACCGTGGACTAATTAGAGCCAGATGTAGGCAGTGCTGTCCTTAGTGCTGGATGGACAGTGGTGGCATGCCAAACAACTGAGCTCTAGTTCACAACACTTTCAAAAAGTGCCATAAGTTGAGGTTCAACTTACTGCTGCGGTTGAGTAGAGTGTAGCCGTCAAAGCAGGAATCAAGAGCACGCAGGTGAGAAGAATGGGAAGCAGATATTCCCAGTCCGCTTGCAGTGTCCTACTGGTTCCACCCTATCTGGCTGCCACGACTGAATGTTTGCAACCTCGCAGAGCTAGGCAGGCACAATTGTGCAGCAATGCAAACTGCTTAACCTGGCCAAAATTCACGGGTGTACAAGAAACCACGGGGGATTTACAAGGAGCTGTTCACCCGGAACAGCGGGAGGCCTGCCGGCAGCAACATTTCGGAATCCTTCCTAAGAAGCCTTGAAAGCAGTGAAATGCTCCTATGTTGCAATAACACAGAACCTCATTCTGAGTGTTCCCGGCAGAGGTCATTCGCCTGAACTCAATCGTGGATTAATAGAACCCGATGTAGGCAGTGTCGTCCATAATGCTGGATGGACACTGCCGGTTGAGTAGAGTTTAGCCTTCAAAGCTGGAATCAGTAGCACTCAGGTGAGAAGAACGGGAAGCAGATATACCAGGTCTGCTGGCAGGGTCCTAGGTGGACCAGCCTATCTGGCTGCCATGTCTGAATGTTTGCAACCGCTGCAGAGCTAGGCACGCGCATTTGTGCAGCAATGCAAACTGCATAACCTGTCCAAATTTCACGGGTGTACAATAAACCAAGGGGGATTTACAAGGAGATGTTCACCCAGAACAGCAGGAGGCCTGCCGGCAGCAACCTTCCAGAATCCTTCCTAAGAAGCCTTGAAAGCAGTGAAACGCTCCTATGTTGCAGGAACGCAGAACCTCATTCTGACTTTTCCCGGCAGAATTCATGCGGCTGAACACAACCGTCGATTAATAGAGCCAGATGTAGGCAGTGCCGTCCACAGTGCTGGATTGACAGTGGTGGCGTGCCAAACAACTGAGCTCTAGTTCTCAACACTTTCACAAAGTGCCATAAGTTGAGTTTCAACTTACTGCTCCGGTTTAGTAGAGTGTAGCCGTCAAAGCTGGAATCAGTAGCACTCATGTGAGAAGAACGGGAAGCAGATATACCCAGTTCGCTGGCAGTGTCCTACGGGGACCAGCCTATCTGGCTGCCACGCCTGAATGTTTGCAACCGCGGCAGAGATGGGCAGGCACAAATGTGCAGCAATGCAAACTGCATAACCTGGCAAAAATTCACGGGTGTAAAATAAACCTCGGGGGATTTACAAGGAGATGTTCACCCAGAACAGCCGGAGGCCTGCCGGCAGCAACATTCCGGAATCCTTCCTAAGAAGCCTTGAAAGCAGTGAAGCGCTCCTATGTTGCAACAACTCAGAACCTCATTCTGATTGTTCCCGGCAGAGGTCATTCGGCTGATCACAACCGTGGACTAATTATTGCCAGATGTAGGCAGTGCCGTCCATGGTGCTGTAAGGACAGTGGTGGCGTGAGAAACAACTGAGCTCTAGTTCTCCACACTTTCATAATCTACCATAAGTTGAGGTTCAAGTTACTGCTCCGGTTGAGAAGAGTGTAGCCAACTCAGCTGGAATCAATAGCACTCATGTGAGAAGAACGGGAAGCAGATATACCCAGTCCGCTGGCAGTGTCCTACTGGGACCAGCCTATATGGCTGCCACGCCTGAATGATTGCAAACGCGGCAGATTTAGGCAAGCGCAATTGTGCAGCAATGCAAACTGCATAACCTGGCCAAATTTCACGGGTGTACAAGAAACCACGGGGGATTTACAAGGAGATGTTCACCCAGAACAGCCGGAGGCCTGTGGGCCAAAACATTCCGGAATTCTTCCTAAGAAGCCTTGGAAGCAGTGAAGTGCTCCTATTTTGCAATAACTCAGAACCTCATTCTCAGTGTTCCCCGCAGAGGTCATTCGGCTGAACTCAACCGTGGATTAATAGAGCCAGATGAAGGCAGGGGCGTCCATGGTGCTGGATGGACAGTGGTAGCGTGCCAAACAACTGAGCTCTAGTTCTCAACACTTTCACAAAGTGCCATAAGTTGAGGTTCAACTTACTGCTCCGATTTAGTAGAGTGTAGCCATTAAAGCTGGAATCAGTAGCACTCAGGTTAGAAGAACGGGAGTCAGATATAGCCAGTCCTCTGACAGTGTCCTACGGGACCAGCCTATCTGGCTGCCAAGCCTGAATGTTTGCAAACGCGGCAGAGCTAGGCAGGCGCCATTTTGCAGCAATGCAAACTGTATAACCTGGCCAAATTTCACGGCTGTACAAGAAACCACGGGGGATTTACAAGGAGATGTTCACCCGGAACAGCCAGAGGCTTGCCACCAGTAAGATTCCGGAATTCTTCCTGTGAAGCCTTGAAAAAAGTGAAACGCTCCTATGTGGCAATAACTCAGAACCTCATTCTGAGTGTTCCCGGCAGAGGTCATTTGGCTGTCGACAACTGTGGACTAATTAGAGCCAGATGTAGGCAGTGCCGTACATAGTGCTGGATGGACACTGCCAGTTTAGTAGAGTGTAGCCATCAAAGCTGGAATCAGTATCACTGAGGTGAGAAGAACGGGAAGCTGATATAAGCAATCCGCTGGCAGTGTCCTAAGGGGACCCGTAAATCTGGCTGCCACGCCTGAATGTTTGCAACCGCGGCAGAGCTAGGCAGGCGCAATTGTGCAGCAATGCAAACTGCATAACCTGGAAAAATTTCACGGGTGTACAAGAAACCACGCGGGATTTACAAGGAGATGTTCCCCTGGAACAGCCAGAGGACTGGCGGCATCAACATTCCGGAATCCTTCCTAAGAAGCCTTGGAAGCAGTAATACGCTCCTATGTTGCAATAACTCAGAACCTCATTCTGAGTGTTCCCGGCAGAGGTCATTCGGCTGAACACAACCGTGAACTTATTAGAGCCAGATGTAGGCAGTACCGTCCATAGTGCTGGATGGACAGTGGTGGCGTGCCAAACAACTGAGCTCTAGTTCTCAAAACTTTTACAAATTGCCATAGGTTGAGGTTCAACTTACTTTTCTGGTTGAGTAGAGTGTAGCCGTCAAAGCTGGAATCAGTAGCACTCAGGTGAGAAGAATGGGAAGCAGATAGACCCAGTCCGCTGGCAGAGTCCTACGGGGACCCCCCTATTTGCCTGTCACGCCTGAATGTTTGCCACTGCGGCAGAGCTAGGCAGGCGCAATAGTGCAGCCATGCAAACTGCATAACCTGGCCAAATTTCACGGGTGTACAAGAAACCACGGGGGATTTACAAGGAGATGTTCACCCGGAACAGCCTGTGGCCTGCCGGAAGCAATATTCCGGAATCCTTCCGAAGAAGCCTTGAAAGCAGTGAATCGCTCCTATGTTGCAATAACTCAGAACCTCATTCTGAGTGTTCCCAGCAGAGGTCATTCGGTTGAACACAACAGTGGACTAATTAGAGCCAGATGTAGGTAGTGCCGTCTATAGTGCTGGATGGACAGTGTTGGCGTGCCAAACAACGGAGCTCTAGTTCTCAACACTTTCACAAAGTGCCATAAGTTGAGTTTCAACTTACTGCTCCGGTTGAGGAGAGTGTAGTCCTCAAAGCTGGAAGCAGTAGCACTCATGTGAGAAGAACGTGAAGCCAATAGACCGAGTCTACTGGCAGCGTCCTATGGGGACCAGCCTATCTGGCTGCTACGCCTGAATGTTTGCAACCGCGGCAGAGCTAGGCAGGCGCAATTGTGCAGCAATGCAAACTGCATAACCTGGCCAAATTTCACGGGTGTACAAGAAAACACGGGGGACTTGCAAGGGGATGTTCAGCCGGAACAGCCGGAGGCATGTCGGCCGAAACATTCCGGAATTCTTCCTAAGAAGCCTTGGAAGCAGTGAAGTGCTCCTATTTTGTAATAACTCAGAACCTCATTCTCAGTTTTCCCCACAGAGCTCATTTGGCTGAACACAACCGTGGACTAATTAGAGCCAGATGTAAGCAGTGCTGTCCACAGCGCTTGAAGGACAGTGGTGGCGGCCAAACAACTGAGCTCTAGTTCTCAACACTTTCACAAAGAGCCATAAGTTGAGGTTCAACTTACTGCTCCGATTGAGTAGAGTCTAGCCGTCAAAGCTGGAATCAGTAGCACTCAGGTTAGAAGAACGGGAAGTACATATATACAGTCCGCTCGCAGTGTCCTAAGGGGACCAGCCTATCTGGCTGCCACGCTTGAATGTTTGTAACCGCGGCAGAGCTAGGCAGGCGCAATAGTGCAGCAATGCAAACTACATAACCTGGCTAAATTCCATGGGTGTACAAGAAACCACGGGGGATTTAAAAGGAGATGTTCATCCGGAACACCCGGAGGCCCGCCAGCAGCAAGATTTAGGAAGTCTTCCTGTGAAGCCTTGAAAGCAGTGAAATGCTCCTATGTTGCAATATCTCAGCACCTCATTCTGAGTGTTCCCGGCAGAGGTCATTCGGCTGAACACAACTGTGGACTAATTAGAGCCAGATGTAGGCAGTGCCGTCCATAGTGATGGATGGACTGTGGAGGCATGCCAAACAACTGAGCTCTAGTTCTCCACACTTTCACAACGTACCATAAGTTGAGGTTCAAGTTACTGCTCCGGTTGAGAAGAGTGTAGCCTACAAAGCTGGAATCAATAGCACTCAGGTGAGAAGAACGGGAAGCAGATATACCCAGTCTGCTGGCATTGTCCTACGTGGACCAGCCTATCTGGTTGCCACGCCTGAATGTTTGCAACCGCGGCAGAGCAAGGCAGTCACAATTGCGCAGCAATGCAAACTGCATAACCTGGCCAAATTTCAAGGGTGTACAAGAAACCACGGGGGATTTACAAGGAGATGTTCACCCGGAACAGCCGGAGGCCTGCCGGCAGCAACATTCCGGATTCTTCCCAAGAAGCCTTGAAAGCAGTGAAACGCTCCTATGTTGCAATAACTTAGAACCTCATTCTGAGTGTTCCCGGCAGAGGTCATTCGGCTCAACACAACCGTGGACGAATTAGAGTAAGATGTAGTCATTGCCTTCCACAGTGCTGGATGGACTGTGGTGGCGTGCCAAACAACTGAGCTCTTGTTCTCAACACTTATACAAAGTTGAGGTTCAACTTACGGCTCCGGTTGAGTAGAGTGTAGACGACAAAGCTGGAATCAGTAGCATTCAGGTGCGAAGAACGGGAAGCAGATAAACCCAGTCCGCTGGCAGTGTCCTAAGGGGACCAGCCTTTCTGGTTGCCACGCCTGAATGATTGCAAACGTGGCAGAGCTAGGCAGGCGCAATTGTGCAGCAATGCAAATTGCATAACCTGGCCAAATTTCACGGGCGTACAAGAAACCACGGGGGATTTACAAGGAGATCTTCACCCAGAATTGCCGGAGGACTGCCGGGAGCAATATTCCGAAATTTTTCCTAAGAAGGCTTGAAAGCAGTGAAACGCTCCTATTTGCAATTACTCAGAATCTCATTCTGAGTGTTCCCGGCAGAGGTCATTCGGCTGAACACAACTGTGGACTAATTAGAGCCAGATGTAGGCAGTGCCGTCCATAGTGCTGGATGGACTGTGGTGGCATGCCAAACAACTGAGCTCTAGTTCTCCACACTTTCACAAAGTACCATAAGTTGAGGTTCAACTTACTGCTCCAATTGGGTAGAGTGTAGTCGTCCAAGCTGGAATCAGTAGCACTCAAGTGAGAAGAACCGGAAGCAGATATACCCAGTCCGCTGGCAGTGTCTTCAGTGGTCTAGCCTATCTGGCTGCCACGACTGAATTTTTGCAACCGCAGCAGAGCTAGGCAGGCGCAATTGTGTAGCAAAGCAAACTGCATAACCTGGCCAAATTTCACGGGTGTACAAGAAACTTCGGGGGATTTACAAGGAGATGTTCACCCGCAATAGCCGGAGGACTACCGGCAGTAAGATTCCGGAATTCTTCCTAAGAAGCCTTGAAAGCAGTGAAACGCACCTATGTTGCAATAACTGAGAACCTCATCCTGAGTGTTCCCGGCAGAGGTCATTCGGCTGAACACAACCGTGGACTAATTAGAGCCAGCTTTATGCAGCTCCGTCCATACTGCTGGATGGACAGTTGTGGCGTGCCAAACAACTGAGCTCTAGTTCTCAACACTTTCACAAAGTGCCATAAGTTGAGGTTAAACTTACTGCTCCGGTTGAGTAGAGTGTAGCCATCAAAGCTGGAATCAGGAGCACTCAGGTGAGAAGAACGGGAAGCAGATATTCCCAGTATGCTGGCAGTGTCCTACGGGGACCAGCCAATCTGGCTGCCACGCCTGAACGTTTGCAACCGCGGCAGAGCTACACAGGCGCAACAGTGCAGCAATGCAAACTGCATAACCTGGCCAAATTTCACGGATGTACAAGAAAATTTGGGGGATTTACAAGGATTTGTTCACCCGCAATAGCCGGAGGCCTACCGGCAGTAAGATTCCGGAATTCTTCCTAAGAAGCCTTAAAAACAGTGAAACGCTCCTATGTTGCAATAACTCAGAACCTCATTCTGAGTGTTCCCGGCAGAGGTCATTCGGCTGACCACAACCGTGGACTAATTAGAGCCAGATGTAGGCAGTGGACTAATTTGAGCCACATGTAGGCAATGGACTAATTAGAGGCAGATATAGGCAGTGTTTTCGATTGGAAAACAACTGAGCTTTATTTCTCCAAATTTTCACAAAGTGCCATAAGTTGAGGTTCAACTTACTGCTCCGGTTGAGTAGAGTGTAGCCTTCAAAGGTGGAATCAGTAGCACTCAGGTGAGAAGAATGGGAAGCAGATATACCCAGTCCGCTGGCAGTGTCCTACGGGGACCAGCCTATCTGGCTGCCACGCCTGAATGTTTGCAACCGCGGCAGAGCTAGGCAGGCGCAATTGTGCAGCAATGCAAACTGCATTACCTGGCCAAATTTCACGGGTGTCCAAGAAACCACGGGGGATTCACAAGGAGATCTTCATCTGGAAGAGCCGGAGGTCTGGTGGCAGCAATATTCCGGAATCCTTCCGAAGAAGCCTTGAAAGCAGTGAATCGCTCCTATGTTGCAATAACTCAGAACCTCATTCTGAGTGTTCCCAGCAGAGGTCATTCGGCTGAACACAACAGTGGACTAATTAGAGCCAGATGTAGGCATTGCCATCCATAGTGCCAGATGGACAGTGGTGGCGTGCCAAACAACTGAGATCTAATTCTCAACATTTTCACAAAGTGCCATAAGTTGAGGTTCAACTTACTGCTCCCGTTGAGTAGTGTGTAGCCGTCAAAGCTGGAATCAGTAACACTCAGGTGAGAACGGGAAGCAGGTTGACCCAGTCCGCTGGCAGTGTCCTACAGGGAGCAGCATATCTGGCTGCCTCGCCTGAATGTTTGCAACCGCGGCAGGGGTAGGCAGGTACAATTGTGCAGCAATTCAAACCGTATAACCTGGCCAAATTTCAGGGGTGACCAAGAAACCACGGGGGATTTTCAAGGAGATGTTCACCCGGAACAGCAGGAGGCCTGCCGGAAGCAAGATTTCGGAATTTTTCCTGTGAAGCCTTGAAACCAGTGAAACACTCCTATGTTGCAATAACTCAGAACCTCATTCTGAGTGTTCCCGGCAGAGGTCATTCGGCTGAACACAACCGGGGACTAATTAGAGCCAGATGTAGACAGTTCCGTCCATAGTGCTGGATGAACAGTGGTGGCGTGCCAAAAACTGAGCTCTAGTTCTCAACACTTTCACAAAGGGCCATAAGTTGAGGTTCAAATTACTGCTCCAGTTTAGTAGAGTGTAGCCCTCAAAGCTGGAATCAGTAGCACTCAGGTCAGAAGAACGGGAAGCAGATATACCCAGTCCGCTGCAAGTGTCTTACGGGGACCAGCCTATTTGGCTGCCACGCCTGAATGTTTGGAACCGCGGCAGAGTTAGGCAGGCACAATTGTGCAGCAATACAAACTCCATAACCTGGCCAAATTTCACGGGTGTACAAGAAACCACCGGGGATTTACAAGGAGATGTTCACCCGGAACAGCCGGAGGCCTGCCGGCAGCAAGATTCCGGAATTCTTCCTGTGAAGCCTTGAAAACAGTGAAACGCTCCTATGTTGCAATAACTCAGAAGCTCATTCTGAGTGTTCCCGGCAGAGGTCATTCAGCTGAACACAACCGTGGACTAATTAGAGCCAGATGTAGGCAGTGCCGTCCATAGTGCTGGATGGACAGTGGTGGCGTGCGAAACAACTGAGCTCAAGTTCTAAACACTCTCACAAAGTGCAATATGTTGAGGTTCAACCTACTGCTGCGGTTGAGTAGAGTGTAGCCGTCGAAGCTGGAATCAGTAGCACTCAGGAGAGAAGAACTGAAAGCAGATATACACAGTCCGCTGGCAGTGTCCTACGGGGACCGGCCTATCTGGCTGCAACGCCTGAATGTTTGCAACCGAGGCAGAGCTAGGGAGGCAGAATTGAGCAGCAATGCAAACTGCATAACCTGGCCAAATTTCACGGGTGTACAAAAAGCTTGGGGGATTTACAAGGAGATGTTCATCCGGAACAGCTGGAGTCCTGCCGGCAGCAAGATTCGGGAATCCTTACGAAGGAGCCTTGAAAGCAGTGAAGCGCTCCTATGTACCAATAACTCAGAACCTCATTCTGAGTGTTCCCAGCAGACGTCATTCGGCTGAATACAACCGTGGACTAATTGGAGCCAGATGTAGGCAGTGCCGTCCATAGTGCTGGGTGGACAGTGGTGGCGTGCCAAACAACTGAGCTCTAGTTCTCAACACTTTCACAAAGTGCCATAAGTTGAGGTTCAACTTACTGCTCCGGTTGACTAGAGTGTAGCCATCAAAGCTGGAATCAGTAGCACTCAGTTGAGAAGAACGGAATGCAGATATACCCAGTCCGCTGGCAGTGTCCTACGGGGACCAGACTATCTGGCTGCCAGACCTGAATGTTTGCAACCGCGGCAGAGCTATGCAGGCGCAATTGTGCGGTAATGCAAACTGCATAACCTGGCCAAATTTCACGGGTGTACAAGAAACCACTGGGGATTTACAAGGAGATGTTCACCTGGAACAGCCGGAGGCCTGCCGGTAGCAAGGTTCCGGAATTCTTCATTAGAAGCCTTGAAAGCAGTGAAACGCTCCTATGTTGCAATAACTCAGAACCCCATTCTTAGTGTTCCCGGCAGAGGTTATTCGGCTGAACACAACCGTGGACTAACTAGAGCCAGATGTAGGCAGTGCCGTCCATAGTGCTGGATTTACAGTGGTGGCGTGCCAAACAACTGAGCTCTAGTTCTCAACACTTTCACAAAGTGCCATAAGTTGAGGTTCAACTTACTGCTCCGGTTGAGTAGAGTGTAGTCGTCAAAGCTGGAATCAGTAGCACTCTGGTGAGAAGAACGGGAAGCAGATAGACCGAGTCCTCTGGCAGTGTCCTGCGGGGACCAGCCTATCTGGCTGCCACGCCTGAATGTTTGCATCCGAGGCAGAGCTAGGCAGGCGCAATTGTGCAGCAATGCAAACTGCATAACCTGGCCAAATTTCACGGGAGTACAAGAAACCACGGGGGATTTACAAGGAGATGTTCACCCGGAACAGACTGAGGCCCCCTGGCAGCAAGATTCCAGAATCCTTCCTAAGAAGCTTCGATAGCAGTGAAACGCTCCTATGTTGTCATAACTCAGAACCTCATTCTGTGTGTTCCCGGCAGATGTCATTCGGCTGAACTCAACCGTGGATTAATAGAGCCAGATGAAGGCAGGGGCGTCGATGGTGCTGGACGGACAGTGGTAGCCTGCCAAACAACTGAGCTCTAGTTCTCAACACTTTCACAAAGTGCCATAAGTTGAGGTTCAACATACTGCTCCGGTTTAGTAGAGTGTAGTCATCAAAGCTGGAATCAGTAGCACTCAGGTTAGAAGAACGGGAATCAGATATACCCAGTCCGCTGGCAGTGTTCTACGGGGACCAGCCTATATGGCTGCCACGCCTGAATGATTGCAAACGCGGCAGATTTAGGCAAGCGCAATTGTGCAGCAATGCAAACTGCATAACCTGGCCAAATTTCACGGGAGTACAAGAAACCACGGGGGATTTACAAGGAGATATTCACCCGGAACAGCCGGAGGCCTGCCGGGAGCAACATTCCAAAAATCTTCCTAAGGAGCCTTGAAAGCAGTGAAACGCTCCTATGTTGCAAAAACTCAGAACCTCATTCTGAGTGTTCCTGGCAGAGGTCATTCGGCTGAACACAATCGTGCACTAATTAGAGCCAGATGTAGGCAGTGCGGTAAATAGTGCTCAAAGAACAGTGGTGGCGAGCCAAACAACTGAGCTCTAGTTCTCAACACTTTCACAAATTGCCATAAGGTGAGGTTCAACTTACTGCTTCGTTTGAGTAGAGTGTAGCCGTAAAACCTGGAATCAGTAGCACTCAGGTGAGAAGAACGGGAAGCAGATATACCCAGTCCTCTGGCAGTGTCCTACGGGGACCATCCTATCTGGCTGCCACGCCTGAAAGTTTGCTAACGCGGCAGAGCTAGGCAGGCGCAATTGTGCAGCAATGCAAACTGCATAACCTGGCCCAATTCCACGGGTGTACAAGAAATCATGGGGGATTTACAAGGAGGTGTTCACCCGGAATATCCGGAGGCTTGCCGGCAGCAAGATTCCGGAATTCTTCCTAAGAAGCCTTGAAAGCATTGAAACGCTCCTATGTTGCAATAACTTAGAACCTCATTCTGAGTGTTCCCGGCTGAGGTCATTCGGCTGAACACAACCGTGGACTAATTAGAGCCAGATGTAGGCAGTGCCTTCCATAGTGCTGGATGGACTGTGGTGGCGTGCTAAACAACTGAGCTCTAGTTCTCATCACTTATACAAAGTGCCATAAGTTGAGGTTCAACTTACGGCTCCGGTTGAGTAGAGTGTATCCGACAAAGCTGGAATCAGTAGCACTCAGGTGAGAAGAACGGGAAGCAGATATACCTAGTCCGCTGGCAGTGTCCTACTGGGACCAGCCTACCTGGCTGCCTCACCTGAATATTTGCAACCGCGACAGAGCTAATAAGGCGCAATTGTGCAGCAAGGCAAACTGCATAACCTGGCCAAATTTCACGGGTGTACAAGAAACCACGGGGGATTTACAAGGAGTTGTTCACCCGGAATAGCCGGAGGCTTACCGGCAGCAAGATTCCGGCATCCTTCCTAAGAAGCCTTGAAAGCAGTGAAACGCTCCTATGTTGCAATCACTCAGAACCTCATTCTGAGTGTTCCCGGCAGAGGTCATTCGGCTGAACACAACCGTGGACTAATTAGAGCCAGATGTAGGCAGTGTCGTCCATAGTGCTGGATGGACTGTGGTGGCATGCCAAACAACTGAGCTGTAGTTCTCCACACTTTCACAACGTAACATAAGTTGCGGTTCAATTTACTGCTCAGGTTGAGAAGAGTGTAGCCGACAAAGCTGGAATCAATAGCACTCAGGTGAGAAGAACGGGAAGCAGATATACCCAGTCCGCTGGCAGTGTCCTACGGGGACCAGCCTATCTGGCTGCCACGCCTGAATGATTGCAAACGCGGAAGATCTAGGCAAGAGCAATTGTGCAGCAATGCAAACTGCATAACCTGGCCAAATTTCACGGGTATACAAGAAACCACGGGCGATTTACAAGGGGATTTTCACCCGGAACAACCCCAGGCATTTCGGCCGAAACATTCCGGAATTCTTCCTAAGAAGCTTGGAAGCAGTGAAGTGCTCCTATTTTGCAATAACTCAGAACCTCATTCTCAGTGTTCCCCACAGAGGTCATTTGGCTGAACACAACCGTGGAATAATTAGTGCCAGATGTAAGCAGTGCTGTCCACAGTGTGGAAGGACAGTGGTGGCGTGCCAAACAACTGAGCTCTAGTTCTCAACACTTTCAGAAAGAGCCATAAGTTGAGGTTCAAATTACTGCTTCGGTTGAGTAGAGTGTAGCCGTCAAAGCTGGAATCAGTAGCACTCAGGTGAGAAGAACGTGATGCAGATATACCCAGTCCGCTGGCAGTGTCCCACGGCCATCAGACTATCTGGCTGCCACGCCTGAATGTTTGCAACCGTGGCAGAGCTAGGCAGGTGCAATTGTGCAGCAATGCAAAATGCATAACCTGGCCAAATTTCAAAGGTGTACAAGAAACCACGGGGGATTTACAAGGAGATGTTCACCCGGAACAGCCGGAGGCCTGCCGGCAGCAAGATTCTGGAATTCTTCCTAAGAAGCCTTGAAAGCAGTGAAACGCTCCTATATGGCAATAACTGAGAACCTCATTCTGAGTGTTCCCGGCAGAGGTCATTCGGTTGAACACAACCATGGACTTATTAGAGCCAGATGTAGGCGGTGACGTCCATAGTGCTCGATCGAGAGTGTTGGCCTGCCAAACAACTGAGCTCTAGTTCTCAACACTTTCACAAAGTGCCATAAGTTGAGGTTCTACTTACTGCGCCGGTTCAGTAGAGTGTAGCCGTCAAAGCTGAAATCAGTAGCACTCAGGTGAGAAGAATGGGAAGCAGATATACCCAGTCCGCTAGCAGTGTCCTACGGGGACCAGCCTACCTGGCTGCCACACCTGAATATTTGCAACTGCGGCAGAGCTAGTTAGGGGCAATTGTGCAGCAATGCAAACTGCATAACCTGGCCAAATTTCACGGGTGTACAGAAACCACAGGGGATTTAAAAGAAGGTGTTCACACGGAATAGCCGGAGGCTTGCCGGCAGCAAGATTCCAGAATTCTTCCTAAGAAGCCTTGAAAGTAGTGAAACGCTCCTATGTTGAAATAAGTCAGAACCTCATTCTGAGTGTTCCCGGCAGAGGTCATTCGGCTAAACACAACCGTGGACTAATTAGAGCCAGATGTAAGCAGTGTCGTCCACAGTGCTGGATGGACAGTGGTGGCGTACCAAACAACTGAGCTCTAGTTCTCAACACTTTCACAAAGTGCCATAAGTTGAGGTTCTACTTTCTACGCCGGTTGAGTAGAGTATAGCCGTCAAAGCTGAAATCAGTAACACTCAGGTGAGAAGAACGGGAAGCAGATATACCCAGTCCGCTGGCAGTGTCCTACGGGGACCAGCCTACCTGGCTGCCGCACCTGAATATTTGCAATCGCGGCAGAGCTAGTCAGGCGCAATTGAGCAGCAATGCAAACTGCATAACCTGGCCAAATTTCACGGGTGTACAAGAAACCACGGGGGATTTACAAGGAGATGTTCACCCGGAACAGCCGGAGGCCTGCCGGCAGCAACATTCCGGAATTCTTCCTAAGAAGCCTTGAAAGCAGTGAAACGCTCCTATGTTGCAATAACTCAGACCTTCATTCTGAGTGTTCCCAGCAGAGGTCATTCGGCTGAACACAACCGTGGACTAATTAGAGCCAGATGTAGGCTCTGCTGTCCATAGTGCTGGATGGACTGTTGTGTCGTGCCAAACAACTGAGCTCTAGTTCTCAACACTTTCACAAAGTGCCATAAGTTGAGGTTCAACTTACTGCTCCGGTTGAGTAGAGTGTAGCCGTCAAAGCTGGAATCAGTAGCACTCAGTTCAGAACAACGGGAAGCACATAGACCCATTCCGCTGGCAGTGCACTACAGGAACCAGCCTATCTGGCTGCCACGCCTGAATGTTTGCAACCGTGGCAGAGCTAGGCTGGCGCAATTGTGCAGCCGTGCAAACTGCATAACCTGGCCAAATTTCACGAGTGTACAAGAAACCACGGGGGATTTACAAGGAGATGTTCACCCGGAACAGCCGGAGGCCTGCAGACAGCAAGATTCCGGAATTCTTCCTGTGAAGCCTTGAAAGCAGTGAAACGCTCCTATTTTGCAATAACTGAGAATCTCATTTTGAGTGTTCCTGGAAGAGGTCATTCGGCTGAACACAACCATGGACTACTTAGAGCCAGATGTAGGCAGTGCCGTCCATAGGGCTGGATGGACAGTAGTGGCATGACAAACAACTGAGCTCTAGTTCTCAACACTATCACAAAGTGCCATAAGTTGTGGTTCAACTTATTGCTCCGGTTGAGTAGAGTGTAGGCAACAATGCTGGAATCAGTAGCACTCAGGTGAGAAGAACGGGAAGCAGATAGACCCAGTCCGCTGGCAGTGTCCTACGGGGACCAGCCTATCTGGCTGCCAAGCCTGAATGTTTGCAAGCGCGGCAGAGCTAGGCAGGCGCAATTGTGCAGCAATGCAAACTGCATAACCTGGCCAAATTTCATGGGTGTACAAGAAACCACTGGGGATTTACAAGTATCTGTTCACCAGGAACAGCCGGAGGCCTGCCGGCAGCAACATTCCGGAATTCTTCCTAAGAAGCCGTGAAAGCAGTGAAACGCTCCTATGTTGCGATAACTCAGAACCTCATTCTGAGTGTTCCCGGAAGAGGTCATTCTGCTGAACATAAACGTGGAAAAATTAGAGCCAGATGTAGGCAGTTCCGTGCATAGTGCAGGATGGAAAGTGGTCGCGTGCCAAACAACTGAGCTCTAGTTCTCAACACTTTCACAAAGTGCAATAAGTTGAGGTTCAACATACTGCTCCGGGTGAGTAGAGTGTAGCCGTCAAAGCTGGAATCAGTAGCACTCAGGTGAGAACGGGAAGCAGATATACCCAGTCTGCTGGCAGTGTCCTACGGGGTCCAGCCTATCTGGCTGCCAAGCCTGAATGTTTGCAACCGCGGCAGAGCTAGGCAGGCGCAATTGTGCAGCAATGCAAACTGCATAAGCTGGCCAAATTTCACGGGTGTACAAGAAAGCATGGGGGGCTTACAAGGAGATGTTCACCCGGGACATCCGGAGGCCTGCCGGCCGCAAGATTCCGGAATCTTTCCTGAGAAGCCTAGAAAGCAGTGAAAGGCTCCTATGTTGCAATAAATCAGAACCTCATTCTCAGTGTTCCCGGCAGACCTCATTCGGCTGAACACAACCGTGGACTAATTAGAGCCAGATGTAGGCAGTGCCGTCCATAGTACTGGATGGAGAGTGGTGGCGTGCCAAACACCTGAGATCTAGTTCTCAACCCTTTCACAAAGTGCCATAAGTTGAGGTTCAACCTACTACTCCGGTTGAGTAGAGTGTAGCCGTCAAACCTCGAATCAGTAGCACTCAGGTGAGAAGAATGGGAAGCAGATATACCCAGTCCGCTGGCAGTGTCCTACCGGGACCAGCCTATCTGGCTGCCACGCCTGAATGTTTGCAACCGTGGCAGGGGTAGGCAGGCGCAATTGTGTAGCAATGCAAACTGAATAACCTCCCCCAATTTCAGGGGTGTACAAGAAACCACGGGGGATTTACAAGGACATGTTTACCCGGAACAGCCGGAGGCCTGCCGGCAGCAACATTCCAGAATCCATCCTGAGAAGCCTTGAAAGCAGTGAAACGCTCCTATGTTGCAATAACTCAGAACGTCATTCTTAGTGTTTCCGGCAGAGGTCATTCGGCTGAACACAACCGTGGACTAATTAGAGCCAGATGTAGGCAGTGCTGTCCATAGTACTGGATGGACAGTGGTGGCGTGCCAAACAACTGAGCTCTAGTTCTCAACACTTTCACAAAGTGCCATAAGTTGAGGTTCAACTTACTGCTACGGTTGAGTAGAGTGTAGCCGTCAACGCAGGAATCAGTAGCACTCAGGTGAGAAGAACGGGAAGCAGATATACCCAGTCCGCTTGCAGTGTCCTACTGGGTCCAGCCTATCTGGCTGCCACGACTGAATGTTTGCAACCTCGGCAGAGCTAGGCAGGCACAATTGTGCAGCAATGCAAACTGCATAACCTGGCCAAAATTCACGGGTGTACAAGAAACCACGGGGGATTTCCAAGGAGATATTCACCCGGAACAGCCCGAGGCCTGCCGGCAGCAACATTTCGGAATCCTTCCTAAGAAGCCTTGAAAGCAGTGAAACGCTCCTATGTTGCAATAACACAGAAACTCATTCTGATTGTTCCCGGCAGAGGTAATTCGGCTGAACTAAACCGTGGATTAATAGAGCCCGATGTAGGCAGTGCCGTCCATAGTGCTGGATGGACACTGCCGGTTGAGTAGAGTTTAGCCTTCAAAGCTGGAATCAGTCCCACTCAGGTGAGAAGAATGGGAAGCAGATATACCAGGTCTGCTTGCCGTGTCCTACTGGGTCCAGCCTATCTGGCTGCCACGTCTGAATGTTTACAACCCCGGCAGAGCTAGGCAGGCGCATTTGTGCAGCAATGCAAACTGCATAACCAGTCCAAATTTCACTGGTGTACAAGAAACCACGTGGGATTTACAAGGAGATGTTCACCCGGAACAGCAGGAGGCCTGCCCGCAGCAACCTTCCAGAATCCTTCCTAAGAAGCCTTGAAAGCAGTGAAACAATCCTATGTTGCAGGAACGCAGAACCTCATTCTGAGTTTTCCCGGCAGATGTCATGGGGATGAACACAACCGTGGATTAATAGAGCCAGATGTAGGCAGTGCCATCCACAGTGCTGGATTGACAGTGGTGGCGTGCCAAACAACTGAGCTCTAGTTCTCAACACTTTCACAAAGTGCCATAAGCTGAGTTTCAACTTACTGCTCCGGTTGAGTAGAGTGTAGCCGTCAAAGCTGGAATCAGTAGCACTCAGGTGAGAAGAACGGGAAGCAGATATACCCAGTCCGCTGGCAGCGTCCTACGGGGACCAGCCTATCTGGCTGCCACGCCTGAATGTTTGCAACCGCGGCAGAGCTAGGCAGGCAAAATTGTGCAGCAATGCAAACTGCATAACCTGGCAAAAATTCACGGGTGTAAAATAAACCACTGGGGATTTACACGGATATGTTCACCCAGAACAGCCGGAGTCCTGCTGGCAGCAAGATTCCGGAATTCATCCTAAGAAGCCGTGAAAGCAGTGAAACGCTCCTATGTTGCAATAACTCAGAACCTCATTCTGAGTGTTCCAGGCAGAGGTCATTCGGCTGAACACAACCGTGGACAAATTAGAGCCAGATGTAGACAGTGCCATCCATAGTGCTGGATGGACAGTGGTCGCATGCCCAACATCTTAGTTCTAGTTCTCAACAGTTTCAGAAAGTGCCCTAAGTTGAGGTTCAACTTACTGCTGCGGTTCAGTAGAATATAGCCGTCAAAGCTGGAATCAGTAGCACACAGGTGAGAAGAACGGGAAGCAGATACACCCAGTCCGCTGGCAGTGTCCTATGGGGAGCAGCCTATCTGGCTGGAATGCCTGAATGTTTGCCACCGCAGCAAGGCTAGGCAGGCGCAATTGTGCAGCAAAGCAAACTGCATAACTTGGCCAAATTTCACGGGTGTACAAGAAACAACGGCGGATTTACAAGGAGATGTTCACCCTGAACAGCCGGAGGCCTACCAACAGCAAGATTCCAGAATCCTTCGCGAGAAGCCTTGAAAGCACTGAAACGCTCATATGTTACAATAACTCAGAACCTCATTCTGAGTGTTCCCAGCAGAGGTCATTCGGCTGAACTCATCCGTGGACTAATTAGAGCCAGATGTAAGCAGTGGATTAATTAGAGCCACATGTAGGCAATGGACTAATTAGAGCCAGATATAGGCAGTGTTTGCGATTGGAAAACAACTGAGCTTTAGTTCTCAAAACTTTCACAAAGTGCCATAAGTTGAGGTTCAACTTACTGCTCCGGTTGAGTAGAGTGTAGCCGTCAAAGGTGGAATTAGTAGCACTCAGGTGAGAAGGACGGGAAGCAGATATACCCAGTCCGCTGGCAGGTCCTACGGGGACCAGCATATCTGGCTGCCACGCCTGAATGTTTGCAACCGCGGCAGAGCAAGGCAGTCACAATTGTGCAGCAATTCAAACTGCATAACCTGGCCAAATTTCACGGGTGTACAAGAAACCACGGGGGATTTACAAGGAGATGTTCACCCGGAACAGCCGGAGGCCTGCCGGCAGCAACATTCTGGAATTCTTCCTAAGAAGCCTTGAAAGCAGTGAAACGCTCCTATGTTGCAATAACTCAGAACTTCATTCTGAGTGTTCCCGGCAGAGGTCATTCGGCTGAACACAACCGTGGACTAATTAGAGCCAGATGTAGGCTCTGCTGTCCATAGTGCTGGATGGACTGTTGTGGCGTGCCAAACAACTGAGCTCTAGTTCTCAACACTTTCAAAAAGTGCCATAAGTTGAGGTTCAACTTACTGCTCCGGTTGTGTAGAGTGTAGCAGTCAAAGCTGGAATCAGTAGCACTCAGGTGAGAAGAACGGGAAGCAGATATACCCAGTCCGCTGGCAGTGTCCTACGGGGAAAAGCCTAACTGGCTGATACGCCTGAATGTTTGCAACCGTGAAAGAGCTAGACAGTCGCAATTATGCAGCAATGCAAACTGCATAACCTGGCCAAATTTCACGGGTGTACAAAATACCAGGAGGAAATACAAGGAGATGTTCACCCGGAAGAGCCGGAGGCCTGCCGGCAGAAAGATTCCGGAATTCTTCCTAAGAAGCCTTGAACAAGTGAAACACTCCTATGTTGCAATAACTCAGCACCTCATTCTGAGTGTTCCCGGCAGAGGTCATTCGGCTGAACACAACCGTGGACTAATTAGAGCCAGATGTAGTCAGTGGCGTCCATGGTGCTGGATGGACAGTGGTAGTGTGCCAAACAACTGAGCTCTAGTTCTCCAAACTTTAACAGAGTGCCATAAGTTGAGGTTCAACTTACTGCTCCGGTTTAGTAGAGTGTAGCCATCAAAGGTGGAATCAGTAGCACTCAGGTTAGAAAAACGGGAATCAGATATACCCAGTCCGCTGACAGTGTCCTACGGGACCAGACTATCTGGCTGCCAAGCCTGAATGTTTGCAACCGCGGCAGAGCTAGGCAGGCGCAATTGTGCAGCAATGCAAACTGCATTACCTGGCCAAATTTCACGGGTGTACAGGAAACCAGGGGGATTTACTAGGAGATGTTCACCCGGAACAGCTGGAAGCCTTACTGCAGCAAGATTCCGGAATTCTTCCTAAGAAGTCGTGAAAGCAGTGAAACGCTCCTATGTTGCAATAACTCAGAACCTCATTCTGAGTGTTCCCGGCATAGGTCATTCAGCTGAACACAACCGTGGACGAATTAGAGCCAGAAGTAGGCAGTGCCGTCCATAGTGCTGGATGGAGAGTGCTGTCGTGCCAAACAAGTGAGCTCTAGTTCTCAACACTTTCACAAAATGCCATAAGTTGAGGTTCAACTTACTGCTCCGGTTGACTAGAGTGTAGCCGTCAAAGCTGGAATCAGTAGCACTAAGTTGACAAGAACGGAATGCAGATATACCCAGTCCGCTGGCAGTGTCCTACGGGGACCAGTCTATCTGGCTGCCAGACTTGAATGTTTGCAACCGCGGCAGAGCTACGCAGGCGCAATTGTGCGGTAATGCAAACTGCATAACCTGTCCAAATTTGACGGGTGTACAAGAAACCACGGGGGATTTACAAGGAGATGTTCACCCGGAACAGCCTGAGGCTTGCCACCAGTAAGATTCCGGAATTCTTCCTGTGAAGCCTTGAAAACAGTGAAACGCTCCTATGTGGCAATAAATCAGAACCTCATTCTGAGTGTTCCCGGCAGAGGACATTCGGGTGACGACAACCGTGGACTAATTAGAGCCAGATGTAGGCAGTGCCGTACATAGTGCTGGATGGACACTGCCGGTTTAGTAGAGTGTAGCCATGAAAGCCGGAATCAGTAGCACTGAGGTGAGAAGAACGGGAAGTTGATATATGCAATCCGCTGGCAGTGTCCTACGGGGACCAGTAAATCTGGCTGCCACGCCTGAATGTTTGCAATCGAGACAGAGCTAGGAAGGCGCAATTGTGTAGCAATGCAAACTGCATAACCCGGAAAAATTTCACGGGTGTACAAGAAACCACGCGGGATTTACAAGGAGATGTTCACCTGGAACAGCCGGAGGACTGGCGGCAGCAACATTCCGGAATCCTTCCTAAGAAGCCTTGAAAGCAGTAATACGCTCCTATGTTGCAAAAACTCAGAACCTCATTCTGAGTGTTCCAGGCAGAGGTCATTCGGCTGAACACAACAATGAACTTATTAGAGCCAGATGTAGGCAGTTCCGTCCATAGTGCTGGATGGACAGTGGTGGCGTGCCAAACAACTGAGCTCTAGTTCTCAAGACTTTTACAAATTGCCATGGGTTGGGGTTCAACTTACTTCGCTAGTTGAGTAGAGTGTAGCCGTCAAAGCTGGAATCAGTAACACTCAGGTGAGAAGAACGGGAAGCAGATAGACCCAGTCCGCTGGCAGAGTCCTACGGGGACCCGCCTATTTGCCTGTCACGCCTGAATGTTTGCCACTGCGTCAGAGCTAGACAGGCGCAATTGTGCAGCAATGCAAACTGCATAACCTGGCCAAATTTCACGGGTCTACAAGAAACCACAGGGGATTTACAAGGAGATGTTCACCCGGAACAGCCGGTGGCCTGCCGGCAGCAAGATTCCGGAATCCTTCCGAAGAAGCCTTGAAAGCAGTGAATCGCTCCTATGTTGCAATAACTCAGCACCTCATTCTGAGTGTTCCCGGCAGAGGTCATTCGTCTGAACACAACCGAGGACTAATTAGAGCCAGATGTATGCAGTGCCGTCCATAGTGCTGGATGGACAGTGGTGGCGTGTCAAACAACTGCGCTCTAGTTCTCAACACTTTCAGAAAGTGCCCTAAGTTGAGCTTCACCTTACTGCTCCGGTTGAGTAGAGTGTAGCCGTCAAAGCTGGAATCAGTAGCACTCAGGTGAGAAGAACCGGAATCAGATAGACCCAGTCCGCTGGGATTGTCCTATGGGGACCAGCCCATCTGGCTGCCACGCCTGAATGTTTGCAACCGTGGCAGAGCCAGGCAGGCGCAATTGTGCAGCAGTGCAAACTGCATAAACTGGCCAAATTTCACGGGTGTAGAAGAAACCACGGGGGATGTACAAGGAGATGTTCACCTGGAACAGCCAGAGGCCTGCCGGCAGCAATATTCCGGAATTCTTCCTAAGAAGCCTTGAAAGCAGTGAAACTCTCCTATGTTGCAATAACTCAGAACCTCATTCTGAGTGTTCCCCGCAGAGGTCATTCGGCTGAACTCATCCGTGGACTAATTAGAGCCAGATGTACGCAGTAGACTAATTAGAGCCAGATGTGGGCAATGGACTAATTAGAGCCAGATATAGGCAGTGTTTTCGATTGGAAAACAACTGAGCTTTAGTTCTCCAAACTTTCACAAATTGCCATAAGTTGAGGTTCAACTTACTGCTCCGGTTGAGTAGAGTGTACCCGTCAAAGCTGGAATCAGTAGCACTCAGTTGAGAAGAACGGGAAGTAGGTAGACCCAGTCCGCTGGCAGTGTCCTACGGGGACCAGCCTTTCTGGCTGCCACGCCTGAATATTTGTAACCACGGCAGAGCTATGCAGGCGGAATTGTGCAGCAATGCAAACTGCATAACCTGGCGAAATTTCACGGGTGTACAAGAAACCACGGAGGATTTACAAGGGGATTTCACCTGGAACAGGCGGAGGCCTTACGGCAGCAAGATTCCGGAATTCATCCTGTGAAACCTTGAAAGAAGTGAAACGCACCTAGTTTCCAATAACTAAGAACCTCATTCTGAGTGTTCCCGGCAGAGATCATTCGGCTGAACACAACTGTGGACTAATTAGAGCCAGATATAGGCAGTGCCGTACATAGTGCTGGATGGATATTGGTGGCGTGCCAAACACCTGAGATCTAGTTCACTACACTTTCACAAAGTGCCATACATTGAGGTTCTATTTACTGCTCCCGTTGAGTAGAGGGTAGCCGTCGAACCTCGAATCAGTAGCACTCAGGTGAGAAGAACGGAAAGCAGATATACCCAATTCCTGGCAGTGTCTTACGGGGACCAGCCTATCTGGCTGACACGCCTGAATGTTTGCAACCGCGGCAGGGGTACCCAGGCGAAATTGTGCAGCAATGCAAACTGAATAACCTCCCCAAATTTCAGGGGTGTACAAGAAACCACGGGGGATTTACAAGGAGATGTTCACCCTGAATCCCAGGAGGCCTGACGGCAGCAAGATTCTGGAATTCTTCCTAAGAAGCCTTGAAAGCAGTGAAACGCTCCTGTGTTGCAATATCTCAGAACCTCATTTTGACTGTTCCCGGCAGAGGTCATTCGGCTGAACACAACCGTGGACTAACTTTAGCCAGATGTAGGCAGTGCCGTCCATAGTGCTGGATGGACAGTCGTGGCGTGCCAAACAACTGAGCTCTAGTTCTCAACACTTGCACAAAATGCCATAATTTGAGGTTCAACTTACTGCTCCGGTTGAGTAGAGTGTAGCCCTCAAAGCTGGAATCAGTATCACTCAGGTGAGAAGAACGGGAAGCAGATATACCCAGTCTGCTGGCAGTGTCCTACGGGGACCAGCCTGTCTGGCTGCCATACCTGAATGTTTGCAACCCCGGCAGAGATAGGCAGTCGCAATTATGCAGCAATGCAAACTGCATAACTTGGCCAAATTTCACAGGTGGACAAGAAACCATGGGGGATTTACAAGGAGATGTTCACCCGGAACATCCGGAGGCCAGCCGGCAGCAAGATTCCGGAATCTTCCTAAGAAACCTTGAACGCAGTGAAACGCTCCTATGTTGCAATAACTCAGAACCTCATTTTTAGTGTTCCCGACAGAGGGCATTCGGCTCAACACAACCGAAGACTAATTAGAGCCAGATATAGGCAGTGCCGTCCATTGTGCTGGGGGGACAGTGGTCGCATGCTAAACAACTGAGCTCTAGTTCTCCAAACGTTCACAAAGTGCCATAAATTGAGGTTCAACTTACTGCTTCGGTTGAGTAGAGTGTAGCCCTCAAAGCTGGAATCAGTACCACTCAGGTGAGAAGAACGAGAAGCAGATATACCCACTCCGCTGGCAGTGTCCTACGTGGACCAGCCTATCTGGGTGCCAAGCCTGAATGTTTGCAACCGCGGCAGAGCTAGGCAGGCGCAATTGTGCAGCAATGCAAACTGCATAACCTGGCCAAATTTCAGGGGTGTACAAGAAACCACGGGGGATGTATAATTAGATGTTCACCGGGAACAGCCAGAGGCCTGACGGCAGTAAGATTCCGGAATTCTTCCTAAGAAGCCTTGAAAGCAGTGAAACGCTCCTATGTTGCAATAACTCAGAACCTCATTCTGAGTGTTCCCGGCAGAGGTCATTCGGCTGAACTCATCCGTGGATTAATTAGAGCCAGATGTAGGCAGTGGAGTAATTAGAGCCAGATGTAGGCAATGGACTAATTAGAGCCACATATAGGCAGTGTTTTCGATTGGAAAACAACTGAGCTTTAGTTCTCCAAATTTTCACAAAGTGCCATAAGTTGAGGTTCAACTTACTGGTCCGGTTGAGACGAGTGTAGCCATGAAAGCTGGAATCAGTAGCACTCAGGTGAGAAGAACTGGAAACAGATAGACCCAGTTTGCTGGAAGTGTCTTACGGGGACCAGCCTATCTGGCTGATATGCCTGAATGTTTGCAAGCGCGGCAGTGGTAGGAAGGTGCAATTGTGCAGCAATGCAAAGTGCGTAAGCGCCCCAAATTTCAGGGGTGTACAAGAAACAACGGGGGATTTACAAGGACATGATCACCCGGAACACCCGGAGGCCTACCTGTAGCAAGATTCCGGAATTCTTCCAGTGAAGCCTTGAAAGCTGTGAAACGCACCTATGTTGCAATAACTCAGAACCTCATTCTGAGTGTTCCCGGCACAGGTCATTGGGCTGAACACAACCGTGGACTAATGAGAGCCAGGTGTAGGCAGTGCCGTCCATACTGCTGGATGGACAGTGGTGGAGTGCCAAACAACTGAGCTCTAATTCTTAACACTTTCATAAAGTGCCATAAGTTGAGGTTCAACTTACTGCTCCGGTTGAGTAGAGTGTAGCCGTCAAAGCTGGAATCAGTAGCACTCAGGTGAGAAGAACGGGAAGCAGATATACCCAGTCTGCTGGCACTGTCCTACGGGGACCAGCCTATCTGGCTGCCACGCCTGAATGTTTGCAACTGCGGCAAAGATAGGCAGGCGCAATTGTGCAGCAATGCAAACTGCATAACCTGGCCAAATTTGACGAGTGTACAAGAAACCTCGGGGGATTTACAAATGATGTTCACCAGGAACAGTCGGAGGCCTGCCGGCAGCAACATTCCAGAATCCTTCCTAAGAAGCCTTGAAAGCAGTGAAACGCTCCTATGTTGCAATAACTCAGAACCTCACTCTGAGTGTTCCCGGCAGAGGTCATTCGGCTGAACACAACCGTGGACTAATTAGAGCCTGATGTATGCAGTGCCCTCCATAGTGCAGGATGGACAGTTGTGGTGTGCCAAACAACTGAGCTCTAGTTCTCAGCACTTTCACAAAGTGCCATAAGTTGAGGTTCAACTTACGGCTGCGGTTGAGTAGATTGTAGCCGTCAAAGCTGCAATCAGTAGCACTCAGGTGAGAAGAACGGGAAGCAGATATACCCAGTCCGCTGGCAATGTCTTACGGGGACCAGCCTATCTGGCTGTCACTCCTGAATGTTTGCAACCGCGGCAGAGCTAGGCAGGCGCAATTGTGCAGCAATGCAAACTGCATAACCTGGCCAAATTTCACGGGTGTACAAGAAACCACGGGGGATTTACAAGGAGATGTTCACCCGGAACATCCAGAGGCCTGCCGGCAGCTAGATTCCGGAATTCTTCCTAAGAAGCCTTGAAAGCAGTGAAACGTTCCTATGTTGCAATAACTCAGAACCTCATTCTGAGTGTTCCCGGCAGAGGTCATTAGGCTGAACTCATCTGTGGAATAATTAGAGCCAGATGTAGGCAGTGGAATAATTAGAGCCAGATGTAGGCAATGGACTAATTAGAGCCAGATATAGGCAGTGTTTTCGATTGGAAAACAACTGAGCTTTAGTTCTCCAAACTTTCACAAACTGCCATAAGTTGAGGTTCAACTTACTGCTCCGGTTGAGTAGTGTGTACCCGTCAAAGCTGGAATCAGTAGCCCTCAGGTGAGAAGAACGGAAAGCAGGTAGACCCAGTCCGCTGGCAGTGTCCTACGGGGACCAGCCTTTCTGGCTGCCACGCCTGAATGTTTGTAACCACGGCAGAGCTCTGCCGGCGCAATTGTGCAGCAATGCAAACTGCATCACCTGGCCAAATTTCACGGGTGTACAGGAAACCAAGGGGGATTTACAAGGGGATTCACTCGGAAGAGCCGGAGGCCTGCCGACAGCAAGATTCCGGAATTCTTCCTGTGAAACCTTGAAAGCAGTGAAATGCTCCCAGGTTGCAATAACTCAGAACCTCATTCTGAGTGTTCCCGGCAGAGATCATTCGGCTGAACACAACTGTTGACTAATTAGAGCCAGAAATAGGTAGTGCCGTCCACAGTGCTGGATGGATATTGTTGGCGTGCCAAACACCTGAGATCTAGTTCACAACACTTTCACAAAGTGCCATACGTTAGGTTCTACTTACTGCTCCGGTTGAGTAGAGTGTAGCCGTCAAAGCTGGAATCAGAACCACTCAGGTGAGAAGAACGGGAAGCAGATATACCCAGTCCGCTGGCAGTGTCCTACAGGGACCAGCCTATCTGGCTGCCACGCCTGAATGTTTGCAACCGCGGCAGGGGTAGGCAGGCGCAGTTGTGCAGCAATGCAAACTGAATAACCTCCCCAAATTTCAGGGGTGTACAAGAAACCACCGGGGATTTACAAGGAGATGTTCACCCTGAAGAGCAGGAGGCCTGCTGGCAGCAAGATTCTGGAATTCTTCCTAAGAAGCCTTGAAAGCAGTGAAACGCTCCTATGTTGCAATATCTCAGAACCTCATTCTGACTGTTCCCGGCAGAGGTCATTCAGCTGAACACAACTGTGGACTAACTGTAGCCAGATGGAGGCAGTGCCGTCCATAGTGCAGGATGGACTGTGGTGGTGT
The DNA here is from genome assembly GCF_024711535.1 of Dipodomys merriami. Classification (NCBI taxonomy): domain Eukaryota; kingdom Metazoa; phylum Chordata; class Mammalia; order Rodentia; family Heteromyidae; genus Dipodomys; species Dipodomys merriami. Next base: position 1,463,929 of record NW_027203860.1, read on the forward strand.
GCCAAACAACTGAGCTCTAGTTCTCAACACTTGCACAAAGTGCCATAAGTTGAGGTTCAACATACTGCTCCGGTTGAATAGAGTGTAGTCGTCAAAGCTGGAATCAGTATCACTCAGTTGAGAAGAACTGGAAGCAGATATACCCAGTCTGCTGGCAGTGCCCTACGGGGACCAGCCTATCTGGCTGCCATGCCTGAATGATTGCAACCGCGACAGAGCTAGACAGTCGAAATTATGCAGCAATGCAAACTGCATAACCTGGCCAAATTTCACGGTTGTATAAGAAACCAGGAGGAAATACAAGGAGATGTTCACCTGGAACAGCCGGAGGTCTGCCGGCAGCAAGATTCCAGAATTCTTCCTAAGAAACCTTGAACGCCGTGAAACACTCCTATATTGCAATAACTGAGAACATTATTGTGAGTGTTCCCAGCAGAGCTCATTCCGCTGAACACAACCGTGGACTAACTATAGCCAGATGTAGGCAGTGCCCTCCATAGTGCTTAATGGACAGTCGTGGCGTGCCAAACAACTGAGCTCTAGTTCTCAACACTTTCACAAAGTGCCATAAGTTGAGGTTCAACTTAGTGCTCTTGTTGAGCAGAGTGTAGCCGTCAAAGCTGGAATCAGTAGCACTCAGGTGAGAAGAACAGGAAGCAGATATACGCAGTACGCTGGCAGTGTCCTACGGGGACCAGCCTATCTGGCTGCTACGCATGAGTGTTTGCAATCTCGACAGAGCTTTGCAGGCGCAATTGGGCAGCAATGCATACTGCATAACCAGGCCAAATTTCACGTGTGTACAAGAAACCACGTGGGATTTACAAGGTGATGTTCACCTGCAACAGCCGGAGCCCTGCCCGCAGCAAGATTCCGGAATTCTTCCTGTGAAGCCTTGAAAGCAGTGAAACGCTCCTCTGTTGCAATAACTCAGAACCTCATTCTGAGTGTTCCAGGCAGAGGTCATTCGGCTGAACACAACCGTGGACTAATTAGAGACAGATGTAGGCAGTGCCGTCCATAGTGCTGGATGGACAGGGATCGCATGCCCAACAACTGTACTGTAGTTCTCAACACTTTCAGAAATTGCCCTAAGTTGAGGTTCAACTTACTGCTGCGGTTGAGTAGAGTGTAGCCGTCAAAGCTGGCATCAGTAGCACTCAGGTAAGAAGATCGGGAAGCAGATATACCCAGTCTGCTGACAGTGTCTTACCGGGAGCAGCCTATCTGGCTGCCACGCCTGAATGTGTGCAATCGCGGCAGAGCTTGGCCGGCGCAATTGTGCAGCAATGCAAACTGCATAACTTGGCCAAATTTGAGGGGTGTACAAGAAACCACGGGGGATTTACAAGGAGATGTTCACCCGGAACAGCCAGAGGCCTGCCGGCAGCAACATTCCGGAATCCTTCCTAAGAAGCCTTGAAAGCAGTGAAAGGCTCCTATGTGGCAATAACTCAGAACCTCATTGTGAATGTTCCAGGCAGAGGTCATTCGGCTGAACACAACCGTGGACTAATTAGAGCCTGATGTATGCAGTGCCGCCCATAGTTCAGGATGCACAGTGTTGGTGTGCCAAACAACTGAGATCTAGTTCTCAACACTTTCACAAAGTGCCATAAGTTGAGGATCAACTTACTGCTCCGGTTGAGCAGAGTGTAGCTGTCAAAGCTGGAATCAGTAGCACTCAGGTGAGAAGAATGGGAAGCAGATATACCCAGTCCGCTGGCAATGTCTTACGGGGACCAGCCTATCTGGATGCCACTCCTGAATGTTTGCAACCGCGGCAGAGCTAGGCAGGCGCAATTGTGCAGCAATGCAAACTGCAAAAACTGGACAAATTTCACGGGTGTAGAAGAAACAACGGGGGATTTACAAGGACATGTTCACCCGATACAGCCGGAGGCCTGCTGGCAGCAAAATTCCGGAATTCTTGCTAAGAAGCCTTGAAAGCAGTGAAACGCTCCTAGGTTGCAATAACTCAGAACCGCATTCTGAGTGTTCCGGGCAGAGGTCATTCGGCTGAACACAACTGTGGACTAATTAGAGCCAGATGTAGGCAGTGCCGTCCATAGTGCTGGATGGACAGTGGTGGCGTGCAAAATACCTGAGATCTAGTTCTCAACACTTTCACAAAGTGCCATAAGTTGAGCTTCAACCTACTGCTCTGGTTGAGTTGAGTGTAGCCGTCAATGCTGGAATCAGTAGCACTCAGGTGAAAAGAATGGGAAGCAGATATACCCTGTCCGCTGGCAGTGTCCTACGGGGACCAGCCTATCTGGCTGCCACGTCTGAATGTTTGCAACCATGGCAGGGGTAGGCAGGCGCAATTGTGTAGCAATGCAAACTGCATAACCTCCCCAAATTTCAGGGGTGTACAAGAAACCACGGGGGATATACTAGGACATGTTTACCCGGAACAGCTGGAGGCCTGCCGCCAGCAAGATTCCGGAATTCTTCCTAAGAAGCCTTGAAAGCAGTGAAACTCTCCTATGTTGGAATAACTCAGAACCTCATTCTGAGTGTTCCCGGCAGAGGTCATTCGGCTGAACACAACCTTGGACTAATTAGAACCAGATGTAGGCAGTTCCGTTCATAGTACTGGATGAACACTGGTCGCATGCCCAACAACTGAGCTGTAGTTCTCAACACTTTCAGAAAGTGCCGTAAATTGAGCTTCACCTTACTGCTCCGGTTGAGTAGATTGTAGCGGTCAAAGCTGGAATCATTAGCACTCAGGTGAGAAGAACGGGAAGCAGATATACCCAGTCCGCTGGCAGTGTCCTACAGGAACCAGTCTATCTGGCTGCCACGCATGAAAATTTGTAACCCGGGCAGAGCTAGGCAGGCGCAATTGTGCAGCAGTTCAAACTGCATAATCTGGCCAAATTTCACGGTTGTACAAGAAAACACGGGGGATGTACAAGGAGATGTTCACCCGGAACAGCCAGAGGCCTGCCGGCAGCAAGATTCCGGAATTCTTCCTAAGAAGCCTTGAAAGCAGTGAAACGCTCCTATGTTGCAATAGCTCAGAACCTCATTCTGAGTGTTCCCGGCAGAGGTCATTAGGCTTAACTCATCCGTGGAATAATTAGGGCCAGATGTAGGCAGTGGAATAATTAGAGCCAGATGTAGGCAATGGACTAATTAGAGCCAGATATAGGCAGAGTTTTCGATTGGAAAACAACTGAGCTATAGTTCTCCAAACTTTCACAAAGAGCCATAAGTTGAGGTTCAACTTACTGCTCCGTTTGAGTTGTGTGTACCCGTCAAAGCTGGAATCAGTAGCCCTCAGGTGAGAAGAACGGGAAGCAGGTAGAGCCAGTCCGCTGCCACGCCTGAATGTTTGTAACCACGGCAGAGCTATGCAGGCGCAATTGTGCAGCAATGCAAACTGCATAACCTGGCCAAATTTCACGGGTGTCCAAGAAACCACGGGGGATTTACACGGACATGTTCACCCGGAACAGCCGGAGGCCTGTTGGCAGCAAAATTCCGGAATTTTTCCTAAGAAGCCTTGAAAGCAGTGAAACGCTCCTATGTTGCAATAACTCAGAACCTCTTTCTGAGTGTTCCCGGCAGAGATCATTCGGCTGAACACAACTGTGGAGTAATTAGAGCCAGATGTAGGCAGTGCCGTCCATAGTGATGGATGGACAGTGGTGGCGTGCCAAACACCTGAGATCTAGTTCTCAACACTTTCACAAAGTGCCATAAGTTGAGGTTCAACTTACTGCTCCGGTTGAGTAGAGTGTAGCCGTCAAAGCTGGAATCAGTAGCACTCAGGTGAGAAGAACGGGAAGTAGATATATCCAGTCCGCTGGCAGTGTCCTACAGGGATGAGCCTATCTGGCTGCCAGGACTGAATGTTTGCAACCGCGGCAGAGCTAGGCAGGTGCAATTGTGCAGCAATGCAAACTGCAAAACCTGGCCAAATTTCAAGGGTGTACAAGAAACCACGGGAGATTTACAAGGAGATGTTCACCCGGAATAGCTGGAGGCCTGTTGGCAACAAGATTCCGGATTTCATCCTGTGAAGCCATGAAAGTAGTGAAACGCTCCTATGTTGCAATAACTCAGAACCTCATTCTGAGTGTTCCCGGCAGAGGTCATTCGGCTGATCACAACTGTGGACTAATTAGAGCCAGATGTAGGCAGTGCCGTCCATAGTGCTGGACGGACAGTTGTGTCGTGCCAAACAACTGAGCTCTAGTTCTCAACACTTTCTCAAAGTGCCGTAAGTTGAGGTTCAACTTACTGCTGTGGTTGAGTAGAGTGTAGGTGTCGAAGCTGGAATCAGTAGCACTCAGGTGAGAGAACGGGAAGCAGATATACCCAGTCTGCTGGCAGTGTCCTATGGGGACCAGCCTATCTGGCTGCCACGTCAGAATGTTTGCATCCACGGCAGAGCTAGGCAGGCACAATTGTGCAGCAATGCAAAGTGCAAAACCTGGCCAAATTTCACGGGTGTACAAGAAACCACGGGGGAGTTACATGGAGATGTTCACTCGGAACAGCCAGAGGCCTTCTGGCAGCAACATTCCGGAATTCTTCCTAAGAAGCCTTGAAAGTAGTTAAACGCTCCTATGTTGCAATAACTAAGGAACCTCATTCTGAGTGTTCCCGGCAGAGGTCATTCTGCTGAACATAACCGTGGACTAATTAGAGCCAGATGTAGGCAGTGCCGTCCATAGTGCTGGATGGACAGTGGTGGAGTGAAAAACAACTGAGGTCTAGTTCTCAACACTTTCACAAAGTGCCATAAGTTGAGGTTCAACTTACTGCTCCGGTTGAGTAGAGTGTAGCCGTCAAGGCTGGAATCAGTAGCACTCAGGTGAGAAGAACGGGAAGCAGATATACCCAGTCCGCTGGCAGTGTCCTAGGTGGACCAGCCTATCTGGCTGCCATGCCTGAATGTTTGCAACCACTTCAGAGCTAGGCAGGAACAATTGTGCAGCAATGCAAACTGCATAACCTGGCCAAATTTCACGGGTGTAGAAGAAACCACGGGGGACTTACATGGAGATGTTCACCCGAAACAGCCAGAGGCCTGCCGGCAGCAGCTTTCCGGAATACTTCCTAAGAAGCCTTGAAAGCAGTGAAATGCTCCTATGTGACAACAACTCAGAACCTCATTCTGAATGTTCCCGGCAGAGGTCATTCGGCTGAACTCATCCGTGGACTAATTAGAGCCAGATGTAGGCAGTGGACTAATTACAGATAGATGTAGGCAATGGACTAATTAGAGCCAGATATAGGCAGTGTTTTAATTGGAAAACAACTGAGCTTTAGTTCTCCAAATTTTCACAAAGTGCCATAATTTGAGGTTCAAGTTACTGCTCCGGTTGAGTAGAGTGTACCCGTCAAACCTGGAATCAGTAGCACTCAGGTGAGAAGAACGGGAAGCAGGTAGACCCAGTCCGCTGACAGTGTCCTACGGGGCCCAGCCTATCTGGCTGCTACGCCTGAATGTTTGCAATCTCGACAGAGCTTCGTAGGCGCAATTGTGCAGCAATTCATACTGCATAACCTGGCCAAATTTCACGTGGGTACAAGAAACCACGGGGGATTAACAAGGAGATGTTCACCCGGAACAGCCAGAGGCCTGCTGGCAGCAACATTCCGGAATCCTTCCTAAGAAGCCTTGAAAGCAGTGAAAGGCTCCTATGTGGCAATAACTCAGAACCTCATTCTGAGTGTTCCTGGCAGAGGTCATTCGGCTGAACACAACCGTGGACTAATTAGAGCCTGATGTATGCAGTTCCGTCCATAGTGCAGGATGGACAGTGTTGGTGTGCCAAACAACTGAGCTCTAGTTCTCAACACTTTCACAAAGTGCCTTAAGTTGAGGATCAACTTACTGCTCCGGTTGAGTAGATTGTAGCTATCATAGCTGGAATCAGTAGCACTCAGGTGAGAAGAACGGGAAGCAGATATACCCAGTCCGCTGGCAGTGTCCAAGGGGGACCAGCCTATCTGGCTGCCACGTCTAAATGTTTGCAACCGCGGCAGAGCTAGGCAGGCGCAATTGTGCAGCATTGCAAACTGCATAACCCGGCCTAATTTCACGGGTGTTCAAGAAATCACGGGGGATTTACAAGGAGAAGTTCACTCGGAACAGACGGAGGCCTGCCGGAAGCAATATTCCGGAATTCTTCCTGTGAAACCTTGAAAGCAGTGAAACGCTCCTATGTTGCAATAACTCAGAACCTCATTCTGAGTGTTCCCGGCAGAGGTCATTCAGCTGAACACAACCGTGGCCTAATAAGAGCCAGATGTAGGCCGTGCCGCCATATTGCTGGATGGACAATGGTGGCGTTCCATACAACTGAGCTCTAGTTTTCAACACTCACAAAGTGCCATAAGTTGAGGTTGAACTTACTGCTCTGGTTGAGTAGAGTGTAGCGGTCAAAGCAGGAATCAGTAGCACTCAGGTGAGAATATCGGGAAGCAGATATACCCAGTCTGCTGGCAGTGTCCTACGGGGACCAGTCTATCTGGCTGCCACGCCTGAATGTTTGCAATCGCGGCAGAGCTTGGCAGGCACAATTGTGCAACAATGCAAACTGCATAACCTGGCCATATTTTACGGGTGTACAAGAAACCACGGCAGATTTACAAGGAGATGTTCACCCGGAACAGCCAGAGGCCTGCCGGCAGCAACATTCTGGAATCCTTCCTAAGAAGCCTCGAAAGCAGTGAAACGCTCCTATGTTGCAATAACTTAGAACCTCATTCTGAGTGTTCCCGGCAGAGGTCATTCGGCTGAACATAACTGTGGACTAATTAGAGCCAGATGTAGGCAGTGCCTTCCATAGTGCTGGATGGACTGTTGTGGCGTGCCAAACAACTGAGATCTAGTTCTCAACACTTTCACAAAGTGCCATAAGTTGAGGTTCAACTTACTGCTCCGGTTGAGTAGAGTGCAGCCGTCAAAGCTGGAATCAGTAGCACTCATTTGAGAAGAATGGGAAGCAGATATACCCGGTCCGCTGGCAGGGTCCTACATGGACCAATCTATCTGGCTGCCACGCCTGAATGTTTGTAACCGGGGCAGAGCTAGGCAGGCACAATTGTGCAGCAGTGCAAACTGCATAACCTGGCCAAATTTGACGGGTGTACATGAAACCACGGGGGATGTACAAGGAGATGTTCACCCGGAACAGCCAGAGGCCTGCCGGCAGCAAGATTCCGGAATTCTTCCTAAGAAGCATTGAAAGCAGTGAAACGCTCCTACGTTGCAATAACTCAGAACCTCATTCTGAGTGTTCCCGACAGAGGTCATTCGGCTGAACTCATCCGTGGACTAATTAGAGCCAGATGTAGGCAGTGGACTAATTAGAGCCAGATGTAGGCAGTGGACTAAATAGAGCCAGATGTAGGCCATGGACTAATTAGAGCGAGATATAGGTAGTGTTTTCGATTGGAAAACGACTGAGCTTTAGTTCTCCAAACTTTCACAAAGTGCCATAAGTTGAGCTTCAACTTACTGTTCCGGTTGAGTAGAGTGTACCCGTCAAACCTGGAATCAGTAGGATTCAGGTGAGAAGAACGGGAAGCAGATATACCCAGTCCGCTGGGAGTGTCTTTCGTGGACCAGCCTATCTGGCTGCCACGCCTGAATGTTTGCAACCTCGGCAGAGCTAGGCAGGCGCAATTGTGCAGCAATGCAAACTGCATAACCTGGACAAATTTCACAGGTGTACAAGAAAGCACGGGGGATTTACAAGGAGATGTTCATCCAGAACAGCTGGAGTCCTGCCTGCAGCAAGATTCGGGAATTCTTCATGTGAAGCCTTGAAAGCAGTGAAAAGCTCCTATGTTGCAATAACGCAGAACTTCATTCTGAGTGTTCCCGGCAGAGGTCATTCGGGTGAACAAAACCGTGGACTAATCAGAGCCAGATGTACCCAGTGCCGTCCATAGTGCGGGATGGACAGTGGTGGCATGCCAAACAACTGAGCTCTAGTTCTCAACACTGTCACAAAGTGCCATAAGTTGAGGTTCAAATTACTGCTCCAGGTGAGTAGACAGTGTAGCCGTCAAAGCTGGAATCAGTAGCACTCAGGTGAGAAGAAGGGGAAGCAGATATAACCAGTCCGCTAGCAGTGTCCTACAGGGACCAGCCTACCTGGGTGCCACGCCTGAATGTTTGCGACTGCGGCAGAGCTAGGCAGGCGCAATTGTGCAGCAATGCAAACTGGAAAACCTGGCCAAATTTCACGGGTGTACAAAAACCACGGGGGATTGACAAGTATATGTTCACCCGGGACAGCCGGAGGCCTGCCTGCATCAAAATTCCGGAATTCATTCTGTGAAGCCGTGAAAGCAGTGAAACGCCCTATGTTGCATTAACTCAGAAGCTCATTCTGAGTGTTCCCGGCAGAGGTCATTCGGCTGAACAAAACCATGGACTAATTAGAGCCAGATGTAGGCAGTGCAGTCCATAGTGCTGGATGGACAGTGGTGGCGTGCCAAAAAACTGAGCTCTAGTTCTCCAAACTTTAACAGAGTGCCATAAGTAGAGGTTAAACTTACTGCTTCGGTTGAGTAGAGTGTAGCCGTCAAAGCATGAATCAGAAGCACTCAGTTGAGAAGAACGCGAAGGAGATATACCCAGTCCGCTGGCAGTGTCCTAGGGGGACCAGCCTATCTGGCTGCCTCGCCTGAATGTTTGCAACCGCGGCAGACCTAGGCAGGCGCAATTAGGCAGCAATGCAAACTGCATAACCTAGCCAAATTTCACGGGTGTACAAGAAACAACGGGGGATTTACAAGGAGATGTTCACTCGGAAAAACTGGAGGCCTGCCGGCAGCAAGATTCCAGAATTCTTCCTAAGAAACCTTGAACGCAGTGAAACACTCCTATGTTGCAATAACTTAGAACCTTATTGTGAGTGTTCGCATCAGAGCTCATTCGGCTGAACACAGCCGTGAACTAACAATAGCCAGATGTAGAAAGTTCCGTCCATAGTGCTGGAAGGACAGTGGTGGCATGCCAAACACCTGAGCTCTAGTTCTCAACACTTTCACAAAGTGCCATAAGTTGAGGTTCAACTTACTGCTCCGGGTGAGTAGAGTGTAGCCGTCAAAGCTGGAATCAATAGCACTCAGGTGAGAAGAACGGGAAGCAGATAGACCCAGTGCACTGGCAGTGTCCTACGGGGACCAGCCTATCTGGCTGCCACGCCTGAATGTTTGCAACAGCGTCAGAGCTAGGCAGGCGCAATTGTGCAGCAATGCAAACTGCATAACATGGCCAAATTTCACGGATGTACAAGAAAACACCGGGGATTTACAAGGACATGTTCACCCAGAACAGCCGGAGGACTGCCGGGAACAAGGTTCCGGATTTCTTCCTGAGAAGCCTTGAAAGCAGTGAAACGCTCCTATGTTGCAATAACTCAGAAACTCATTCTGAGTGTTCCCGGCAGACGTCATTCGGTTGAACACAAACGTGGACTAATTAGAGCCAGATGGATGCATTGCCGTCCATAGTGCTGGATGGACAGTTTTGGCGTGCCAAGCAACTGAGCTCTAGTTCTCCACACTTTCACAGAGTGCCATAACGTGATGTTCAACTTACTGCTCCTGTTGAGTAGAGTGTACCCGTCAAAGCTGGAATCAGTAGGACTCAGGTGAGAAGAACGGGAAGCAGATAGACCCAGTCCGCTGACATTGTCTTCGTGGACCAGCCTATCTGGCTGCCATGCCTGAATGTTTGCAACCGCGGCAGAGCTAGGCAGGCGCAATTGTGCAGCTATGCAAACTGCATAACCTGGCCAAATTTCACAGGTGTACAAGAAAGCACAGGGGATTTACAAGGAGATGTTCACCCGGAACAGCTGGAGTCCTGCCTGCAGCAAGATTCGGGAATTCTTCATGTGAAGCCTTGAAAGCAGTGAAACGCTCCTATGTTGCAATAACTCAGAACCTCATTCTGAGTGTTCCCGGCAGAGATCATTCAGCTGACCACAACCGTGGACTAATTAGAGCCAGATGTAGGTAGTGCCGTCCATAGTGCTGGATGGACAGTGGTGGAGTCCAAAACAACTGAGCTCTAGTTCTCAACACTTTCACAAAGTGCCATAAGTTGAGGTTCAAATTACTCCTTCTGTTGAGTAGAGTGTAGCCGTCAAAGCTGGAATCAGTAGCACTCATGTGAGAAGAACGGGAAGCAGAAATACCCAGTCCGCTGGCAGTGTCCTACGAGGAGCAGCCTATCTGGCTGCCACGCCTGAATGTTTGCAACCGCGGCAGAGCTAGGCAGGCGCAATTGTGCATCAATGCAAACTGCATAACATGGCCAAATTTCACGGGTGTCCAAGAAACCACGGGGGATTTACAAGGAGATGTTCACCCGGAACAGCTGGAGGCATGCGGGCAGAAAATACAGGAATTCTTCCTAAGAAGCCTTGAAAGAAGTGAAACATTCCTATGTAGCAATAACTCAGAACCTCATTCTGAGTGTTCCCGACAGAGGTCATTCGGCTGAACACAACCGTGGACTAATTAGAGCCAGATGTAGGAAGTGCCGTCCATAGTGCTGGATGGACAGCGGTCGCATTCCAAACACCTGAGATGTAGTTCTCCAAACTTTAACAGAGTGACATAAGTAGAGGTTCAACTTACTGCTTTGGTTGAGTAGAGTGTAGCCGTCAAAGCATGAATCAGAAGCACTCAGGTGAGAAGAACGGGAAGGAGATATACCCAGTCCGCTTGCAGTGTCCTACGGGGACCAGCCTATCTGGCTGCCACGCCTGAATGTTTGCAACCGCGGCATAGCTATGCAGGCACAATTCGGCAGCAATTCAAACTGCATAACCTAGCCAAAATTTACGGGTGTACAAGAAACAACGGGGGATTTACAAGGAGATGTTCACTCGGAACAACCGGAGGCCTGCCGGAAGCAAGATTCCAGAATTCGTCCTAAGAAACCTTGAACGCAGTGAAACACTCCTATGTTGCAATAACTTAGAACCTTATTGTGAGTGTTCGCAGCAGAGGTCATTCGGCTGAACACAACCGTGGACTAACTATAGCCAGATGTAGGAAGTGCCGTCCATAATGCTGGATGGACAGTGGTGGCGTGCCAAACAACTGAGCTGTAGTTCTCAACACTTTCACAAAGTGCCATAAGTTGAGGTTCAACTTACTGCTCCGGGTGAGTAGAGCGTAGCCGTCAAAGCTGGAATCAATAGCACTCAGGTGAAAAGAACGGGAAGCAGATAGACCCAGTGTGCTGGCAGTGTCCTACGGGGACCAGCCTATCTGGCTGCCACGCCTGAATGTTTGCAACAGCGGCAGAGCTAGGCAGGCGCAATTGTGCAGCAATGCAAACTGCATAACCTGGCCAAATTTCACGGATGTTCAAGAAACCACAGGGGATTGACAAGCACATGTTCACCCAGAACAGCCGGAGACCTGCCGGCATCAAGATTCCCGAGTTCTTCCTGTGAAGCCTTGAAAGCAGTGAAAATCTCCTTCATAGCAATAACTCAGAACCTCATTCTGAGTATTCCCGGCAGAGGTCATTCGGGTGACCACAACCGTGGACTAATTAGGGCCAGATGTAGGCAGTGCCGTCCATAGTGCTGGATGGACAATGGTGGCGTGCCAAACAACTTAGCTCTAGTTCTCAAGCCTTTCACAAAGTGCCATAAGTTGAGGTTCAACTTACTGCTCCGGTTGATAGAGTGTAGCCGTGAAAGCTGGAATCAGTAGCCCTCAGGTGAGAAGAACGTGAAGCCGATAGACCGAGTCTGCTGGCAGTGTCCTACGGGGACCAGCCTATCTGGCTGCCACGCCTGAATGTTTGCAACCGTGGCAGAGCTAGGCAGGTGCAATTGTGCAGCAATGCAAACTGCATAACCTGGCCAAATTTAACAGGGGTACAAGAAACCACGGGGGATTTACAAAGAGATGTTCACCCGGAACAGCCAGAGGCCTGCCGGCAACAAGATTCCGGAATTCTTCCTGTGAAGCCTTGAAAGCAGTGAAACGCTCCTATGTTGCAATAACTCAGAACATCATTCTGAGTGTTCCCGACAGAGGTTATTCGGCTGAACACAACCGTGGACTAATTAGAGCCAGATGTAGGCAGTGCCGTCCATAGTGCTGGATGGAGAGTGGTCGCGTGCCAAACAACTGAGCTCTAGTTCTCTAAACTTTAACAGAGTGCCATAAGTAGAGGTTTAACATACTGCTTCAGTTGAGTAGAGTGTAGCCGTCAAAGCGGGAATCAGAAGCACACAAGTGAGAAGAATGGGAAGCAGATATACCCAGTCCGCCAGCAGTGTCCTACGGGGACCAGCCTCTCTGGCTGCCACGCCTGAATGTTTGCAACCGTGGCAAAGCTAGGCAGGCGCAATTGTGCAGCAATGCAAACTGCATAACCTGGCCAAATTTCACCGGTGTACAAGAAACCACGGGGGATTTACAAGGAGATGTTCACTCAGAACAACCGGAGGCCTGCCGGCAGCAAGATTCCAGAATTCTTCCTAAGAAACCTTGAACACAGTGAGACACTCCTATGTTGCAATAACTCAGAACCTCATTGTGAGTGTTCCAGGCAGAGCTCATTCGGCTGAACACAACCGTGGACTAACTATAGCCAGATGCATGCAGTGCCGTCCATAGTACTGGCTGGGCAGTGGTGGTGTGCCAAACAACTGAGCTCTAGTTCGCAACACTTTCACAAAGTGCCATAAGTTGAGGATCAACTTACTGCTCCGGTTGAGTAGAGTGTTGCCGTCCAAGCTAGAATCAGCAGCACTCAGGTGAGAAGAACGGGAAGCACATATACCTAGGACGCTGGCAGTGTCCTACGGTGTCCAGTCTATGTGGCTGCCACGCCTCAATGTTTGCAATCGCGGCAGAGCTAAGCAGTCGCAATTATGCAGCAATGCAAACTGCATAACCTGGCCAAATTTCACGGGTGTACAAGAAAAGACTGGAGAATTACAAGGACATGTTTACCCGGAACAGCCGGAGGCCTGCCAGCAGCAACATTCCGGAATTCTTCCTAAGAAGCCTTGAAAGCAGTGAAACGCTCCGAGGTTGCAATAACTCAGAACCTCATTCTGAATGTTCCCGGCAGAGGTCATTCGGCTGAACTCATCCGTGGACTAATTACAGCAGGATGTAGGCAGTGGACTAATTAGAGCCAGATGTAGGCAATGGACTGATTAGAGCCAGATATAGGCAGTGTTTTCGATTGGAAAACAACTGAGCTTTAGTTCTCCAAACTTTCACAAAGTGCCATAAGTTGAGGTTCAACTTACTGCTCCGGTTGAGTAGAGTGTACCCGTCAAAGCTGGAATCAGTAGCACTCAGGTGAGAAGAACGGGAAGCAGGTAGACCCAGTCCGCTGGCAGTGTCCTACGGGGACCAGCCTATCTGGCTGCTACGCCTGAATGTGTGCAATCTCGACAGAGCTTCGTAGGTGCAATTGTGCAGCAATGCATACTGCATAACCTGGCCAAATTTCACGTGTGTACAAGAAACCACGGGGGATTTACAAGGAGATGTTCACCCGCAACAGAAAGAGGCCTGTCCGCAGCAAGATTCCGGAATTCTTCCTGTGAAGCCTTGAAAGTAGTGAAACGCTCCTATGTTGCAATAAGTCAGAACCTCATTCTGAGTGTTCCAGGCAGAGGTCATTCGGCTGAACACAACGGTGGACTAATTAGAGCCAGATGTAGGCAGTGCCGTCCATAGTGCTGGATGGACAGTGGTGGCGTGCAAAACAACTGAGCTCTAGTTCTCAACACTTTCACAAAGTGCCCTAAGTTGAGGTTCAACTTACTGCTGCGGTTGAGTAGAGTGTAGCCGTCAAATCTGGCATCAGTAGCACTCAGATGAGAAGATCGGGAAGCAGATATACCCAGTCTGCTGACAGTGTCCTACGGGGAGCAGCCTATCTGGCTGCCACGCCTGAATGTTTGCAATCGCGGCAGAGCTTGGCAGGCACAATTGTGCAGCAATGCAAACTGCATAACTTGGCCAAATTTGACGGGTGTACAAGAAACCACGGGGGATTTACAAGGAGATGTTCACCCGGAACAGCCAGAGGCCTGCCGGCAGCAACATTCCGGAATCCTTCCTAAGAAGCCTTGAAAGCAGTGAAAGGCTCCTATGTGGCAATAACTCAGAACCTCATTGTGAATGTTCCAGGCAGAGGTCATTCGGCTGAACACAACCATGGACTAATTAGAGCCTGATGTATGCAGTGCCGTCCATAGTGCAGGATGGACAGTGTTGGTGTGCCAAACAACTGAGCTCTAGTTCTCAACACTTTCACAAAGTGCCATAAGTAGAGGTTCAACTTACTGCTCCGGTTGAGTAGAGTGTAGCTGTCAAAACTGGAATCAGTAGCACTCAGGTGAGAAGAATGGGAAGCAGTTATACCCAGTCCGCTGGCAATGTCTTACGGGGACCAGCCTATGTGGCTGCCTCTCCTGAATGTTTGCAACCGTGGCAGAGCTAGGCAGGCGTAATTGTGCAGCAATGCAATCTGCATAATCTGGACAAATTTCACGGGTGTACAAGAAACCACGGGGGATTTACAAGGACATGTTCACCCAGAACAGCCAGAGGCCTGCTGGCAGGAAAATTCCGGAATTCTTCCTAAGAAGCCTTGAAAGCAGTGAAACGCTCCTAGGTTGCAATAACTCAGAACCGCATTTTGAGTGTTCCCGGCAGAGGTCATTCGGCTGAACACAACTGTGGACTAATTAGAGCCAGATGTATGCAGTGCCGACCATAGTGCTGGATGGACAGTGGTGGCGTGCCAAATATGTGAGATCTAGTTCTCAACACTTTCCCAAAGTGCCATAAGTTGAGCTTCAACCTACTGCTACGGTTGAGTAGAGTGTAGCCGTCAAAGCTGGAATCAGTAGCACTCAGGTGAAAAGAATGGGAAGCAGATATACCCTGTCCGCTGGCAGTGTCCTACGGGGACAAGCCTATCTGGCTGCCACGTCTGAATGTTTGCAACCATGGCAGGGGTAGGCAGGCGCAATTGTGTAGCAATGCAAACTGCATAACCTCCCCAAATTTCAGTGGTGTACAAGAAACCACGGGGGATATACTAGGACATGTTTACCCGGAACAGCCGGAGGCCTGCCGCCAGCAACGTTCCGGAATTCTTCCTAAGAAGCCTTGAAAGCAGTGAAACGCTCCTATGTTGGAATAACTCAGAACCTCATTCTGGGTGTTCCCGGCAGAGGTCATTCGGCTGAACACAACCTTGGACTAATTAGAGCCAGATGTAGGCAGTGCCGTTCATAGTGCTGGATGGACCCTGGTCGCATGCCCAACAACTGAGCTGTAGTTCTCAACATTTTCAGAAAGTGCCCTAAATTGAGCTTCACCTTACTGCTCCGGTTGAGTAGATTGTAGCCGTCAAAGCTGGAATCATTAGCACTCAGGTGAGAAGAACGGGAAGCAGATATACCCAGTCCGCTGGCAGTGTCCTACAGGAACCAGTCTATCTGGCTGCCACGCCTGAAAATTTGTAACCCGGGCAGAGCTAGGCAGGCGTAATTGTGCAGCAGTTCAAACTGCATAACCTGGCCAAATTTCACGGTTGTACAAGAAACCACGGGGGATGTACAAGGAGATGTTCACCCGGAACAGCCAGAGGCCTGCCGGCGGCAAGATTCCGGAATTCTTCCTAAGAAGCCTTGAAAGCAGTGAAACGCTCCTATGTTGCAATAACTCACAACCTCATTCTGAGTGTTCCTGGCAGAGGTCATTAGGCTGAACTCATCCGTGGATTAATTAGAGCCAGATGTAGGCAGTGGAATAATTAGAGCCAGATGTAGGCAATGGACTAATTAGAGCCAGATAAAGGCAGAGTTTTCGATTGGAAAACAACTGAGCTTTAGTTCTCCAAACTTTCACAAAGTGCCATAAGTTGAGGTTCAACTTACTGCTCCGGTTGAATAGTGTGTACCCGTCAAAGCTGTAATCAGTAGCCCTCAGGTGAAAAGAACGGGAAGCAGGTAGACCCAGTCCGCTGGAAGTGTCCTACGGGGACCAGCCTTTCTGGCTGCCACGCCTGAATGTTTGTAA
Source organism: Dipodomys merriami (assembly GCF_024711535.1). Lineage (NCBI taxonomy): Eukaryota > Metazoa > Chordata > Mammalia > Rodentia > Heteromyidae > Dipodomys > Dipodomys merriami. The sequence continues at coordinate 1,480,003 of NW_027203860.1, forward strand.
CCACGGCAGAGCTATGCAGGCGCAATTGTGCAGCAATCAAACTGCATAACCTGGCCAAATTTCACGGGTGTACAAGAAACCACGGGGGATTTACACGGAGATGTTCACCCGGAACTGCCGGAGGCCTGTTGGCAGCAAAATTCCGGAATTTTTCCTAAGAAGCCTTGAAAGCAGTGAAACGCTCCTATGTTGCAATAACTCAGAACCTCTTCCTGAGTTTTCCCAGCAGAGATCATTCGGCTGAACACAACCGTGGACTAATTAGAGCCAGATGTAGGCAGTGCCGTCCATAGAGATGGATGGATAGTGGTGGCGTGCCAAACACCTGAGATCTAGTTCTCAACACTTTTACAAAGTGCCATAAGTTGAGGTTCAACTTACTGCTCCGGTTGAGTAGAATGTAGCCGTCAAAGCTGGAATCAGTAGCACTCAGGTGAGAAGAACGGGAAGTAGATATACCCACAGGCAGTGTCCTACGGGGACCAGCCTATCTGGTTGACACGGCTGAATGATTGCAACCGCGACAGAGCTAGACAGTCGGAATTATGCAGTAATGCAAACTGCATAACCTGGCCAAATTTCACGGGTGTACAAGAAACCACGAGGAAATACAAGGAGATGTTCACCCAGAACAGCCGGAGGCATGCCGGCAGCAAGATTACGGAATTCTTCCTAAGAATCCTTGAACGCAGTGAAACGCTCCTATGTTGGAGTAACTCAGATCCTCATTCTGAGTGTTCCCGGCAGAAGTCATTCGGCTGAACACAACCGTGGACTAATTAGAGCCAGATGTAGGCAGTTCTGTCCATAGTGCTGGAAGTACAGTGGTCGCTTGCCAAACAACTGAGCTCTAGTTCTCCAAACTTTAACAGAGTGCCATAAGTAGAGGTTCAACTTACTGCTTCGGTTGAGTAGAGTGTAGCCGTCAAAGCGGAAATTAGAAGCACTCAAGTGAGAAGAAGGGGAAGCAGATATAACCAGTCCGCTGACAGTGTCTTACGAGGAACAGACTCTCTGGCTGCCACGCCTGAATGTTTGCAACCGTGGCAGAGCTAAGTAGGCACAATTGTGCAGCAAGGCAAAATACATAAACTGGCCAAATTTCACGGGTGTACAAGAAACCCCGGGGGATTTACAAGGAGATGTTCACCCGGAACAGCAGGAGGCCTGCTGGTACCAAGTTTCCGGAATTCTTCCTGAGAAGCCTTGAAAGCAGTGAAACGCCCTATGTTGCAATAACTCAGAACCTCATTCTGAGTGTTCCCGGTAGAGGTCATTCGGATGAACAAAACCGTGGACTAATTAGAGCCAGATGTAGGCAGTTCTGTCCATAGTGCTGGATGGACAGTTTTGGCGTGCCAAGCAACTGAGCTCTAGTTCTCCACAATTTCACAGAGTGCCATAACTTGAGGTTCAACTTACTGCGCCTAGTGAGTAGAGTGTAGCCGTCAAAGCTGGAATCAGTAGCACTGAGGTGAGAATAATGGGAAGCAGATAGACCCAGACCGCTGGCAGTGTCCTACAGGGACCAGCCTATCTGGCTGCCACGCCTGAATGTTTGCAACCGTGGCAGAGCTAGGCAGGCGCAATTGTGCAGCAATGCAAACTGCCTAACCTGGCCAAATTTCCCAGGTGTACAAGAAAGCACGGGGGAATTACAAGGAGATGTTCACCCGGAACAGCTGGAGGCCTGCCTGCAGCAAGATTCTGGAATTCTTCATGTGAAGCCTTGAAAGCAGTGAAACGCTCCTATGTTGCAATAACTCAGAAACTCATTCTGAGTGTTCCCGGCAGAGGTCATTCAGCTGAACACAACCGTGGACTAATTAGAGCCAGATGTACGCAGTGCTGTCCATAGTGCGGGATGGACAGTGGTGGCGTGCCAAACAACTGAGCTCTATTTCTCAACAATGTCACAAAGTGCCATAAGTTGGGGTTCAAATTACTGCTCCAGCTGAGTAGAGAGTGTAGCCGTCAAAGCTGGAATCAGTAGCACTCAGGTGAGAAGAAGGGGAAGCAGATATAACCAATCCGCTGGCAGTGTCATTCGCGGACCGGCCTATGTGGCTGCCACGCATGAATGTTTGCAACCGTGGCAGAGCTAGGCAGGGACAATTGTGCAGCAAGGCAAACTGCATAACCTGGCCAAATTTCACGCGTGTACAAGAAACCACGGGGGATTTACAAGTAGATGTTCACCCGGAACAGCCGGAGGCCTGCCGGTACCAAGTTTCCGGAATTCTTAATGAGAAGCCTTGAGAGCAGTGAAACGCCCTATGTTGCATTAACTCAGAACCTCATTTGAGTGTTCCCGGCAGAGGTCATTCAGCTGAACAAAACCGTGGACTAATTAGAGCCAGATGTAGGCAGTGCCGTCCATAGTGCTGGATGGACAGTTTTGGCGGGCCAAGCAACTGAGCTCTAATTCTCAACACTTTCACAGAGTGCCATAAGTTGAAGTTCAACTTACTGCTCCGGTTGAGTAGAGTGTAGCCGTCAAAGCTGGAATCAGTAGCACTCAGGTGAGAATAACAGGAAGCAGATAGACCCAGTCCGCTGGCAGTGTCCTACGGGGACCAGCCTATCTGGCTGCCTTGCCAAAACATTTGGAACCGTGGCAGAGCTACGCAGGCGCAATTGTGCAGCAATGCAAACTGCATAACCTGGCCAAATTTCACGGGTGTACAAGAAACCATGGGGGATTTACAAGGAGATGTTCAACCGGAACATTCGGAGGCCTGCCGGCAGCAAGATTCCTTAATTCTTCCTGTGAAGCCTTGAAAGCAGTGAAACGCTCCTGTGTTGCAATAACTCAGAACCTCATTCTGAGTGTTCCCGGCAGAGGTCATTCGGCTGAACACAACCGTGGACTAATTAGAGCCAGATGTAGGCAGTGCCGTCCATAGTGCTGGATGGACAGTGGTGGCATGCCAAACAACTGAGGTCTAGTTCTCAACACTTTCACAAAGTGCCATAAGTTGAGGTTCAATTTACTGCTCCAGTTGAGTAGAGAGTGTAGCCGTCAAAGCTAGAATCAGTAGCACTCAGGTGAGAAGAACGGGAAGCAGATATAACCAGTCCGCTGGCAGTGTCCTACGGGGACCAGCCTATAAGGCTGCCACGCCAGAATGTTTGCAACCACGGCAGAGCTAGGCAGGCACAATTGTGCAGCAATGCAAACTGGCCAAATTTCACGGGTGTACAAGAAACCACGAGGGATTTACATGGAACACTCGGAACAGACAGAGGCCTACCAGAAGCAAGATTCCGGAATTCTTCCTATGAAGCCTTGAAAGCAGTGAAACGCTCCTATGTTGCAATAACTCAGAACTTCATTCTGAGTGTTCCCGGCAGAGGTCATTCGGCTGAACCAAACAGTGGACTAATTAGAGCCAGATGTAGGCACTGCCATCCACAGTGCTGTATGGACAGTGGTGGCATGCCAAACAACTGAGCTCTAGTTCTCAGCACTTTCACAAAGTGCCGTAAATTGAGGTTCAACTTACTGCTCCCGTTGAGTAGAGTGTAGCCGTCAAAGCTGGAATCAGTAGCACTCAGGTGAGAAGAAAGGGAAGCAGATATATCCAGTCCGCTGGCAGTGTCCTACAGGGACGAGCCTATCTGGCTGCCATGCTTGAATATTTGCAACCGCGGCAGAGCTAGGCAGGCGCAATTGTGCAGCAATGCAAACTGCAAAACCTGGTCAAATTTCACGGGTGTACAAGAAACCACGGGGGATTTACAAGGAGATGTTCACCCGGAATAGCTGGAGGCCTGCTGTCAGCAAGATTCGGGAATTCTTCCTGAGAAGCCTTGAAAGCAGTGAAACGCTCCTATGTTGCAATAACTCAGAACCTCATTCTGAGTGTTCCCGGCAGAGGTCATTCGGCTGGTCACAACCGTGGACTAATTAGAGCCAGACGTAGGCAGTGCCGTCCATAGTGCTGGACGCACAGTTGTGGCGTGCCAAACAACAGAGCTCTAGTTCTGAACACTTTCTCAAAATGCCGTAAGTTGAGGTTCAACTTACTGCTCCGGTTGAGTAGAGTGTAGCCGTCAAAGCTGGAAGCAGTAGCACTCAGGTGAGAAGAAAGGGAAGCAGATATATCCAGTCCGCTGGCAGTGTCCTACGGGGACCAGCCTATCTGGCTGCCATGTCAGAATGTTTGCATCCACGGCAGACCTAGGCAGGCACAATTGTGCAGCAATGCAAAGTGCAAAACCTGGCCAAATTTCACGGGTTTACAAGAAACCACGGGGGAGTTACATGGAGATGTTCACTCGGAACAGCCGGAGGCCTTCTGGCAGCAACATTACGGAATTCTTCCTAAGAAGCCTTGAAAGCAGTTAAACGCTCCTATGTTGCAATAACTCAGAACCTCATTCTGAGTGTTCCCGGCAGAGGTCATTCGGCAGAACATAACCGTGGACTAATTAGACCCAGATGTAGGCAGTGCCGTCCATAGTCCTGGAAGGACAGTGGTGGCGTGGAAAACAACTGAGCCCTAGTTCTCAACACTTTCACAAAGTGCCATAAGTTGAGGTTCAACTTACTGCTCTGGTTGAGTAGAGTGTAGCCGTCAAAGCTGGAATCTGTAGCACTCAGGTGAGAAGAAAGGGAAGCAAATATACCCAGTCCGCTGGCAGTATCCTAGGTGGACCAGCCTATCTGGCTGCCACGCCTGAATATTTGAAACCGCGTCAGAGCTAGGCAGGAACAATTGTGCAACAATGCAAACTGCATAACCTGGCCAAATTTGACGGGTGTACAAGAAACCACGGGGGATTTACAAGGAGATGTTCACCCGGAACAGCCAGAGGCCTGCCGGCAGCAACATTCCGGAATCCTTCCTAAGAAGCCTTGAAAGCAGTGAAAGGCTCCTATGTGGCAATAACTCAGAACCTCATTCTGAGTGTTCCCGGCAGAGGTCATTCGGCTGAAAACAACCGTGGACTAATTAGAGCCAGATGTAGGCAGTGCCGTCCATAGTGCTGGATGTACACTGGTGCCGTGCCAAACAACTGAGCTCTAGTTCTCAACACTTTCACAAAGTGCCATAAGTTGAGGTTCAACTTACTGCTCCGGTTGAGTAGAGTGTAGCTGTCAAAGCTGGCATCAGTAGCACTCAGGTGAGAATATCGGGAAGCAGATATAACCAGTCTGCTGCCAGTGTCCTACGGGTACCAGCCTACCTGGCTGCCACGCCTGAATGTTTGCAATCGAGGCAGAGCTTGGCAGGCGCAATTGTGCAGCAATGCAAACTGCATAACCTGGCCATATTTTACGGGTGTACAAGAAACCACGGCAGATTTACAAGGAGATGTTCACCCGGAACTGCCAGAGGCCTGCCGGCAGCAACATTCCGGAATCCTTCCTAAGAAGCCTTGAAAGCAGTGAAACGCTCCTATGTTGCAATATCTCAGAACCTCTTTCTGAGTGTTCCCGGCAGATATCATTCGGCTGAACACAACTGTGGACTAATTAGAGCCAGACGTAGGCAGTGCCTTCCATAGTGCTGGATGGACAGTGATGGCGTGCCAAACACCTGAGATCTAGTTCTCAACACTTTCACAAAGTGCCATGAGTTGAGGTTCAACTTACTGCTCCGGTTGAGTAGAGTGCAGCCGTCAAAGCTGGAATCAGTAGCACTCAGGTGAGAAGAATGGGAAGCACATATACTCAGTCCGCTGGCAGTGTCCTTCGGGGACCAGCCTATCTGGCTGCCACGCCTGAATGTTTGCAACCGTGGCAGGGGTAGGCAGGCGCAATTGTGTAGCAATGCAAACTGTATAACCTCCCCAAATTTCAAGGGTGTACAAGAAACCACGGGATATTTACAAGGACATGTTTATCCGGAACAGCCGGAGCCCTGCCGGCAGCAACATTCCGGTATCCTTCCGAAGAAGCCTTGAAAGCAGTGAAACTCTCTTATGTTGGAATAACTCAGAACCTCATTCTGAGTATTCCCGGCAGAGGTAATTCGGCTGAACACAACCGTGGACTAATTCGAGCCAGATGTAGGCAGTGCCGTCCATAGTGCTGGATGGACAGGGGTCGCATGCCCAATATCTGAGCTGTAGTTCTCAACACTTTGAGAAAATGCCCTAAGTTGAGCTTCATCTTACTGCTCCAGTTGAGTAGATTGTAGCCGTCAAAGCTGGAATCAGTAGCACTCAGGTGAAAAGAACGGGAAGTACATATATACAGTCCGCTGGCAGTGTCCTACTGGGACCAGCCTATCTGGCTGCCACGCCCGAATGTTTGCAACCGCGGCAGAGCTAGGCAGGCGCAATAGTGCAGCAATGCAAACTGCATAACCAGGCTAAATTCCACGGGTGTACTAGAAACCACGGATGATTTACAAGGAGATGTTCATCCGGAACACCGGAGGCCAGCCAGCAGCAAGATTGAGGAATTCTTCCTAAGAAGCCTTGAAAGCAGTGAAACGCTCCTATGTTGCAATAACTCAGCACCTCATTCTGAGTGTTCCCGGCAGAGGTCATTCGGCTGAACACAATCGTGGACTAATTAGAACCAGATGTAGGCAATGCCGTCCATAGTGCTGGATGGACAGTGGTGGCGTGCCAAACAACTGAGCTCTAGTTCTCAACACTTTCACAAAGTGCCATAAGTTGAGGTTCAACTTACTGCTCCTGTTTAGTAGAGTTTAGCCATCAAAGCTGGAATCAGTAGCACTCAGGTGTGAAGAAAGGGAAGCAGATATATCCAGTCCACTGGCAGTTTCCTACGGGGACCAGCCTATTTGGCTGCCACGCCTGAATGTTTGCAACCGAGGCAGAGCTAGGCAGGCGCAATTGAGCAGCAATGCAAACTGCATAACCTGGCCAAATTTCACGGGTGTACAAGAAACCACGGGGGATTTACAAGGAGATGTAAACGCAGAACACCCGAAGGCCTGCCGGAAGCAAGATTCCAGAATTCTTCCTAAGAAACCTTGAAAGTAGTGAAACGCTCCTATGTTGCAATAACTCAGAACCTCATTCTGAGTGTTCCTGGCAGAGGTCATTCGGCTGAACACAACCGTGGACTAATTAGAGCCAGATGTAGGCAGTGACGTCCACAGTGCTGGATGGAGAGTGGTGGCGTGCCAAACAACTGAGCTCTAGTTCTCAACACTTTCACAAAGTGCCATAAATTGAGGTTCTACTTACTGCGCCGGTTGAGTAGAGTTTAGCCGTCAAAGCTGAAATCAGTAGAACTCAGGTGAGAAGAACGGGAAGCAGATATACCCAGTCCGCTAGCAGTGTCCTACGGGGACCAGCCTACCTGGCTGCCACACCTGAATATTTGCAACCGCGGCAGAGCTAGTCAGGGGCAATTGTGCAGCAATGCAAACTGCATAACCTGGCCAAATTTCACGGGTGTACAAGAAACCACGGGGGATTTACAAGAAGGTGTTCACCCGGAATAGCCGGAGGCTTGCCGGCAGCAAGATTCCAGAATTCTTCCTAAGAAGCCTTGAAAGTAGTGAAATGCTCCTATGGTGCAATAAGTCAGAACCTCATTCTGAGTGTTCCCGGCAGAGGTCATTCGGCTAAACACAACCGTGGACTAATTAGAGCCAGATGTAGGCAGTGCCGTCCACAGTGCTGGATGGAGAGTGGTGGCGTGCCAAACAACTGAGCTCTAGTTCTCAACACTTTCACAAAGTGCCATAAGTTGAGGTTCTAATTACTACGCCGGTTGACTAGAGTGTAGCCGTCAAAGCTGAAATCAGTAGCACTCAGGTGAGAAGAACGGGAAGCAGATATACCCAGTCCGCTGGCAGTGTCCTACGGGGACCAGCCTACCTGGTTGCCACACCTGAATATTTGCAACCGCAGCAGAGCTAGCCAGGCGCAATTGTGCAGCAATGCAAACTGCATAACCTGGCCAAATTTCACGGGTGTACAAGAAACCACGGGGGATTTACGAGGAGGTTTTCACCCGGAATAGCCGGAGGCTTGCCGGCAGCAAGATTCCGGAATTTTTCCTGAAGGCTTGACAGCAGTGACACGCTCCTATGTTGCAATCACTCAGAATCTCATTCTGAGTGTTCCCGGCAGAGGTCATTCGGCTGAACACAACCGTGGACTAATTAGAGCCAGATGTAGGCAGTGCCGTCCATAGTGCTGGATGGACTGTGGTGGCATGCAAAACAACTGAGCTCTAGTTTTCCACACTTTCACAAAGTACCATAAGTTGAGGTTAAACTTACTGCTCCGTTGAGTAGAGTGTATCCGTCAAAGCTGGAATCAGTAGCACTCAAGTGAGAAGAACAGGAAGCAGATACATCCAGTCCCCTGGCAGTGTCTTCCGTGGTCTAGCCTATCTGGCTGCCACGACTGAATGTTTGCAACCGCAGCAGAACTAGGCAGGCGCAATTGTGCAGCAATGCAAACTGCACAACCTGGCCAAATTTCACGGGTGTACAAGAAACCACGGGGGAATTAAAAGGAGATGTTCACCTGGAAGAGCCGGAGGCCTGCCGGTAGCAAGATAACGGAGTTCTTCCTAAGAAGCCTTGAAAGCAGTGAAACGCTCCTATGTTGCAATAACTGAGAACCTCATTCTGAGTGTTCCCGGCAGAGGTCATTCGGCTGAACACAACCGTGGACTAATTAGAGCCAGATGTAGGCAGTGCCGTCCATAGGGCTGGATGGACAGTGGTGGCGAGCCAAAAACTGAGCTCTAGTTCTCAACACGTTCACAAATTCCCATAAGGTGAGGTTAAACTTACTGCTCCGGTTGAGTAGAGTTTAGCCGTAAAAGCTGGAATCAGTAGCACTCAGGTGAGAAGAAAGGGAAGCAGATATACCCAGTCTGCTGGCAGTGTCCTTCAGTGTCCAGCCTATCTTTCTGCCACGCCTGAATATTTGCAACAGCGGAAGAGCTAGGCAGGCGCATTTGTGCAGCAATGGAAACTGCTTAACCTGGCCAAATTTCACGGGTGTACAAGAAACTTCGGGGGATTTACAAGGAGATGTACACCCGCAATAGCCGGAGGCCTACCGGCAGTAAGATTCCGGAATTCTTCCTAAGAAGCCTTGAAAGCAGTCAAACGCACCTATGTTGCAACAACTGAGAACCTCATCCTGAGTGTTCCCGGCAGAGGTCATTCGGCTCAACACAACCGTGCACTAATTACAGCCAGATGTAGGCAGTGCCCCCTATAGTGCTGGATGGACAGTGGTGGCGTGTCAAACAACTGAGCTCTAGTTCTCAACACTTTCAAAAAGTGCCATAAGTTGAGGTTCAACTTACTGCTGTGGTTGAGTAGAGTGTAGCCGTCAAAGCAGGAATCAGGAGCACGCAGGTGAGAAGAATGGGAAGCAGATATACCCAGTCCGCTTGCAGTGTCCTACTGGGTCCAGCCTGTCTGGCTGCCACGACTGAATGTTTGCAACCTCGGCAGAGCTAGGCAGGCACAATTGTGCAGCAATGCAAACTGCATAACCTGGCCAAAATTCACGGGTGTACAAGAAACCACGGCAGATTTACAAGGAGATGTTCACCCGGAACTGCCAGAGGCCTGCCGGCAGCAACATTCCGGAATCCTTCCTAAGAAGCCTTGAAAGCAGTGAAACGCTCCTATGTTGCAATATCTCAGAACCTCTTTCTGAGTGTTCCCGGCAGATATCATTCGGCTGAACACAACTGTGGACTAATTAGAGCCAGACGTAGGCAGTGCCTTCCATAGTGCTGGATGGACAGTGATGGCGTGCCAAACACCTGAGATCTAGTTCTCAACACTTTCACAAAGTGCCATGAGTTGAGGTTCAACTTACTGCTCCGGTTGAGTAGAGTGCAGCCGTCAAAGCTGGAATCAGTAGCACTCAGGTAAGAAGAATGGGAAGCACATATACTCAGTCCGCTGGCAGTGTCCTTCGGGGACCAGCCTATCTGGCTGCCACGCCTGAATGTTTGCAACCGTGGCAGGGGTAGGCAGGCGCAATTGTGTAGCAATGCAAACTGTATAACCTCCCCAAATTTCAAGGGTGTACAAGAAACCACGGGATATTTACAAGGACATGTTTATCCGGAACAGCCGGAGCCCTGCCGGCAGCAACATTCCGGTATCCTTCCGAAGAAGCCTTGAAAGCAGTGAAACTCTCTTATGTTGGAATAACTCAGAACCTCATTCTGAGTATTCCCGGCAGAGGTAATTCGGCTGAACACAACCGTGGACTAATTCGAGCCAGATGTAGGCAGTGCCGTCCATAGTGCTGGATGGACAGGGGTCGCATGCCCAATATCTGAGCTGTAGTTCTCAACACTTTGAGAAAATGCCCTAAGTTGAGCTTCATCTTACTGCTCCAGTTGAGTAGATTGTAGCCGTCAAAGCTGGAATCAGTAGCACTCAGGTGAAAAGAACGGGAAGTACATATATACAGTCCGCTGGCAGTGTCCTACTGGGACCAGCCTATCTGGCTGCCACGCCCGAATGTTTGCAACCGCGGCAGAGCTAGGCAGGCGCAATAGTGCAGCAATGCAAACTGCATAACCAGGCTAAATTCCACGGGTGTACTAGAAACCACGGATGATTTACAAGGAGATGTTCATCCGGAACACCGGAGGCCAGCCAGCAGCAAGATTGAGGAATTCTTCCTAAGAAGCCTTGGAAGCAGTGAAACGCTCCTATGTTGCAATAACTCAGCACCTCATTCTGAGTGTTCCCGGCAGAGGTCATTCGGCTGAACACAATCGTGGACTAATTAGAACCAGATGTAGGCAATGCCGTCCATAGTGCTGGATGGACAGTGGTGGCGTGCCAAACAACTGAGCTCTAGTTCTCAACACTTTCACAAAGTGCCATAAGTTGAGGTTCAACTTACTGCTCCTGTTTAGTAGAGTTTAGCCGTCAAAGCTGGAATCAGTAGCACTCAGGTGTGAAGAAAGGGAAGCAGATATATCCAGTCCGCTGGCAGTTTCCTACGGGGACCAGCCTATTTGGCTGCCAGGCCTGAATGTTTGCAACCGAGGCAGAGCTAGGCAGGCGCAATTGAGCAGCAATGCAAACTGCATAACCTGGCCAAATTTCACGGGTGTACAAGAAACCACGGGGGATTTACAAGGAGATGTAAACGCAGAACACCCGAAGGCCTGCCGGAAGCAAGATTCCAGAATTCTTCCTAAGAAACCTTGAAAGTAGTGAAACGCTCCTATGTTGCAATAACTCAGAACCTCATTCTGAGTGTTCCTGGCAGAGGTCATTCGGCTGAACACAACCGTGGACTAATTAGAGCCAGATGTAGGCAGTGACGTCCACAGTGCTGGATGGAGAGTGGTGGCGTGCCAAACAACTGAGCTCTAGTTCTCAACACTTTCACAAAGTGCCATAAATTGAGGTTCTACTTACTGCGCCGGTTGAGTAGAGTTTAGCCGTCAAAGCTGAAATCAGTAGAACTCAGGTGAGAAGAACGGGAAGCAGATATACCCAGTCCGCTAGCAGTGTCCTACGGGGACCAGCCTACCTGGCTGCCACACCTGAATATTTGCAACCGCGGCAGAGCTAGTCAGGGGCAATTGTGCAGCAATGCAAACTGCATAACCTGGCCAAATTTCACGGGTGTACAAGAAACCACGGGGGATTTACAAGAAGGTGTTCACCCGGAATAGCCGGAGGCTTGCCGGCAGCAAGATTCCAGAATTCTTCCTAAGAAGCCTTGAAAGTAGTGAAATGCTCCTATGGTGCAATAAGTCAGAACCTCATTCTGAGTGTTCCCGGCAGAGGTCATTCGGCTAAACACAACCGTGGACTAATTAGAGCCAGATGTAGGCAGTGCCGTCCACAGTGCTGGATGGAGAGTGGTGGCGTGCCAAACAACTGAGCTCTAGTTCTCAACACTTTCACAAAGTGCCATAAGTTGAGGTTCTAATTACTACGCCGGTTGACTAGAGTGTAGCCGTCAAAGCTGAAATCAGTAGCACTCAGGTGAGAAGAACGGGAAGCAGATATACCCAGTCCGCTGGCAGTGTCCTACGGGGACCAGCCTACCTGGTTGCCACACCTGAATATTTGCAACCGCAGCAGAGCTAGCCAGGCGCAATTGTGCAGCAATGCAAACTGCATAACCTGGCCAAATTTCACGGGTGTACAAGAAACCACGGGGGATTTACGAGGAGGTTTTCACCCGGAATAGCCGGAGGCTTGCCGGCAGCAAGATTCCGGAAATTTTCCCTAAGAAGGCTTGACAGCAGTGAAACGCTCCTATGTTGCAATCACTCAGAATCTCATTCTGAGTGTTCCCGGCAGAGGTCATTCGGCTGAACACAACTGTGGACTAATTAGAGCCAGATGTAGGCAGTGCCGTCCATAATGCTGGATGGACTGTGGTGGCATGCAAAACAACTGAGCTCTAGTTTTCCACACTTTCACAAAGTACCATAAGTTGAGGTTAAACTTACTGCTCCGTTGAGTAGAGTGTATCCGTCAAAGCTGGAATCAGTAGCACTCAAGTGAGAAGAACAGGAAGCAGATACATCCAGTCCCCTGGCAGTGTCTTCCGTGGTCTAGCCTATCTGGCTGCCACGACTGAATGTTTGCAACCGCAGCAGAACTAGGCAGGCGCAATTGTGCAGCAATGCAAACTGCACAACCTGGCCAAATTTCACGGGTGTACAAGAAACCACGGGGGAATTAAAAGGAGATGTTCACCTGGAAGAGCCGGAGGCCTGCCGGTAGCAAGATAACGGAGTTCTTCCTAAGAAGCCTTGAAAGCAGTGAAACGCTCCTATGTTGCAATAACTGAGAACCTCATTCTGAGTGTTCCCGGCAGAGCTCATTCGGCTGAACACAACCGTGGACTAATTAGAGCCAGATGTAGGCAGTGCCGTCCATAGGGCTGGATGGACAGTGGTGGCGAGCCAAAAACTGAGCTCTAGTTCTCAACACGTTCACAAATTCCCATAAGGTGAGGTTAAACTTACTGCTCCGGTTGAGTAGAGTGTAGCCGTAAAAGCTGGAATCAGTAGCACTCAGGTGAGAAGAAAGGGAAGCAGATATACCCAGTCTGCTGGCAGTGTCCTTCAGTGTCCAGCCTATCTTTCTGCCACGCCTGAATGTTTGCAACAGCGGAAGAGCTAGGCAGGCGCATTTGTGCAGCAATGGAAACTGCTTAACCTGGCCAAATTTCACGGGTGTACAAGAAACTTCGGGGGATTTACAAGGAGATGTACACCCGCAATAGCCGGAGGCCTACTGGCAGTAAGATTCCGGAATTCTTCCTAAGAAGCCTTGAAAGCAGTCAAACGCACCTATGTTGCAACAACTGAGAACCTCATCCTGAGTGTTCCCGGCAGAGGTCATTCGGTTGAACACAACCGTGCACTAATTACAGCCAGATGTAGGCAGTGCCCCCTATAGTGCTGGATGGACAGTGGTGGCGTGTCAAACAACTGAGCTCTAGTTCTCAACACTTTCAAAAAGTGCCATAAGTTGAGGTTCAACTTACTGCTGCGGTTGAGTAGAGTGTAGCCGTCAAAGCAGGAATCAGGAGCACGCAGGTGAGAAGAATGGGAAGCAGATATACCCAGTCCGCTTGCAGTGTCCTACTGGGTCCAGCCTGTCTGGCTGCCACGACTGAATGTTTGCAACCTCGGCAGAGCTAGGCAGGCACAATTGTGCAGCAATGCAAACTGCATAACCTGGCCAAAATTCACGGGTGTACAAGAAACCACGGGGGATTTACAAAGAGATGTTCACCCGGAACAGCCGGAGGCCTGCCGGCAGCAACATTTCGGAATCCTTCCTAAGAAACCTTGAAAGCAGTGAAACGCTGTATGTTGCAATAACACAGAACCTCATTCTCAGTGTTCCCGGCAGAGGTCATTCGGCTGAACCCAACCGTGGATTAATAGAGCCCGATGTAGGCAGTGCCGTCCATAGTGCTGGATGGACACTGCCGGTTGAGTAGAGTTTAGCCTTCAAAGCTGGAATCAGTAGCACTCAGGTGAGAAGAACGGGAAGCAGATATACCAGGTCTGCTGGCAGTTTCCTACGTGGACCAGACTATCTGGCTGCCACGTCTGAATGTTTGCAACCAGGGCAGAGCTAGGCAGGCGCATTTGTGCAGCAATGCAAACTGCATAACCTGTCCAAATTTCACAGGTGTACAAGAAACCATGCGGGATTTACAAGGAGATGTTCACCCGGAACACCAGGAGGCCTGCCCGCAGCAACCTTCCAGAATCCTTCCTAAGAAGCCTTGAAAGCAGTGAAACGCTCCTATGTTGCAGGAACGCAGAACCTCATTCTGAGTTTTCCCGGCAAAAGTCATGCGGCTGAACAAAACCGTGGATTAATAGAGCCAGATGTAGGCAGTGCCGTCCACAGTGCTGGATTGACAGTGGTGGCATTATAAACAACTGAGCTCTAGTTCTCAACACTTTCACAAAATGCCATAAGTTGAGTTTGAACTTACTGCTCCGGTTTAGTAGAGTGTAGCCTTCAAAGCTGGAATCAGTAGCACTCATGTGAGAAGAACGGGAAGCAGATATACCCAGTCCGCTGACAATGTCCTACGGGGACCAGCCTATCTGGCTGCCACGCCTGAATGTTTGCAACCACTGCAGAGCTACGCAGGCACAATTGTGCCGCAATGCAAACTGCATAACCTGGCAAAAATTCACGGGTGTAAAATAAACCACGGGGGATTTACAAGGAAATGTTCACCCAGAACTGCCGGAGGCCTGCCGGCAGCAAGATTCCAGAATTCATCCTAAGAAGCCGTGAAACAGTTAAACGCTCCTATGTTGCAATAACTCAGAACCTCATTCTGAGTGTTCCCGGCAGAGGTCATTCAGCTGAACACAACCGTGGACTAATTAGAGCCAGATGTAGACAGTGCCGTCCATAATGCTGGATGGACAGTGGTCGCATTCCCAACATCTGAGCTCTAGTTCTCAACAGTTTCAGAAAGTGCCCTAAGTTGAGGTTCAACTTACTGCTGCGGTTGAGTAGAGTGTAGCCGTCAAAGCTGGAATCAGTAGCACACAGGTGAGAAGAACGGGAAGCAGATACATCCAGTCCACTGGCAGTGTCCTATGGGGAGCAGCCTATCTGGCTGGAATGCCTGAATGTTTGCCACCGCAGCAGAGCTAGGCAGGCGCAATTGTGCAGCAAAGCAAACTGCATAACCTGGCCAAATTTCTAGGGTGTACAAGAAACAACGGCGGATTTACAAGGAGATGTTCACCCAGAACAGCCGAAGGCCTACCGACAGCAAGATTCCAGAATCCTATCTGAGAAGCCTTGAAAGCAGTGAAACGCTCCTGTGTTACAATAACTCAGAACCTCATTCTGAGTGTTCCCAGCAGAGGTCATTCGGCTGAACTTATCTGTGGATTAATTAGAGCCAGATGTAGGCAGTGGACTAATTAGAGCCAGATTTAGGCAATGGACTAATTAGAGCCAGATATAGGCAGTGTTTTCGATTGGAAAACAACTGAGCTTTAGTTCTCCAAACTTTCACAAAGTGCCATATGTTGAGGTTCAACTTACTGCTCCGGTTGAGTAGAGTGTAGCCGTCAAAGCTGGAATCAGTAGCACTCAGATGAGAAGAACGGGAAGCAGATATACCCAGTCCGCTGGCAGTGTCAGACGGGGACCAGCCTATCTTGCTGCTACGCCTGAATGTTTGCAACCGCCGCAAAGCAAGGCAGTCACAATTGTGCAGCAATGCAAACTGCATAATCTGGCCAAATTTCACGGGTGTACAAGAAACCACGGGGGATTTACAAGGAGATATTCACCCGGAACAGCCGGAGGCCTGCCGGCAGCAACATTCCGGAATTCTTCCTAAGAAGCCTTGAAAGCAGTGAAACGCTCCTATGTTGCAATAATTCAGAACGTCATTCTGAGTGTTCCCGGCAGAGGTCATTCGGCTGAACACAACCGTTGACTAATTATAGCCAGATGTAGGCTCTGCTGTCCATAGTGCTGGATGGACTGTTGTGGCGTGCCAAACAACTGAGCTCTAGTTCTCAACACTTTCCAAAGTGCCATAAGTTGAGGTTCAACTTACTGCTCCGGTTGAGTAGAGTGTAGCCGTCAAAGCTGGAATCAGTAGCACTCAGTTGAGAACAACGGAAAGCACATAGACCCAGTCTGCTGGCAGTGTCCTACAGGAACCAGCCTATCTGGCTGCCATTCCTGAATGTTTGCAACCGTGGCAGAGCAAGGCAGGCGCAATTGTGCAGCCATGCAAACTGCATAAACTGGCCAAATTTCACGGGTGTACAAGAAACCACGGGGGATTTACAAGGAGATGTTCACCCGGAACAGCCGGAGGCCTGCCGGCAGCAAGATTCCGGAATTCTTCCTAAGAAGCCTTGAAAGCAGTGAAACGCTCCTATGTTGCAATATCTCAGAACCTCATTCTGAGTATTCCCGGCAGAGGTCATTCGGCTAAACACAACCGTGGACTAATTAGAGCCAGATGTAGGCAGTGCGGTCCACAGTGCTGGATGGACAGTGGTGGCGTGCCAAACAACTGAAGTCTAGTTCTCAACACTTTCACAAAGTGCCATAAGTTGAGGTTCTACTTACTGCTCCGGTTGAGTAGAGTGTAGCCGTAAAAGCTGGAATCAGTAGCACTCGGGTGAGAAGAATGGGAAGCACAAATACCCAGTCCGCTGGCAGTGTCCTACGGGGACCAGCCTATCTTGCTGCCACGCCTGAATGTTTGCAACCGCGGAAGAGCTATGCAGGTGCAACCGTGCAGCAATGCAAACTGCATAACCTGGCCAAATTTCACGGGTGTAAAAGAAACCACGGGGGATATACAAGGAGATGGTCACCCTGAACAGCCGGAGGCCTGCCCGCAGCAACATTCTGGAATCCTTCCTAAGAAGCCTTGAAAGCAGTGAAACGCTCCTATGTTGCAATAACTCAGAACCTCATTCTGAGTGTTCCCGGCAGAGGTCATTCGGCTGAACACAACCGTGGACTAATTACAGCCAGATGGAATCAGTATCCTCCATAGTGCTGGATGGACAGTGGTGGCGTTCAAAAAAACTGAGCTCTAGTTCTCAACACTTTCCGAAAGTACCACAAGTTGAGTTTCAACTGACTGCTCCGGTTGAGTAGAGTGTAGCCGTCAAAGCTGGAATCAAGAGCACCCAGGTGAGAAGAACGGGAAGCAGATATACCCAGTCCGCTGGCAGTGTCCTACGGGGACCAGCCTATCTGGCTGCCACGCCTGAATGTTTGCAACCGCGGCAGAGCTAGGCAGTAGCAAGTGTGCAGCAATGCAAATTGCATGACCTGGCCAAATTTCACGGCTGTACAAGAAACCACGGGGGATTTACAAGGAGATGTTCACCCGGAACAGCGGGAGGCTTGCCGGAAACAACATTCCGGAATTCTTCCTAAGAAGCCTTGAAAGCAGTGAAACGCTCCTATGTTGAAACAACTCAGAACCTCATTCTGAGTGTTCCCGGCAGAGGTCATTCGGCTGAACACAACCGTGGACTAATTAGAGCCAGATGCAGGCAGGGCCGTCCATAGTGCTGGATGGACAATGGTGGCGAGCCAAACAACTGAGCTCTAGTTCTCAACACTTTCACAAAGCGCCATAAGCTGAGGTTCAACTTACTTCTGCGGTTGAGTAGAGTGTAGCCGTCAAAGCTGGAATCAGTAGCACTCAGGTGAGAAGAACGGGAAGCAGATATACCCATTACCCTGGCAGTGTCCAACGGGGTCCAGCCTATCTGGCTGCGACGACTGAATGTTTGCAACTTCGGCAGAGCTAGGCAGGCACAATTGTGCAGCAATGCAAACTGCATAACCTGGCCAAAATTCACGGGTGTACAAGAAACCACGGGGGATTTACAAGGAGATGTTCACCCGGAACAGCCGGAGGCCTGCCGGCAGCAAGATTCCGCAACTCATCCTAAGAAGCCGTGAAAGCAGTGAAACGCTCCTATGTTGCAATAACTCAGAACCTCTTTCTGAGTGTTCCCGGCAGTGGTCATTCGGTGAACACAACCGTGGACTAATTAGAGCCAGATGTAGACAGTGCCGTCCATAATGCTGGATGGACAGTGGTCGCATGCCCAACATCTGAGCTCTAGTTCTCAACAGTTTCAGAAAGTGCCCTAAGTTGAGGTTCAACTTACTTGTGCGGATGAGTAGAGTGTAGCTGTCAATGCTGGAATCAGTAGCACACAGGTGAGAAGAACGGGAAGCAGATACATCCAGTCCGCTGGCAGTGTCCTATGGGGAGCAGCCTATATGGCTGGAATGCCTGAATCTTTGCCACCGCGGCAGAGCTAGGCAGGCGCAATTGTGCAGCAAAGCAAACTGCATACCCTGCCCAAATTTCACGGGTGTACAAGAAACAACAGCGGATTTACAAGGAGATGTTCACCCAGAACAGCCGGAGGCCTACCGACAGCAAGATTCCAGAATCCTTCCTGAAAAGCCTTGAAAGCAGTGAAACGCTCCTATGTTACAATAACTGAGAACCTCATTCTGAGTGTTCCCAGTAGAGGTCATTCGGCTGAACTCATCCGTGGAATAATTAGAGCCAGATGTAGGCAGTGGACTAATTAGAGCCAGATGTAGGCAATGGACTAATAAGAGCCAGATATAGGCAGTGTTTTCGATTGGAAAACTACTGAGCTTTAGTTCTCCAAACTTTCACAAAGTGCCATATGTTGAGGTTCAACTTACTGCTCCGGTTGAGTAGAGTGTAGCCGTCAAAGCTGGAATCAGTAGCACTCAGTGGAGAAGAACGGGAAGCAGATATACCCAGTCCGCTGGCAGTGTCCTACGGGGACCAGCCTATCTGGCTGCCACGCCTGAATGTTTGCAACGGTGGCAGAGCAAGGCAGTCAAAATTGTGCAGCAATGCAAACTGCATAACCTGGCCAAATTTCACGGGTGTACAAGATACCACGGGGGATTTACAAGGAGATGTTCACCCGGGACAGCCGGAGGCCTGCCGGCAGCAACATTCCGGAATTCTTCCTAAGAAGCCTTGAAAGCAGTGAAACGCTCCTAGGTTGCAATAATTCAGAACTTCATTCTGAGTGTTCCCGGCAGAGGTCATTCGGCTGAACACAACCGTGGACTAATTAGAGCCAGATGTAGGCTCTGCTGTCCATAGTGCTGGATGCACTGTTGTGGCGTGCCAAACAACTGAGCTCTAGTTCTCAACACTTTCACAAAGTGACATAAGTTGAGGTTCAACTTACTGCTCCAGTTGAGTAGAGTGTAGCCGTCAAAGCTGGAATCAGTAGCACTCAGGGGAGAAGAACGGGAAGCAGATATACCCAGTCCGCTGGCAGTGTCCTACAGGAACCAGCCTATCTGGCTGCCACGCCTGAATGTTTGCAACCGTGGCAGAGCTAGGCAGGCGCAATTGTGCAGCCATGCATACTGCATAACCTGGCCAAATTTCACGGGTGTACAAGAAACCACGGGGGATTTACAAGGAGATGTTCACCCGGAACAGCCGGAGGCCTGCCAGCAGCAAGATTCCGGAATTCTTCCTGAGAAGCCTTGAAAGCAGTGAAACGCTCCTATGTTGCAATAACTGAGAACATCATTCTGAGTGTTGCCGACAGAGGTCATTCGGCTAAACACAACCATGGGCTACTTAGAGCCAGATGTAGGCAGTGCCGTCCATAATGCTGGATGGACAGTGGTGGCATGCCAAATAACTGAGCTCTAGTTCTCAACACTTTCACAAAGTGCCATAAGTTGTGGTTCAACTTATTGCTCCGGTTGAGTAGAGTGTAGGCAACAAACCTGGAATCAGTAGCACTCAGGTGAGAAGAACGGGAAGCAGATAGACATAGCCCGCTGGCAGTGTTCTACGGGGACCAGCCTATCTAGCTGCCACGCCTGAATGTTTGCAACCGCGGCAGAGCTAGGCAGGCGCAATTGTGCAGCAATGCAAACTGCATAACCTGGCCAAATTTCACGGGTGTACAAGAAACCACGGGGGATTTCCAAGTATCTGTTCACCAGGAACAGCCGGAGGCCTGCAGGCAGCAACATTCCGGAATCCTTCCTGAGAAGCCTTAAAAGCAGTGAAAAGCTCCTATGTTGCGATAACTCAGAACCTCATTCTGAGTGTTCCCGGTAGAGGTCATTCGGCTGAACATAAACATGGAAAAATTAGAGCCAGATGTATGTATTGCCGTCCATAGTGGTCGCATGGTAAACAACTGAGCTCTAGTTCTCCAAACGTTCCGAAAGTGCCATTTGTTGAGGTTTAACTTACTGCTATGGTTGAGTAGAGTGTAGCCGTCCAAGCTGAAATCAGTAGCACTCAGGTGAGAAGAACGGGAAGCAGATATACCCAGTCTGCTGGCAGTTTCCTACGGGGAAAAGCCTATCTGGCTGATACGCCTCAATGTTCGTAACCGGGACAGAGCTAGACAGTCGCAATTATGCAGCAATGCAAACTGCATAAGCTAGCTAAATTTCACGGGTGTACAAGAAACCAGGAGGAAATACAAGGACATGTTCATCCGGAAGAGCCGGAGGCCTGCCGGCAACAAGATTCCGGAATTCTTCCTAAGAAGCCTTGAACACAGTGAAACACTCCTATGTTGCAATAACTCAGCACCTCATTCGGAGTGTTCCCGGCAGAGTTCATTGGCTGAACATAACCGTGGACTAATTAGATCCAGATGTAGGCAATGCTGTCCATAGTGCTGGATGGACAGTGGTCGCATGCCAAACAACTGAGCTCTAGTTCTCCAAACTTTAACAGAGTGCCATAATTAGAGGTTCAACTTACTGCTTCGGTTGAGTATAGTGTAGCCGTCAAAGCGGGAATCAGAAGCACTCAGGTGAGAAGAATGGAAAGGAGATATACCCAGTCCGCTGGCCCTGGCCTACGGGGACCATCCTATCTGGTTGCCACGCCTGAATGTTTGCAACCACGTTATAGCTAGGCAGGCGCAATTATGCAGCAATACAAACTGCATAATCTAGCCAAATTTCACGGGAGTACAAGAAACCACGGGGGATTTAGAAGGAGATGTTCACTCGGAACAACCGGAGGCCTGCCGGCAGCAAGATTCTAGAATTCTTCCTAAGAAGCCTTGAAAGCAGTGAAGAACTCCTATGTTGCAATAACTCAGAACCTCATTGTGAGTGTTCCCGGCAGAGCTCATTCGGCTGAACACAACCGTGGACTAACTATAGCCAGATGCATGCAGTGCCGTCCATAGTGCTGGCTGGACAGTGGTGGTGTGCCAAACAAGTGAGCTCTAGTTCTCAACACTTTCACAAAGTGCCATAAGTTGAGGATCAACTTACTGCTCTGGTTGACTAGAGTGTAGCCGTCAAAGCTGGAATCAGTAGCACTGAGTTGAGAAGATCGGAATGCAGATATACCCAGTCCGCTGGCAGTGTCCTTCGGGGACCAGTCTACCTGGCTACCAGACCTGAATGTTTTCAACCGCGGCAGAGCTAGGCAGGCGCAATTGTGCGGTACTGCAAACTGCATAACCTGGCCAAATTTCACAGGTGTACAAGAAACCACTGGGGATTTACAAGGAGATGTTCACCCGGAACAGCGGGAGGCCTGCCGGTAGCAAGGTTCCGGAATTCTTAATAAGAAGCCTTGAAAGCAGTGAAACGCTCCTATGTTGCAATAACTCAGAACCCCATTCTGAGTGTTCCCGGCAGAGGTTATCGGGTGAACACAACCGTGGACTAACTAGAGCCAGATGTAGGCAGTGCCGTCCACAGTGCTGGATTTACAGTGGTGGCGTGCTAAACAACTGAGCTCTAGTTCTCAACACTTTCACAAAGTGCCATAAGTTGAGGTTCAACTTACTGCTCCGGTTGAGTAGAGTGTAGTCGTCAAAGCTGGAATCAGTAGCACTCTGGTTAGAACAACGGGAAGCAGATATACCCAGTCTGCTGGCAGTGTCCTACCGGGACCAGCCTATCTGGCTGCCAAGCCTGAATGTTTGCATCCGCGGCAGAGCTAGGCAGGCGCAATTGTGCATCAATGCAAACTGCATAACCTGGCCAAATTTCACGGGTGTACAAGAAATCACCGGGGATTTACAAAGAGATATTCACCCGGAACAGACGGAGGCCTCCCGGCAGCAAGATTCCAGAATCCTTCCTAAGAAGCTTCGATAGCAGTGAAAGGCTCCTATGTTGCAATAACTCAGAACCTCATTCTGTGTGTTCCCCGCAGAGGTCATTCGGCTGAACTCAACCGTGGATTAATAGAGCAAGAGGAAGGCAGTGGCGTCCATGGTGCTGGATGGACAGTGGTAGCGTGCCAAACAACTGAGCTCTAGTTCTCAACACTTTCACAAAGTGCCATAAGTTGAGTCTCAACATACTGCGCCGGTTTAGTAGAGTGTAGCCATCAAAGCTGGAATCAGTAGCACTCAGGTTAGAAGAATGGGAATCAGATATACCCAGTCCGCTGACAGTGTCCTACGGGACCAGCCTATCTGGCTGCCAAGCCTGAATGTTTGCAACTGC
The DNA here is from genome assembly GCF_024711535.1 of Dipodomys merriami. Classification (NCBI taxonomy): domain Eukaryota; kingdom Metazoa; phylum Chordata; class Mammalia; order Rodentia; family Heteromyidae; genus Dipodomys; species Dipodomys merriami. The sequence goes on from NW_027203860.1 coordinate 1,502,475, forward strand.
GGCAGAGCTAGGCAGGCGCCATTTTGCAGCAATGCAAACTGCATAACCTGGGCAAATTTCACGGGTGTACAAGAAACCACGGGGGATTTACAAGGAGATGTTCACCCGGAACAGCCGGAGGCTTGCCACCAGTAAGATTCCGGAATTCTTCCTGTGAAGCCTTGATAACAGTGAAACGCTCCTATGTGGCAATAAATCAGAAACTGATTGTGAGTGTTCCCGGCAGAGGTCATTCGGCTGAACACAACCGTGCACTAATTAGAGCCAGATGTAGGCAGTGCCGTACATAGTGCTGGATGGACACTGTCGGTTTAGTAGAGTGTAGCCATCAAAGCTGGAATCAGTAGCACTGAGGTTAGAAGAACGGGAAGCTGATATATGCAATCTGCTGGCAGAATCCTACGGGGACACGCCTATGCCTGTCACGCCTGAATGTTTGCCACTGCGGCAGAGCTAGGCAGGCGCAATTGTGCAGCAATGGAAACTGCATTATCTGGCCAAATTTCACGGGTGTACAAGAAAACAGGGGGGATTTACAAGGAGATGTTCACCCGGAACAGCCGGAGGCCTGCTGGCAGCAAGATTCCGGAATCCTTCCTAAGAAGCCTTGAAAGCAATGAAATGCTCCTATGTTGCCATAACTCAGAACCTCATTCTGAGTGTTCCCGGCAGAGGTCATTCGGCTGAACACAACCGTGGACTAATTACAGCCAGATGTATGCAGCGCCGTCCATAGTGCTGGATGTACAGTGGTGGCGTGCCAAACAACTGAGCTCTAGTTCTCAACATTTTCACAAAGTGCCATAAGTTGAGGTTCAACTTACTGCTCCGGTTGAGTAGAGTGTAGTCGTCAAAGGTGGAATCAGTAGCACTCAGGTGAGAAGAACGGGAAACTGATAGACCCAGTCTGCAGGCAGTGTCCTACGGGAACCAGCCTATCTAGCTGCCACGCGTGAATATTTGCAACCGCGGCAGAGCTAGACAGGCACAATTGTTCAGCAATGCAAACTGCATAACCGGGCTAAATTTCACGGGTGTAAAAGAAACCACGGGGGATTTACAAGGAGATGTTCACCCGGAACAGCCGGGGCCTGCTGGCAGCAAGATTCCGGAATTCTTCCTAAGAAGCCTTGAAAGCAGTGAAACTCTGCTATGTTGCAATAACTCAGAACCTCATTCTGAGTGTTCCTGGAAGAGGTCATTCGGTTGAACACAACCGTGGACTAATTAGAGCCAGATGTATGCAGTGCCGTCCATAGTGCTGGATGGACAGTGGTGGCGTGTCAAACAACTGAGCTCTTGTTCTCAACACTTTCACACAGTGCCATAAGTTCAGGTTCAACTTACTGCTCCGGTTTAGTAGAGTGTAGCCGTCAAAGCTGGAATCAGTACCACTCAGGTGAGAAGAACGGGAAGCAGATAGACCCAGTCCGCTGGCAGTGTCCTATGGGGACCAACCTATCCAGCCGCCATGCCTGAATGTTTGCAACTGCGGCAGAACAAGGCTGGAGCAATTGTGCAGCCATGCAAACTGCATAACCTGGCCAAATTTCACGGGTGTACAAGAAAACACGGGGCATTTACGAGGACATGATCACCCGGAACAGCCGGAGGCCTGCCGGCAGCAATATTCCGTAATCCTTCCTAAGAAGCCTTGAAAGCAGTGAAATGCTCCTATGTTGCAATAACTCAGAACCCCATTCTGAGTGTTCCCGGCAGAGGTCATTCGGCTGAACACAACCATGAACTTATTAGAGCCAGATGTAGGCAGTGCCGTCCAAACTGCTGGATGGACTGTGGTCGCGTGCCAAACAACTGAGCTCTAGATCTCAACACTTTCACAAAGTGCCATAAGTTGAGGTTCAAATTACTGCTCCGGTTGAGTAGAGTGTAGCCGTCAAACCTGCAATCACTAGCACTCAGGTGAGAAGAACGGGAAGCAGATATACTCAGTCCGCTGGCAGTGTCCTATGGGGACCAGCCTATCTGGCTGCCACGCCTGAATGTTTGCCACCACGGCTGAGCTAGGCAGGCGCAATTGTGCAACAGTGCAAACTGCATAACCTGGCCAAATTTCACGGCTGTACAAGAAACCATGGGTGATTTACAAGGAGATGTTCAGTCGGAACTGCCGGAGGCCTGCCGGGAGCAACATTCAGGAATCCTTCCTGAGAAGCCTTGAAAGCAGTGAAAGTCTCCTATGTTGCAATAAGTCAGAACCTCATTCTGAGTGTTCCCGGCAGAGGTCATTCGGCTGATCCCAACCGAGGACTAATTATAGCCACATGTAGGCAGTGCCGTACATAGTGCTGGATGGACACTGCCGGTTTAGTAGACTCTAGCCATCAAAGCTGGAATCAGTTGTACTCAGGTGAGAAAACGGCAAGGAGATATACCCAGTCCGCTGACAGTGTCCTACGGGGACCAGACTATCTGGCTGCCACGCCTGAATGTTTGCAACCGTCCCAGAGCTAGGCAGGCGAATTTGTGCAGCAATGCAAACTGCATAACCTCGCCAAATTTCACGGGTGTACAAGAAACCACGGGGGATTTACAAGATGTTCACCCGGAATAGCCGGAGGCCTGCCAGCAGCAAGTTTCGGGAATCCTTCCTAAGAAGCCTTGAGAGCAGTGAAACGCTCCTATGTAGCAATAATTCAGACCTTCATTCTGAGTGTTCCCAGAAGAGGTCATTCGGCTGAACACAACCATGGACTAATTAGAGCCAGATATAGGCAGTGCCGTCCATAGTGCTGGATGGACAGTGGTGGCGTTCCAAACAACTGAGCTCTAGTTCGCAACACTTTCACAAAGTGCCATAAGTTGAGGTTCAACTTACTGCTCCGGTTTAGTAGAGTGTAGCCGTCAAAGGTGGAATTAGTAGCACTCAGGTGAGAAGAACTGGAAGCAGATGGACCCAAACCTCTGGCAGTGTCCTAAGGGGATCAGCATATCTGGCTGCAATGCCTTAATGTTTGCAACCCCGGTACAGCTGGGCAGGCACAATTGTGCAGCAATGCAAATTGCATAACTAGGCAAATTTCACGGGTGTACAAGAAACCAAGGGGGATTTACAAGGAGATGTTCACCCGGAACAGCCGAAGACCTGCCGGCAGCAAGATTCCGGAATCCTTCCTAAGAAGGTTTGAAAGCAGTACAACGCTCCTATGTTGCAATAACTCAGAACCTCATTCTGAGTGTTCCGGGCAGAGGTCATTCGGCTGAACTCAACCGTGGATTAATAGAGCCAGATGAAGGCAGTGACGTCCATGGTGCTGGATGGACAGTGGTAGTGTGCCAAACAACTGAGCTCTAGTTCTCAACACTTTCACAAAGTGCCATAAGTTGAGGTTCAACTTACTGCTCCGGTTGAGTAGAGTATAGCCGACAAATCTGGAATCAGTAGCACTCAGGTTAGAAGAATGGGAATCAGATATACCCAGTCCGCTGACAGTGTCCTACGGGACCCGCCTATCTGGCTGCCACGCCTGAATGTTTGCAACCGCGGCAGAGCTAGGCAGGCGCCATTTTGCAGCAATGCAAACTGCATAACCTGGCCAAATTTCAAGGGTGTACAAGAAACCACGGGGGATTTACAAGGAGATGTTCACCCGGAACAGCCGGAGGCTTGCCACCAGTAAGATTCCGGAATTCTTCCTGTGAAGCCTTGATAACAGTGAAACGCTCCTATGTGGCAATAAATCAGAAGGTCATTCTGAGTGTTCCCGGCTCAGGTCATTCGGCTGACGACAACCATGGACTAATTAGAGCCAGATGTCGGCAGTGCCGTACATAGTGCTGAATGGACACAGCCTGTTTAGTACAGTGTAGGCGTTAAAGCTGGAATCAGTAGCACTCAGGTGAGAAGAACGGGAAGCAGATAGACCCAGTACGCTGACAGTGTCCTACGGGGACCAGCTTATCTGGCTGCCACGCCTGAATGTTTGCAACCCCGGGAGAGCTAGTCTGGCGCAATTTTGCAGCAATGCAAACTGCATAACCTGGCCAAATTTCACGTTTGTGCAAGAAAGCACCTGGGATTTACAAGGAGATGTTCACCCGGAACAGCCGGAAGTCTGTCGGCAACAAGTTTCTGGAATTCTTCCTAAGAAGCCTTGAAAGCAGTGAAATACTCCTATGTTGAAATAACTGAGAACCTCATTCTGAGTGTTCCCGGCAGAGGTCATTCGGCTGCACACAACCGTGGACTAATTAGAGCCAGATGTAGGCAGTTCCTCCATAGTGCTGGATGGAAAGTGGTCGCGTGCCAAACAACTGAGCTCTAGTTCTCAACACTTTCACAAAGTGCCATTATTTGAGGTTCAACTTACTGCTGCGGTTGAGTAGAGTGTAGCCGTCAAAGCTAAAATCAGTAGCACTCAGGTGAGAACGGGAAGCAGATATACCCAGTCTGCTCGCAGTGTCCTACGGGGTCCAGCCTATCTGGCTGCCACGCCTGAATGTTTGCAACCGCGGCAGAACTAGGCAGGCGCAATTGTGCAGCAATGCAAACTGCATACGCTGGCCAAATTTCATGGGTGTACAAGAAACCACGGGGGATTTACAAGGAGATGTTCACCCGGGACATCCGGAGGCCTGCCAGCAGCAACATTCCGGAATCCTTGGTAAGAAGCCTTGAAAGCAGTGAAATGCTCCTATGTCGCAATAACTCAGAAGCTCATTCTGAGTGTTCCCGGCAGAAGTCATTCGGCTGAACACAACCATGGACTAATTAGAGCCAGATGTAGGCATTATGGTCCATAGTCCTGGATGGACAGTGGTGGCGTGCCAAACAACTGAGCTCTAGTTTTCAACACTTTCACAAAGTGCCATAAGTTGAGGTTCCACTTACTGCTCCGGTTGAGTACAGGGTAGAGGTCAAAGCTAGAATCAGTAGCACTCAGGTGAGAAGAACGGGAAGCACATAGACCCAGTCCTCTGGCAGTGTCCTACGGGGTCCAGCCTATCTGGCTGCCACGCCTGAATGTTTGCAACCGCGGCAGAGCTAGGCAGGGACCATTGTGCAACAATGGAAACTGCATAACCTGGCCAAATTTCACGGGTTTACAAGAAACCTCGGGGGATTTACAAGGAGATGTTCCCCCGGAACAGCCGGAGGCCTGCCGGCAGGAAGATTCCGGAATCTTTCCTGAAAAGCCTTGAAAGCAGTGAAAGGCTTCTATGTTGCAATAAATCAGAACCTCATTCTGAGTGTTCCCGGCAGAGGTCATTCGGCTGAACAAAACCGTGGACAAACTAGAGCCAGATGTATGCATTGCCGTCCATAGTGGGGGATGGACACTGCCGGATGAGTAGTGTATAGCCGTCAAAGCTGGAATCAGTAGCACTTTGGTGGGAAGAACGGGAAGCAGATATATGCAGTCCGCTGGCAGTGTCCTACAGGGACCAGCCTATCTGGCTGCCACGACTGAATGTTTACAACCGCGGCAGAGCTACGAGGGCGCAATTGTGCAGCAATGCAAACTGCATAACCTGGCCAAATTTCACGGGTGTACAAGAAACCACGGGGGATTAACAAGGAGATGTTCATCCGGAACAGCCGGAGGCTTGCCACCAGTAAGATTCCGGAATTCTTCCTGTGAAGCCTTGATAACAGTGAAACGCTCCTATGTGGCAATAAATCAGAAGGTCATTCTGAGTGTTCCCGGCTCAGGTCATTCGGCTGACGACAACCATGGACTAATTAGAGCCAGATGTCGGCAGTGCCGTACATAGTGCTGAATGGACACAGCCTGTTTAGTAGAGTGTAGGCGTTAAAGCTGGAATCAGTAGCACTCAGTTGAGAACAACGGGAAGAACATAGACCCAGTCCGCTGGCAGTGTCCTACAGGAACCAGCCTATCTGGCACCCACGCCTGAATGTTTGCAACCGCGGCAGAGCAAGGCAGTCACAATTGTGCAGCAATGCAAACTGCATAACCTGGCCAAATTTCACGGGTGTACAAGAAACCACGGGGGATTTACAAGGAGATGTTCACCGGGAACAGCCGGAGGCCTGCCGGCCGCAACATTCCGGAATCCTTCCTGAGAAGCCTTGAAAGCAGTGAAACGCTCCTATGTTGCGATAACTCAGAACCTCATTCTGAGTGTTCCCGGAAGAGGTCATTCGGCTGAACATAAACGTGGAAAAATTAGAGCCAGATGTAGGCAGTGCCGTCCATAGTGCTGGGCGGAGAGTGGTCGCATGCTAAACAACTGAGCTCTAGTTCTCCAAACATTCCGAAAGTGCCATAAGTTGAGGTTCAACTTACTGCTATGGTTGAGTAGAGTGTAGCCGTCCAAGCTGGAATCAGTAGCACTCAGGTGAGAAGAACGGGAAGCAGATATACCCAGTCCGCTGGCAGTGTGCTATGGGTTAAAGCATGACTGGCTGATACGCCTGAATGTTTGCAACTGTGACAGAGCTAGACAGTCGCAATTATGCAGCAATGCAAACTGCATAATCTAGCCAAATTTCACGGGTGTACACGAAACCACGGGGGATTTTGAAGGAGATGTTCACCCGGAACAGCCGGAGGTCTGCCGGCAGCAAGATTCCGGAATTATTCCTGTAAAGCCTTGAAAGCAGTGAAACGCTCCTATGTGGCAATAATTCAGAAGCTCATTCTGAGTGTTCCCGGCACAGGTCATTCGGCTGAACACAACCGTGGACTAACTAGAGCCAGATGTAGGCAGTGCCGTCCATAGTGCTGGATTTACAGTGGTGGCTTGCCAAACCACTGAGCTCTAGTTCTCAACACTTTCACAAAGTGCCATAAGTTGAGGTTCAACTTACTGCTCCGGTTGAGTAGAGTGTAGTCGTCAAAGCTGGAATCAGTAGCACTCTGGTGACAAGAACGGGAAGCAGATAGACCCTGTCCGCTGGCAGTGTCCTATGGGGACCAGCCTATCTGGCTGCCAGGCCTGAATGTTTGCATCCGTGGCAGAGCTAGGCAGGTGCAATTGTACAGCAATGCAAATTGCATAACCTGGCCAAATTTCACGAGTGTACAAGAAACCACCGGGGATTTACAAAGAGATGTTCACCCGGAACAGACGGAGGCCTCCCGGCAACAAGATTCCAGAATCCTTCCTAAGAAGGTTCCATAGCAGTGAAACGCTCCTATGTTGCAATAACTCAGAACCTCATTCTGTGTGTTCCCGGCAGAGGTCATTCGGCTGAACACAACCATGGACTAATTAGAGCCAGATGAAGGCAGTGGCGTCCATGGTGCTGGATGGACAGTGGTAGCGTGCCAAGCATCTGAGCTCTAGTTCTCAACACTTTCACAAAGTGCCATAAGTTGAGGTTCAACTTACTGCTCCGGTTTAGTAGAGTGTAGCCATCAAAGCTGGAATCAGTAGCACTCAGGTTAGAAGAACGGGAATCAGATATACCCAGTCCGCTGACAGTGTCCTACGGGACCAGCCTATCTGGCTGCCAAGCCTGAATGTTTGCAACCGCAGCCGAGCTAGGCAGTAGCAATTGTGCAGCAATGCAAACTGCATAACATGGCCCAAAATTCACGGGTGTACAAGAAACCACGGGGGATTTACAAGGAGATGTTCACCCGGAACAGCCGGAGGCTTGCCACCAGTTAGATTCCGGAATTCTTCCTGTGAAGCCTTGAAAACAGTGAAACGCTCCTATGTGGCATTAAATCAGAACCTCATTCTGAGTGTTCCCGGCAGAGGTCATTCGGCTGACGACAACCTGGACTATTTAGAGCCAGATGTAGGCAGTGCCGTACATAGTGCTGGAAGGACACTGCCGGTTTAGTAGAGTGTAGCCGTCAAAGCTGGAATCAGTAGCACTCAGGTGAGAAGAATGGGAAGCAGATATAAACAGTTCGTTGGCAGTGTCCTACGGGGACCAGCCTTTCTGGCTGCCACGCCTGACTGTTTGCCAGGGCCGCAGAGCTAGGCAGGCGCAATTGTGTAGCAATGCAAACTGCATAACCTGGTGAAATTTCACGGTTGTACAAGAAACCACTGGGGATTTACAAGGATATGTTCACCCGGAACAGCCGGAGGCCTGCCGGAAGCAAGATTCCGGAATTCTTCCTAAGAAGCCTTGAAAGCAGTGAAACGCTCCTATGTTGCAATAACTCAGAACCTCATTCTGAGTGTTCCCGGCAGAGGTCATTCGGCTGAACTCATACGTGGACTAATTAGAGCCACATGTAGGCAGTGGACTAATTAGAGCCAGATGTAGGCAATGGACTAATTAGAGCCAGATATAGACAGTGATTTCGATTGGAAAACAACTGAGCTTTAGTTCTCCAAACTTTCACAACGTGCCATAAGTTGAGGTTCTACTTACTGCTCCGGTTGAGTAGAGTGTAGCCGTCACAGCTGGAATCAGTAGCACTCAGTTGAGAAGAACCGGAAGCAGAAATACCCAGTCCGCTGGCAGTGTCCTACGGGGACCAGCTTATCTGGCTGCCACGCCTGAATGTTTGCAACCGCGGCAGAGCAAGGCAGTCACAATTGTGCAGCAATGCAAACTGCATAACCTGGCCAAATTTCACGGGTGTACAAGAAACCACGGGGGATTTACAAGGAGATGTTCACCCGGAACTGCCGGAGGCCTGCCGGCAGCAACATTCCGGAATTCTTCCTAAGAAGCCTTGAAAGCAGTGAAACGCTCCTATGTTGCAATAACTCAGAACTTCATTCTGAGTGTTCCCGGCAGAGGTCATTCGGCTGAACACAACCGTGGACTAATTAGAACCAGATGTAGGCTCTGCTGTCCATAGTGCTGGATGGACTGTTGTGGCGTGCCAAACAACTGAGCTCTAGTTCTCAACACTTTCACAAAGTGTCATAAGTTGAGGTTCAACTTACTGCTACGTTTGAGTAGAGTGTAGCCGTCAAAGCTGGAATCAGTAACACTCAGTTGAGAACAACGGGAAGAACATAGACCCAGTCCGCTGGCAGTGTCCTACAGGAACCAGCCTATCTTGCACCCACGCCTGAATGTTTGCAACCGCGGCAGAGCAAGGCAGTCACAATTGTGCAGCAATGCAAACTGCATAACCTGGCCAAATTTCACGGGTGTACAAGAAACCACGGGGGATTTACAAGGAGATGTTCACCGGGAACAGCCGGAGGCCTGCCGGCCGCAACATTCCGGAATCCTTCCTGAGAAGCCTTGAAAGCAGTGAAACGCTCCTATGTTGCGATAACTCAGAACCTCATTCTGAGTGTTCCCGGAAGAGGTCATTCGGCTGAACATAAACGTGGAAAAATTAGAGCCAGATGTAGGCAGTGCCGTCCATAGTGCTGGGCGGAGAGTGGTCGCATGCTAAACAACTGAGCTCTAGTTCTCCAAACATTCCGAAAGTGCCATAAGTTGAGGTTCAACTTACTGCTATGGTTGAGTAGAGTGTAGCCGTCCAAGCTGGAATCAGTAGCACTCAGGTGAGAAGAACGGGAAGCAGATATACCCAGTCCGCTGGCAGTGTGCTATGGGGAAAAGCGTGACTGGCTGATACGCCTGAATGTTTGCAACTGTGACAGAGCTAGACAGTCGCAATTATGCAGCAATGCAAACTGCCTAACCTGGCCAAATTTCACGGGTGTACAAGAAACCAGGAGGAAATACAAGGAGATGTTCACCCGGAAGAGCCGGAGGCCTGCCGGCAGCAAGATTCCGGAATTCTTCCTAAGAAGCCTTTTACAAGTGAAACACTCCTATGTTGCAATAACTCAGCACCTCATTCTGAGTGTTCCCGGCAGAGGTCATTTGGCTGAACACAACCGTGGACTAATTAGAGCCAGATGTAGGCATTGCTGTCCATAGTGTTGGATGGACAGTGGTCGCGTGCCAAACAACTGAGCTCTATTTCTCCAAACTTTAACAGAGTGTCATAAGTAGAGGTTCAACTTACTGCTTCGGTTGAGTGTGGTGTAGCCGTCAAAGCGGGAATCAGAAGCACTCAGATGAGTAGAATGGGAAGCAGATATACCCACTCCGCTGGCCCTGGCCTACGGGGACCTGCCTATCTGGCTGCCACGCATGAATGTTTGCAACCGCGGCATAGCTAGGCAAGCCCAATTATGCAGCAATACAAACTGCATAATCTAGCCAAATTTCACGGGTGTACAAGAAACCACGGGGGATTTAGAAGGAGATGTTCACTCGGAACAACCGGAGGCCTGCTGGCAGCAAGATTCTAGAATTCTTCCTAAGAAGCCTTGAAAGCAGTGAAACACTCCTATGTTGCAATAACTCAGAACCTCATTGTGAGTGTTCCCAGCAGAGCTCATTCGGCTGAACACAACCGTGGACTAACTATAGCCAGATGCATGCAGTGCCGTCCATAGTGCTGGCTGGACAATGGTGGTGTGCCAAACAAGTGAGCTCTAGTTCTCAACACTTTCACAAAGTGCCATAAGTTGAGGATCAACTTACTGCTCTGGTTGAGTAGAGTGTAGCCGTCATAGCTAGATTCAGCAGCACTCAGGTGAGAACAGGAAGCAGATATACCCAGTCCGTTGGCAGTGTCCTACGGTGTCCAGCCTATCTGGCTGCCACGCCTCAATGTTTGCAACCGCGGCAGAGCTAAGCAGTCGCAATTATGCAGCAATGCAAACTGCATAACCTGGCCAAATTTCACGGATGTGCAAGAAACCACGGGAGATTTACAAGGACATGTTTACCCGGAACAGCCGGAGACCTGCCGGCAGCAAGATTCTCGAATTCTTCCTAAGAAGCCTTGAAAGCAGTGAAACGCTCCTATGTTGCAATAACTCAGAATCTCATTTTGAGTGTTCCCAGCAGAGGTCATTCGGCTGAACACAACCATGGACTAATTAGAGCCAGATGTAGGCAGTGCCGTCCATAGTGCTGGATGGACTGTGGACGCATGCCCAACATCTGAGTTCTAGTTCTCAACACTTTGAGAAAGTGCACTAAGTTGAGCTTCAACTTACTGCTCCGGTTGACTAGAGTGTAGCTATCAAAGCTGAAATCAGTAGCACTCAGGTGAGAAGAACGGGAAGCAGATATACCCAATGCCCTGGCAGTGTCCTATGGGGAGCAGCCTATCTGGCTGCCATGCCTAAATGTTTGCCAACGCGACAGAGCTGAACTCAACGGTGGATGAATAGAGCCGGATGTAGGCAGTGCCGTCCATAGTGCTGGATGTGCACTGCCGGTTGAGTAGAGTTTAGCCTTCAAAGGTGGAATCAGTAGCACTCAGGTGAGAAGAACGGGAAGCAGATATACTAGGTCTGCTGGCAGTGTCCTACGTGGACCAGCCTATCAGGCTGCCATGTCTGAATGTTTGCAACCGCGGCAGAGCTTGGCAGGCGCATTTGTGCAGCAATGCAAACTGCATAACCTGTCCAAATTTCACGGGTGTACAAGAAACCACGGGAGATTTACAAGGAGATGTTCACCCGGAACAGGAGGAGGCCTGCCCGCAGCAACCTTCCAGAATCATTCCTAAGAAGCCTTGAAAGCAGTGAAAAGCTCCTATGTTGCAGGAACGCAGAACCTCATTCTGAGTTTTCCCGGCAGAGGTCATCCGGCTGAACACAACCGTGGATTAATAGAGCCAGATGTAGGCAGTGCCTTCCACAGTGCTGGATTGACAGTGGTGGCGTGCCAAACAACTGAGCTCTAGTTCTCAACACTTTCACAAAGTGCCATAAGTTGAGTTTCAACTTACTGCTCCGGTTTAGTAGAGTGTAGCCGTCAAAGCTGGAATCAGTAGCACTCAGGTGAGAAGAACGGGAAGGAGATATACTAGGTCTGCTGGCAGTGTCCTACGTGGACCAGCCTATCAGGCTGCCATGTCTGAATGTTTGCAACCGCGGCAGAGCTTGGCAGGCGCATTTGTGCAGCAATGCAAACTGCATAACCTGTCCAAATTTCACGGGTGTACAAGAAACCACGGGGGATTTACAAGGAGATGTTCACCCAGAACAGCCGGAGGCCTGCCGTCAGCAAGATTCCGGAACTCATCCTAAGAAGCCGTGAAAGCAGTGAAACGCTCCTATGTTGCAATAAATCAGAACCTCATTCTGAGTGTTCCCGGCAGAGGTCATTCGGCTGAACACAACCGTGGACTAATTAGAGCCAGATGTAGACAGTGCCGTCCATAGTGCTGGATGGACGGTGGTCGCATGCCAACCATCTGAGCTCTAGTTCTCAACAGTTTCAGAAAGTGCCCTAAGTTGAGGTTCAACTTACTGTTGCGGTTGAGAAGAGTGTAGCCGTCAAAGCTGGAATCAGTAGCACACAGGTGAGAAGAACGGGAAGCAGATACACCCAGTCCGCTGGCAGTGTCCTATGGGGAGCAGCCTATCTGGCTTGAATGCCTGAATGTTTGCCACCGCGGCAGAGCTAGGCAGGCGCAATTGTGCAGCAAAGCAAACTGTATAACCTGGCCAAATTTCACGGGTGTACAAGAAACAACGGCAGATTTACAAGGAGATGTTTACCCAGAACAGCCGGAGGCCTACCGACAGCAAGATTCCAGAATCCTTCCTGAGAAGCCTTGAAAGCAGTGAAACGCTCCTATGTTACAATAACTCAGAACCTCATTCTGAGTGTTCCCAGCAGAGGTCATTCGGCTGAACTCATCCGTGGACTAATTAGAGCCACATATAGGCAGTGGACTAATTAGAGCCAGATGTAGGCAATGGACTAATTAGAGCCAGATATTGGCAGTGTTTTCGATTGGAAACAACTGAGCTTTAGTTCTCCAAACTTTCACAACTGCCATAAGTTGAGGTTCTACTTACTGCTCCGGTTGAGTAGAGTGTAGCGGTCACAGCTGGAATCAGTAGCACTCAGGTGAGAAGAACCGGAAGCAGATATACCCAGTCCGCTGGCAGTGTCCTACGGGGACCAGCCTATCTGGCTGCCACGCCTGAATGTTTGCAACCACTGCAGAGCAAGGCAGTCACAATTGTGCAGCAATGCAAACTGCATAACCTGGCCAAATTTCACGGGTGTACAAGAAACCACGTGGGATTTACAAGGAGATGTTCACCCGGAACTGCCTGAGGCCTGCCGGCAGCAACATTCCCGAATTCTTCCTAAGAAGCCTTGAAAGCAGTGAAACGCTCCTATGTTGCAATAACTCAGAACTTCATTCTGAGTGTTCCCGGCAGAGGTCATTTGGCTGAACACAACCGTGGACTAATTAGAACCAGATGTAGGCTCTGATGTCCATAGTGCTGGATGGACAGTGGTAGCGTGCCAAACAACTGAGCTCTAGTTCTCAACACTTTCACAAAGTGCCATAAGTTGAGGTTCAACTTACTGCTACATTTGAGTAGAGTGTAGCCGTCAAAGCTGGAATCAGTAGCACTCAGTTGAGAACAACGGGAAGAACATAGACCCAGTCCGCTGGCAGTGTCCTAAAGGAACCTGCCTATCTGGCTCCCACGCCTGAATGTTTGCAACCGTGGCAGAGCAAGGCAGTCACAATTGTGCAGCAATGCAAACTGCATAACCTGGCCAAATTTCACGGGTGTACAAGAAACCACGGGGGATTTACAAGGAGATGTTCACCCGGAAGAGCCGGAGGCCTGCCGGCAGCAAGATTCCGGAATTCTTCCTAAGAAGCCTTTTACAAGTGAAACACTCCTATGTTGCAATAACTCAGCACCTCATTCTGAGTGTTCCCGGCAGAGGTCATTTGGCTGAACACAACCGTGGACTAATTAGAGCCAGATGTAGGCATTGCTGTCCATAGTGTTGGATGGACAGTGGTCGCGTGCCAAACAACTGAGCTCTATTTCTCCAAACTTTAACAGAGTGTCATAAGTAGAGGTTCAACTTACTGCTTCGGTTGAGTGGGGTGTAGCCGTCAAAGCGGGAATCAGAAGCACTCAGGTGAGTAGAATGGGAAGCAGATATACCCACTCCGCTGGCCCTGGCCTACGGGGACCTGCCTATCTGGCTGTTAAGCCTGAATGTTTGCAACCGCGGCGTAGCTAGGCAAGCGCAATTATGCAGCAATACAAACTGCATAATCTAGCCAAATTTCACGGGTGTACAAGAAACCACGGGGGATTTAGAAGGAGATGTTCACTCGGAACAACCGGAGGCCTGCCGGCAGCAAGATTCTAGAATTCTTCCTAAGAAGCCTTGAAAGCAGTGAAACACTCCTATGTTGCAATAACTCAGAACCTCATTGTGAGTGTTCCCAGCAGAGCTCATTCGGCTGAACACAACCGTGGACTAACTATAGCCAGATGCATGCAGTGCCGTCCATAGTGCTGGCTGGACAATGGTGGTGTGCCAAACAAGTGAGCTCTAGGTCTCAACACTTTCACAAAGTGCCATAAGTTGAGGATCAACTTACTGCTCTGGTTGAGTAGAGTGTAGCCGTCATAGCTAGATTCAGCAGCACTCAGGTGAGAACAGGAAGCAGATATACCCAGTCCGTTGGCAGTGTCCTACGGTGTCCAGCCTATCTGGCTGCCACGCCTCAATGTTTGCAACCGCGGCAGAGCTAAGCAGTCACAATTATGCAGCAATGCAAACTGCATAACCTGGCCAAATTTCACGGATTTGCAAGAAACCACGGGAGATTTACAAGGACATGTTTACCTGGAACACCCGGAGACCAGCCGGCAGCAAGATTCCGGAATTCTTCCTAGGAAGCCTTGAAAGCAGTGAAACGCTCCTATGTTGGAATAACTCAGAACCTCATTCTGAGTGTTCCCGGCAGAGGTCATTCGGCTGAACACAACCATGGACTAATTAGAGCCAGTTGTAGGCAGTGGAATAATTAGAGCCACATTTAGGCAATGGACTAATTAGAGCCAGATATAGGCAGTATTTTCGATTGGAAAACAACTGAGCTTTAGTTCTCCAAACTTTCACAAAGTGCCATAAGTTGAGGTTCAACTTACTGCTCCGGTTGAGTAGAGTGTAGCTGTCAAAGCTGGAATCAGTAGCACTCAGGTGAAAAGAATGGGAAGCAGATATACCCAGTCCGCTGGCAGTGTCCTACGGGCACCAGCATATCTGGCTGCCACGCCTGAATGTTTGCAACCGCGGCAGAGCTAGGCAGGCGCAATTGTGCAGCAATGCAAACTGCATAACCTGGCCAAATTTCACGGGTGTCCAAGAAACCACGGGGGATTCACAAGGAGATCTTCATCCGGAAGAGCCGGAGGCCTGGTGGCCGCAAAATTCCGGAATTCTTCCTGTGAAGCCTTGAAAGCAGTGAAACGCTCTTATGTTGCAATAATTGAGAACTTCATTCTGAGTGCTCCCGGCAGAGGTCATTCGGCTGAACACAACCGTGGACTAATTAGAGCCAGATGTAGGCTCTGCTGTCCATATTGCTGGATGGACAGTGGTGGCGTGCCAAACAACTGAGCTCTAGTTCTCCACACTTTCACAAAGTGCCATAAGTTGAGATTCAACTTAGTGCTCCGGTTGGGTAGAGTGTAGCCGTCAAAACTGGAATCAGTAGCACTCAGGTGAGAAGAATGGGAAACAGATATATCCAGTTCGCTGTCAATGTCTTACGGGGACCAGCCTATCTGGCTGCCACGCCTGAATGTATGCCACCGCCGCAGAGCTAGGCATTCGCAATTGTGCAGTAATGCAACCTGCATAATCTGGCCCAATTTCACGGGTGTACAAGAAACCACGGGGAATTTACAAGGAGATGTTCCCCCGGAACAGCCGGAGCCCTGCCGGCAGCAACATTCCGGTATCCTTCCGAAGAAGATTTGAAAGCAGTGAATCGCTCCTATGTTGCAATAACTAAGAACCTCATTCTGAGTGTTCCCGGCAGTGGTCATTCGGCTGAACACAACCGTGGACTAATTAGAGCCAGATGTAGACAGTGCCGTCCATAGTGCTGGATGGACAGTGGTGGCGTGCCAAAAAGCTGAGCTCTAGTTCTCAACACTTTCACAAAAGGCCATAAGTTGAGGTTCAAATTACTGCTCCGGTTGAGTAGAGTGTAGCCGTCAAAGCTGGAATCAGTAGCACTCAGGTGAGAAGAACGGGAAACAGATAACCCAGTTCGATGCCAGTGTCCTACAGGGACCAGCCTATTTGGCTGCCACGCCTGAATGTTTGCAACCGCGGCAGAGCTAGGCAGGCACAATTGGGCAGCAATGCAAACTGCATAAGCTGGCCAAATTTCACGGGTGTACACGAAACCACGGGGGATTTTGAAGGAGATGTTCACCCGGAACAGCCGGAGGTCTGCCGGCAGCAAGATTCCGGAATTATTCCTGTAAAGCCTTGAAAGCAGTGAAACGCTCCTATGTGGCAATAATTCAGAAGCTCATTCTGAGTGTTCCCGGCACAGGTCATTCGGCTGAACACAACCGTGGACTAACTAGAGCCAGATGTAGGCAGTACCGTCCATAGTGCTGGATTTACAGTGGTGGCTTGCCAAACCACTGAGCTCTAGTTCTCAACTCTTTCACAAAGTGCCATAAGTTGAGGTTCAACTTACTGCTCCGGTTGAGTAGAGTGTAGTCGTCAAAGCTGGAATCAGTAGCACTCTGGTGACAAGAACGGGAAGCAGATAGACCCTGTCCGCTGGCAGTGTCCTATGGGGACCAGCCTATCTGGCTGCCAGGCCTGAATGTTTGCATCCGTGGCAGAGCTAGGCAGGTGCAATTGTACAGCAATGCAAATTGCATAACCTGGCCAAATTTCACGAGTGTACAAGAAACCACCGGGGATTTACAAAGAGATGTTCACCCGGAACAGACGGAGGCCTCCCGGCAACAAGATTCCAGAATCCTTCCTAAGAAGGTTCCATAGCAGTGAAACGCTCCTATGTTGCAATAACTCAGAACCTCATTCTGTGTGTTCCCGGCAGAGGTCATTCGGCTGAACACAACCGTGGACTAATTAGAGCCAGATGAAGGCAGTGGCGTCCATGGTGCTGGATGGACAGTGGTAGCGTGCCAAACAACTGAGCTCTAGTTCTCAACACTTTCACAAAGTGCCATAAGTTGAGGTTCAACTTACTGCTCCGGTTTAGTAGAGTGTAGCCATCAAAGCTGGAATCAGTAGCACTCAGGTTAGAAGAACGGGAATCAGATATACCCAGTCCGCTGACAGTGTCCTACGGGACCAGCCTATCTGGCTGCCAAGCCTGAATGTTTGCAACCGCGGCAGAGCTAGGCAGTAGCAATTGTGCAGCAATGCAAACTGCATAACATGGCCAAAATTCACGGGTGTATAAGAAACCACGGGGGATTTACAAGGAGATGTTCACCCGGAACAGCCGGAGGCTTGCCACCAGTTAGATTCCGGAATTCTTCCTGTGAAGCCTTGAAAACAGTGAAACGCTCCTATGTGGCATTAAATCAGAACCTCATTCTGAGTGTTCCCGGCAGAGGTCATTCGGCTGACGACAACCGTGGACTATTTAGAGCCAGATGTAGGCAGTGCCGTACATAGTGCTGGAAGGACACTGCCGGTTTAGTAGAGTGTAGCCGTCAAAGCTGGAATCAGTAGCACTCAGGTGAGAAGAATGGGAAGCAGATATAAACAGTTCGTTGGCAGTGTCCTACGGGGACCAGCCTTTCTGGCTGCCACGCCTGACTGTTTGCCAGGGCGGCAGAGCTAGGCAGGCGCAATTGCGTAGCAATGCAAACTGCATAACCTGGTGAAATTTCACGGTTGTACAAGAAACCACTGGGGATTTACAAGGATATGTTCAACGGGAACAGCCGGAGGCCTGCCGGAAGCAAGATTCCGGAATTCTTCCTAAGAAGCCTTGAAAGCAGTGAAACGCTCCTATGTTGCAATAACTCAGAACCTCATTCTGAGTGTTCCTGGCAGAGGTCATTCGGCTGAACACAACTGTGGACTAATTAGAGCCAGATGTAGGCAGTGCTGTCCATAGTGCTGCTTGGACAGTGGTGGCGTGACAAACAACTGAGCTCTAGTTCTCAACACTTTCACAAAGTGTCATAAGTTGAGGTGCACCTTACTGCTCCGGTTGAGTAGATTGTAGCCGTCAAAGCTGGAATAACTAGCAGTCAGGTGAGAATAACGGGAAGCAGATATACACAGTCCGCTGGCAGTGTCCTACGGTGACTAGCCTTTCTGGGTGCCACGCCTGAATGTTTGCAACTGCGGCAGAGGTAGGCAGGTGCAATTGTACAGCAATGCAAACTGCATAACCTGGCCAAATTTCACGGGTGTAAAAGAAACCACGACGGATTTACAAGGAGATTTTCACCCGAACAGCCGGAGGCCTGCCGGAAGCAAGATTGAGGAATTCTTCCTAAGAAGGCTTGAAAGCAGTGAAACGCTCCTATGTTGCAATAACTCAGAACCTCATTCTGAGTGTTCCCGGCAGAGGTCATTTGGCTGAACACAACCGTGGAGTAATTAGAGCCAGATGTAAGAAGGGGCGTCCATAGTCCTGGATGGACTGTGGTGGCGTGCCAAACAACTGAGCTCTAGTTCTTAACACTTTCACAAAGTACCCTAAGTTGAGGCTCAATTTACTGCTCCGGTTGAGTAGAGTGTGGCCGTCAAAGCTGGAATAACTAGCACTCAGGTGAGAAGAACGGGAAGCAGATATACAAAGTCCGCTGGCAGTGTCGTACGGGGACCAGCCTTTCTGGCTGCCATGCCTGAATGTTTGCAAACGCGGCAGAGCTAGGAAGGCGCAATTGTGCAGCAAAACAAACTGCATAACCTGGCCAAATTTCACGAGTGTAAAAAAAACCACGGGGGATTTACAAGGAGATGTTCACCCCGAAGAGCTGGAGGCCTGCCGGCAGCAAGATTCCAGAATTCTTCCTAAGAAGCCGTGAAAGCAGTGAAATGCTCCTATGTTGCAATAACTCAGAACCTCATTCTGAGTGTTCTCGGCAGAGGTCATTCGGATGAACACAACAGTGGACTAATTAGATCCAGATGTACGCAGTGCCGTCCATCCTGCTGGATGGACTGTGGTGGCATGCCAAACAACTGAGCTCTAGTTCTCAACACGTTCACAAAGTGTCATAAGTTGAGGTTCAACTTACTCCTCCAGTTGAGTAGAGTGTAGCCTTCAAAGCTGGAATCAGTAGCACTCAGTTGAGAAGAACGGGAAGTAGATATACACAGTCCGCTGGCAGTGTCCTACGGGGACTAGACTTTCTGGCTGCCACGCCTGAATGTTTGCAACTGCGGTAGAGCTAGGCAGGAGCAATTGTGCAGCAATGCAAACTGCATAACCTGGCCAAATTTCACGGGTGTACAAGAAACCACAGGGGATTTACAAGGAGATTTTCTCCCTGAACAGCCGGAGGCCTGTCGGCAGCAAGATTCCGGAGTTCTTCCTAAGAAGCCTTGAAAGCAGTGAAACGCACCTATGTTGAAATAATTTAGAACTTCATTCTGAGTGTTCCCAGCAGAGGTCATTCCGCTGAACACAACCGTGGACTAATTAGAGCCAGATGTGTGCAGTGCCGTCCATAGTGCTGGATGGACAGTGGTGGCGTGCCAAACAACTGAGCTCTAGTTCTCAACACTTTCACATACTGCCCTACGTTGAGATTCAACTTGCTGCTCCGTTTGAGTAGAGTGTAGCCGTCAAAGCTGGCATCAGTAGCACTCAGGTGAGAAGAACGGGAAGCAGATATACCCAGTCCGCTGGCAGTGTCCTACGGGGACCAACGCCTGAATATTTGCCAGCGTGGCAGAGCTAGGCAGGCGCAATTGTGCAGCAATGCAAACTGCATAACCTGGCCAAATTTCACGGGTGTACAAGAAACCACGGGGGATTTACAAATAGATGTTCACCCGGAACAGTCGGAGGCCTGCCTGAAGCAAGATTGAGGAATTCTTCCTAAGAAGCCTTGAAAGTAGTGAAACGCCCCTAACGCAATAACTCAGAACCTCATTCTGAGTGTTCCCTGCAGAGGTCATTCGGCTGAACACAACCGTGGAATAATTAGAGTCAGATGTAGGCAGTGCTGTCCATAGTGCTGAATGGACTGTGGTGGCGTGCCAAACAACTGAGCTCTAGTTCTCAACACTTTCACAAAGTTCCATGAGTTGAGGTTCAACACACTGCTCCGATTGAGTAGAGTGTAGCGGTCAAACCTGGAATCAGTAGCACTCAGGTGAGAAGAACGGGAAGCAGATAGACCCAGTCCGCTGGCAGTGTCCTACCGGGACCAGCCTATCTGGCTGCCACGCCTGATTGTTTGCATCCGCGCCAGAGCTAGGCAGAGGCAATTGTGCACCAATGCAAACTGCATAACCTCTCCAAATTTCACGGGTGTACAAGAAACCACGGGGGATTTTACAAATAGATGTTAACCCGGAACAGCCGGAAGCCAGCTGGCAGCAAGATCCCGAAATTCTAACAAATAAGCCTTGAAAGCAGTGAAATACTCCTATGTTGCAATAACTCAGAACCTTATACTGAAAGTTCCCAGCAGAGGTCATTTGGCTGAACACAACCATGGACTAATTAGAGGCAGATGTAGGAATTGCCGTCCATAGTGCTTGATGAACAGTGGTGGCGTGCCAAACAACTGAGCTCTAGTTCTCAACACTTTCACAAACTGCCATAATTTGAGGTTCAACTTACTGCTCCGTTTGAGTAGAGTGTAGCCGTCAAAGCTGGCATCAGTAGCACTCAAGTGAGAAGAACGGGAAGCAGATATACACAATCCGCTGGCAGTGTCCTACGGGGACCAGCCTATCTGGCTGCCACGCCTGAATATTTGCCAGCGAGGCAGAGCTAGGTAGGCGCAATTGTGCAGCAATTGAAACTGCACAAGCTGGCCAAATTTCACGGGTGTACAAGAAACCACGGGAGATTTTCAAATAGATCTTCACCCGGAACAGCCGGAGGCCTGCCGGAAGCAAGATTGAGGAATTCTTCCTAAGAAGCCTTGAAAGCATTGATACGCTCCTATGTTGCAATAACTCAGAACCTCATTCTGAGTGTTCCCGGCAGAGGTCATTTGGATGAACACAACCGTGGACTAACTAGAGCCAGATGTAGGCAGTGGCGTCCATAGTGCTGGATGGACTGTGGTGGCGTGCCAAACAACTGAGCTCTAGTTCTCAAAACTTTCACAAAGTGTCATAAGTTGAGGTTCAACTTACTGCTCCGGTTGAGTAGAGTGTAGCCGTCAAAGCTGGACTCACTAGCAGTCAGGTGAGAAGAACGGGAATCAGATATACAAAGTCTGCTGGAAGTGTCCTACGGGGACCAGTCTTTCTCGCTGCCACGCCTGAATGTTTGCAACGGCTGCAGAGCTAGGCAGGCATAATTGTGCAGCAATGCAAACTGCATAACCTGGCCAAATTTCACGGGTGTACAAGAAACCACGGGGGATTTACAAGGAGATGTGCACCCGGAACAGCTGGAGGCCTGCCGGCAGCAACATTCCGGAATTCTTCCTAAGAAGCCTTGAAAGCAGTGAAACGCTCCTATGTTGCAATAACTCAGAACCTCATTCTGAGTGTTCCCGACTGAGGTCATTCGGCTGAACACAACCATGGACTAATTAGAGCCAGATGTAAGCAGTGCCGTCCATAGTGCTGGATGAACAGTGGTGACGTTCCAAACAATTGAGCTCTAGTTCTCAACACTTTCACAAAGTGCCATAAGTTGAGGTTCAACTTACTGCTCCGGTTGAGTAGAGTGTACCCGTCAAAGCTGGAATCAGTAGCAGTCAGGTGAGAAGAACGGGAAGCAGATATACACAGTCCGCTGGCAGTGTCCTACGGGGACTAGCCTTTCTGAGTGCCACGCCTGAATGTTTGCAACTGCGGCAGAGCTTGGCAGGCGCAATTGTACAGCAATGCAAACTGCATAACCTGGCCAAATTTCACGGGTGTACAAGAAACCACGGGGGATTTACAAGGAGATTTTCACCCGGAACAGCCGGACGCCTGTCGGCTGCAAGATTCCGGAAATCTTCCTAAGAAGCCTTGAAAGCAGTGAAACGCACCTATGTTGCAATAACTCAGAACCTCATTCTGAGTGTTCCCGGCAGAGGTCATTCGGCTGAAGACAACCGTGGACTAATTAGAGCCAGATGTAGGCAGTGCCGTCCATAGTGCTGGATGAACAGTGGTGACGTGCTAAACAATTGAGCTCTAGTTCTCAACACTTTCACAAAGTGCCATAAGTTGAGGTTCAACTTACTGCTCAGGTTGAGTAGAGTGTAGCCGTCAAAGCTGGCATCAGTAGCACTCAGCTGAGAAGAACGGGAAGCAGATACACCCAGTCCGCTGGCAGTGTCCTACTGGGACCAGTCTCCTGGCTGAATGCCTGAAAGTTTGCCAGGGCGGCAGAGCTAGGCAGGCGCAATTGTGTAGCAATGCAAACTGCATAACCTGGTGAAATTTCACGGTTGTACAAGAAACCACGGGGGATTTACCAGGATATGTTCAACGGGAACAGCCGGAGGCCTGCCGGAAGCAAGATTCCGGAATTCTTCCTAAGAAGCCTTGAAAGCAGTGAAACGCTCCTAGTTGCAATAACTCAGAACCTCATTCTGAGTGTTCCTGGCCGAGGTCATTCGGCTGAACACAACTGTGGACTAATTAGAGCCAGATGTAGGCAGTGCTGTCCATAGTGCTGCTTGGACAGTGGTTGCGTGACAAACAACTGAGCTCTAGTTCTCAACACTTTCACAAAGTGTCATAAGTAGAGGTTCAACTTACTGCTCTGGTTGAGTAGAGTGTAGCCGTGAAAGCTGGAATAACTAGCAGTCATGTGAGAAGAACGGGAAGCAGATATACACAGTCCGCTGGCAGTGTCCTACGGGGACTAGCCTTTCTGGGTGCCACGCCTGAATGTTTGCAACTGCGGAAGAGCTAGGCAGGCGCAATTGTACAGCAATGCAAACTGCATAACCTGGCCAAATTTCCAGGGTGTAAAAGAAATCACGGGGGATTTACAAGGAGATTTTCACCCGAACGGCCGGAGGCCTGTCGGCAGCAAGATTCCGGAATTCTTCCTAAGAAGCCTTGAAAGCAGTGAAACGCACCTATGTTGCAATAACTCAGAACCTCATTCTGAGTGTTCCCGGCAGAGGTCATTCGGCTGAACACAACCGTGGACTAATTAGAGCCAGATGTAGGCAGTGCCGTCCATAGTGCTGGATGGACAGTGGTGGTGTGCCAAACAACTGAGCTCTAGTTCTCAAACTTTCACAAAGTGACATAATTTGAGGTTCAACTTACTGCTCCGGTTGAGTAGAGTAGAGCCGTCAAAGCTGGCATCAGCAACACTCAGGTGAGAAAAACGGGAAGCAGATATACCCAGTCCGCTGGCAGTGTCCTACGGGGACCAGCCTATCTGGCTGCCACGCCTGAATGTTTGCCAGCCCGGCAGAGCTAGGAAGGCTCAATTGTGCAGCAATTGAAACTGCATAAGCTGGCCAAATTTCCCGTGTGTACAAGATACAACGGGGGATTTACAAATAGATCTTAACCTGGAACAGCCGGAGGGCTGCCGGAAGCAAGATTGAGGAATTCTTCCTAAGAAGCCTTGAAAGCAGTGAAACGCTCCTATGTTGCAATAACTCAGAACCTCATTCTGAGTGTTCCCGGCAGAGGTCATTTGGCTGAACACAACCGTGGAGTAATTAGAGCCAGATTTAGGCAGTGGTGTCCATAGTGCTGGATGGACTGTGGTGGCGTGCCAAACAACTGAGCTCTAGTTCTTAACACTTTCACAAAGTGCCCTATGTTGAGGCTCAATTTACTGCTCCGGTTGAGTAGAGTGTAGCCGTCAAAGCTGGCATCAGTAGCACTCAGGTGAGAAGAACGGGAAGCAGATATACCCAGTCCGCTGGCAGTGTACTACGGGGACCAACGCCTGAATATTTGCCAGCGCGGCAGAGCTAGGCAGGCGCAATTGTGCAGCAATGCAAACTGCATAACCTGGCCAAATTTCACGGGTGTACAAGAAACCACGGGGGATTTACAAATAGATGTTCACCCCGAACAGTCAGAGGCCTGCCGGAAGCAAGATTGAGGAATTCTTCCTAAGAAGCCTTGAAAGTAGTGAAACGCCCCTATGTTGCAATAACTCAGAACCTCATTCTGAGTGTTGCCGGCAGAGGTCATTCGGCTGAACACAACCGTGGAATAATTAGAGTCAGATGTAGGCAGTGCTGTCCATAGTGCTGAATGGACTGTGGTGGCGTGCCAAACAACTGAGCTCTAGTTCTCAACACTATCACAAAGTTCCATGAGTTGAGGTTCAACTTACTGCTCCGGTTGAGTAGAGTGTAGCCGTCAAACCTGGAATCAGTAGCACTCAGGTGAGAAGAACGGGAAGCAGATATACCCAGTCCGCTGGCAGTGTCCTACCGGGACCAGCCTATCTGGCTGCCACGCCTGAATGTTTGCAACCGCGCCAGAGCTAGGCAGACGCTATTGTGCAGCAATGCAAACTGCATAACCTGGCCAAATTTCACGGGTGTACAAGATACCACGGGGGATTTACAAGGGGATGGTCCCCCGGAACTGCCGGAGACCTGCCGGCAGCAACATTCCGGAATCCTTCCTAAGAAGCCTTGAAAGCAGTGAAACGCTCCTATGTTGCAATAACTCAGAACCTCATTCTGAGTGTTCCCGGCAGAGGTCATTCGGCTGAACACAACCGTGGAATAATTAGAGCCAGATGTAGGCAGTGCCGTCCATAGTGCTGAATGGACTGTGGTGGCATGCCAAACAACTGAGCTCTAGTTCTCAACATTTTCACAAAATGTCATAAGTTGAGGTTCTACTTACTGCTCCGGTTGAGTACAGTGTAGCCGTCAAAGCTGGAATCAGTAGCACTTAAGTGACAAGAACGGGATGCAGATATACCCAGTTCGCTGGCAGTGTCCTACAAGGACCAGCCTATCTGGCTGCCACGCCTGAATGTTTGCCGGAGCGGCAGAGCTAGGCAGGCGAAATTGTGCAGCAATGCAAACTGCATAACCTGGCCAAATTTCACGGGTGTACAAGATACCACGGGGGATTTACAAGGAGATGTGCACCCGGAACAGCTGGAGGCCTGCCGGCAGCAACATTCCGGAATCCTTCCTAAGAAGCCTTGAAAGCAGTGAAACGCTCCTATGTTGCAAAAACTCAGAACCTCATTCTGAGTGATCCCGGCAGAGGTCATTCGGCTGAACACAACAGTGGACTAATTAGTGCCAGATGTAGGCAATGCCGTCCATAGTGCTGGATGGACAGTGGTGGCGTGCCAAACAACTGAGCTCTAGTACTCAACACTTTCTTATAGTGCCATAAGTTGAATTTCATCTTACTGCTCCGGTTGAGTAGAGAGTAGCTGTCAAAGCTGGAATCAGTAGCACTCAGGTGAGAAGAATGGGAAGCAGATATACTCAGTCCGTTGGCAGTGTCCTACGGAGACCAGCCTATCTTGCTTCCACGCCTGAATGTTTGAAACCGCGGCAGAATTAGGCAAACGCAATTGTGCAGCAATGCAATCTGCATAACCCGGCCAAATTTCACAGTGTAAAAGAAAGCACGGGGGATTTACAAGGAGATGTTCATCCGGAACACACGGAGGCCAGCCAGCAGCAAGATTGAGGAATTCTTCATAAGAAGCCTTGAAAGCAGTGAAATGTTCCTATTTTGCAATAACTCAGAACCTCATTCTCAGTGTTCCCCGCATAGGTCATTCGGCTGAACACAACCTTGGACTAATTAGAGCCAGATGTAAGCAGTGCCGTCCACAGTGCTGGAAGGAGAGTGGTGGAGTGCCAAACAACTGAGCTCTAGTTCTCAACACTTTCACAAAGAGGAATAAGTTGAGGTTCATCTTAATGCTCCGATTCATTAGAGTGTAGCTGTCAAAACTGGAATCAGTAGCACTCAGGTGAGAAGAACGGGAAGAAGATAGACCCAGTCCGCTGGCAGTGTCCCACGGGGATCAGCCTTTCTGGCTGCCAAGCCTGTATGTGTGCAACCGCGGCAGAGCGAGGCAGGTGCAATTGTGCATCAATGCAAACTGCATAACCTGGCCAAATTTCACGGGTGCACAAGAAACCACAGGGGATTTACAAGGAGATATTCACCCGTAACAGCCGGAGGCCTGCCCGCAGCAACATTCCAAAAATATTTCTAAGAAGCCTTGAAAGCAGTGAAACGCTCCTAAGTTGCAACAACTCACAACCTCATTCTGAGTGTTCCCGGCAGAGGTCATTCGGCTGAACACAACGGTGGACTAATTAGAGCCAGATGTATGCAGTGCTGTCCATAGTGCTCGATGGACAGTGGTGGCGAGCCAAACAAATGAGCTCTAGTTCTCAACACTTTCACAAAATGCCATAAGGTTAGGTTCAACTTCCGGCTCCGGTTGAGTAGAGTGTAGCCGTCAAAGCTGGAATCAGTAGCACTCAGGTGAGAAGAACGGGAAGCAGATATACCCAGTCGGCTGGCAGTGTCCTACGGGGACCAGACTATCTCGATTCCACGCCTGAATGTTTGCAACCGCGGCAGAGTTAGGCAGGCGCAATTGTGCAGCAATGCAAACTGCATAACCTGGCCAAATTTCACGGGTGTACAAGAAACCACGGGGGATTTACAAGATGTTCATCCGGAACACCCGGAGGCCAGCCAGCAGCAAGATTGAGGAATTCTTCCTAAGAAGCCTTGAAAGCATTGAAATGCTCCTATGTTGCAATAACTCAGCACCTCATTCTGAGTGTTCCCGGCAGAGGTCATTCGGCTGAACACAACCGTGGACTAATTAGAGCCAGATGTAGGCAGTGCCGTCCATAGTGCTGGATGGACTGTGGTGGCATGCCAAACAACTGAGCTCTAGTTCTCAACACTTTCACAAAGTGCCATAAGTAGAGGTTCAACTTACTGCTCCGGTTGAGTATAGTGTGGCCATCAAAGGTGGAATCAGTAGCACTCAGGTGAGAAGAACGGGAAGCATATGTACCCAGTGTGCTGGCAGTGTCCTACAGGGATCAGCCTATCTGGCTGTCACGCCTGATGTTTGCAACCGCGGCAGAGCTAGGCAGTAGCAATTGTGCAGCAATGCAAACTGCATAACCTGGCCAAATTTCAAGGGTGTACAAGAAACCACGGGGGATTTACAAGGAGATGTTCACCCGGAACTGCCGGAGGCCTGCCGGCAGCAACATTGCGGAATCCTTCCTAAGAAGCCTTGAAAGCAGTGAAACGCTCCTATGTTGCAACAACTCAGAACCTCTTTCTGAGTGTTCTCGGCAGAGGTCTTTCGGCTGAACACAACGGTGAACTAATTAGTGCCACATGCAGGCAGTGCCGTCCATAGTGCTGGATGGACAGTGGTGGCGTGCCAAACAACTGAGCTCTAGTTCTCAACACTTTCTTATAGTGCCATAAGTTGAGTTTCATCGTACTGCTCCGGTTGAGTAGAGTGTAGTCGTCAAAGCTGGAATCAGTAGCATTCAGGTGAGAAGAACGTCAAGCAGATATACCCAGTCCGCTGGCATTGTCCTACTGGGACCAGTCTACCTGGTTGCCACGCCTGAATGTTTGCAACCGCTGCAGAGCAAGGCAGTCACAATTGTGCAGCAATGCAAACTGCATACCTGGCCAAATTTCACGGGTGTACAAGAAACCACGGGGGATTTACAAGGAGATGTTCACCCAGAACAGCCAGAGGCCTGCCGGCAGCAACATTCCGGAATTCGTCCTAAGAAGCCTTGAAAGCAGTGAAACGCTACAATGTTGCAACAACTCAGAACCTCATTCTGAGTGTTCCCGGCAGAGGTCATTCGGCTAAACACAACCGTGGACTAATTAGTGCCAGATGTAGGCAGTGCCTTCGATAGTGCTGGATGGACTGTGGTGGCGTGCCAAACAACTGAGCTCTAGTTCTCAAAACTTATACAAAGTGCCATAAGTAGAGGTTCAACTTATTGCTCCGGTTGAGTAGAGTGTAGCCGACAAAGCTGGAATCACTAGCACTCAGGTGAGAAGAACGGGAAGCAGATATACCCAGTCCGCTGGCAGTGTCCTTCAGGGACCAGCCTACCTGGCTGCCACGCCTGACTGATTTTAAACACGGCAGATCTGGGCAAGCACAATTGTGCAGCAATGCAAACTGCATAACCTGGCCAAATTTCACGGGTGTAAAAGAAACCACGGGGGATTTACAAGGGGATGTTCACCCGGAACAGCCGGAGGCATGTCGGCCGAAACATTCCTGAATTTTTCCTAAGAAGGCTTGAAAGCAGTGAAACGCTCCTATGTTGTAATAACTCAGCACGTCATTCTGAGTTTTCCCGCACAGGTCATTCGGCTGAACACAACCGTGGTTTAATTAGAGCCAGATGTAGGCAGTGCCCCCTATAGTGCTGGATGGACAGTGGTGGTATGCCAAACAACTTAGCTCTAGTTCTCAACACTTTCACAAAGTGCCATAAGTTGAGGTTCAACTTACTGCTCCTGTTGAGTAGAGTGTAGCCGTCAAAGCTGGAATCAGAAGCACTCAGTTGAGAAGAACCGGAAGCAGATATTCCCAGTCCGCTTGCAGTGTCTTCCGTGGTCTAGCCTATCTGGCTGCCACGACTGAATGTTTGCAAATGTGGCAGAGCTAGGCAGGCGCAATTGTGCAGCAATGCAAACTGCATGACCTGGCCAAATTTCACGGGTGTACAAGAAACCACGAGGGATTTACAAGGAGATATTCACAAGGAACAGCCTGACGCCTGCCGGCAGCAACTTTCCGGAACATTTCCTAAGAAACCTTGAAAGCAGTGAAACGCTCCTATGTTGCAATAACTCAGACCTCATTCTGAGTGTTCCAGGCAGAGGTCATTTGGCAGAATACAACCGTGGACTAATTAGAGCCAGATGTAGGCAGAGCCGTCCATAGTACTGGATGGACTGTGGTGGCGTGCTAAACACCTGAGCTCTAGTTCTCAACACTTTCACAAATTGCCATAAATTGAAGTTCAACATACTGCTCAGGTAGAGTAGAGTGTAGCCATCAAAGCTGGAATGAGTAGCACTCAGGTGAGAAGAACGGGAAGCAGATATTCCCAGTCCTCTGGAAGTGTCCTCCTGGGACCAGCCTATTTGGCTGCCACGCGTGAATATTTGCAACCGAGGCAGAGCTAGGAAGGCGCAATTGTGCAGCAATGCAAACTGCATAAGCTGGCCAAATTTCACGGGTGTACAAGAAACCACGGGGGATTTACAAGGAGATGTTCACCCAGAACACCCAAAGGCCTGCCGGCAGCAAGATTCCAGAATTCTTCCTAAGAAGCCTTGAAAGTAGTGAAACGCTCCTATGTTGCAATAACTCAGAACCTCTTTCTGAGTGTTCCCGGCAGTGGTCATTCGGTGAACACAACCGTGGACTAATTAGAGCCATATGTAGGCAGTGCTGTCCATAATGCTGCATGGACAGTGGTGGCGTGCCAAACAACTGCGCTCTAGTTCTCAACACTTTCACAAAGTGCCATAAGTTGAGGTTCAACTTACTGCTCTGGTTGAGTAATGTGTAGCCCTCAAAGCTGGAATCAGTAGATCTCAGGTGAGAAGAACGGGAAGCAGATATACCCAGTCCGCTGGCAGTGTCCTACTGGGCCAGCCTATCTGGCTGCCACGTCTGAATGTTTGCAACCCCGGCAGAGCTAGGCAGGAGCAATTGTGCAACAATGCAAACTGCATAACCTGGCCAAATTTCACGGGTGTACAAGAAACCACGGGAGATTTACAAGGAGATGTTCACCCGGAATAGCCGGAGGCCTGCCGGCAGCAACATTCCGAAATCCTTCCTGAGAAGTCTTGAAAGCAGTGAAACTCTCCTATGTTGCAATAACTCAGAACCTCATTTTGAGTGTTCCCGGCAGAGGTCATTCAGCTGAACACAACCGTGGATTAATTAGAGCCAGATGTAGGCAGTGCCGTCCATATTGCTGGATGGACAGTGGTGGCGTGACAAACAACTGAGCTCTAGTTTTCAACACTCACAAAGTGCCATGAGTTGAGGTTGAACTTACTGCTCTGGTTGAGTGGAGTGTAGCCGTCAAAGCTGGAATCAGGAGCACTCAGGTGACAAGAACGGGAAGCAGATACACCCAGTCCGCTGGCAGTGTCATATTGGGACCAGCTTGTCTTTCTGCCACGCCTGAGTGTTTGCCACCGTGGCAGAAGTAGGCAGGCCCAATTGTGCAGCAAAGCAAACTGCATAACCTGGCAAAATTTCACGGGTGTACAAGAAAACATGGGGGATTTACAAGGAGATGTTCACCCGGAACAGTCAGAGGCCTGCCGGCAGCAACATTCCAGAATCCATCCTGAGAAGCCTTGAAAGCAGTGAAACGCTCCTATGTTGAAATAACTCAGAACCTCATTCTGAGTGTTCCCGGCAGAGGTCATCCGGCTGAACACAACCGTGCACTAATTAGAGACAGATGTAGGCATTACGGTCCATAGTCCTGGATGGACTGTGGTGGCGTGCCAAACAACTGAGCTCTAGTTTTCAACAGTTTCACAAAGTGCCATAAGTTGACATTCAACTCACTGCTCCCGTTGAGTAGAGCGTAGACGTCAAAACTGGAATCAGTAGCACTCAGGTGAGAAGAACGGGAAGCAGATATACTCAGTACGCTGGCAGTGTCCTTCGGGGACCAGCCTATCTGGATGCCATGCCTGAATGTTTGCAACTGAGGCAGAGCTAGGTAGGCGCAATTGTGCAGCAATGGAAACTGCATAACCTGGCCAAATTTCACGGGTGTACAAGAAACCACGGGGGATTTACAAGGAGATGTTCATCCGGAACAGCCGGAGGCCTGCCGGCAAGAAGATTCCGGATTTCTTCCTAAGAAGCCTTGAAAGTAGTGAAACGCCCCTATGTTGCAATAACTCAGAACCTCATTCTGAGTGTTCCCGGCTGAGGTCATTCGGCTGATCCCAACCATGGACTAACTAGAGCCAGATGTAGGCATTGCCGTCCATAGTGCTGGATGGACACTGCAGGTTGAGTAGAGTATAGCCGTCAAAGCTGGAATCAGTAGCACTCAGTTGAAAAGAAGGGGAAGCAGATATAAACAGTCCGCTGGCAGTGTCCTACGGGGACCAGCCTATCTGGCTGCCACCCCTCAATGTTTACAACGGCGGCTTAGCTAGGCAGGTGCAATTGTGCAGTAATGCACAGTGCATATCATGGCCAAATGTCATGGGTGTACAAGAAACCACGGGGGATTTACAAGGAGATGGTCACCCGAAACAGCCAGAGGCCTGCCGGCAAAAACATTCGGGAATTCTTCCTAAGAAGCCTTGAAAGCAGAGAAATGCTCCTATGTTGCAATAACTCAGAACCTCATTCTGAGTATTCCCGGCAGAGGTCATTCGGCTGAACATAACCGTGGACTAATTAGAGCCAGATGTAGGCAGTGCCGTCCATAGTGCTGGATGGACAGTGGTCGCATGCCCAACAACTGAGCTGTAGTTCTCAACACTTTCAGAAAGTGCCCTAGGTTGAGCTTCACCTTACTGCTCCGGTTGAGTAGATTGTAGCTGTCAAAGCTGGAATCATTAGCACTCTGGTGAGAAGAACGGGAAGGAGATATACCCAGTCCGCTGGCAGTGTCCTACAGGGAAAAGTCTATCTGGCTGCCACGCCTGAAAGTTTGTAACCGCGGCAAAGCAAGGCAGGGGCAATTGTGCAGCAATGCAAACTGCATAACCTGCCGAAATTTCACGGGTGTACAAGAAACCACCGGGGATTTACAAGGGGATGTTCCCCGGAACAGCTGGAATACTGCCGGCAGCAACATTCCGGAATTCTTCCTAAGAAGCCTTGAAACAGAGAAACGCTCCTATGTTGCAATAACTCAGAACCTCATTCTGAGTGTTCCCGGCAGAGGTCATTTGGCTGAACACAACCGTGGAATAATTAGAGCCAGATGTAGGCAGTGCCTTCCATAGTACTGGATGGACAGTAGTGGCGAGCCGAACAACTGAGCTCTAGTTCCCAACACTTTCACAAATTGCCATAAGGTGAGGTTAAACGTACTGCTCCGGTTGAGTAGAATGTAGCCGTCAAAGCTGGAATCAGTAGCACTCAGGTGAGAAGAACAGGAAGCAGATATACACAGTCCTCTGGCAGTGTCCTACGGGGAGCAGACTATATGGCTGCCACGCCTGAATGTTTGCAACCGCGGAAGAGCTAGGCAGGCGCAATTGTGCAGCATTGCAAACTGCATAACCTGGCCAAATTTCACGGGTGTACAAGAAACCACGGGGGATTTACAAGGACATGTTCACCTGGAACAGCTGGAGGCCTGCCGGCAGCAACATTCCGGAATTCTTCCTAAGAAGCCTTGAAAGCAGTGAAACGATCCTATGTTGAAATTACTCAGAACCTCATTCTGAGTGTTCCCGGCAGAGGTCATTCGGCTGAACACAACCGTAGACTAATTAGAGCCAGATGTAAGCAGTGCCATCCATAGTGCTGAATGGACAGTGGTGACGTGCCAAACAACTGAGCTCTAGTTCTCAACACTTGCACAAAGTGTCCTTAGTTGAGGTTCAACTTACTGCTCTGGTTGAGTAGAGAGTAGCAGTCAAAGCTTTAATCAGTAGCACTCAGGTGAGAAGAATGGGAAGTAGACATACTCAGTCCGCTGGCAGTGTCTACGGGGACCAGCCTATCTGGCTGACAAGCCTGAATGTTTGCAACCGCGGCAGAGTTTGGCAGGCGACATTGTGCAGCAATGCAAACTGCATAACCTGGAAAAATTTCACGGTTGTACAAGAAACCACGGCGGATTTACAAGGGGATGTTCCCCCGGAACTGCAGGAGGCCTGCCGGCAGCAACATTCCGGAATCCTTCCTAAGAAGCCTTGGAAGCAGTGAAACGCTCCTATGTTGCAAGAACTCAGAACCTCATTCTGAGTTCTCCCGGCAGAGGTCATTCAGCTGAACACAACCGTGGACTAATTAGAGCCAGATGTAGGCAGTGCCGTCCATAGTGCTGGATGGACAGTGGTGGCGTGCCAAACAACTGAGCTCTAGTTCTCAACACTTTCTTATAGTGCCATAAGTTGAGTTTCATCTTACTGCTCCGGTTGAGTAGATTGTAGCCGTGCAAGCTGGAATAAGTAGCACTCAGGTGAGAAGAACGGGAAGCAGATATACCCAGTCCGCTGGCATTGTCCTACGGGCACCAGTCTATCTGGTTGCCACGCCTGAATGTTTGCAACCGCGGCAGAGCAACGCAGTCACAATTGTGCAGCAATGCAAACTGCATAACCTGGCCAAATTTCACGGGTATACAAGAAACCACTGGGGATTTACAAGGAGATGTTCACCCGGAATAGCCGGAGGCCTGCCGGCAGCAACATTCCGGAATTCTTCCTAAGCAGCCTTGAAAGCAGTGAAACGCTCCTATGTTGCAATAACTCAGAACCTCATTCTGAGTGTTCCCCGCAGAGGTCATTCGGCTGAACAGAACCGTGAACTAATTAGAGCCAGATGTAGGCAGTGCCTTCCATAGTGCTGGATGGACTGTGGTGGCGTGCCAAACAACTGCGCTCTAGTTCTCAACACTTATACAAAGTGCCATAAGTTGAGGTTCACCTTACGGTTCCGGTTGAGTAGAGTGTAGATGACAAAGCTGGAATCAGTAGCACTCAAGTGAGAAGAACAGGAACCAGATATACCCAGTCCGCTGGCATTGTCCTACGGGGACCAGCCTATCGGGCTGCCACGCCTGAATGTTTGCAACCGTGGCAGAGCTAGGCAGGTGCAATTGTGCAGCAATGCAAACTGCATAACCTGGCCAAATTTCACGGGTGTATAAGAAACCACGGTGGATTTACAAAGAGATGTTCACCCAGAACAGCTGGAGGCCTGCTGGCAAGAAGATTCCAGAATTCTTCCTAAGAAGCCTTGAAAGCAGTTGAACGCTCCTATGTTGCAATAACTCAGAACCTCATTCTGAGTGTTCCCGGCTGAGGTCATTTGGCTGATCCCAACCGTGGACAAACAAGAGCCAGATGTAAGCATTGCCGTCCATATTGCTGGATGGACACTGCAGGTTGAGTAGAGTATAGTCGTCAAAGCTGGAATCAGTAGCACTCAGTTGAAAAGAAGGGGAAGCAGATATAAACAGTCCGCTGGCAGTGTCCTACGGGGACCAGCCTATCTGGCTGCCACCCCTCAATGTTTGCAACGGCGGCTTAGCTAGGCAGGCGCAATTGTGCAGTAATGCACACTGCATATCATGGCCAAATTTCATGGGTGTACAAGAAACCACGGGGGATTTACAAGGAGATGGTCACTTGGAACAGCCAGAGGCCTGCCGGCAAAAACATTCGGGAATTCTTCCTAACAAGCCTTGAAAGCAGAGAAATGCTCCTATGTTGCAATAACTCAGAACCTCATTCTGAGTGTTCCCGGCAGGGGTCATTCGGCTGAACACAACCGTGGACAAATTAGAGCCAGATGTAGGCAGTGCCTTCCATAGTGCTGGATGGACAGTGTTGGCGTGTCAAACAACTGAGCTCTAGTTCTCAACACTTTCACAAAGTGCCATAAGTTGAGGTTCAACTTACTGCTTCGGTTGAGGAGAGTGTAGCCGTCAAAGTTGGAATCAGTAGCACTCAGGTGAGAAGAATGGGAAGCAGATATACCCAGTCCGCTGGCAGTGTCCTATGGGGACCAGCCTATCTGGCTGTTACACATGAATGTTTGCAATCTCGACAGAGCTTGGTAGGCGAAATTGTGCAGCAATGCATACTGCATAACCTGGGCAAATTTCACGTGTACAAGAAACCACGGGGGATTTTGAAGGAGATGTTCACCCTGAACAGCCGGATGCTTGCCGGCAGCAAGATTCCGGAATTCTTCCAGTGAAGCCCTGAAAGCAGTGAAACGATCCTATGTTGCAATAACTCAGAACCTCATTTTGAGTGTTCCCGACAGAGGTCATTCGGCTGAACACAACCGAGGACTAATTAGAGCCAGATGTAGGCAGTGCCGTCCATAGTGCTGGGCGGACAGTGGTCGCATGCAAAACAACTGAGCTCTAGTTCTCCAAACGTTCACAAAGTGACATAAGTTGAGGTTCAACTTACTGCTCTGGTTGAGTAGAGTGTAGCCGTGAAAGCTGGAATCAGTAGCACTCAGGTGAGAAGAACGGAAAGCAGATATACCCAGTCCCCTGGCAGTGTCCTACTTGGACCAGCCTATTTGGCTTCCACGCCTGAATGTTTGCAAGTCGTCAGGGGTAGACAGGCACAATTGTGTAGCAATGCAAAATGCATAACCTCCCCAAATTTCAGGGGTGTACAAGAAACCACGGGGGATTTACAAGGACATGTTTACCCGGAACAGCCGGAGGCCTGCCGGCAGCAACATTCTGGAATTTTTCCTAAGAAGCCTTGAAAGCAGTGAAACTCTCCTACGTTGGAATAACTCAGAACCTAATTCTGAGTGTTCCCGGCAGAGGTCATTCGGCTGAACACAACCGTGGACTAATTAGAGCCAGATGTAGGCAGTGCCGTCCATAGTGCTGGATATACTGTGGTCGCATGCCCAACAACTGAGCTGTAGTTCTCAACACTTTCAGAAAGTGCCCTACGTTGAGCTTCACCTTACTGCTCCGGTTGAGTAGATTGTAGCTGTCAAAGCTGGAATCATTAGCACTCAGGTGAGAAGAACGGGAAGGAGATATACCCAGTCGGCTGGCAGTGTCCTACAGGGAAAAGTCTATCTGGCTGCCACGCCTGAAAGTTTGTAACCGGGGCAGAGCTAGGCAGGGGCAATTGTGCAGCAGTGCAAACTGCATAACCTGGACAAATTTCACGGGTGTACAAGAAACCACGGGGGATGTACAAGGAGATGTTCACCCGGAACAGCCAGAGGCCTGCCGGCAGCAATATTCCGGAATTCTTCCTAAGAAGCCTTGAAAGCAGTGAAACTCTCCTATGTTGCAATAACTCAGAACCTCATTCTGAGTGTTCCCGGGAGAGGTCATTCGGCTGAACTCATCTGTGGACTAATTAGAGCCAGATGTAGGCAGTAGACTAATTAGAGCCAGATGTGGGCAATGGACTAATTAGAGCCAGATATAGGCAGTGTTTTCGATTGGAAAACAACTGAGCTTTAGTTCTCCAAACTTTCACAAAGTGCCATAAGTTGAGGTTCAACTTACTGCTCCGGTTGAGTAGAGTATACCCGTCAAAGCTGGAATCAGTAGCACTCATGTGAGAAGAAGGGGAAGCAGGTAGACCAAATCCGCTGTCAGTGTCCTACAAGAACCAGCCTTACTGGCTGCCACACCTGAATGTTTGTAACCCCGGCAGAGCTATGCAGGCGGAATTGTGCAGCAATGCAAACTGCATAACCTGGCCAATTTTCACGGGTGGACAAGAAACCACGGGTGATTTACAAGGGGATTTCCCTCGGAACATCCGGAGGCCTGACGGCAGCAAGATTCCGGAATTCTTCCTGTGAAACCTTGAAAGCAGTGAAACGCTCCTAGGTTGCAAAAACTCAGAACATCATTCTGAGTGTTCCCGGCAGAGATCATTCAGCTGAACACAACTGTGGACTAATTAGAGCCAGATATAGGCAGTGCCTTAAATAGTGCTGGATGGACATTGGTGGCGTGCCAAACACCGGAGATCTAGTTCACAACACTTTCACAAATTGCCAAATTTGAGGTTCAACTTACTGCTCCAGTTGAGTAGAGTGTAGCCGTCAAAGCTGGAATCAGTAGCACTCAGGTGAGAAGAACGGAAAGCAGATATACCCAGTCTCCTGGCAGTGTCCTACTGGGACCAGCCTATCTGGCTTAAACGCCTGAATGTTTGCAACAGCGTCATGGGTAGGCAGGCGCAATTGTGTAGCAATGCAAACTGCATAACCTCATTAAATTTCAGGGGTGTACAAGAAACCACGGGGGATTTACAAGGAGATGTTCTCCCTCAACAGGAGGAGGCCTGCCGGAAGCAAGAATCTGGAATTCTTCCTAAGAAGCCTTGAAAGCAGTGAAACGCTCCTATGTTGCAATAACTCAGAACCTCATTCTGAGTGTTCCCGACAGTGGTCATTCGGCTGAACACAACCGAAGACTAATTAGAGCCAGATGTAGGCAGTGCCGTCCATAGTGCTGGGCGGACAGGGGTCGCATGCTAAACAACTGAGCTCTAGTTCTCCAAACGTTCACAAAGTGCCATAAGTTGAGGATCAACTTACTGCTCCGGTTGAGTAGAGTATAGCCGTCAAAGCTGGAATCAGTAGCACTGAGGTGAGAAGAACGAGAAGCAGATATACCCACTCCGCTGGCAGTGTCCTACGGGGACTAGACTGTCTGGCTGATACGCCTGAATGTTTGAAACCGCGACAGAGCTAGACAGTCGCAATTATGCAGCAATGCAAACTGCATTACCTGGCCAAATTTCACGGGTGTACAAGAAACCACGAGGAAATACAAGGAGATGTTCACTTGGAACAGCCAGAGGCCTGCCGGCAGCAAGATTCCGGAATTCTTCCTAAGAAGCCTTGAACGCAGTGAAACGCTCCTGTGTTGCAGTAACTCAGCACGTCATTCTGAGTGTTCCCCGCAGAGGTCATTGGGCTGAACACAACCGTGCACTAATTAGAGCCAGATGTAGGCAGTGCCCCCAATAGTTCTTGATGGACAGAGGTGGCGTGCCAAACAACTGAGCTCTAGGTCTCAACACTTTCACAAAGTGCCATAAGTTGAGGTTCAACTTACTGTTCCTGTTGAGTAGAGTGTAGCCGTCAAAGCTGGAATCAGTAGCACTCAGGTGAGAAGAACGGGAAGCAGATATACCCAGTCCGCTGGCAGTGTCTTCCGTGGTCTAGCCTATCTGGCTGGCACGACTGAATGTTCGCAACCCTGGCAGCGCTAGGCAGGCGCAATTGTGCAGCAATGCAAATTGAATAACCTGGCCAAATTTCACGGGTGTACAAGAAACCACGGGGGATTTACAAGGAGATGTTCACCCGGACCAGCCGGAGGCCTGCCGGCAACAACATTCCGGAATTCTTCCTAAGTAGCCTTGAAAGCAGTGAAATGCTCCTATGTTGCAATAACTGAGAACCTCATTCTCATTGTTCCCGGCAGACGTCATTCGGCAGAACACAACCGTGGAATAATTAGAGCCCAATGTAGGCAGTGCCTTCCATAGTGCTGGATGGACAGTGGTGGCGAGCCAAACAACTGAGCTCTAGTTCTCAACACTTTCACAAATTCCCATAAGGTGAGGTTAAACGTACTGCTCCGGTTGAGTAGAATGTAGCCGTCAAAGCTGGAATCAGTAGCACTCAGGTGAGAAGAACGGGAAGCAGATATACCCAGTCCGCTGGCAGTGTCCTAAGGAGACCAGACTATATGGCTGCCACGCCTGAATGTTTGGAACCGCGGAAGAGCTAGGCAGGTGCAATTGTGGAGCAATGCATACTGCATAACCTGGCCATATTTCACGGGTGTACAAGAAACCACGGGGGATTTACAAGGAGATGTTCACTTGGAACAGCTGGAGGCCTGCCGGCAGCAACATTCCAGGAATTCTTCCTAAGAAGCCTTGAAAGCAGTCAAACGATCCTATGTTGAAATAACACAGAACCTCATTCTGAGTGTTCCCGGCAGAGGTTATTCGGCTGAACACAACCGTGGAATAATTAGAGCCAGATGTAAGCAGTGCCGTCCATAGTGCTGGATGGACAGTGGTGACGTGCCAAACAACTGAGCTCTAGTTCTCAACACTTATACAAATTGCCCTAAGTTGAGGTTCAACTTACGGCACCGGTTGAGTAGAGTGTAGCCGACAAAGCTGGAATCAGTAGCACTCAAGTGAGAAGAACGGGAAGCAGATATACCCAGTCCGCTGGGAGTGTCCTACGGGGACCAGCTTATCTGGCTGCCACGCCTGAATGTTTGCAACCGCGGCAGAGCTAGGCAGGCTCAATTGTGCAGCAATGCAAACTGCATAACCTGGCCAAATTTCACGGGTGTACAAGAAACCACGGGGGATTTACAAGGAGGTGTTCACACGGAATAGACGGAGGCTTGCCGGCCGCAAGATTCCGGAATTCTTCCTAAGAAGCCTTGAAAGCAGTGAAACGCTCCTATGTTGCAATATCTCAGAACCTCTTTCTGAGTGCTCCCGGCAGAGGTCATTCGGCTGAACACAACTGTGGACAAATTAGAGCCAGATGTAGGCAGTGCCGTCCATAGTGCTGGAAAGACTGTGGTGGCATGCCAAACAACTGAGCTCTAGTTCTCCACACTTTCACAACGTACCATAAGTTGAGGTTCAAGTTACTGCTCCGGTTGAGAAGAGTGTAGCCGACAAAGCTGGAATCAATAGCACTCAGGTGAGAAGATCGGGAAGCAGTTATAACCAGTCCGCTGGCAGTGTCCTACAGGGACCAGCCTATAAGGCTGCCACGCCTGAATGATTGCAAACGCGGCAGAACTAGGCAGGCGCAATTGTGCAGCAATGCAAACTGCATAACCTGGCCAAATTTCACGGGTGTACAAGAATCCACGGGGGATTTACAAGGAGATGTTCACCCGGAACACCCGGAGGCCAGCCAGCAGCAAGATTGAGGAATTCTTCCTAAGAAGCCTTGAAAGCAGTGAAACGCTCCTATGTTGCAACAACTCAGCTCCTCATTCTGAGTGTTCCCGGCAGAGGTCATTCGGCTGAACACAACCGAAGATTAATTAGAGCCAGATGTAGGCTGTGCGGTCCATAATGCTGGATGGACAGTGGTGGCGTGCCAAACAACAGAGCTCTAGTTTTTAACACTTTCACAAAGGGCCATAAGTTGAGGTTCAACTTACTGCTCCGCTTGAGTAGAGTGTAGCCGTCAAAGCTGGAATCAGTAGCACTCAGGTGAGAAGAATGGGAAGCAGATATACCCAGTCTGCTGGCAGTGTCCTACGGCGACCAGCCTATATGGGTGCCACGCCTGAATATTTGCAACCGCGGAAGAGCTAGGCAGGCGCAATTGTGCAGCAATGCTAACTGCATAACCTGGCCAAATTTCACGGGTGTACAAGAAACCTCGGGGGATTTACAAGGAGATATTCACCCGGAACAACCGGAGGCCTGCCGGCAGCAACCTTCCAAAAATCTTCCTAAGAAGCCTTGAAAGCAGTGAAAAGCTCCTATGTTGCAATAACTCAGAACCTCATTCTGAGTGTTCCCGGCAGAGATCATTCGGCTGAATATAACCGTGGACTAATTAGAGCCAGATGTACGCAGTGCCGTCCATAGTGCTGGATGGACTGTGGTGGCGTGCAAAACAACTGAGCTCTAGTTCTCAACACTTTCACAAAGTGCCATAAGTTGAGGTTCAACTTACTGCTCCGGTTGAGTAGAGTGTGGCCATCAAAGCTGGAATTAGTAGCACTCAGGTGAGAAGAACAGGAAGCACATGTACCCAGTGCGCTGTCAGTGTCCTACAGGGACCAGACTATTTGGCTGTCACTGCCTGAATGTTTGCAATCGCGGCAGAACTAGGAAGGCACAATTGTGCAGCAATGCAAACTGCATAACCTGGCCAAATTTCACTGGTGTACAAGAAACCACGGGGGATTTACAAGGAGATGTTCACCCGGAACTGCCGGAGGCCTGCCGGCAGCAACATTCCGGAATCCTTCCTAAGAAGCCTTGAAAGCAGTGAAACGCTCCTATGTTGCAACAACTCAGAACCTAATTCTGAGTGTTCCCGGCAGAGGTCATTCGGCTGAACACAACCGTGGACTAATTAGTGCCAAATGTAGGCAGTGCATTCCATAGTGCTGGATGGAGAGTGGTGGCGTGCCAAACAACTGAGCTCTAGTTCTCAACACTTTCTTTTAATGCCATAAGTTGAGTTTCATCTTACTGCTCCGGTTGAGTAGAGTGTAGCCGTCAAAGCAGGAATCAGTAGCACTCAGGTGAGAAGAACGGGAAGCAGATATACCCAGTCTGCTGGCATTGTCCTACGGGGACCAGTCTATCTGGTTGCCACGCCTGAATGTTTGCAACCGCGGCAGAGCAAGGCCGTCACAATTGTGCAGCAATGAAAACTGCATAACCTGGCCAAATTTCACGGGTGTACAAGAAACCACGGGGGATTTACAAGGAGATGTTCATCCGGAACCGCCAGAGGCGTGCCGGCAGCAACATTCCAGAATTCTTCCTAAGAAGCCTTGAAAGCAAAGAAACGCTCCTATGTTGCAATAACTCAGAACCTCATTCTGAGTGTTCCCGGCAGAGGTCATTCGGCTGAACACAACCGTGGACGAATTAGAGCCAGATGTAGGCAGTGCCTTCCATAGTGCTGGATGGACTGTGGTGGCGTGCCAAACTACTGAGCTCTTGTTCTCAACACTTATACAAAGTGCCATAAGTTGAGGTTCAACTTACGGCTCCGGTTGAGTAGAGTGTAGACGAAAAAGCTGGAATCAGTAGCACTCAGGTGAGAAGAACGGGAAGCAGATATACCCAGTCTGCTGGCAGTGTCCTACGGGGACCAGCCTATCTGGCTGCCACGCCTGAATGTTTGCAACCGTGGCAGAGCTAGTCAGGCGCAATTGTGCAGCAACGCAAACTGCATAACCTGGCCAAATTTCACGGGTGTACAAGAAACCACCGGGGATTTAGAAGGAGGTGTTCCCCGGGAATATCCGGAGGCTTGCCGGCAGCAAGATTCGGAAATCCTTCCTAAGAAGCCTTGAAAGCAGTGAAACGCCCCTATGTTGCAATATCTCAGAACCTCATTCTGAGTGTTCCCGGCAGAGGTCATTCGGTTGAACACAACTGTGGACTAATTAGAGCCAGATGTAGGAAGTGTCGTCCATAGTGCTGGATGGATTGTGGTGGCATGCCAAACAACTGAGCTCTAGTTCTCCACACTTTCACAACGTACCATAAGTTGAGGTTCACGTTACTGCTCCGGTTGAGAAGAGTGTAACCGACAAAGCTGGAATCAATAGCACTCAGGTGAGAAGAACGGGAAGCAGATATACCCAGTCCGCTGGCATTGTCCTACGGGGACCAGCCTATATGGCTGCCACGCATAAATGATTGCAAACGCGGCAGATTTAGGCAAGCGCAATTGTGCATCAATGCAAACTGCATAACCTGGCCAAATTTCACGGGTGTGCAAGAAACCACGGGGGATTTACAAGGGGATGTTCACCCGGAACAGCCAGAGGCATGTCGGCCGAAACATTCCGGAATTCTTCCTAAGAAGCCTTGGAAGCAGTGAAGTGCTCCTATTTTGCAATAACTCAGAACCTCATTCTCAGTGTTCCCTGCAGAGGTCATTTGGCTGAACACAACCGTGGACTAATTAGAGCCAGATGTAAGCAGTGCTGTCCACAGTGCTGGAAGGACCGTGGTGGCGTGCCAAACAACTGAGCTCTAGTTCTCAACACTTTCACAAAGAGCCATAAGTTGAGGTTCAACTTACTGCTCCGATTGTGTAGAGTGTAGCCGTCAAAGCTGGAATCAGTAGCACTCAGGTGAGAAGAACGGGAAGCAGATAGACCCAGTCAGCTGGCAGTGTCCAACGGGGATAAGGCTATCTGGCTGCCACGCCTGCATGTTTGTAACCGCGGCAGAGCTAGGCAGGCGCAATTGTGTAGCAATGCAAACTGCATAACCTGGCCAAATTTCACGGA
Organism: Dipodomys merriami; assembly: GCF_024711535.1. Classification (NCBI taxonomy): domain Eukaryota; kingdom Metazoa; phylum Chordata; class Mammalia; order Rodentia; family Heteromyidae; genus Dipodomys; species Dipodomys merriami. The sequence continues at coordinate 1,545,084 of NW_027203860.1, forward strand.
TGTACAAGAAACCACGAGGGATTTACAAGGAGATATTCACCCGGAACAGCCGGAGGCCTACTGGCAGCAACATTCCGGAATTCTTCCTAAGAAGCCTTGAAAGCAGTGAAACGCTCCTATGTTGCAATAACTCAGAACCTCATTCTGAGTATTCCCGGCAGAGGTCATTCGGCTGAACACAACCGTGGACTAATTAGAGCCAGACGTAGACAGTGCCTTCCATAGTGCTGGATGGATTGGGTGGCGTGCCAAACAAGTGAGTTCTAGTTCTCAACACTTTCACAAAGTGCCATAAGTTGAGGTTCAACTTACGACTCCGGTTGAGTAGAGTGTAGCCGACAAAGCTGGAATCAGTAGCACTCAGGTGAGAAGAACCTGAAGCAGATATACCCAGTCCGCTGGCAGTGTCCTACGGGGACCAGCCTACCTGGCTGCCACACCTGAATATTTGCTACCGCGGCAGAGCTAGTCAGGCGCAATTGTGCAGCAAGGCAAACTGCATAACCTGGCCAAATTTCACGGCTGTACAAGAAACCACGGGGGATTTACAAGGGGATGTTCACCCGGAACAGCCGGAGGCATGTCGGCCGAAACATTCCGGAATTCGTCCTAAGAAGCCTTGGAAGCAGTGAAGTGCTCCTATTTTGCAATAACTCAGAACCTCATTCTCAGTGTTCCCCGCAGAGGTCATTTGGCTGAACACAACCGTGGACTAATTAGAGCCAGATGTAAGCAGTTCTGTCCAGAGTGCTGGAAGGACAGTGGTGGCCTGCCAAACAACTGAGCTCTAGTTCTCAACACTTTCACAAAGAGCCATAAGTTGAGGTTCAACTTACTGCTCCGATTGAGTAGAGTGTAGCCGTCAAAGCTGGAATCAGTAGCACTCAGGTGAGAAGTACGGGAAGCGGATATACCCAGTCCGCTGGCAGTGTCCCACGGGGATCAGCCTATCTGGCTGCCACGCCTGAATGTTTGCAACCGCGGCAGAGCTAGGCAGGCGCAATGGTGCAGCAATGCAAAAAGCATAACCTGGCCAAATTTCACGGGTGTACAAGAAACCACGGGGGATTTACAAGGAGGTGTTCACCCGGAATAGCCGGAGGCTTGTCGGCAGCAAGATTCCGGAATTCTTCCTAAGAAGCCTTGAAAGCAGTGAAACGCTCCTATGTTGCAATATCTCAGAACCTAATTCTGAGTGTTCCCGGCAGAGGTCATTCGGCTGAACACAACTATGGACTAATTAGGGCCAGATGTAGGCAGTGCAATCCATAGTGCTGGATGGACAGTGGTGGCGTGCCAAACAACTGAGCTCTAGTTCTCCATACTTTCACAAAGTACCATAAGTTGAGGTTCAACTTACTGCTCCGGTTGAGTAGAGTGTAGCCGTCAAAGCTGGAATCAGTAGCACTCAGGTGAGAAGAAAGGGAAGCAGATATACCCAGTCCGCTGGCAGTGTCCTACGGGGACCAGCCTATGTGGCTGCCACGCCTGAATGTTTGCAAACGCAGCAGAGCTAGGCAGGTGCAATTGTGCAGCAATGCAAACTGCATAACCTGGCCAAATTTCACGGGTGTGCAAGAAACCATGGGTGATTTACAAGGAGATGTTCACCCGGAACAGCCGGAGGCCTGCCGGCAGCAAGATTCTGGAATTCTTCCTAAGAAGCCTTGAAAGCATTTAAACGCTCCTATGTTGCAATAACTGAGAACCTCATTCTGATTGTTCCCACCAGAGGTCATTCGGCTGAACACAACCGTGGACTAATTAGAGCCAGATGTAGGCGGTGCCGTCCCTAGTGCTCGATCGAGAGTGGTGGCGTGCCAAACAACTGAGCTCTAGTTCTCAACACTTTCACAGAGCGCCATAAGTTGACGTTCAAGTTACGGCTCCGGTTGTGTAGATTGTAGCCGTCAAAGCTGGAATGAGTAGCACTCAGGTTAGAAGAACCGGAAGCAGATATACCCAGTCCACTGGCAGTGTCCTACGGGGAACAGCCTATCTCGCTGCCATGCCTGAATGTTTGCAACCACGGCAGAGTTAGGCAGGCACAATTGTGCAGCAATGCAAACCGCATAACCTGGCCAAATTTCACGGGTGTACAAGAAACCACGGGGGATTTACAAGGAGATGTTCACCCGGAACAGCCAGAGGCCTGCCGGCAGCAACATTCCGGAATTCTTTCTAGGAAGCCTTGAAACAGTGAAACGCTCCTATGTTGCAATAACTCAGAACCTCATTCTGAGTATTCCAGGCAGAGGTCTTCGGCTGAACACAACCGTGGACTAATTAGAGCCAGATGTAGGCAGTGGACTAATTAGAGCCACATGTAGGCAATGGAATAATTAGAGCCAGATATAGGCAGTGTTTTCGATTGGAAAACCACTGAGCTTTAGTTCTCCAAATTTTCACAAAGTGCCATAAGTTGAGGTTCAACTTACAGCTCCGGTTGAGTAGAGTGTAGCCGTCAAAGGTGGAATCAGTAGCACTCAGGTGAGAAGAATGGGAAGCAGATAGACCCAGTCCGCTGGCAGTGTCCTATTGGGACCAGCCTATCTGGCTGCCACGCATGAATGTATGCCACCGCGGCAGAGCTAGGCATTCGCAATTGTGCAGTAATGCAACCTGCATAATCTGGCGCAATTTCACAGGTGTACAAGAAACTACGGGGGATTTACAAGGAGATGTTCACCCGGAACAGCCGGAGGCCTGCCGGCAGCAAGATTCCAGAATCCTTCCTAAGAAGCTTAGAAAGCAGTGAAACGCTCCTATGTTGCAATAACTCAGAACCTCATTCTGTGTGATCCCGGCAGATGTCATTCGGCTGAACTCAACCGTGGATTAATAGAGCCAGATGAAGGCAGTGGCGTCCATTGTGCTGGATGGACAGTGGTAGCGTGCCAAAGAACTGAGCTCTAGTTCTCAACACTTTGACAAAGTGCCATAAGTTGAGGTTCAACTTACTGCTCCGGTTTAGTAGAGTGTAGCCATCAAAGCTGGAATCAGTAGCACTCAGGTTAGAAGAACGGGAATCAGATATACCCAGTCCGCTGACAGTGTCCTACGGGACCAGCCTATCTGGCTGCCAAGCCTGAATGTTTGCAACCGCGCAGAACTAGGCAGGCGTCATTTTGCAGCAATGCAAACTGCATAACCTGGCCAAATTTCACGGGTGTACAATAAACCACGGGGGATTTACCAGGAGATCTTCACCGGGAATAGCCAGAGGCTTGCCACCAGTAAGATTCCGGAATTCTTCCTGTGAAGCCTTGAAAACAGTGAAATGCTCCTATGTGGCAATAAATCAGAACCTCATTCTGAGTGTTCCCGGCAGAGGTCATTCGGCTGACGACAACCGTGGACTAATTACAGCCAGATGTAGGCAGTGCCGTACATAGTGCTGGATGGACACTGCCGGTTTAGTAGAGTGTAGCCATCAAAGCTGGAATCAGTAGCACTGAGGTGAGAAGAACGGGAAGCTGATATACGCAATCCGCTGGCAGTGTCCTACGGGGACCCGTAAATCTGGCTGCCACGCCTGAATGTTTGCAACCCCGGCAGAGCTAGGAAGGCGCAATTGTGCAGCAATGCAAACTGCATAACCCAGAAAAATTTAACGGGTGTACAAGAAACCACGAAGGATTTACAAGGAGATGTTCACCTTGAACAGCCGGAGGACTGGCGGCAGCAACATTCCGGAATCCTTCCTAAGAAGCCTTGGAAGCAGTAATACGCTCCTATGTTGCAATAACTCAGAACCTCATTCTGAGTGTTCCCGGCAGAGGTCATTCGGCTGAACACAACCGTGAACTTATTAGAGCCACATGTAGGCAGTTCCCTCCATAGTGCTGGATGGACAGTGGTGGCGTGCCAAACAACTGAGCTCTACTTCTCAAGACTTTTACAAATTGCCATAGCTTGAGGTTCAACTTACTTCACTGGTTGAGTAGAGTGTAGCCGTCAAAGCTGGAATCAGTAGCACTCAGGTGAGAAGAACGGGAAGCAGATAGACCCAGTCCGCTGGCAGACTCCTACGGGGACCCTCCTATTTGCCTGTCACGCCTGAATGTTTGCCACTTTGGCAGAGCTAGGCAGGCGCAATTGTGCAGCAATGCAAACTGCATAACCTGGCCAAATTTCACGGGTGTACAAGAAACCACGTGGGATTTACAAGGAGATGTTCACCCGGAACAGCCTGTGGCCTGCCGGCAGCAATATTCCGGAATCCTTCTGAAGAAGCCTTGAAAGCAGTGAATCGCTCCTATGTTGCAATAACTCAGAACCTCATTCTGAGTGTTCCCAGCAGAGGTCATTCGGTTGAACACAACAGTGGACTAATTAGAGCCAGATGTAGGTAGTGCCGTCTATAGTGCTGGATGGACAGGGTTGGCGTGCCAAACAACGGAGCTCTAGTTCTCAACACTTTCACAAAGTGCCATAAGTTGATTTTCATCTTACTGCTCCGGTTGAGGAGAGTGTAGCCGTCAAAGCTGGAAGCAGTAGCACTCATGTGAGAAGAACGTGAAGCCAATAGACCGAGTCCACTGGCAGCGTCCTATGGGGACCAGCCTATCTGGCTGCCAGGCCTGAATGTTTGCAACCGCGGAAGAGCTAGGCAGGCGCAATTGTGCAGCAATGCAAACTGCATAACCAGGCCAAATTTCACGGGTGTACAAGAAAACAGGGGGGATTTTCAACGAGATGTTCACCCGGAACAGCCGGAGGCCTGCTGGCAGCAAGATTCCGCAATCCTTCCAAAGAAGCCTTGAAAGCAATGAAATGCTCCTATGTTGCCATAACTCAGAACGTCATTCTGAGTGTTCCCGGCAGAGGTCATTCGGCTGAACACAACCGTGGACTAATTACAGCCATTTGTATGCAGCGCCGTCCATAGTGCTGGATGGACAGTGGTGGCGTGCCAAACAACTGAGCTCTAGTTTTCAACACTTTCACAAAGTGCCATAACTTGAGGTTCAACTTACTGCTCCGGTTGAGTAGAGTGTAGCCGTCAAAGCTGGAATCAGTAGCACTCAGGTGAGAAGAACGGGAAGCAGATAGACCCAGTCCGCTGACAGTGTCCCACGGGAACCAGGCTATCTAGCTGCCACGCGTGAATATTTGCAACCGCGGCAGAGCTAGGCAGGCACAATTGTTCAGCAATTCAAACTGCATAACCTGTCCAAATTTCACGGGTGTAAAAGAAACCAAGGGGGATTTACAAGGAGATGTTCACCCGGAACAGCCGGAGGCCTGCTCGCAGCAAGTTTCCGAAATTCTTCCTAAGAAGCCTTGAAAGCAGTGAAACTCTTCTATGTTGCAATAACTCAGAACCTCATTCTGAGTGTTCCTGGAAGAGGTCATTCGGCTGAACACAACCGTGGACTAATTAGAGCCAGATGTATGCAGTGCCGTCCATAGTGCTGGATGGACAGTGGTGGCGTGTCAACAAGTGAGCTCTTGTTCTCAACACTTTCACACAGTGCCATAAGTTGAGGTTCAACTTACTGCTCCGGTTGAGTAGAGAGTAGCCGTCAAAGCTGAAATCAGTACCACTCAGGTGAGAAGAACGGGAAGCAGATAGACCCAGTCCGCTGGCAGTGTCCTACGGGGACCAGCCTATCTAGCCTCCATGCCTGAATGTTTGCAACTGCGGCATAACAAGCCTGGACCAATTGTGCAGCAATGTAAACTGCATAACCTGGCCAAATTTCACTGGTGTTCAAGAAACCACGGGGCATTTACCAGGACATGATCACCCGGGACAGCCGGAGGCCTGCTGGCAGCAATATTCAGTAATCCTTCCTAAGAAGCCTTGAAAGCAGTGAAATGCTCCTATGTTGCAATTACTCATTACCCCATTCTGAGTGTTCCCGACAGAGGTCATTCGGCTGAACACAACCATGAACTTATTAGAGCCAGATGTAGGCAGTGCCGTCCATAGTGCTGGATGGACTGTGGTGGCGTGCCAAACAACTGAGCTCTAGTTCTCAACACTTTCACAAAGTGCCATAAGTTGAGGTTCAACTTACTGCTCCGATTTAGTAGAGTGTAGCCATCAAAGCTGGAATCAGTAGCACTCAGGTTAGAAGAATGGGAAACAGATATACCCAGTCGGCTGACAGTGTCCTACGGGACCAGCCTATCTGGCTGCCACGCCAGAATGTTTGCAACCTCGACAGAGCTAGGCAGGCGACATTTTGCAGCAATGCAAACTGCATAACCTGGCCAAATTTCACGGGTGTACAAGAAACCACGGGGGAATTACAAGGAGATGTTCACCCGGAAAAGCCGGAGGCTTGCCACCAGTAAGATTCCGGAATTCTTCCTGTGAAGCCTTGAAAACAGTGAAATGCTCCTATGTGGCAATAAATCAGAAGGTCATTCTGAGTGTTCCCGACAGAGGTCATTTGGCTGAACACAACCGTGGATTAATTAGAGCCAGATGTAGGCAGTGTCGTCCATAATGCTGGAGGGACAGTGGTGGCGTGCCAAACAACTGAGCTCTAGTTCTCAACGCATTCACAAAGTGCCACAAGTTGAGGTTGAACTTACTGCTCGGGTTGAGTAGAGTGTAGCCGTCAAAGCTGGAATCAGTAGCACTCAGGTGAGAAGAACGGGAAGCAGATATACGCAGTCCGCTGGCATTGTTTTATGGGGACCAGCCTATCTGGCTGCCAAGTCTGAATGTTTGCAACCGCCGCAGAGCTAGCCAGGTGCAATTGTGCAGCAATGCAAACTGCTTAACCTGGCCAAATTTCACGGGTGTAGAAGAAACCACGGGGGATTTACAAGGAGATGTTCACCCTTAACGGGCGGAGGCCTGCCGGAAGCAACAATCCGGAATTCTTCCTAAGAAGCCTTGAAAGCAGTGAAACGCTCCTATGTTGCAATAACTCAGAACCTCATTCTGAGTGTTCCCGGCAGAGGTCATTCGGCTGAACAGAACCGTGGACTAACTATAGCCAGATGTAGGCAGTGCCGTCCATAGTGCTGGATGGACAGTGGTGGCGTGCCAAACAACTGAGCTCTAGTTCTCAACACTTGCACAAAGTTCCATAAGTTGAGGTTCAACTTACTGCTCCAGTTGAGTAGAGTGTAGCCGTCAAAGCTGGAATCAGTATCACTGAGGTGAGAAGAACGGGAAGCAGATATACCCAGTCTGCTGGCAGTGTCCTACGGTGACCAGCCTATCTGGCTGCCATGCCTGAATGTTTGCAACCACGGCAGAGTTAGGCAGTCGCAAGTATGCAGCAATGCAAACTGCATAACTTGGCCAAATTTTACAGGTGTACAAGAAACCATGGGGGATTTACAAGGAGGTGTTCACCCGGAACAGCCGGAGGCCTGCCGACAGCAATATTGAGGAATTCTTCCTAAGAAGCCTTGAACGCAGTGAAACGCTTCTATGTTGCAATAACTCAGAACCTCATTCTGAGTGTTCCCGGCAGAGGTCATTCGGCTGACCACAACCGAAGACTAATTAGAGCCAGATGTAGGCAGTGCCGTCCATAGTGCTGGGTGGACAGGGGTCGCATGCTAAACAACTGAGCTCTAGTTCTCCAAACGTTCACAAAGTGAGCTCTATTTCTTCAAACTTTAACAGAGTGCCATAAGTAGAGGTTCAACTTACTGCTTCGTTTGAGTAGAGTGTAGCTGTCAAAGCTGGAATCAGTAGCAGTCAGGTGAGAAGAACGGGAAGCATATAGACACAGTCCTCTGGCAGTGTCCTATGGGGACCAGCCTATCTGGCTGCCACGCCTGAATGTTTGCAACCGTGGCAGAGCTAGCCAGGCGCATTTGTGCAGCAATGCAAACTGCATACCCTGGCCAAATTTCACGGGTGTACAAGAAACCACGTGGGATTTATATGGAGATGTTAACTCGGAACAGCCGGAGGTCTGCCAGCAGCAACATTCCAGAATTCTTCCTAAGAAGCCTTGAAAGCAGTGAAATGCTCCTATGTTGCCATAACTCAGAACCCCATTCTGAGTGTTCCCGGCAGAGGTCATTCAGCTGAACACAACCAAGAACTTATTAGAGCCAGATGTAGGCAGTTCAATCCGTAGTGCTGGATGGACAGTGGTGGCTTGCCATACAACGGGGCTCTAGTTCTCAAGTCTTTTACAAATTGTCATAGGTTGAGGTTCAACTTACTTCGCCGGTTGAGTAGAGTGTAGCCGTCAAAGCTAGAATCATTAGCACTCAGGTGAGAAGAACGGGAAGCAGATAGACCCAGTAAGCTGGCAGAGTCCTACGGGGACCCGCCTATTTGCCTGTCACGCCTGTATGTTTGCCACTGCGGCAGAGCTAGGCAGGCGCAATTGTGCAGCAATGCAAACTGCATAACCTGGCCAAATTTCACAGGTGTACAAGAAACCACGGGGGATTTACAAGGAGATGTTCACCCGGAACAGCTGGAGGCCTGCCGGCATCAAGATTCCGGAATACTTCCGAAGAAGCCTTGAAAGCAGTGAATCACTCCTATGTTGAAATAACTCAGAACCTCATTCTGAGTGTTCCCAGCAGAGGTCATTCGGCTGAACACAACCATGGACTAATTAGAGCCAGATGTAGGCATTGCCATCCATAGTGCAAGATGGACAGTGGTGGCGTGCTAAACAACTGAGCTCTAGTTCTCAACACTTTCACAAAGTGCCAAAGTTGAGGTTCAACTTACTGCTCCCCTTGAGTAGAGTGTAGCCGTCAAAGCTGGAATCAGTAGCACTCAGGTGAGAAGAACGGGAAGCAGATAGACCCAGTCCGCTGGCAGTGTCCTATTGGGACCAGCCTATCTGGCTGCCACGCTGGAATGTTTGCAACCACGGCAGAGCTAGGCAGGCACAATTGTGCAGCAATGCAAACTCCATAACCTGGCCAAATTTCACGGGTGTACAAGAAACCACGGGGGATTTAAAAGGAGATGTTCATCCGGAACAGCCATAATCCTGCCGCCAGCAATATTCCGGAATCCTTCTTAAGAAGCCTTGAAAGCAGTGAAATGCTCCTATGTTGCCATAACTCAGAACCTCATTCTGAGTGTTCCCGGCAGAGGTCATTCGACTGAACACAACCGTGGACTAATCAGAGCCAGATATAGGCAGTGCCGTCCATAGTGCTGGATGGACAGTTGTGGCGAGCCAAACAACTGAGCTCTAGTTCTCAACACTTTCACAAAGCACAATAAGTTGAGGTTCCACTTAATTCTCCGGTTAAGTAGAGTGTAGTCATCAAAGCTGGAATCAGTAGCAGTCAGGTGAGAAGAACGGGAAGCATATAGACCACGTCCGCTGTCAGTGTCCTATGGGGACGAGCCTATCTGGCTGCCACGCCTGAATGTTTGCAACCGTTGCAGAGCTAGCCAGTCACAATTGTGCAGCAATGCAAACTGCATACCCTGGTCAAATTTCACGGGTGTACAAGAAACCAGGTGGGATTTATATGGAGATGTTAACTCGGAACAGCCGGCGGCCTGCCGGCAGCAATATTCCGGAATTCTTCCTAAGAATCCTTGAAAGCAGTGAAATGCTCCTATGTTGCCATAACTCAGAACCTCATTCTGAGTGTTCGTGGAAGAGCTCATTCGGCTGAACACAACGGTGGACTAATTAGAGCCAGATGTATGCAGTGCCTCCATAGTGCTTGACGGACAGTTGTGGCTTGTCAAACAACTGAGCTCTAGTTCTCAACACTTTCACTAAGTGCCATAAGTTGAGGTTCAACTTATTGCTCAGGTTGAGTGGAGTGTGGCCGTCAAAGCTGGAATCAGTAGCACTCAGGTGAGAAGAACGGGAAGCAGATAGACCCAGTCCGCCTGCAGTGTCCTACGGGTACAGCCTATCTGGCTGCCAAGCCTGAATGTTTGCAACCGCGGCCGAGCGAGTCAGGCGCAATTGTAGAGCAATGCAAACTGCATAACCTGGCCAAATTTCAAGGGTGTACAAGAAACCACGGGGGATTTACAAGGAGATGTTCACCCGGAAATGACGGAGGCCTGCCGGCAGCAAGATTCCGGAATTCTTCCTGAGAAGCCTTGAAAGCAGTGAAATGCTCCTATGTTGCCATAACTCAGAACCCCATTCTGAGTGTTCCCGGCAGAGGTCATTCGGCTGAACACAACCATGAACTTATTAGAGCCAGATGTAGGCAGTGCCGTCCATAGTGCTGGATAGACAGTGGTGGCGTGCCTATCAACTGAGCTCTAGTTCTCAAGACTTTTACAAATTGCCATAGGTTGAGGTTCAACTTACTTCGCCGGTTGAGTAGAGTGTGGCCGTCAAAGCTGGAAGCAGGAGCACTCAGGTGAGAAGAACGGGAAGCAGATAGACCCAGTCCGCTGGCAGAGTCCTACGGGGACCCACCTATTTGCCTGTCACGCCTGAATGTTTGCCACTGCAGCAGAGCTAGGCAGGCGCATTTGGGCAGCAATGCAAACTGCATAACCTGGCCAAATTTCACGGGTGTACAAGAAACCACGGGGGATTTACAAGGAGATGTTCAGCTGGAACAGCCGTTGGCCTGCCGGCAACAAGATTCCGGAATTCTTCCTAAGAAGCCTAGAAAGCAGTGAAACGCTCCTATGTTGTAATAACTCAGAACCTCATTCTGAGTGTTCCCGGAAGAGTTCATTCGGCTGAACACAATCCTGGACTAATTAGAGCCAGATGTATGTAGTGCCATCCATAGTGCTGGATTGACAGTGGTGGCGTGCCAAACAACTGAGCTCTAGTTCTCAACACTTTCACAAAGTGCCATAAGTTGAGGTTGAACTTACTGCTCCGGTTGAGTAGATTGTAGCCATCAAAACTGGAATCAGTAGCACTCAGGTGAGAAGAACGGGAAGCAGATAGACCCAGTCCGCTGGCAGTGTACTACGGGAACCAGCCTATCTAGATGCCACGCGTGAATGTTTGCAACCGCGGCAGAGCTAGGCAGGCACAATTTTGCAGCAATGCAAACTGCATAACCTGGCCAAATTCCACGGGTGTAAGAGAAACCACGGGAGATTTACAAGATGTTCACACGGAACAGCCGGTGGCCTGCCGGCAGCAAAATTCCGGAATCCTTCCTAAGAAGCCTTGAAAGCAATGAAATGCTCCTATGTTGCCATAATTCAGAACCTCATTCTGAGTTTTCCCGGCAGAGGTCATTCGGCTGAACACAACCCTGGACTAATTACAGCCAGATGTAGGCAGTGCCGTCCATAGTGCTGGATGGACAGTGGTGGCGTGCCAAACAACTGAGCTCTAGTTCTCAACACTTGCACAAAGTGCCCTAAGTTGAGGTTCAACTTACTGCTCCGGTTGAGTAGAGTGTAGCCGTCAAAGCTGGCATTAGTAGCAGTCAGGTTTGAAGATCGGGAAGCAGATATACCCAGTTTGCTGGCAGTGTCCTACGGGGACCAGCCTATCTGGCTGCCACGCCTGAATGTTTGCAATCACGGCAGAGCATGGCAGGCGCAATTGTGCAACAGTGCAAACTGCATAACCTGGCCAAATTTCACGGGTGTACAAGAAACCAAGGGGGATTTACAAGGAGATGTTCACCCGGAACAGCCAGAGGCCTGCTGGCAGCAAAATTCCTGAATACTTCCTAAGCAGCCTTGAAAGCATTGAAACGCTCCTAGGTTAACATAACTCAGAACCTCATTCTGAGTGTTCCCGGCAGAGATCATTCGGCTGAACACAACTGTGGACTAATTAGAGCCAGATGTAGTCAGTGCCGTCCATAGTGCTGGATGGACAGTGGTGGCGTGCCAAACACCTGAGATCTAGTTCTCAACACTTTCACAAAGTGCCATAAGTTGAGGTTCAAACTACTGCTCCGGTTTTGTAGAGTGTAGCCGTCAAAGGTGGAATCAGTAGCACTCAGGTGAGAAGAATGGGAAGCAGATATACCCCGTTCCCTGGCAGTGTCGTATGGGCACCAGACTATCTGGCTGCCACGCCTGAATGTTTGCAACCGAGGCAGGGGTAGGCAGGCGCAATTGTGTATCAATGCAAACTGCACAACCTCCCCAAATTTCAGGGGTGTACAAGAAACCACGGGGGATTTACAAGGACATGTTTACCCGGAACAGCCGGAGGCCTGCCGGCAGCAACATTCCGGAATTCTTCCTAAGAAGCCTTGAAAGCAGTGAAACTCTCCTATGTTGGAATAACTCAGAACCTCATTCTGAGTGTTCCCGGCAGAGGTCATTCGGCTGAACACAACCGTGGACTAATTAGAGCCAGATGTAGGCAGTGCCGTCCATAGTGCTGGATGGACAGTGGTCGCATGCCCAAAAACTGAGCTGTAGTTCTCAACACTTTCAGAAAGTGCGCTAAGTTGAGCTTCTCCATACTGCGCCGGTTGAGTAGAGTGTAGCCGTCAAAGCTGAAATCAGTAGCACTCAGGTGAGAAGAACAGGAAGCAGATATACCCAGTCCGCTAACAGTGTCCTACGGGGACCAGCCTACCTGGCTGCCACACCTGAATATTTGCAATCGCGGTAGAGCTAGTCAGGGGCAATTGTACAGCAATGCAAACTGCATAACCTGGCCTAATTTCACGGGTGTACCAGAAACCACGGGGGATTTACAAGGAGGTGTACACCGGGAATAGCCGGAAGCTTGCCGGCAGCAAGATTCCGGAATTTTTACTAAGAAGGCTTGAAAGCAGTGAAACGCTCCTATGTTGCAATCACTCAGAATCTCATTCTGAGTGTTCCCGGCAGAGGTCATTCGGCTGAACACAACCGTGGACTAATTAGAGCCAGATGTAGGCAGTGCCGTCCATACTGCTCGATGGACTGTGGTGGCATGCCAAACAACTGAGCTCTAGTTCTCCTCACTTTCACAAAGTACCATAAGTTGAGGTTCAACTTACTGCTCCGATTGGGTAGAGTGTAGCCGTCAAAGCTGGAATCAGTAGCACTCAAGTGAGAAGAACCGGAAGCATATATACCCAGTCCGCTGGCAGTGTCTTCCGTGGTCTAGCCTATCTGGCTACCACGACTGAATGTTTGCAACCACAGCAGAACTAGGCAGGCGCAATTGTGCAGCAATGCAAAGTTCATAACCTGGCCAAATTTCACGGATGTACAAGAAACCACGGGGGATTTACAAGGGGATGTTCAGCCGGAACAGCCGGAGGCCTGCCGGTAGCAAGATTCCGGAATTCTTCCTAAGAAGCCTTGAAAGTAGTGAAACGCTCCTAGGTTACAATAACTGAGAACCTCATTCTGAGTGTTCCCCGCAGAGGTCATTCGTCTGAACACAACCGTGGACTAATTAGAGCCAGATGTAGGCAGTGCCGTCCATAGTGCTGGATGGTCAGTGGTTGCGTGCCAAACAACTTAGCTCTATTTATCAACACTTTCACAAAGTGTCATAAGTTGAGGTTCAACTTACTGCTCCGGTTGAGTAGAGTGTAGCCATCAAAGCTGGAATCAGTAGCACTCAGGTGAGAAGAACGGGAAGCAGATATACCCAGTCCGCTGGCAGTGTCCTACGGGGATCAGCCTATCTGGCTGCCACGCCTGAATGATTGCAACCGCGGCAGAGCTAGGCAGTAGCAATTGTGCAGCAATGCAAATTGCATAACCTGGCCAAATTTCACGGATGTACAAGAAAACACGGGGGATTTACCAGGAGATGTTCACCCGGAACAGCGGGAGTCTTGCGGAAAGCAAGATTCCGGAATTCTTCCTAAGAAGCCTTGAAAGCAGTGAAACGCTCCTAGATTGCAACATCTCAGAACCTCATTCTGAGTGTTCCCGGCAGAGGTCATTCGGCTGAACACAACCGGGGACTAATTAGAGCCCGATGCAGGCAGGGGCGTCCATAATGCTGGAAGGACTGTGGTCTTGTGCCAAACAACTGAGCTCTAGTTCTCAACACTCTCACAAAATGCCATAAGTTGAGGTTCAACTTACTGCTCCGGTTGAGTAGAGTGTAGCCGTCAAAGCTGGCATCAGTAGATCTCAGGTGAGAAGAACCGGAAGGAGATATGCCCAGTCCGCTGGCAGTGTCCTATTGGGACCATCCTATCTGGCTGCCACGTCTGAATGTTTGCAACCGCGGCAGAGCTTGGCAGGCGCATTTGTGCAGCAATGCAAACTGAATAACCTGTCCAAATTTCACGGGTGTACAAGAAACCACGTGGGATTTATATGGAGATGTTAACTCGGAACAGCCGGAGGTCTGCCGGCAGCAACATTCCAGAATTCTTCCTAAGAAGCCTTGAAAGCAGTGAAATGCTCCTATGTTGCCATAACTCAGAACCCCATTCTGAGTGTTCCCGGCAGAGGTCATTCAGCTGAACACAACCAAGAACTTATTAGAGCCAGATGTAGGAAGTTCAATCCGTAGTGCTGGATGGACAGTGGTGGCTTGCCATACAACGGAGCTCTAGTTCTCAAGTCTTTTACAAATTGTCATAGGTTGAGGTTCAATTTACTTCGCCGGTTGAGTAGAGTGTAGCCGTCAAAGCTAGAATCATTAGCACTCAGGTGAGAAGAACGGGAAGCAGATAGACCCAGTAAGCTGGCAGAGTCCTACGGGGACCCGCCTATTTGCCTGTCACGCCTGTATGTTTGCCACTGCGGCAGAGCTAGGCAGGCGCAATTGTGCAGCAATGCAAACTGCATAACCTGGCCAAATTTCACAGGTGTACAAGAAACCACGGGGGATTTACAAGGAGATGTTCACCCGGAACAGCTGGAGGCCTGCCGGCATCAAGATTCCGGAATACTTCCGAAGAAGCCTTGAAAGCAGTGAATCACTCCTATGTTGAAATAACTCAGAACCTCATTCTGAGTGTTCCCAGCAGAGGTCATTCGGCTGAACACAACCATGGACTAATTAGAGCCAGATGTAGGCATTGCCATCCATAGTGCAAGATGGACAGTGGTGGCGTGCTAAACAACTGAGCTCTAGTTCTCAACACTTTCACAAAGTGCCAAAGTTGAGGTTCAACTTACTGCTCCCCTTGAGTAGAGTGTAGCCGTCAAAGCTGGAATCAGTAGCACTCAGGTGAGAAGAACGGGAAGCAGATAGACCCAGTCCGCTGGCAGTGTCCTATTGGGACCAGCCTATCTGGCTGCCACGCTGGAATGTTTGCAACCACGGCAGAGCTAGGCAGGCGCAATTGTGCAGCAATGCAAACTCCATAACCTGGCCAAATTTCACGGGTGTACAAGAAACCACGGGGGATTTAAAAGGAGATGTTCATCCGGAACAGCCATAATCCTGCCGCCAGCAATATTCCGGAATCCTTCTTAAGAAGCCTTGAAAGCAGTGAAATGCTCCTATGTTGCCATAACTCAGAACCTCATTCTGAGTGTTCCCGGCAGAGGTCATTCGACTGAACACAACCGTGGACTAATCAGAGCCAGATATAGGCAGTGCCGTCCATAGTGCTGGATGGACAGTTGTGGCGAGCCAAACAACTGAGCTCTAGTTCTCAACACTTTCACAAAGCACAATAAGTTGAGGTTCCACTTAATTCTCCGGTTAAGTAGAGTGTAGTCATCAAAGCTGGAATCAGTAGCAGTCAGGTGAGAAGAACGGGAAGCATATAGACCAAGACCGCTGTCAGTGTCCTATGTGGACGAGCCTATCTGGCTGCCACGCCTGAATGTTTGCAACCGTTGCAGAGCTAGCCAGTCACAATTGTGCAGCAATGCAAACTGCATACCCTGGTCAAATTTCACGGGTGTACAAGAAACCAGGTGGGATTTATATGGAGATGTTAACTCGGAACAGCCGGCGGCCTGCCGGCAGCAATATTCCGGAATTCTTCCTAAGAATCCTTGAAAGCAGTGAAATGCTCCTATGTTGCCATAACTCAGAACCTCATTCTGAGTGTTCGTGGAAGAGCTCATTCGGCTGGACACAACGGTGGACTAATTAGAGCCAGATGTATGCAGTGCCTCCATAGTGCTTGACGGACAGTTGTGGCTTGTCAAACAACTGAGCTCTAGTTCTCAACACTTTCACTAAGTGCCATAAGTTGAGGTTCAACTTATTGCTCAGGTTGAGTAGAGTGTGGCCGTCAAAGCTGGAATCAGTAGCACTCAGGTGAGAAGAACGGGAAGCAGATAGACCCAGTCCGCCTGCAGTGTCCTACGGGTACAGCCTATCTGGCTGCCAAGCCTGAATGTTTGCAACCGCGGCCGAGCGAGTCAGGCGCAATTGTAGAGCAATGCAAACTGCATAACCTGGCCAAATTTCACGGGTGTACAAGAAACCACGGGGGATTTACAAGATGTTCACCCGGAAATGACGGAGGCCTGCCGGCAGCAAGATTCCGGAATTCTTCCTGAGAAGCCTTGAAAGCAGTGAAATGCTCCTATGTTGCCATAACTCAGAACCCCATTCTGAGTGTTCCCGGCAGAGGTCATTCGGCTGAACACAACCATGAACTTATTAGAGCCAGATGTAGGCAATGCCGTCCATAGTGCTGGATAGACAGTGGTGGCGTGCCTATCAACTGAGCTCTAGTTCTCAAGACTTTTACAAATTGCCATAGGTTGAGGTTCAACTTACTTCGCCGGTTGAGTAGAGTGTGGCCGTCAAAGCTGGAAGCAGGAGCACTCAGGTGAGAAGAACGGGAAGCAGATAGACCCAGTCCGCTGGCAGAGTCCTACGGGACCCCCCTATTTGCCTGTCACGCCTGAATGTTTGCCACTGCAGCAGAGCTAGGCAGGCGCATTTGGGCAGCAATGCAAACTGCATAACCTGGCCAAATTTCACGGGTGTACAAGAAACCACGGGGGATTTACAAGGAGATGTTCAGCTGGAACAGCCGTTGGCCTGCCGGCAACAAGATTCCGGAATTCTTCCTAAGAAGCCTAGAAAGCAGTGAAACGCTCCTATGTTGTAATAACTCAGAACCTCATTCTGAGTGTTCCCGGAAGAGTTCATTCGGCTGAACACAATCCTGGACTAATTAGAGCCAGATGTATGTAGTGCCATCCATAGTGCTGGATTGACAGTGGTGGCGTGCCAAACAACTGAGCTCTAGTTCTCAACACTTTCACAAAGTGCCATAAGTTGAGGTTGAACTTACTGCTCCGGTTGAGTAGATTGTAGCCATCAAAACTGGAATCAGTAGCACTCAGGTGAGAAGAACGGGAAGCAGATAGACCCAGTCCGCTGGCAGTGTACTACGGGAACCAGCCTATCTAGATGCCACGCGTGAATGTTTGCAACCGCGGCAGAGCTAGGCAGGCACAATTTTGCAGCAATGCAAACTGCATAACCTGGCCAAATTCCACGGGTGTAAGAGAAACCACGGGAGATTTACAAGATGTTCACACGGAACAGCCGGTGGCCTGCCGGCAGCAAAATTCCGGAATCCTTCCTAAGAAGCCTTGAAAGCAATGAAATGCTCCTATGTTGCCATAATTCAGAACCTCATTCTGAGTTTTCCCGGCAGAGGTCATTCGGCTGAACACAACCCTGGACTAATTACAGCCAGATGTAGGCAGTGCCGTCCATAGTGCTGGATGGACAGTGGTGGCGTGCCAAACAACTGAGCTCTAGTTCTCAACACTTGCACAAAGTGCCCTAAGTTGAGGTTCAACTTACTGCTCCGGTTGAGTAGAGTGTAGCCGTCAAAGCTGGCATTAGTAGCAGTCAGGTTTGAAGATCGGGAAGCAGATATACCCAGTTTGCTGGCAGTGTCCTACGGGGACCAGCCTATCTGGCTGCCACGCCTGAATGTTTGCAATCGCGGCAGAGCATGGCAGGCGCAATTGTGCAACAGTGCAAACTGCATAACCTGGCCAAATTTCACGGGTGTACAAGAAACCAAGGGGGATTTACAAGGAGATGTTCACCCGGAACAGCCAGAGGCCTGCTGGCAGCAAAATTCCTGAATACTTCCTAAGCAGCCTTGAAAGCATTGAAACGCTCCTAGGTTAACATAACTCAGAACCTCATTCTGAGTGTTCCCGGCAGAGATCATTCGGCTGAACACAACTGTGGACTAATTAGAGCCAGATGTAGTCAGTGCCGTCCATAGTGCTGGATGGACAGTGGTGGCGTGCCAAACACCTGAGATCTAGTTCTCAACACTTTCACAAAGTGCCATAAGTTGAGGTTCAAACTACTGCTCCGGTTTTGTAGAGTGTAGCCGTCAAAGGTGGAATCAGTAGCACTCAGGTGAGAAGAATGGGAAGCAGATATACCCCGTCCGCTGGCAGTGTCGTATGGGCACCAGACTATCTGGCTGCCACGCCTGAATGTTTGCAACCGAGGCAGGGGTAGGCAGGCGCAATTGTGTATCAATGCAAACTGCATAACCTCCCCAAATTTCAGGGGTGTACAAGAAACCACGGGGGATTTACAAGGACATGTTTACCCGGAACAGCCGGAGGCCTGCCGGCAGCAACATTCCGGAATTCTTCCTAAGAAGCCTTGAAAGCAGTGAAACTCTCCTATGTTGGAATAACTCAGAACCTCATTCTGAGTGTTCCCGGCAGAGGTCATTCGGCTGAACACAACCGTGGACTAATTAGAGCCAGATGTAGGCAGTGCCGTCCATAGTGCTGGATGGACAGTGGTCGCATGCCCAAAAACTGAGCTGTAGTTCTCAACACTTTCAGAAAGTGCGCTAAGTTGAGCTTCTCCATACTGCGCCGGTTGAGTAGAGTGTAGCCGTCAAAGCTGAAATCAGTAGCACTCAGGTGAGAAGAACAGGAAGCAGATATACCCAGTCCGCTAACAGTGTCCTACGGGGACCAGCCTACCTGGCTGCCACACCTGAATATTTGCAATCGCGGTAGAGCTAGTCAGGGGCAATTGTACAGCAATGCAAACTGCATAACCTGGCCTAATTTCAAGGGTGTACCAGAAACCACGGGGGATTTACAAGGAGGTCTTCACCGGGAATAGCCGGAAGCTTGCCGGCAGCAAGATTCCGGAATTTTTACTAAGAAGGCTTGAAAGCAGTGAAACGCTCCTATGTTGCAATCACTCAGAATCTCATTCTGAGTGTTCCCGGCAGAGGTCATTCGGCTGAACACAACCGTGGACTAATTAGAGCCAGATGTAGGCAGTGCCGTCCATACTGCTCGATGGACTGTGGTGGCATGCCAAACAACTGAGCTCTAGTTCTCCTCACTTTCACAAAGTACCATAAGTTGAGGTTCAACTTACTGCTCCGATTGGGTAGAGTGTAGCTGTCAAAGCTGGAATCAGTAGCACTCAAGTGAGAAGAACCGGAAGCATATATACCCAGTCCGCTGGCAGTGTCTTCCGTGGTCTAGCCTATCTGGCTACCACGACTGAATGTTTGCAACCACAGCAGAACTAGGCAGGCGCAATTGTGCAGCAATGCAAAGTTCATAACCTGGCCAAATTTCACGGATGTACAAGAAACCACGGGGGATTTACAAGGGGATGTTCAGCCGGAACAGCCGGAGGCCTGCCGGTAGCAAGATTCCGGAATTCTTCCTAAGAAGCCTTGAAAGTAGTGAAACGCTCCTAGGTTCCAATAACTGAGAACCTCATTCTGAGTGTTCCCCGCAGAGGTCATTCGTCTGAACACAACTGTGGACTAATTAGAGCCAGATGTAGGCAGTGCCGTCTATAGTGCTGGATGGTCAGTGGTTGCGTGCCAAACAACTTAGCTCTATTTATCAACACTTTCACAAAGTGTCATAAGTTGAGGTTCAACTTACTGCTCCGGTTGAGTAGAGTGTAGCCATCAAAGCTGGAATCAGTAGCACTCAGGTGAGAAAAACGGGAAGCAGATATACCCAGTCCGCTGGCAGTGTCCTACGGGGATCAGCCTATCTGGCTGCCACGCCTGAATGATTGCAACCGCGGCAGAGCTAGGCAGTAGCAATTGTGCAGCAATGCAAATTGCATAACCTGGCCAAATTTCACGGATGTACAAGAAAACACGGGGGATTTACAAGGAGATGTTCACCCGGAACAGCGGGAGTCTTGCGGAAAGCAACATTCCGGAATTCTTCCTAAGAAGCCTTGAAAGCAGTGAAACGCTCCTATATTGCAACATCTCAGAACCTCATTCTGAGTGTTCCCGGCAGAGGTCATTCGGCTGAACACAACCGGGGACTAATTAGAGCCCGATGCAGGCAGGGCCGTCCATAATGCTGGAAGGACTGTGGTCTTGTGCCAAACAACTGAGCTCTAGTTCTCAACACTCTCACAAAATGCCATAAGTTGAGGTTCAACTTACTGCTCCGGTTGAGTAGAGTGTAGCCGTCAAAGCTGGCATCAGTAGATCTCAGGTGAGAAGAACCGGAAGGAGATATGCCCAGTCCGCTGGCAGTGTCCTATTGGGACCATCCTATCTGGCTGCCACGTCTGAATGTTTGCAACCCCGGCAGAGCTAGGCAGGCGCAATTGTGCAACAATGCAAACTGCGTAACCTGGCCAATTTCACGGGTGGAAAAGAAACCACGGGGGATTTACACATAGATGTTCACCCGGAACAGCCGGAGTCCTGCCGGCATCAACATTCCAGAATCCATCCTGAGAAGCCTTGAAAGCAGTGAAACGCTCCTATGTTACAATAACTCAGAACTCATTCTGAGTGTTCCCAGCAGAGGTCATTCGGCTGAACTCATCCGTGGACTAATTAGAGCCAGATGTAGGCAGTGGACTAATTAGAGCCAGATGTAGGCAATGGACTAATTAGAGCCAGATATAGGCAGTGTTTTCGATTGGAAAACAACTGAGCTTTAGTTCTCCAAACTTTCACAAAGTGCCATAAGTTGAGGTTCAACTTACTGCTCCGGTTGAGTAGAGTGTAGCCGTCAAAGCTGGAATCAGTAGCACTCAGGTGAGAAGAACGGGAAGCAGATATACCCAGTCCGCTTGCAGTGTCCTACGGGGTCAGCATATCTGGCTGCCACGCCTGAATGTTTGCAACCGCGGCAGGGCAAGGCAGTCACAATTGTGCAGCAATGCAAACTGCATAACCTGGCCAAATTTCACGGGTGTAAAAGAAACCACGGTGGATTTACAAGGAGATGTTCACCCGGAACAGCCGTAGGCCTGCCGGCAGCAACATTCCGGAATTCTTCCTAAGAAGCCTTGAAAGCATTGAAACGCTCCTATGTTGCAATAACTCAGAACTTCATTCTGAGTGTTTCCGGCACAGGTCATTCGGCTGAACACAACCGTGGACTAATTAGAGCAAGATGTAGGCTCTGCTGTCCATAGTGCTGGATGGACTGTGATGGCATGCCAAACAACTGAGCTCTAGTTCTCAACACTTTCTTATAGTGCCATAAGTTGAGTTTCATCTTACTGCTCCGGTTGAGTAGAGTGTAGCCGTCAAAGCTGGAATCAGTAACACTCAGTTGAGAACAACGGGAAGCACATAGACCCAGTCCGCTGGCAGTGTCCTACAGGAACCAGTCTATCTAGCTGCCTCGCCTGAATGTTTGCAACCGCGGCACAACTAAGAAGGCGCAATTGTGCAGCAATGCAAATTGCATAACCTGGCCAAATTTCACAGGTGTTCAAGAAACCACGGGGGATTTACAAGGAGATGTTCACCGGAACTGCCGGAGGCCTGCCAGCAACAACATTCCGGAATCCTTCCTAAGAAGCCTTGAAAGCAGTGAAACGCTCCTATGTTGCAACAACTCAGAACCTCATTCTGAGTGTTCCCGGCACAGGTCATTCGGCTGAACACAACCTTGCACTAATTAGAGACAGATGTAGGCAGTGGGCCCTATAGTGCTGGATGGACAGTGGTGGCGTGCCAAACAACTGAGCTCTAGTTCTCAACACTTATACAAAGTGCCATAAGTTGAGGTTCAACTTACGGCTCCGGTTGAGTAGAGTGTAACCGACAAAGCTGGAATCAGTAGCACTCAGGTGAGAAGAACGGGAAGCAGATAGACCCATTCCGCTGGCAGTGTCCTACGGGGACCAGCCTATCTAGCTGCCACGCCTGAATATTTGCAACCGCGGCAGAGCTAGGCAGGCGCAATTGTGCAGCAATGCAAACTGCATAACCTGGCCAAATTTCACGGGTGTACAAGAAACCACGGGGGATTTACAAGTATCTGTTCAACAGGAACAGCCGGAGGCCTGCCGAAAGCAACATTCCGGAATCCTTCCTGAGAAGCCTTGAAAGCAGTGAAACGCTCCTCTGTTGCGATAACTCAGAACCTCATTCTGAGTGTTCCCGGAAGAGGTCATTCGGCTGAACATAAACGTGGAAAAATTAGAGCCAGATGTAGGCAGTGCCGTCCATAGTGCTGGGCGGAGAGTGGTCGCATGCTAAACAACTGAGCTCTAGTTCTCCAAACGTTACGAAAGTGCAATAAGTTGAGGTTCAACTTACTGGTATGGTTGAGTAGAGTGTAGCCGTCCAAGCTGGAATCAGTAGCACTCAGGTGAGAAGAACGGGAAGCACATAAATACAGTCCGCTGGCAGTGTCCTACGGGGACCAGCCTATCTGGCTGCCACGCCTGAATGTTTGCAACCGTGGCAGAAGTAGGCGGGCACAATAGTGCAGCAATGCAAACTGCATAACCTGGCTAAATTCCACGGGTGTACAAGAAACCACGGGGGATTTACAAGGAGATTTTCATCCACAACACCCGGAGGCCAGCCAGCAGCAAGATTGAGGAATTCTTCCTAAGAAGCCTTGAAAGCAGGGAAATGCTCCTATGTTGCAATAACTCAGCACCTCATTCTGAGTGTTCCCGGCACAGGTCATTCGGCTGAACACAACCGTGCACTAATTAGAGCCAGATGTAGGCAGTGCCCCCTATAGTGCTGGATGGACAGTGGTGGCGTGCCAAACAACTGAGCTCTAGTTCTCAACACTTTCACAAAGTGCCATGAGTTGAGGTTCACCTTACTGCTCCTGTTGAGTAGAGTGTAGCCGTCAAAGCTGGAATCAGTAGCACTCAGGTGAGAAGAACCGGAAGCAGATATACCCAGTCCGCTGGCAGTGTCCTACGGGGAACAGCCTATCTCGCTGCCACGCCTGAATGTTTGCAACCGCGGCAGATGTAGGCAGGCACAATTATGCAGCAATGCAAACTGCATAACCTGGCCAAATTTCACGGGTGTACAAGAAACCACGGGGGATTTAAAAGGAGATGTTCACCCGGAACAGCCAGAGGCCTGCCGGCAGCAACATTCCGGAATTCTTCCTAAGAAGCCTTGAAACAGTGAAACGCTCCTATGTTGCAATAACTCAGAACCTCATTCTGAGTGTTCCCAGCAGGGGTCATTCGGCTGAACACAACCGTGGACTAATTAGAGCTAGATGTAGGCAGTGCCGTCCATATTGCTGGATGGACTGTGGTGGCGTGCCAAACAACTGAGCTCTAGTTCTCAACACTTTCACAAAGAGCCATAAGTTGAGTTTCAACTTACTGCTCCGGTTGAGTAGAGTGTGGCCATCAAAGCTGGAATCAGTAGCACTCAGGTGAGAAGAACGGGAAGCACATGTACCCAGTGCGCTGGCAGTGTCCTACAGGGACCAGCCTATCTGGCTGTCACGCCTGAATGTTTGCAACCGCGGCAGAACTAGGAAGGCGCAATTGTGCAGCAATGCAAATTGCATAACCTGGCCAAATTTCACGGGTGTACAAGAAACCACTGGGGATTTACAAGGAGATGTTCACATGGAACTGCCGGAGGCCTGCCGGCAGCAACATTCCGGAATCCTTCATAAGAAGCCTTGAAAGCAGTGAAACGCTCTTTTGTTGCAACAACTCAGAACCTCATTCTGAGTGTTCCCGGCAGAGGTCATTCGGCTGAACACAACCGTGCACTAATTAGTGCCAGATGTAGGCAGTGCCGTCCATAGTGCTGGATGGACAGTGGTGGCATGCCAAACAACTGAGCTCTAGTTCTCAACACTTTCTTATAGTGCCATAAGTTGAGTTTCATCTTACTGCTCCGGTTGAGTAGAGTGTAGCCGTCAAAGCTGGAATCAGTAGCACTCAGGTGAGATTAACGGGAAGCAGATGTACCCAGTCCGCTGGCATTGTCCTACGGGGACCAGTCTATCTGGTTGCCACGCCTGAATGTTTGCAACCGCGGCAGAGCAAGGCAGTCACAATTGTGCAGCAATGCAAACTGCATAACCTGGCCAAATTTCACGGGTGTACAAGAAACCACGGGGGATTTACAAGGAGATGTTCACCCGGAACAGCCGGAGGCCTGCCGGCAGCAACATTCAGAAATTCTTCCTAAGAAGCCGTGAAAGCAGTGAAACGCTCCTATGTTGCAATAACTTAGAACCTCATTCTGAGTGTTCCCGGCAGAGGTCATTCGGCTGAACACAACCGTGGACTATTTAGAGCCAGATGTAGGCAGTGCCTTCCATAGTGCTGGATGGACTGTGGTGGCGTGCCAAACAACTGAACTCTAGTTCTCAATACTTATACAAAGTGCCATTAGTTGAGGTTCAACTTACGGCTCCGGTTGAGTAGAGTGTAGCCGACAAAGCTGGAATCAGTAGTACTCAGGTGAGAAGAACGGGAAGCAGATAGACCCATTCTGCTGGCAGTGTCCTACGGGGACCAGCCTATCTAGCTGCCACGCCTGAATGTTTGCAACCGCGGCAGAGCTAGGCAAGCGCAATTGTGCAGCAATGCAAACTGCATAACCTGGCCAAATTTCACGGGTGTACAAGAAACCACGGGGGATTTACAAGTATCTGTTCACCAGGAACAGCCGGAGGCCTGCCGACAGCAACATTCCAGAATCCTTCCTGAGAAGCCTTGAAAGCAGTGAAACGCTCCTTTGTTGCAATAACACAGAACCTCATTCTGAGTGTTCCCGGCAGAGGTCATTCGGCTGAACTCGACCGTGGATTAATAGAGCCAGATGTAGGCAGTGCCGTCCATAGTGCTGGATGGACACTGAATGTTGAGTAGAGTTTCGCCTTCAAAGCTGGAATCAGTAGCACTCAGGTGAGAAGAACGGGAAGCAGATATACCAGGTCTGCTGGCATTGTCCTACTGTATCTAGCCTATCTAGCTGCCACGTCTGAATGTTTGCAACCCCGGCAGAGCTAGGCAGGCGCAATTGTGCAGCAATGCAAACTGCAAAACCTCTCCAAATTTCACGGGTGTACAAGAAACCACGGGGGATTTACAAGGAGATGTTCACCCGGAACAGCAGGAGGACTGCCGGCTGCAACATTCCGAAATTCTTCCTAACAAGGCGTGAAAGCAGTGAAACGATCCTATGTTGCAATAACTGAGAACCTCATTCAGAGTGTTCCCGGCAGAGGTCATTCGGCTGAACACAACCGTGGACTAATTAGAGCCAGATGTAGGCAGTGCCGTCCATATTGCTGGATGGACTGTGGTGGCGTGCCAAACAACTGAGCGCTAGTTCTCAACACTTTCACAAAGTGCCATAAGTTGAGGTTCAACTTACTGCTTCGGTTGAGTAGAGTGTGGCCATCAAAGCTGGAATCAGTAGCACTCAGGTGAGAAGAACGGGAAGCTGATATACCCCGTGCGCTGGCAGTGTCCTACGGGGACCAGCCTATATGGCTGCCACGCCTGAATGATATCAAACGCGGCAGATTTAGGCAAGCGCAATTGTGCAGCAATGCAAACTGGATAACCTGGCCAAATTTCACGGGTGTACAAGAAACCACGGGGGATTTACAAGGGGATGTTCACCCGGAACAGCCGGAGTCATGTCGGCCGAAACATTACGGAATTCTTCCTAAGAAACCTTGGAAGCAGTGAAGTGCTCCTATTTTGCAATAACTCAGAACCTCATTCTCAGTGTTCCCGGCAGAGGTCATTTGGCTGAAGACAACCGTGGACTAATTAGAGCCAGATGTAAGCAGTGCTGTCCACAGTGCTGGAAGGAGAGTGGTGGCGTGCCAAACAACTGAGCTCTCGTTCTCAACACTTTCACAAATTGCCATAAGGTGAGGTTCAACTTACTGCTCCGGTTGAGTAGAGTGTAGCCGTAAAAGCTGGAATCAGTAGCACTCAGGTGAGAAGAAGGGGAAGCAGATATACCCAGTTCGCTGGCAGTGTCCTACGGGGACCAGCCTATCTCGCTTCCACGCCTGAATATTTGCAACCGCGGCAGAGTTAGGTAGGCGCAATTGTGCAGCAATGCAAACTGCATAACCTGGCCAAATTTCACGGGTGTACAAGAAACCACCGGGGATTTACAAGGGGATGTTCCCCGGAACAGCCGGAATACTGCCGGCAGCAACTTTCCGGACTTCTTCCTAAGAAGCCTTGAAAGCAGTGAAATGCTGCTATGTTGCAACAACTCAGAACCTCATTCTGAGTGTTCCCGGCAGAGGTCATTCGGCTGAACACAACTGTGGACTAATTAGAGCCAGATGTAGGCAGTGTCGTCCATAGTGCTGGATGGACTGTGGTGGCATGCCAAACAACTGAGCTCTAGTTCTCCACACTTTCACAACGTACCATAAGTTGAGGTTCAAGTTACTGCTCCGGTTGAGAAGAGTGTAGCCGACAAACCTGGAATCAATAGCACTCAGGTGAGAAAAACGGGAAGCAGATATACCCAGTCCGCTAGCAATGTCCTACGGGGACCAGCCTATCTAGCTGCCAGGCCTGAATGATTGCAAACGCGGCAGATCTAGGCAAGCGCAATTATGCAGCAATGAAAACTGCATAACCTGGCCAAATTTCACGGGTGAACAAGAAACCACGGGGGATTTACAAGGAGGTGTTCACCCGGAATAGCCGGAGGCCTGTCGGCAGCAAGATTGAGGAATTCTTCCTAAGAAGCCTTGAAAGCAGTGAAACTCTCCTATGTTGCAATATCTCAGAACCTCATTCTGAGTGTTCCCGGCAGAGGTCATTCGGCTAAACACAACCGTGGACTAATTAGAGCCAGATGTAGGCAGTGCCGTGCACAGTGCTGGAAGGACAGTGGTGGCGTGCCAAACAACTGAGCTCTAGTTCTCAACACTTTCACAAAGTGCCATAAGTTGAGGTTCAACTTACTGCTCCGATTGAGTAGAGTGTAGCCGTCAAAGCTGGAATCAGTAGCACTCGGGTTAGAAGGACGGGAAGCACAAATACCCAGTCCGCTGGCAGTGTCCCACGGGGACCAGCCTATCTGGCTGCCACCCCGGAATGTTTGCAACCGCGGCAGAACTAGGCAGGCGCAATTGTGCAGCAATGCAAACTGCATAACCTGGCCTAATTTCAAAGGTGTACAAGAAGCCACGAGGGATTTACAAGGAGATATTCACCCGGAACAGCCGGAGGCCTGCCGGCAGCAACATTCCAGAAATCTTCCTAAGAAGCCTTTGAAGCAGTGAAACGCTCCTATGTTGCAACAACTCAGAACCTCATTCTGAGTGTTCCCGGCAGAGGTCATTCGGCTGAACACAACCGTGGACTAATTAGAGCCAGATGTAGGCAGTGCCGTCCATAGTGCTGGATGGACTGTGGTGGCGTGCCAAACAACTGAGCTCTAGTTCTCAACACTTATACAAAGTAGCATAAGTTGAGGTTCAACTTACGGCTCCGGTTGAGTAGAGTGTAGCCGACAATGCTGGCATCAGTACCACTCAGGTGATAAGACTGGGAAGCAGATATACCCATTCCGCTGGCAGTGTCCTACGGGGACCAGCCTATCTGGCTGCCACGCCTGAATGTTTGCAACCGTGGCAGAGCTACGCAGGCGCAACAGTGCAGCAAAGCAAACTGCATAACCTGGCCAAATTTCACGGGTGTACAAGAAACTTCGGGGGATTTACAAGATGTTCACCCGCAATAGTCGGAGGCCTGCCGGCATCAAGATTACGGAATTCTTCCTAAGAAGCCTTGAAAGCAGTGAAACGCTCCTATGTTGCAATAACTCAGAACCTCATTATGAGTGTTCCCGGCAGAGGTCATTCGGCTGAACACAACCATGGACTAATTAGAGCCAGATGTAGGCAGTGCCGTCCATAGTGCTGCATGGACACTGGTGGCGTTCCAAACAAATTAGCTCTAGTTCTCAACACTTTCACAAAGTCCCATAAGTTGAGGTTCAACTTAGTGCTCCGGTTGAGTAGAGTGTAGCCGTCAAAGCTGGAATAAGGAGCACTCAGGTGAGAAGAACGGGAAGCAGATATACCCATTCTGCTGGCAGTGTCCTACGGAGATCAGCCTATCTGGCTGCCACGCCTGAATGTTTGCAACCGGGGCAGAGCTAGGCAGGCCCAATTGTTCAGCAATGAAAACTGCATAACCTGGCCAAATTTCACGGGTGTACAAGAAACCACCGGGGATTTACAAGGAGATGATCACCCGGAACAGCCGGAGGCCTGCCCGCAGCAACATTATGGAATCCTTCCTAAGAAGCCTTGAAAGCAGTGAAACGCTCCTATGTAGCAATAACTCAGAACATCATTCTGAGTGTTCCCTGCAGAGGTCATTCGGCTGAACACAACCCTGGACTAATTAGAGCCAGATGGAGTCACTGTCCTCCATAGTGCTGGATGGACAGTGGTGGCGTGCCAAAAAACTGAGCTCTAGTTCTCAACACTTTCCGAAAGTGCCATAAGTTGAGGTGCAACTTACTGCTCCGGTTGAGTAGAGTGTAGCCGTCAAAGCGGGAATCAGGAGCACTCAGGTGAGAAGAACGGGAAGCAGATATACCCAGTCCGCTGGCAGTGTCCTACGGGGACCAGCCTTTCTGGCTGCAACGCCTGAATGTTTGCAACCGCGGCAGAGCTAGGCAGTAGCAATTGTGCAGCTATGCAAATTGCATAACCAGGCCAAATTTCACGGATGTATAAGAAACCACTGGGGGTTTACAAGGAGATGTTCACCCGGAACAGCGGGAGGCTTACCGGAAGGAACATTCCGGGATTCTTCCTAAGAAGCCTTGAAAGCAGTGAAACGCTAATATGTTGCAAAAACTCAGAACCTCATTCTGAGTGTTCCCGGCAGAGGTCATTTGGCTGAACACAACCGGGGACTAATTAAAGGCAGATGCAGGCAGGGCCGTCCATAGTGCTGGATGGACAATTGTGGCGTGCCAAACAACTGAGCTCTAGTTCTCAACACATTCACAAAATGCCATAAGTTGAGGTTCAACTTACTTCTGCGGTTGAGTAGAGTGTAGCCGTCCAAGCTGGAATCAGTAGCACTCAGGTGAGAAGAACGGGAAGCATTTACCCATTACGCTGGCAGTGTCCAACGGGGACCAGCCTGTGAGGCTGCCACGCCTGAATGTTTGCAACCGCGGCAGAGCTAGGCAGGCGCAATTGTGCAGAAATGCAAACTGAATAACCTGGCCAAATTTCACTGGTGTACAAGAAATCACGGGGGATTTACAAGGAGATGATCACATGGAACAGGCTGAAGCCTGCCGGCAGCTACATTCCGGAATACTTCCAGAGAAGCCTTGAAATTAGTGAAAAGCTCCTATTTTGCAATAACTCAGAACCTCTTTCTGAGTATTCCCGGCAGTGGTCATTCGGTGAACACAACCGTGGACTAATTAGAGCCAGATGTAGGCAGTGCTGTCCATAATGCTGGATGGACAGTGGTGGCGTGCCAAACAACTGCGCTCTAGTTCTCAACACTTTCACAAAGTGCCATAAGTTGAGGTTCAACTTACTGCTCCGGTTGAGTAGAGTGTAGCCGTCAATGCTGGAATCAGTAGCACTCAGATTGAGAAGAACGGCAAGCAGATATACCCAGTCCGCTGGCAGTGTCCTACGGGGACCACCCTATCTGGCTGCCACGCCTGAATGTTTGCAACCGCGGCAGAGCTAGGCAGGCGCAATTGTGCAGCAATGCAAACTGCATAACCTGGCCAAATTTCATGGGTGTACAAGAAACCACTGGGGATTTACAAGGAGGTGTTCACTGGGAATAGCGGAGGCTTGGCGGCAGCACGATTACGGAATTCTTCCTGAGAAGCCTTGAAAGCAGTGAAACGCTGCTATGTTGCAATATCTCAGAACCTCATTCTGAGTGTTCCCGGCAGAGGTCATTCGGCTGAACACAACTGTGGACTAATTAGAGCCAGATGTAGGCAGTGTCGTCCATAGTGCTGGATGGACTGTGGTGGCATGCCAAACAACTGAGCTCTAGTTCTCCACACTTGCACAACGTACCATAAGTTGAGGTTCAAGTTACTGCTCCGGTTGAGAAGAGTGTAGCCGACAAACCTGGAATCAATAGCACTCAGATGAGAAAAATGGGACGCAGTTATACCCAGTCCGCTGGCAATGTCCTACCGTGACCAGCCTATCTGGCTGCCACGCCTGAATGATTGCAAACGCGGCAGATCTAGGCAAGCGCAATTATGCAGCAATGCAAACTGCATAACGTGGCCAAATTTCACGGGTGTACAAGAAACCACGGGGGATTCACAAGGGGATGTTCACCCGGAACAGCCGGAGGCATGTCGGCCGAAACATTCCGGAATTCTTCCTAAGAAGCCTTGGAAGCAGTGAAGTGCTCCCATTTTGCAATAAGTCAGAACCTCATTATCAGTGTTCCCCACAGAGGTCATTTGGATGAACACAACCATGGACTAATTAGAGCCATTTGTAAGCAGTGTTGTCGACAGTGCTGGAAGGAGAGTGGTGGCGTGCCAAACAACTGAGCTCTAGTTCTCAACACTTTCACAAAGAGCCATAAGTTGAGGTTCAACTTACTGCTACTGTTGAGTAGAGTGTAGCCGTCAAAGCTGGAATCAGTAGCACTCAGGTGAGAAGAACGTGAAGCAGATAAACCCCGTCCGCTGGCAGTGTCCCACGGGGATCAGCCTATCTGGCTGCCACGCCTGAATGTTTGCAACCGCGGCAGACCTAGGCAGGCGCAATTGTGCAGCAATGCAAAATGCAAAACCTGGCCAAATTTCACGGGTGTAAAAGAAACCACGAGGGATTTACAAGGAGGTTTTCACCCGGAATAGCCGGAGGCCTGTCGGCAGCAAGTTTCCGGAATTCTTCCTAAGAATCCTTGAAAGCAGTGAAACGCTCCTGTGTTGCAATATCTCAGAACCTCATTCTGAGTGTTCCCGGCAGAGGTCATTCGGCTAAACACAACCGTGGACTAATTAGAGCCAGATGTAGGCAGTGCCGTGCACAGTGCTGGATGGACAGTGGTGGCGTGCCAAAGAACTGAGCTCTAGTTCTCAACACTTTCACAAAGTGCCATAAGTTGAGGTTCAACTTAGTGCTCCGGTTGAGTAGAGTGTAGCTGACAAAGCTGGAATCAGGAGCACTCAGGTGAGAAGAACGGGAAGCAGATATACCCAGTCCGCTGGCAGTGTCCTACGGGGACCAGCCTACCTGGCTGCCACACCTGAATATTTGCAACCGTTGCAGAGCTAGTCAGGCGCAATTGTGCAGCAATGCAAACTGCATAACCTGGCCAAATTTCACGGGTGTACAAGAAACCACGGGGGATTTACAAGGAGATGTTCACCCAGAATAGCTGGAGGCCTGCCGGCAGCAAGATTCGGGAATTCTTTCTAAGAAGCCTTGAAAGCAGTAAAAAGCTCCTATGTTGCAATAACTCAGAACCTCATTCTGAGTGTTCCCGGCAGAGGTCATTCGGCTGAACACAACCGTGGACTAATTAGAGCCAGATGTAGGCAGTGCCGTCCATAGTGCTGGATGGACTGTGGTGGCGTGCCAAACAACTGAGCTCTAGTTCTCAACACTTATACAAAGTAGCATAAGTTGAGGTTCAACTTACGGCTCCGGTTGAGTAGAGTGTAGCCAACAAAGCTGGAATCAGTAGCAATCAGGTGAGAAGAACGGGAAGCAGATAGACCCAGTCCGCTGGCAGTATCCCACCGGGATCAGGCTATCTGGCTGCCACGCCTGAATGTTTGCAACCGCGGCAGAGCTAGACAGGGGCAATTGTGCAGCAATGCAAACTGCATAACCTGGCCAATTTCACGGGTGTACAAGAAACCACGGGGGATTTACAAGGAGATATTCACCCGGAACAGCAGGAGGCCTGCCGGCAGGAACATTCCAGAAATCTTCCTAAGAAGCCTTGAAAGCAGTGAAACGCTCCTATGTTGCAATATCTCAGAACCTCATTCTGAGTGTTCCCGGCAGAGGTCATTCGGTTGAACACAACTGTGGACTAATTAGAGCCAGATGTAGGCAGTGTCGTCCATAGTGCTGGATGGACTGTGGTGGCATGCCAAACAACTGAGCTCTAGTTCTCCTCACTTTCACAAATTACCATAAGTTGAGGTTCAACTTACTGCTCCGGTTGAGTAGAGTGTAGCCTTCAAAACTAGAATCAGTGGCACTCAGGTGAGAAGAACGGGAAGCAGATATACCCAGTCCGCTGGCAGTGTCCTACGGGGACCAGCCTATCTGGTTGCCACGCCTGAATGTTTGCAACTGCGGCAGAGCTAGGCAGGCACAATTTTGCAGCAATGCAAACTGCATAACCTGGCCAAATTTCACGGGTGTAAAATAAACCACGGGGGACATACAAGGAGATGTTCACCCGGAACAGCCGGAGACCTGCCGGCAGCAAGATTCCGGAATTCTTCCTAAGAAGCCTAGAAAGCAGTGAAACGCTCCTATGTTGTAACAACTCAGAACCTCATTCTGAGTGTCCACGGCAGAGTTCATTCGGCTGAACACAACCGTGGACTAATTAGAGCCAGATGTAGGCAGTGCCGTCCATAGTGCTGGATGGACAGTGGTGGCGTGCCAAACAACTAAGCTCTAGTTCTCAACACTTTCACAAAGTCCCATAAGTTGAGGTTCAACTTAGTGCTCCAGTTCAGTTGAGTGTAGCCGGCAAAGCTGGAATCAGGAGCACTCATGTGAGAAGAACGGGAAGCAGATATACCCAGTCCCCTGGGAGTGTCCTACGGGGATCAGCCTATCTGGCTGCCACGCCTGAGTGTTTGCAACCCCGGCAGAGCTAGGCAGGCCCAATTGTGCAGCAATGAAAACTTCATAACCTGGCCAAATTTCACGGGTGTACAAGAAACCACGGGGGATTTACAAGGAGATGTCAACCCGGAACAGCCGGAGGCCTGCCAGCAGCAAGATTCCGGAATTCTTTCTAAGAAGCCTTGAACGCAGTGAAACGCTCCTGTGTTGCAATAACTCAGCACGTCATTCTGAGTGTTCCCGGCAGAGGTCATTCGGCTGTACACAACCGAGGACTAATTAGAGCCTGATGAAGACAGTGCCGTCCATAGTGCTGGATGGACCGTGGTCGCGTGCCAAAAAAGTGAGCTCTATTTCTCCAAACTTTAACAGAGTGCCATAAGTAGAGGTTCAACTTACTGCTTCTTTTGAGTAGAGTGTAGCCGTCAAAGCGGGAATCAAAAGCACTCAGGTGAGAAGAATGGGAAGTAGATAAACCAGTCCGCCAGCAGTGTCCTACTGGGACCAGCCTCTCTGGCTGCCACGCCTGAATGTTTGCAACCGTGGCAGAGCTCGGCAGGCAAAATTATGCAGCAATGCAAACTGCATAACCTAGCCAAATTTCACGGGTGTACAAGAAAACACAGGGGATTTAAAAGGAGATGTTACCCCAGAACAACCGGAGGCCTGCTGGCAGCAAGATTCTGGAATTCTTCCTAAGAAACCTTGAAAGCAGTGAAACGCAACTATGTTGCAATAACTCAGAACCTCACTCTGAGTGTTCTCGGCAGAGGTAATTCGGCTGAACTCATCCGTGGACTAATTAGAGCCAGATGTAGGCAGTGAACTAATTAGAGCCAGATGTAGGCAATGGATTAATTAGAGCCAGATATAGGCAGTATTTTCGATTGGAAAACAACTGAGCTTTAGTTCTCCAAACTTTCACAAAGTGCCATAAGTTTAGGTTCAACTTACTGCTCCGGTTGAATAGAGTGTAGCGGTCAAAGCTGGAATCAGTAGCACTCAGGTGAGAAGAAGGGGAAGCAGGTAGACCAAGTCCGCTGGCAGTGTCCTATCGGGACCAGCCTCTCTGGCTGCCACGCCTGAATGTTTGCAACCGGGGCAGAGCTTGGCAGGCGAAATTATGCAGCAATGCAAACTGCATAACCTAGCCAAATTTCACGGGTGTACAAGAAAACACAGGGGATTTAAAAGGAGATGTTCCCCCGGAACAACCGGAGGCCTGTTGGCAGCAACATTCCGGAATTCTTCCTAAGAAGCCTTGAAAGCAGTGAAACGCTCCTATGTTGCAACAACTCAGAACCTAATTCTGAGTGTTCCCGGCAGAGGTCATTCGGCTGAACACAACCGGGGACTAATTAAAGCCAGATGCAGGCAGGGCCGTCCATAGTGCTGGATGGACAATGGTGACGTGCCAAACACCTGAGATCTAGTTCTCAACACTTTCACAAAGTGCCATAAGTTGAGGTTCAACTTACTGCTCCGGTTGAGTAGAGTGTAGCCGTCAAAGCTGGAATCAGTAGATCTCAGGTGAGAAGAACGGGAAGGAGATATACCCAGTCCGCTGGCAGTGTCCTACTGGGACCAGCCTATCTGGCTGCCACGTCTGAATGTTTGCAACCTCGGCAGAGCTAGGCAGGCGCAATTGTGCAACAATGCAAACTGCATAACCTGGAAAAATTTCACGGGTGTACAAGAAACCACGGGAGATTTACAAGGAGATGTTCACCCAGAACAGCCGGAGGCCTGCCGGCAGCAACATTCCGAAATCCTTCCTGAGAAGTCTTGAAAGCAGTGAAACTCTCCTATGTTACAATAACTCAGAACCTCATACTGAGTGTTCCCGCCAGAGGTCATTCAGCTGAACACAACCGTGGACTAATTAGAGCCAGATGGAGGCAGTGCCGTCCATAGTGCAGGATGGACAGTGTTGGCGTGCCAAACAACTGAGCTCTAGTTCTCAACACTTTCACAAAGTGCCATAAGTTGAGGTTCAACTTACTGCTCTGGTTGAGTAGAGTGTAGCGGTCAAAGCTGGAATCAGTATCGCTCAGGTTTGAAGAACCAGAAGCAGATACACCCAGTTAGCTGGCAGTGTCCTACCGGGACCAGCCTATCTGGTTGCCACGCCTGAATATTTGCCAACGTGGCAGAGCTAGGCAGGCGCAATTGTGCAGAAATGCAAACTGCATAACCTGGCCAAATTCCACGGGTGTACAAGAAACCACGGGGGAGTTACAAGGAGGTATTCACCCGGAACAGCCGGAGGCCTGCCGGCAGCAACATTCCAGAATCCATCCTGAGAAGCCTTGAAAGCAGTGAAACGCTCCTATGTTGCAATAACTCAGAACCTCATTCTGAGTGTTCCCGGCAGAGGTGATTCGGCTGAATACATCCGTGGACTAATTAGAGCCAGATGTAGGCAGTGCTGTCCTTAGGGCTGGATGGAGAGTTGTGGCGTGCCAAACAACTCAGCTCTAGTTCTCAACACTTTCAAGAAGTGCCATAAGTTGAGGTTCAACTTACTGCTGCGGTTGAGTAGAGTGTAGCTGTCAAAGCAGGAATCAGGAGCACGCAGGTGAGAAGAATGGGAAGCAGATATACCCAGTCCGCTTGCAGTGTCCTACTGGGTCCAGCCTATCTGGCTGCCACGACTGAATGTTTGCAACCTCGGCAGACCTAGGCAGGCACAATTGTGCAGCAATGCAAACTGCATAACATGGCCAAAATTCACGGGTGTACAAGAAACCACGGGTGATTTACAAGGAGATGTTCACCCGGAACAGCCGGAGGCCTGCCGGCAGCAACATTTCGGAATCCTTCCTAAGAAGCCTTGAAAGCAGTGAAACGCTCCTATGTTGCAATAACACAGAACCTCATTCTGAGTCTTCCCGGCAGAGGTCATTCGGCTGAACTAAACCGTGGATTAATAGAGCCCGATGTAGGCAGTGCCGTCTATAGTGCTGGATGGACAATGCCGGTTGAGTAGAGTTTAGCCTTCAAGGCTGGAATCAGTAGCACTCAGGTGAGAAGAATGGGAAGTAGATATACCAGGTCTGCTGGCAGTGTACTACGTGGACCAGCCTATCTGGCTGCCACGTCTGAATGTTTGCAACCCCGGCAGAGCTAGGCAGGCGCATTTGTGCAGCAATGCAAACTGCATAACCTGTCCAAATTTCACAGGTGTACAAGAAACCACGGGGGATTTACAAGGAGATGTTCACCCGGAACAGCAGGAGGCCTGCCGGCAGAAACCTTCCAGAATCCTTCCTAAGAAGCCTTGAAAGCAGTGAAAAGCTCCTATGTTGCAGGAACACAGAACCTCATTCTGAGTGTTCCCGGCAGATGTCATGCGGATGAACACTACCGTGGATTAATAGAGCCAGATGTAGGCAGTGCCGTCCACAGTGCTGGATTGACAGTGGGGGCGTGCCAAACAACTGAGCTCTAGTTCTCAACACTTTCACAAAGTGCCATAAGTTGAGTTTCAACTTATTGGTCCGGTTTAGTAGAGTGTAGCCGTCAAAGCTGGAATCAGTAGCACTCATGTGAGAAGAACGGGAAGCAGATATACACAGGCCGCTGGCAATGTCCTACTGGGTCCAGCCTATCTGGCTGCCACGACTGAATGTTTGCAACCGCGGCAGAGCTAGGCAGGCACAATTGTGCAGCAATGCAAACTGCATAACCTGGCAAAAATTCACGGGGGCGAAACAAACCACGGGCGATTTAGAAGGAGATGTTCACCTAGAACAGCCGGAGGCCTGCCGGCAGCAAGATTCCGGAATTCATCCTAAGAAGCCGTGAAAGCAGTGAAACGCTCCTATGTTGCAATAACTCAGAACTTCATTCTGAGTGTTCCCGGCAGAGGTCATTCGGCTGAACACAACCGTGGACTAATTAGAGCCAGATGTAGACAGTGCCGTTATAGTGCTGGGTGGACAGTGGTCGCATGCCCAACATCTGAGCTCTAGTTCTCAACAGTTTCAGAAAGTGCCCTAAGTTGAGGTTCAACTTACTGCTGCGGTTGAGTAGAGTGTAGCTGTCAAAGCTGGAATCAGTAGCACACAGGTGAGAAGAACTGGAAGCAGATACACCCAGTCCGCTGGCAGTGTCCTATGGGGAGCAGCCTATCTGGCTGGAATGCCTGAATGTTTGCCACCGAGGCAGAGCTATGAAGGCGCAATTGTGCAGAAAAGCAAACTGCATAACCTGGCCAAATTTCACGGGTGTACAAGAAACAACGGCGGATTTACAAGGAGATTTTCACCCAGAACAGCCGGAGGCCTACCGACAGCAAGATTCCAGAATCCTTCCTGAGAAGCCTTGAAAGCTGTGAAACGCTCCTATGTTACAATAACTCAGAACCTCATTCTGAGTGTTCCCAGCAGAGGTCATTCGGCTGAACTCATCCGTGGACTAATTAGAGCCAGATGTAGGCAGTGGACTAATTAGAGCCAGATGTAGGCAATGGACTAATTAGAGCCAGATATAGGCAGTGTTTTCAATTGGAAAACAACTGAGCTTTAGTTCTCCAAACTTTCACAAAGTGCCATAAGTTGAGGTTCAACTTACTCCTCCGATTCAGTAGAGTATACCCGTCAAAGCTGGAATCAGTAGCACTGAGGTGAGAAGAAGGGGAAGCAGGTAGACCAAGTCCGCTGGCAGTGTCCTACAGGAACCAGCCTTACTGGCTGCCACGCCTGAATGTTTGTAACCGCGGCAGAGCTATGCAGGCGGAATTGTGCAGCAATGCAAACTGCATAACTTGGCCAATTTTCAAGGGTGTACAAGAAACCACGGGTGATTTACAAGGGGATTTCCCTCGGAACATCCGGAGGACTGCTGGCAGCAAGATTCCGGAATTCTTCCTGTGAAACCTTGAAAGCAGTGAATCGCTCCTAGGTTGCAATAACTCAGAACCTCATTCTGAGTGATCTCGGCAGAGGTCATTCGGCTGAACAGAACCGTGGACTAACTAAAGCCAGATGTAGGCAGTGCCATC
Organism: Dipodomys merriami; assembly: GCF_024711535.1. Classification (NCBI taxonomy): domain Eukaryota; kingdom Metazoa; phylum Chordata; class Mammalia; order Rodentia; family Heteromyidae; genus Dipodomys; species Dipodomys merriami. The sequence continues at coordinate 1,582,919 of NW_027203860.1, forward strand.
CATAGTGCTGGATGGACAGTGGTTGCGTGCCAAACACCTGAGATCTAGTTCACAACACTTTCACAAAGTGCCATAAGTTGAGGTTCTACTTACTGCTCTGGTTGAGTAGAGTGTAGCCGTCAAAGCTGGAATCAGTAGCACACAGGTGAGAAGAACGGAAAGCAGATATATCCAGTCCACTGGCAGTGTCCTACTGGGACCAGCCTATCTGGCTTCCACGCCTGAATGTTTGCAACTGCGTCATGGGTAGGCAGGCGCAATTGTGCAGCAATGCAAACTGCATAACCTCCCTAAATTTCAGGGGTGTACAAGAAACCACGGGGGATTTACAAGGAGATGTTCTCCCTGAACAGCAGGAGGCCTGCCGGAAGCAAGATTCTGGAATTCTTCCTAAGAAGCCTTGAAAGCAGTGAAACGCTCCTATGTTGCAATAACTCAGAACCTCATTCTGAGTGTTCCCGGCAGAGGTCATTCGGCTGAACAGAACCGTGGACTAACTATAGCCAGATGTAGGCAGTGCCATCCATAGTGCTGGATGGACAGTGGTTGCGTGCCAAACAACTGAGCTCCAGTTCTCAACACTTGCACAAAGTGCCATAAGTTGAGGTTCAACTTACTGCTCCGGTTGAGTAGAGTGAAGCCGTCAAAGCTGGAATCAGTAGCACTGAGGTGAGAATAACGGGAAGCTGATATACGCAATCCGCTGGCAGTGTCCTACGGGGACCAGCCTACCTGGCTGCCATGCCTGAATGTTTGAAACCCCGGCAAATATAGGTGGTCGCAATTATGCAGCAATGCAAACTACATAACTTTGCCAAATTTCACAGGTGTACAAGAAACCACGGGGGATCTATAAGTAGATGTTCACCCGGAACAGCTGGAGGCCAGCCGACAGCAAGATTCCGGAATTCTTCCTAAGAAACCTTGAACGCAGTGAAACGCTCCTATGTTGCAATAACTCAGAACCTCATTTTGAGTGTTCCCGACAGAGGTCATACGGCTGAACACAACCGAAGACTAATTATAGCCAGATGTAGGCAGTGCCGTCCATAGTGCTGGGGAGACAGGGGTCGCATGCTAAAAAACTGAGCTCTAGTTCTCCAAACGTTCACAAAGTGCCATAAGTTGAGGTTCAACTTACTGCTCCGGTTGAGTAGAGTGTAGCCGTCAAAACTGGAATCAGTAGCACTCAGGTGAGAAGAACGAGGAGCAGATATACCCACTCCGCTGGCAGTGTCCTACGGGGACTAGCCTGTCTGGCTGATACGCCTGAATGTTTGCAACCGCGACAGAGCTAGACAGTTGCAATTATGCAGCAATGCAAACTGCATTACCTGGCCAAATTTCACCGGTGTACAAGAAACCACGGGGGATTTACAAGATGTTCACTCGGAACAACCGGAGAACTACCGGCAGCAAGATTCCAGAATTCTTCCTAAGAAACCTTGAACGAAGTGAAACACTCCTATGTTGCAATCACTTAGAACCTTATTGTGAGTGTTCCCAGCAGAGCTTATTCGGCTGATCACAACCGTGGACTAACTATAGCCAGATGTACGCAGTGCCGTCCATAGTGCTTAATGGACAGTCGTTGCGTGCCAAACAACTGAGCTCTAGTTCTCCAAACTTTAACAGAGTGCCATAAGTAGAGGTTCAACTTACTGCTTCGGTTGAGTAGAGTGTAGCCGTCAAAGCTAGAATCAGCAGCACTCAGGTGAGAAGAACGAGAAGCAGATATACCCAGTCCGCTGGCAGTGTCCTACGGGGACCAACCTATCTGGCTGCCACGCCGGAATATTTGCAACCGCGGCAGAGCTAGGCAGGCGCAATTGTGCAGCAATTCAATCTGCATAACCTGGCCAAATTTCACGGGTGTACAAGAAACCACGGGGGATTTACAAGGAGATGTTCACCCGGAACAGCCGGAGTGCTGCCGGCAGCAATATTCCGGAATTCTTCCTGTGAAGCCTTGAAAGCAGTGAAACGCTCCTATGTTGCAATAACTCGGAACCTCATTCTGAGTGTTCCCGGCAGAGTCATTCGGCTGAACACAACCGTGGACTAATTAGAGCCATATGTAGGCAGTGCCGTCCATAGTGCTGGATGGACAGTGGTGATGTGCCAAACAACTGAGCTCTAGTTCTCAACACTTTCACAAAGTGTCAAAAGTTGAGGTTCAACTTACTGCTCCGGTTGAGTAGAGTGTAGTCGTCAAAGCTGGAATCAGTAGCACTGAGGTGAGAAGAACGGGAAGCTGATATACGCAGTCCGCTGGCAGTGTCCTACAGGGATCAGTAAATCTGGCTGCCACGCCTGAATGTTTGCAACCCCGGCAAAGCTAGGCAGGCGCAATTGTGCAGCAATGCAAACTACATACCCTGGAAAAATTTCACGGGTTTACAAGAAACCACGCGGGTTTTACAAGGAGATGTTCACCAGGAACAGCTGGAGGACTGGCGGCAGCAAGATTCCGGAATCCTTCCTAAGAAGCCTTGAAAGCAGTAATACGCTCCTATGTTGCAAGAACTCAGAACCTCATTCTGAGTGTTCCCGGCAGAGGTCATTCGACTGAACACAACCTTGGACTAATCAGAGCCAGATGTATGCAGTGCCGTGCATAGTGCTGGATGGACAGTTGTGGCCTGCCAAACAACTGAGCTCTAGTTCTCAACACTTTCACAAAGCGCAATAAGTTGAGCTTAGAATTACTGCTCCAGTTGAGTAGTGTGTAGCCGTCAAAGCTGGAATCAGTAGCACTCAGGTGAGAAGAACGGGAAGCAGATAGACCCTGTCCGCTGGCAGTGTCCTATGGGGACCAGCCTATCTGGCTGCCACGCCTGAATGTTTGCAAACGTGTCAGAGCTAGCCAGGCGCAATTGTGCAGCAATGCAAACTGCATACCCTGGCCAAATTTCACGGGTGTACAAGAAACCACCTAGGATTTATATGGAGATGTTAACTCGGAACAGCCGGAGGCCTGCCGGCAGCAACATTCCGGAATTCTTCCTAAGAATCCTTGAAAGCAGTGAAATGCTCTTATGTTGCCATAACTCAGAACCCCATTCTGTGTGTTCCCGGCAGAGGTCATTCGGCTGAACACAACCAAGAACTTATTAGAGCCAAATATAGGCAGTTCCGTCCATAGTGCTGTATGGACAGTGGTGGCGTGCCAAACAACTGAGTTCTAGTTCTCAAGTCTTTTACAAATTGCCATAGGTTGAGGTTCAACTTACTTCGCCGGTTGAGTAGAGTGTAGCCGTCAAAGCTGGAATCAGTAGCACTCAGGTGAGAAGAACGGGAAGCAGATAGACCCAGTCCGCTGGCAGAGTCCTACGGGGACCCGCCTATTTAACTGTCATGCCTGAATGTTTGCCACTGCGGCAGAGCTAGGTAGGCGCAATTATGCAGCAATGAAAACTGCATAACCTGGCCAAATTTAACGGGTGTACAAGAAACCACGGGGGATTTACAAGGAGATGTTCACCCGGAACAGCCAGAGGCCTGCCGGCAGCAAGATTCCGGAATCCTTCCCAAGAAGTCTTGAAAGCAGTGAATCGCTCCTATGTTGCAATAACTCAGAACCTCATTCTGAGTGTTCCCCACAGAGGTCATTCGGCTGAACACAACCCTGGACTAATTAGAGCCAGATATATGCAGTGCCGTCCATAGTGCTGGATGGACAGTGGTGGCGTGCCAAACACCTGAGCTCTAGGTCTCAATACTTTCACAAAATGCCATAAGTTGAGGTTCAACTTACTGTTCCGGTTGAGTAGAGTGTAGCCGTCAAAGCTGGAATCAGTAGCACTCAGGTGAGAAGAACGAGAAGCAGATATACCCACTCCGCTGGCAGTGTCCTACGGGGACTAGCCTATCTGGCTGGTACGCCTGAATGTTTGCAACCACGACAGAGCTAGACAGTCGCAATTATGCAGCAATTTAAACTGCATAACCTGGCCAAATTTCACCGGTGTACAAGAAACCACGGGGGATTTACATGGAGATGTTCATTCGGGACTGCCAGAGGCCTGCCGGCAGCAATATACCGGAATTCTTCCTAAGAAGCCTTGAAAGCAGTAAAACTCTCCCATGTTGCAATAACTCAGAAACTCATTCTGAGTGTTCCTTTAAGAGGTCATTCGGCTGAACACAACGGTGGACTAATTATAGCCAGATGTATGCAGTGCCTCCATAGTGCTGGATGGACAATTGTGGCGTCTCAAACAACTGAGCTCTAGTTCTCAACACTTTCACAAAGTGCCATAAGTTGAGGTTCAACTTACTGCTCCGGTTGAGTAGAGTGTAGCCGTCAAAGCTGGAATCAGTAGCACTCAGGTGAGAAGAACGGGAAGCAGATAGACCCAGTCCGCTGGCAGTGTCCTTCGGGGACCAGCCTATCTAGCTGCCATGCCTGAATGTTTGCAACTGCCGCAGAGCAGGGCTGGCGCAATTGTGCAGCAATGCAAACTGCATAACCTGGCCAAATTTCACGGCTGTACAAGAATCCACGGGGCCTTTACGAGGACATTTTCACCCGGAACAGCCGGAGGCCTGCCGGCAGCAAGATTCCGGAATCCTTCCTAAGAAGCCTTGAAAGCAGTGAAATGCTCCTATGTTGCCATAACTCAGAAACCCATTCTGAGTGTTCCCAGCAGAGGTCATTCGGCTGAACACAACCATGAACTTATTAGAGCCAGATGTAGGCAGTGCCGTCCTTAGTGCTGGATGGACAGTGGTGGCGTGCCAAACAACTGAGCTCTAGTTCTCAAGACTTTTACAAATTGCCATAGGTTGAGGTTCAACTTACTTCTCTGGTTGAGTAGAGTGTAGCCGTCAATGCTAGAATCAGTCGCACTCAGGTGAGAAGAACGGAAAGCAGATAGACCCAGTCCGCTGCCAGAGTCCTACGAGGACCCGCCTATTTGCCTGTCATGCCTGAATGATTGCCACTGCGGCAGAGCTAGGCAGGCGCGATTGTGCAGCAATGCAAACTGCATAACCTGGCCAAATTTCCCGGGTGTACAAGAAACCACGTGGGATTTACAAGGAGATGTTCAGCCGGAACAGCCGGTGGCCTGCCGGCAGCAAGATTCCGGAATCCTTCCGAAGAAGCCTTGAAAGCAGTGAATCGCTCCTATGTTGCAATAACTCAGAACCTCATTCTGAGTGTTCCCAGCAGAGGTCATTCGGCTGAACACAACAGAGGACTAATTAGAGCCAGATGTAGGCATGTCCATCCATAGTGCTAGATGGACAGTGGTGACATGCCAAACAACTGAGCTCAAGTTCTCAACACTTTCACAAAGTGCCATAAGTTGAGGTTCAACTTACTGCTCCGGTTGAGTAGAGTGAAGCCGTCAAAGCTGGAATCAGTAGCACTCAGGTGAGAAGAACGGGAAGCAGATAGACCCAGTCCGCTGGCAGTGTCCTACGGGAACCAGCCTATCTAGCTGCTACGTGTGAATGTTTGCAACCGCGGCAGAGATAGGCAGGCACAATTTTGCAGCAATGCAAACTGCATAACCTGGCCAAATTTCACGGGTGTAAAAGAAACCACGGGAGATTTACAAGGAGATGTTCACCCGGAACAGCCAGAGGCCTGCCGGCAGCAACATTACGGAATCCTTCCTAAGAAGCCTTGAAAGCAGTGAAACGCTCCTATGTGGCAATAACTCAGAACCTCTTTCTGAGTGTTCCCGGCAGAAATCTTTCGGGTGAACACAACCGTGGACTAATTAGAGCCTGATGTAGGCAGTTCCGTCCATAGTGCTGGATGGACAGTGGTCGCATGCCCAAAAACTGAGCTGTAGTTCTCAACACTTTCAGAAATTTCCCTAAGTTGAGCTTCACATTACTGCTCCTGTTGAGTAGATTGTATCCGTCAAAGCTGGAATGAGTAGCACTCAGTTGAGAAGAACGGGAAGCAGATATACCCAGTCCGGTGGCAATGTCTTACGGGGACCAGCCTATCTGGCTGCCACGCCTGACTGTTTGCAACCGTGGCAGAGCTAGGCAGGCGTAATTGTGCAGCAGTACAAATTGCATAACCTGGCCAAATTTCACGGGTGTACAAGACACCAAGGGGGATGTACAAGGAGATGTTCACCCGGAACAGCCAGAGGCCTGCCGGCAGCAAGATTCCAGAATTCTTCCTAAGAAGCCTTGCAAGCAGTGAAACGCTCCTAGGTTGCAATAACTCAGAACCTCATTCTGAGTGTTCCCGGCAGAGGTCATTCAGGTGAACTCATCCGTGGACTAATTAGATCCAGATGTAGGCAGTGGAATAATTAGATCCAGATGTAGGCAATGGACTAATTAGAGCCAGATATAGGCAGTGTTTTTGATTGGAAAACAACTGAGCTTTAGTTCTCCAAACTTTCACAAATTGCCATAAGTTGAGGTTCAACTTACTGCTCCGGTCGAGTAGAGTGTACCCGTCAAAGCTGGAATCAGTAGCACTGAGGTGAGTAGACCGGGAAACAGGTAGACCCAGTCCGCTGGCAGTGTCCTACGGGGACCAGCCTTTCTGGCTGCCACGCCTGAATGTTTGTAAACACGGCAGAGCTATGCAGGCGGAAATGTGCAGCAATGCAAACTGCATAACCTGGCCAAATTTCACGGGTGTACAAGAAACCACGGGGGATATACAAGGGGATTTCACCCGGAACAGCCGGAGGCCTGCCAGCAGCAAGATTCCGGAATTTTTCCTGTGAAACCTTGAAAGCAGTGAAACGCACCTAGGTTGCAATAACTCAGAACCTCATTCTGAGTGTTCCCGGCAGAGATCATTCGGCTGAACACAACCGTGGACTAATTAGAGCCAGATATAGGCAGTGCCGTCCATAGTGCTGGATGTATTTTGGTGGCGTGCCAAACACCTGAGATCTAGTTCACAACACTTTCACAAAGTGCCATACGTTGAGGTTCTACTTACTGCTCCGGTTGAGTAGAGTGTAGCGGTCAAAGCTGGAATCAGTCGCACTCAGTTGAGAAGAACGTAAAGCAGATATACCCAGTCCCTGGCAGTGTCCTACGGGGACCAGCCTAACTGGCTGCCACGCCTGAATGTTTGCAACTGCGGCAGGGGTAGGCAGGCACAATTGTGCAGCAATGCAAACTGCATAACCTCCCCAAAATTCAGGGTTGTACAAGAAACCACGGGGGATTTACAAGGAGATGTTCACCCTGAACAGCAGGAGGCTTGCCAGCAGCAAGATTCTGGAATTCTTCCTAAGAAGCCTTGAAAGCAGTGAAACGCTCCTGTGTTGCAATATCTCAGAACCTCATTCTGAGTGTTCCCGGCAGAGGTCATTCGGCTGAACACAACCGTGGACTAACTATAGCCAGATGTAGGCAGTGCCGTCCATAGTGCTGGGTGGACAGTCTTGGCGTGCCAAACAACTGAGCTCTAGTTCTCAACACTTGCACAAAGTGCCATAAGTTGAGGTTCAACTTACTGCTCCGGTTGAGTAGAGTGTAGCCGTCAAAGCTGGAATCAGTATCACTCAGGTGAGAAGAACGGGAAGCAGATATACCCAGTCTGCTGGCAGTGTCCTACGGGGACCAGCCTGTCTGGCTGCCATACCTGAAGGTTTGCAACCCCGGCAGAGATAGGCAGTCGCAATTATGCAGCAATGCAAACTGCATAACTTGGCCAAATTTCACAGGTGTACAAGAAACCACAGGGGATTTACAAGGAGATGTTCACCCGGAACATCCGGAGGCCAGCCGGCAGCAAGATTCCGGAAACTTCCTAATAACCTTGAACGCAGTGAAACGCTCATATGTTGCAATAACTCAGAACCTCATTTTTAGTGTTCCCGACAGAGGTCATTCGGCTGATCACAACCGAGGACTAATTAGAGCCAGATATAAGCAGTGCCGTCCATAGTGCTGGGGGGACATTGGTCGCATGCTAAACAACTGAGCTCTAGTTCTCCAAACGTTAACAAAGTGCCATAAATTGAGGTTCAACTTACTGCTTCGGTTGAGTAGAGTGTAGCCCTCAAAGCTGGAATCAGTAGCACTCAGGTGAGAAGAACGAGAAGCAGATATACCCACTCCGCTGGCAGTGTCCTACGTGGACCAGCCTATCTGGCTGCCACGCCTGAATGTTTGCAACTGTGGCAGAGCTAGGCAGGCGCAATTGTGAAGCAATGCAAACTGCATAACCTGGCCAAATTTCACGGGTGTACAAGAAACCACGGGGGATGTATAATTAGATGTTCACCTGGAACAGCCAGAGGCCTGACCGCAGCAAGATTCCGGAATTCTTCCTAAGAAGCCTTGAAAGCAGTGAAACGCTCCTATGTTTCAATAACTCAGAACCTCATTCTGAGTGTTCCCTGCAGAGGTCATTCGGCTGAACACAACCGTGGACTAATTAGAGCCAGATGTAGGCAGTGCCATCCATAGTGCTGGATGGACAGTGTTGGCGTGCCAAACAACTGAGCTCTAGTTCTCAACACTATCACAAAGTGCCATAAGTTGAGGTTCCACTTACTGCTCCGGTTGAGTAGAGTGTAGCCGTCCAAGCTGGAATCAGTAGCACTCAGGTGAGAAGAACGGGATGTAGATATACCCAGTCCGCTGGCAGTGTCCTACGGGGACCAGCCTATCTGGTTGATACGCCTGAATGTTTGCAACCAAGACAGAGCTAGACAGTCGAAATTATGCAGTAATGCAAACTGCATAACCTGGCCAAATTTCACGGGTGTACAAGAAACCACGAGGAAATACAAGGAGATGTTCACCCGGAACAGCCGGAGGCCTGCCGGCAGCAAGATTACGGAATTCTTCCTAAGAATCCTTGAACGCAGTGAAACGCTCCTATGTTGCAATAACTCAGATCCTCATTCTGAGTGTTCCCGGCAGAAGTCATTCGGCTGAACACAACCGTGGACTAATTAGAGCCAGATGTAAGCAGTGCCGTCCAATGTGCTAGATGTACAGTGGTCGCTTGCCAAACAACTGAGCTCTAGTTCTCCAAACTTTAACAGAATGCCATAAGTAGAGGTTCAACTTACTGCTTCGGTTGAGTAGAGTGTAGCCGTCAAAGCGGAAATCAGAAGCACTCAAGTGAGAAGAAGGGGAAGCAGATATACCTAGTCCGCTGCCAGTGTCTTACGAGGAACAGCCTCCCTGGCTGCTACGCCTGAATGTTTGCAACCGTGGCAGAGCTAGGTAGGCACAATTGTGCAGCAAGGCAAACTGCATAAACTGGCCAAATTTCACGGGTGTACAAGAAACCACGGGGGATTTACAAGGAGATGTTCACCCGGAACAGCCGGAGGCCTGCCGGTACCAAGTTTCCAGAATTCTTCCTGAGAAGCCTTGAAAGCAGTGAAACGCCCTATGTTGCAGTAACTCAGAACCTCATTCTGAGTGTTCCCGGCAGAGGTCATTCGGCTGAACAAAACCGTGGACTAATTAGAGCCAGATGTGGGCAGTGCTGTCCATAGTGCTGGATGGACAGTTTTGGCGTGCCAAGCAACTGAGCTCTAGTTCTCCACAATTTCACAGTGTGCCATAACTTGAGGTTAAACTTACTGCTCCGGGTGAGTAGAGTGTTGCCGTCAAAGCTGGAATCAGTAGCACTGAGGTGAGAATAATGGGAAGCAGATAGACCCAGTCCGCTGGCAATGTCCTACAGGGACCAGCCTATCTGGCTGCCACGCCTGAATGTTTGCAACCGTGGCAGAGCAAGGCAGGCGCAATTGTGCAGCAATGCAAACTGCAAAACCTGGCCAAAATTCACGGGTGTACAAGAAACCACGGGGGATTTACAAGGAGATGTTCACCCGGAACAGCCAGAGGCCTGCCGGCAGCAAGTTTCCGGAATTCTTCCTAAGAAGCCTTCAAAGCAGTGAAACGCTCCTATGTTGCAATAACTCAGAACCTCATTCTGAGTATTCCCGGCAGAGGTCATTTGGCTGAACTCATCCGTGGACTAATTAGAGCCAGATGTAGGCAGTGGATTATTTAGAGCCAGATGTAGGCAATGGACTAATTAGAGCCAGATGTAGGCAGTGTTTTCGATTGGAAAACAACTGAGCTTTAGTTGTACAAACTTTCACATAATGCCATAAGTAGAGTTGCAACTTACTTATCCAGTTGAGTAGAGTGTAGCCCTCAAAGCTGGAATCAGTAGCACTCAGGTGAGAAAAATGGGAAGCAGATAGACCCAGTCCACTGGCAGTGTCCTAAGGGGACCAGCCTATCTTGCTGCTACGCCTGAATGTTTGCAACCGCGGCAGAGCTAGACAGGTGCAATTGTGCAGCAATGCAAAGTTTATAAGCTGGCCAAATTTCACAGGTGTACAAAAAACCACTGGGGATTTACAAGGAGATATTCACCCGGAACAGACGGAGGCCTGCCGGCAGCAAGTTTCCGAAATTCTTCCTAAGAAGCCTTGAAAGCAGTGAAACGCTCCTATGTTGCAATAACTCAGATCCTCATTCTGAGTTTTCCCGGCAGAGGTCATTCGGCTGAACACAACCGTGGACTAATTAGAGCCAGATGTAGGCACTGCTTTTTGCTCCGGTTGAGTAGAGTGTAGGCAACAAAGCTGGAATCAGTAGGACTTAGGTAAGAAGAACGGGAAGCAGATAGACCCAGTCCGCTGGCAGTGTCCTACGGGGACCAGCCTATGTGGCTGCCACGCCGGAATATTTGCAACCGTGGCAGAGCTAGGCAGGGACAATTGTGCAGCAAGGCAAACTGCATAACCTGGCCAAATTTCACCCGTGTACAAGAAACCACGGGGGATTTACAAGGAGATGTTCACCCGCAACAGCGGGAGGCCTGCCGGTACCAAGTTTCCGGAATTCTTAATGAGAAGCCTTGAAAGCAGTGAAACGCTCCTATGTTGCAATAACTCAGAACCTCATTCTGAGTGTTCCCAGCAGAGGTCATTCGGCTGATCCCAACCGCGGACAAACTAGAGCCAGATGTATGCATTGCCGTCCATAGTGCTGGAAGGACACTGCCGGTTTAGTAGAGTATAGCCGGCAAAGCTGGGATCCGTAGCACTTAGGTGAGAAGAACGCGAAGCAGATATACACAGTCCGCTGGCAGTGTCCTACAGGGACCAGCCTATCTGCTTGCCATGCCTGAATGTTTACAACCGCAGCAGAGCTACGAGGGCGCAATTGTGCAGCAATGCAAACTGCATAACCTGGCCAAATTTCACGGGTGTACAAGAAACCACGGGGGATTAACAAGGAGATGTTCACCCGGAACAGACGAGGCCTGCCGGCAGCAAGATTCCTGAATTCTTCCTTTGAAGCCATGAAAGCAGTGAAACGCTCCTATGTTGCATTAACTCAGAAGCTCATTCTGAGTGTTCCCTGCAGAGGTCATTCGGCTGAACACAAGCGTGGACTAATTAGAGCCATATGTTGGCAGTGCCGTCCATAGTGCTGGAGGGACAATGGTGGCGTGCCAAACAACTGAGCTCCAGTTCTCAACACTTTCACAAAGTGCCATAAGTTGAGGTTCAACTTACTGCTCCAATTGAGTAGAGTGTAGCCGTCAAAGCTGGAATCAGTAGCACTCAGGTGAGAAGAACCGGAAGCAGTTATACCCAGTCCGCTGGCAGTGTCCTATGGGGACCAGCCTATCTGGCTGCCACCCCTCCATGTTTGCAACGGCGGCAAAGCTAGGCTGGCGCAATTGTGCAGCAATGCACACTGCATATCATGGCCAAATTTCATGGGTGTACAAGAAACCACGGGGGATTTACAAGGAGATGGTCACCCGGAACAGCCAGAGGCGTGCCGGCAAAAACATTCGGGAATTCTTCCTAAGAAGCCTTGAAAGCAGAGAAATGCTCCTAAGTTGCAACAATCAGAATCTCCTTCTGAGTGTTCTTGGCAGAGCACATTCGGCTGAAGACAATCGTGGACTAATTAGAGCCAGATGTACACAGTGCCGTCCATATTGATGGAAGGACCGTGGTGGCATGCCAAACAACGGAGCTCTAGTTCTCAACACTTTCATAAAGTGCCATAAGTTGAGGTTCAACTTACTGCTACTGTTGCAGTATAGTGTAGCCGTCAAAGCTGGAATCAGTAGCACTCAGGTGAGAAGAGCGCGATGCACATATACCCAGTCCGATGGTAGTGTCCTACGAGGTAGAGCCTCTCTGGCTACCACGCCTTAATGTTTGCAACCACGGCAGAGCTAGGCAGGCGCAATTGTGCAGCAATGCAAACTGCATAACCTGGCCAAATTTCACGGGTGTACAAGTAACCACGGGGTATTTACAAGGAGATGTTCACCCGGAACAGCCAGAGGCCTGCCGGCAGCAAGATTCCGGAATTCTTCCTGTGAAGCCTTGAAAGCAGTTAAACGCTCCTATGTTGCAATAACTCAGAACCTGATTCTGAGTGTTCCCGGCAGAGGTCATTCGGCTGAAGACAACCATGGACTAATTACAGCCACATGTAGGCAGTGCCGTCCATAGTGCTGGATGGACAGTGGTGGCGTGCCAAACAACTGAGCTCTAGTTCTAAACACTTTCACAAAGTGCCATAAGTTGAGGTTCAACTTGCTGCTGCGGTTGAGTAGAGTGTAGCCGTCAAAGCTGGAATCAGTAGCACTCAGGTGAGAAGAACGGGAAGCAGATATACCCAGTCCGCTGGCAATGTCTTACGGGCACCAGCCTATCTGGCTGCCACGCCTGAATGTTTGCAACCGTGGCAGGGGTAGGCAGTCGCAATTGTGTAGCAATGCAAACTGAATAACCTCCCCCAATTTAAGGGATGTACAAGAAACCACAGGGGATTTACAAGGACATGTTTACCCGGAACAGCCGGAGGCCTGCCGGCAGCAACATTCCAGAATCCATCCTGAGAAGCCTTGAAAGCAGTGAAACGCTCCTAGTGTGCAATAACTCAGAACCTCATTCTGAGTGTTCCCGGCAGAGATCATTCGGCTGAACACAACTGTGGACTAATTAGAGCCAGATGTAGTCAGGGCCATCCATAGTGCTGGATGGACAGTGGTGGCGTGCCAAACACCTGAGATATAGTTCTCAACCCTTTCACAAAGTCCCATAAGTTGAGGTTCAACCTACTAGTCCGGTTGAGTAGCGAGTAGCCGTCAAACCTCGAATCAGTAGCACTCAGGTGAGAAGAATGCGAAGCAGATATACCCAGTCCGCTGGCAGTGTCCTACGGGTCTAGCCTATCTGGCTGCCACGCCTGAATGTTTGCAATCGTGGCAGGGGTAGGCAGGCGCAATTGTGTAGCAATGCACACTGAATAATCTCCCCCAATTTAAGGGATGTACAAGAAACCACGGGGGATTTACAAGGACATGTTTACCCGGAACAGCCGGAGGCCTGCCGGCAGCAACATTCCAGAATCCATCCTGAGAAGCCATGAAAGCAGTGAAACGCTCCTATGTTGCAATAACTCAGAACCTCATTCTGAGTGTTCCCGGCAGAGGTCCTTCGGCTGAACACAACCGTGGACTAATTAGAGCCAGATGTAGGCAGTGCTGTCCTTAGTGCTGGATGAACAGTGGTGGCGTGCTAAACAACTTAGCTCTAGTTCTCAACACTTTCAAAAAGTGCCATAAGTTGAGGTTCAACTTACTGCTCCGGTTGAATAGAGTGTAGCCCTCAAAGCAGGAATCAGGAGCACGCAGGTGAGAAGAATGGGAAGCAGATATACCCAGTCCGCTGGCAGTGTCCTACTGGGTCCAGCCTATCTGGCTGCCACGACTGAATGTTTGCAACCGCGGCAGAGCTTGGCAGGCGCATTTGTGCATCATTTCAAACTGCATAACCTGTCCAAATTTCACGGGAGTACAAGAAAACACGGGGGATTTATAAGGAGATGTTCACCCGGAACAGCAGGAGGCGTGCCGGCAGCAATCTTCCAGAATCCTTCCTAAGAAGCCTTGAAAGCAGTGAAACGCTCCTATGTTGCAATAACTCAGAACCTCATTCTGAGTGTTCCCGGCACAGGTCATTCAGCTGAACACAACCGTGGACTAATTAGAGCCAGATGTAGGCAGTGACGTCCATGGTGCTGGATGGACAGTGGTGGCGTGCCAAACAACTGAGCTATAGTTCTCAACACTTGCACAAAGTGCCATAAGTTGAGGTTCAACTTACTGCTCCCGTTGAGTAGAGTGTAGACGTCAAAGCTGGAATCAGTAGCACTCAGGTGAGAAATACGCGAAGCAGATAGACCCAGTCCGCTGGCCGTGTCCTACGGGGACCAGCCTATCTGGCTGCCACGCCTGAATGTTTGCAACCGCGGCAGAGCTAGGCAGGCGCAATTGTACAGCAATATAATCTGCATAACCTGGCCAAATTTCACGGGTGTACAGGAAAACACTGGGGATTTACAAGGAGATGTTCACCCGGAACAGCCGGAGGGCTGCCGGCAGAAATATTCCGGAATTCTTCCTGTGAAGCCTTGAAAGCAGTGAAATGCTCCTATGTTGCAATAACTCGGAACCTCATTCTGAGTGTTCCCGGCAGAGGTCATTCGGCTGAACACAACCGTGGACTAATTAGAGCCAGATGTAGGCAGTGCCATCCATAGTACTGGATGGACAGTGGTGATGTGCCAAACAACTGAGCTCTAGTTCTCAACACTTTCACAAAGTGTCAAAAGTTTAGGTTCAACTTACTGCTCCGGTTGAGTAGAGTGTAGTAGTCAAAGCTGGAATCAGTACCACTGAGGTAAGAAGAACGGGAAGCTAATATACACAGTCCGCTGCAAGTGTCCTACAGGGATCAGTAAATCTGGCTGCCACGCCTGAATGTTTGCAATCGCGGCAAAGTTAGGCAGGCGCAATTTTGCAGCAATGCAATCTACATACCCTGGAAAAATTTCACGGGTGTACAAGAAAACACGCGGGATTTACAAGGAGATGTTCACCTGGAACAGACGGAGGACTGGCGGCAGCAAGATTCCGGAATCCTTCTTAAGAAGAATGGAAAGCAGTGAAATGCTCCTATGTTGCAATAACTCAGAACCTCATTCTGAGTGTTCCCGGCAGAGGTCATTCGGCTGAACACAACCGTGGACTAATCAGAGCCAGATGTAGGCAGTGCCGTGCATAGTGCTGGATGGACAGTTGTGGCGTGCCAAACAACTGAGCTCTAGTTCTCAACACTTTCACAAAGCGCAATGAGTTGAGCTTCGAATTACTGCTCCAGTTGAGTAGAGTGTAGCCGTCAAAGCTGGAATCAGTAGCACTCAGGTGAGAAGAACGGGAAGCAGATAGACCCAGTCCGCTGGCAGTGTCCTATGGGGACCAGCCTATCTGGCTGCCACGCCTTAATGTTTGCAAACGTGGCAGAGCTAGCCAGGCGCAATTGTGCAGCAATGCAAACTGCATACCCTGGCCAAATTTCACGGGTGTACAAGAAACCACGTGGGATTTATATGGAGATGTTAACTCAGAACAGCCGGAGGCCTGCCGGCAGCAACTTTCCGGAATTCTTCCTCAGAACCCTTGAAAGCAGTGAAATGCTCCTATGTTGCCATAACTCAGAACCCCATTCTGAGTGTTCCCGGTAGAGGTCATTGGGCTGAACACAACCAAGAACTTATTAGAGCCAAATGTAGGCAGTTCCGTCCATAGTGCTGTATGGACAGTGGTGATGTGCCAAACAACTGAGCTCTAGTTCTCAAGTCTTTTACAAATTGCCATAGGTTGAGGTTCAACTTACTTCGCCGGTTGAGTAGAGTGTAGCCGTCAAACCTGGAATCAGTAGCGCTCAGGTGAGAAGAACTGGAAGCAGATAGACCCAGTCCGCTGGCAGAGTCCTACGGGGACCCGCCTATTTGCCTGTCACGCCTGAATGTTTGCCACTGCGGCAGAGCTAGGTAGGTGCAATTGTGCAGCAATGCAAACTGCATAACCTGGCCAAATTTCACGGGTGTACAAGAAACCATGGGGGATTTACATGGAGATGTTCACTCAGAACAGCCAGAGGCCTGCAGGCAGCAATATTCCGGAATTCTTCCTAAGAAGCCTTGAAAGCAATGAAACTCTCCTATGTTGCAATAACTCAGAAACTCATTCTGAGTGTTCCTGGAAGAGGTCATTCGGCTGAACACAACGGTGGACTAATTAGAGCCAGATGTATGCAGTGCCTCCATAGTGCTGGATGGACAGTTGTGGCGTGTCAAACAAATGAGCTCTAGTTCTAAACACTTTAACAAAGTGCCATAAGTTGAGGTTCAACTTACTGCTCCGGGTGAGTAGACTGTAGCCGTCAAATCTGGAATAAGTAGCACTCAGGTGAGAAGAACGGTAAGCAGATAGACCCAATCCGCTGGCAGTGTCGTACGGGGACCAGCCTATCTAGCTGCCATGCCTGAATGTTTGCAAGTGCGGCAGAGCAGGGATGGCGCAATTGTGCAGCAATGCAAACTGCATAACAAGGCTAAATTTCACGGGTGTACAAGAAACCACGGGGCATTTACCAGGACATGTACACCCGGAACACCCGGAGGCCTGCCGGCAGCAAGATTACGAAAAACCTTCCTAAGAAGCCTTGAAAGCAGTGAAATCTCCTATGTTGCAATAACTCAGAACCTCATTCTGAGTGTTCCCGGCAGAGGTCATTCGGCTGAACACTACCATGAACTTATTAGAGACAGATGTAGGCTGTGCCGTCCATAGTGCTGGATGGACAGTGGTGGCGTGCCAAACAACTGAGCTCTAGTTCTCAAGACTTTTACAAATTGCCATAGGTTGAGGTTCAACTTACTTGGCCGGTTGAGTAGAGTGTAGCCGTCAAAGCTGGAATCAGTAGCACTCATGTGAGAAGAACGGGAAGCAGATATACCCAGTCCGCTGGCAGTGTCCTACGGTGTCCAGCCTATCTGGATGCCATGCCTCAATGTTTGCAATCGCGGCAGAGCTAAGCAGTCGCAATTGTGCAGCAATACAAACTTCATAACCTGGCGAAATTTCACGGGTGTACAAGAAAGCACGGGGGATTTACAAGGAGATGTTCAACTGGAACAGCCGGAGGCCTGCCGACAGCAAGTTTCCGGAATCCTTCTTAGAAGCCTTGAAAGCAGTGAAATCTCCTATGTTGCAATAACTCAGAACCTCATTCTGAGTGTTCCCGGCTGAGGTCATTCAGGTGAACACAACCGAAGACTAATTAGAGCCAGATGTAGGCAGTGCCGTCCATAGTGCTGGATGGACAGTGGTGGCGTGCCAAACAACTGAGCTCTAGTTCTCAACACTTTCACAAAGTGCCATAAGTTGAGGTTCAACTTACTGCTCCGGTTGTGTAGAATGAAGCCGTCAATGCTGGAATCAGTAGCACTCAGGTGAGAAGAAGGGGAAGCAGATATACCCAGTCCGCTGGCAATGTCCTACGGGGACCAGCCTATCTGGTTGCCATGCCTGAATATTTGCAACCGCGGCAGAGCTAGGCAGGCGCAATTGTGCAGCAATACAAACTTCATAACCTGGCGAAATTTCACGGGTGTACAAGAAAGCACGGGGGATTTACAAGGAGATGATCACCCGGAACAGCCGGAGGTCTGCCCGCAGCAAGTTTCCGGAATCCTTCCTAAGAAGCGTTGAAAGCAGTGAAACCTCCTATGCTGCAATAACTCAGAATCTCATTCTGAGTGTTCCCGGCAGAGGTCATTCGACTGAACACAACCGTGGACTAATTAGAGACAGATGTAGGCAGTGCTGTCCATACTGCTGGAGGGACAGTGGTGGCATGCCAAACAACTGACCTCTACTTCTTAACACTTTCACAAAGTGACATAAGTTGAGGTTCAACTTACTGCTCCGGTTGAGTAGAGTGTAGCCGTCAAAGCTGTAATCAGTAGCACTCAGGTGAGAAGAACCGGAAGCAGTTATACCCAGTCCACTGGCAGTGTCCTATGGGGACCAGCCTATCTGGCTGCCACGCCTGAATGTTTGCAATTGCGGCAGAGCTTGCCAGGCGCAATTTTGCAGCAATGCATACTGCATAACCTGGCCAAATTTCACGGGTGTACAAGAAACCACGGGGGATTTACATGGAGATGTTCAACCGGAACAGCCGGAGGCCTGCCGGCAGCAAGATTCCGGAATTCTTCCTGTGAAGCCTTGAACGCAGTGAAACGCTCCTATGTTGCTATAACTCAGAACCTCATTCTTAGTGTTCCCGGAAGAGTTCATTCCGCTGAACACAACCGTGGACTATTCCGAGCAAGATGTAGACGGTGCCGTCCATACTGCTGGATGGACAGTGGTGGCTAGCCAAACAACTGAGCTCTAGTTCTCCAAACGTTAACAGAGTGCCATAAGTAGAGGTTCAACTTACTGCTTCGGTTGAGTAGAGTGTAGCCGTCAAAGCGGGAATCAGAGGCAGTCAGGTGAGAAGAATGGGAAGCAGATAAACCCAGTCCGCCAGCAGTGTCCTACGGGGACCAGCCTCTCTGGCTGCCACGCCTGAATGTTTGCAACCGCGGCAGAGCTAGGCAGGCGAAATTATGCAGCAATGCAAACTGCATAACCTAGCCAAATTTCACGGGTGTACAAGAAACCACGGGGGATTTACAAGGAGATGTTCACTCGGAACAACCGGAGGCCTGCCGGCAGCAAGATTCCCGAATTCTTCCTAAGAAACCTTGAACGCAGTGAAACACTCCTATGTTGCAATAACTCAGAACCTCACTGTGAGTGTTCCAGGCAGAGCTCATTCGGCTGAAACCAACCGTGGACTAACTACAGCAAGATGCATGCAGTACCATCCATAGTGCTGGCTGGAGAGTGTTAGTGTGCCAAACAACTGAGCTGTAGTTCGCAACACTTTCACAAAATGCCATAAGTTGAGGATCAACTTACTGCTCCGGTTGAGTATAGTGTAGCCATCAAAGCTAGAATCAGCAGCACGCAGGTGAGAAGAACGGGAAGCAGATATACCCAGTCCGCTGGCAGTGTCCTATGGTGTCCAGCCTACCTGGCTGCCACGCCTCAATGTTTGCAATCGCTGCAGAGCTAAGCAGTTGCAATTATGCAGTAATGCAAACTGCATAACCTGGCCAAATTTCACGGGTGTACAAGAAACCACGGGGGATTTACAAGGACATGTTTAGCAGGAACAGCCGGATGCCTGCCAGCAGCAACATTGCGTAATTCTTCCTAAAAAGCCTTGATAGCAGTGAAACTCTCCTATGTTGGAATAACTCAGAACCTCATTCTGAGTGTTCCCGGCAGAGGTCATTCGGCTGAACACAATCGTGGACCAATTAGAGCCAGATGTAGGCAGTGCCGTCCATAGTGCTGAATGGACAGTGGTCGCATGCCAGACAACTGAGCTGTAGTTCTCAACACTTTCAGAAAGTGCCCTAAGCTGAGCTTAACCTTACTGCTCCGGTTGAGTAGATTGTAGCCGTCAAGCTGGAATGAGTAGCACTCAGGTGAGAAGAACGGGTACCAGATATACTCAGTCTGCTGGCAATGTTCTACAGGGACCAGTCTATCTGGCTGCCACGCCTGAATGTTTGTAACCGGGGTAGAGCTAGGCAGGCGCAATTGTGCAGCAGTGCAAACTGCATAACCTGGCCATATTTCACCGGTGTACAAGAAAACACGGGGGATTTACAAGGAAATGTTCACCCTGAACAGGCGGAGGCCTGCCGGCAGCAACATTCCAGAATTCTTCCTAAGAAGCATTGAAAGCAGTGAAACGCTCCTACATTGCAATAACTCAGAACCTCATTCTGAGTGTTCTCGGCAGAGGGCATTCAGCTGAAGACAACCGTGGACTAATTAGATCCAGATGTACACATTTCCGTCCATATTGATGGAAGGACCGTGGTGGCATGCCCAACAACGGAGCTCTAGTTTTCAACACTTTCATAAAGTGCCATAAGTTGAGGTTCAACTTAATGCTCCTGTTGAGTAGAGTGTAGCCGTCAAAGGTGGAATCAGTAGCACTCAGGTGAGAAGAACGGGAAGCACATATACCCAGTCCGATGGTAGTGTCCTACGAGGTACAGCCTCTCTGGCTACCACGCCTGAATGTTTGCAACCACGGCAGAGCTAGGCAGACGCAATTATGCAGCAATGCAAACTGCATAACATGGCCAAATTTCATGGGGGTACAAGAAACCACGGCGGATTTACATGGAGATGTTCACTCGGAACAGCCAGAGGCCTGCCGGCAGCAATATACCGGAATTCTTCCTAAGAAGCCTTGAAAGCAGTGAAACTCTCCTATGTTGCAATACCTCAGAACCTCATTCTGAGTGTTCCTTTAAGAGGTCATTCGGCTGAACACAACGGTGGACTAATTAGAGCCAGATGTATGCAGTGCCTCCATAGTGCTGGATGGACAATTGTGGCGTGTCAATCAACTGAGCTCTAGTTCTCAACACTTTCACAAAGTGCCATAAGTTGAGGTACAACATACTGCTCCGGTTGAGTAGAGTGTAGCCGTCAAAGCTGGAATCAGTACCACTCAGGTGAGAAGAACGGGAAGCAGATAGACCCAGTCCGCTGGCAGTGTCCTTCGGGGACCAGCCTATCTAGCTGCCATGCCTGAATGTTTGCAAGTGCGGCAGAGCAGGGATGGCGCAATTGTGCAGCAATGCAAACTGCAAAACCTGGCCAAATTTCACGGCTGTACAAGAAACCACGGGGCATTTACGAGCACATGTTCACCCGGAACAGCCGGAGGCCTGCCGGCAGCAAGATTCCGGAATCCTTCCTAAGAAGCCTTGAAAGCAGTGAAACGCTCCTATGTTGCCAAAACTCCAACCCCATTCTGAGTGTTCCCGGCAGAGGTCATTCGGCTGAACACTACCATGAACTTATTAGAGCCAGATGTAGGCAGTGCCGTCCATAGGGCTGGATGGACAGTGGTGGTGTGCCAAACAACTGAGCTCTAATTCTCAAGACTTTTACAAATTGCCACAGGTTGAGGTTCAACATACTTCGCCGGTTGAGTAGAGTGTAGCCGTAAATGCTGGAATCAGTCGCACTCACGTGAGAAGAACGGGAAGCAGATAGACCCAGTCCGCTGGCAGAGTCCTACGAGGACCTGCCTATTTGCCTGTCACGCCTGAATGTTAGCCACTACGGCAGAGCTAGGCAGGCGCAATTGTGCAGCAATGCAAACTGCATAACCTGGTGAAATTTCACGGGTGTACAAGAAACCACGTGGGATTTACAAGGAGATGTTCACCCGGAACAACCGGAGGTCTCCCTGCAGCAAGATTCCGGAATTCTTCCTGTGAAGCCTTGAAAGCAGTGAAACGCTCCTATGTTGCAATAACTCAGAAAATCATTCTGAGTGTTCCCAGCAGAGGTCATTCGGCTGAACACAACAGTGGAGTAATTAGAGCCAGATGTAGGCATTTCCATCCATAGTGCTAGATGGACAGTGGTGGCATGCCAAACAACTGAGCTCTAGTTCTCAACACTTTCACAAAGTGCCATAAGTTGAGGTTCAACTTAATGCTCCGGTTGAGTAGAGTGTAGCCGTCAAAGCTGGAATCAGTAGCACTCAGGTGAGAAGAACGGGAAGCAGATAGACCCAGGCCGCTGGCAGTGTCCTACGGGGACCAGCCTATCTGGCTGCCGCGCCTGAATGTTTGCAAGCGCGGCAGAGTTAGGCAGGCGCAATTGTGCAGCAATGCAAACTGCATAACCTAGCCAAATTTCACGGTTTTACAAGAAACCACGGGTGATTTACAAGGAGATGTTCACCCGGAACAACCGGAGGTCTCCCGGCAGCAAGATTCCGGAATTCGTCCTGTCAAGCCTTGAAAGCAGTGAAACGCTCCTATGTTGCAATAACTCAGAAGCTCATTCTGAGTGTTCCCAGCAGAGGTCATTCGGCTGAACACAATCCTGGACTAATTAGAGCCAGATGTAGGTAGTGCCGTCCATAGTGCTGGATTGACAGTGGTGGCGTGCCAAACAACTGAGCTCTAGTTCTCAACACTTTCACAAAGTGCCATAAGTTGAGGTTCAACTTACTGCTCCGGTTGAGTAGAGTGTAGCCGTCAAAGCTGGAATCAGTAGAACTCAGGTGAGAAGAACGGGAAGCAGATAGACCCAGTCCGCTGGCAGTGTCCTACGGGAACCAGACTATCTAGCTGCCACGCGTGAATGTTTGCAACCGCGGCAGAGATAGGCAGGCACAATTTTGCAGCAATGCAAAGTGCATAACCTGGCCAAATTTCACGGGTGTAAAAGAAACCACGGGAGATTTACAGGGAGATGTTCACCCGGAACAGCCGGAGGCCTGCCGGCAGCAAGATTCCGGAATCCTTCCTAAGAAGCCTTGAAAGCAATGAAATGCTCCTATGTTGCCATAACTCAGAACCTCATTCTGAGTGTTCCCGGCAGAGGTCATTCGGTTGAACACAACCGTGGACTAATTACAGCCAGATGTAGGCAGTGCCGTCCATAGTGCTGGATAGACAGTGGTGGCGCGCCAAATAACTGAGCTCTAGTTCTCAACACTTGCACAAAGTGCACTAAGTTGAGTTTCAACTTCCTGCTCCGGTTGAGTAGAGTGTAGCCGTCAAAGCTGGCATTAGTAGGACTCAGGTTTGAAGATCGGGAAGCAGATATACCAAATCTGCTGGCAGTGTCCTACGGGGACCAGCCTATGTGGCTGCCACGCCTGAATGTTTGCAATCGCGGAAGAGCTTGGCAGGCGCAATTGTGCAGCAATGCAAACTGCATAACCTGGCCAAATTTCAAGGGTGTACAAGAAACCACGGGGGATTTACAAGGAGATGTTCACCCGGAACAGCCAGAGGCCTGCCAGCAGCAACATTCCGGAATCCTTCCTAAGAAGCCTTGAAAGCAGTGAAACGCTCCCATGTGGCAATAACTCAGAACCTCTTTCTGAGTGTTCCCGGCAGAGATCATTCGGGTAAACACAACCGTGGACTAATTAGAGCCTGATGTATGCAGTGCCGTCCATAGTGCTGGATGGACAGTGGTCGCATGCCCAAAAACTGAGCTGTAGTTCTCAACACTTTCAGAAAGTACCCTAAGTTGAGCTTCACCTTACTGCTCCGGTTGAGTAGATTGTAGCCGTCAAAGCTGGAATGAGTAGCACTCAGGTGAGAAGAACGGGAAGCAGATATACCCAGTCCGGTGGCAATGTCTTACGGGGACCAGCCTATCTGGCTGCCACGCCTGAATGTTTGCAACCGTGGCAGAGCTAGGCAGGCGCAATTGTGCAGCAGTGCAAATTGCATAACCTGGCCAAATTTCACGGGTGTACAAGAAACCAAGGGGGATGTACAAGGAGATGTTCACCCGGAACAGCCAGAGGCTTGCCGGCAACAAGATTCCAAAATTCTTACTAAGAAGCCTTGCAAGCAGTGAAACCCTCCTATGTTGCAATAACTCAGAACCTCATTCTCAGTGTTCCGAGCAGAGGTCATTCAGGTGAACTTATCCGTGGACTAATTAGAGCCAGATGTAGGCAGTGGACTAATTAGAGCCAGATGTAGGCAATGGACTAATTAGAGCCAGATACAGGCAGTGTTTTCGATTGGAAAACAACTGAGATTTAGTTCTCCAAACTTTCACAAATTGAATTAAGTTGAGGTTCAACTTACTGCTCCGGTCGAGTAGAGTGTACCCGTCAAAGCTGGAATCAGTAGCACTGAGGTGAGTAGACTGGGAAACAGGTAGACCCAGTCCGCTGGCAGTGTCCTACAGGGACCAGCCTTTCTGGCTGCTACGCCTGAATGTTTGTAAACACGGCAGAGCTATGCAGGCGGAAATGTGCAGCAATGCAAACTGCACAACCTGGCTAAATTTCACGGGTGTACAAGAAACCACGGGGGACATACAAGGGGATTTCACCCGGAACAGCCGGAGGCCTGCCGGCAGCAAGATTCCGGAATTCTTCCTGTGAAACCTTGAAAGCAGTGAAACGCACCTAGGTTGCAATAACTCAGAACCTCATTCTGAGTGTTCCCGGCAGAGATCATTCGGCTGAACACAACTGTGGACTAATTAGAGCCAGATATAGGCAGTGCCGTCCATAGTGCTGGATGGATATTGGTGGCGAGCCAAACACCTGAGATCTAGTTCACAACACTTTCACAAAGTGCCATACGTTGAGGTTCTACTTACTGCTCCGATTGAGTAGAGTGTAGCCGTCAAAGCTGGAATCAGTAGTACTCAGGTGAGTAGAACGGAAAGCAGATATACCCAGTCCCTGGCAGTGTCCTACGGGGACCAGCCTAAGTGGCTGCCACGCCTGAATGTTTGCAACCGAGGCAGGGGTAGCCAGGCGCAATTGTGCAGCAATGCAAACTGCATAACCTCCCCAAATTTCAGGGGTGTACAAGAAACCACGGGGGATTTACAAGGAGATGTTCACCCTGAACAGCAGGAGGCATGCCAGCAGCAAGATTCTGGAATTCTTCCTAAGAAGCCTTGAAAGCAGTGAAACGCTCCTGTGTTGCAATATCTCAGAACCTCATTTTGACTGTTCCCGGCAGAGGTCATTCGGCTGAACACAACCGTGGACTAACTATAGCCAGATGTAGGCAGTGCCGTCCATAGTGCTGGATGGACAGTCGTGGCGTGCCAAACAACTGAGCTCTAGTTCTCAACACTTTAACAAAGTGCCATAAGTTGAGGTTCCACTTACTGCTCCGGTTGAGTAGAGTGTAGCCGTCAAAGCTGGAATCAGTAGCACTCAGGTGAGAAGAACGGGAAGCAGATATACCCAGTCCGCTGGCAGTGACCTACTGGGAACAGCCTAGCTCGCTGCCACGTCAGAATGTTTGCATCCACGGCAGAGGTAGGCAGGCACAATTGTGCAGCAATGCAAACTGCATAACCTGGCCAAATTTCACGGTGTACAAGAAACCACGTGGGAGTTACATGGAGATATTCACTCGGAACAGCACGAGGCCTTCTGGCAGCAACATTCCGGAATTCTTCCTAAGAAGCCTTGAAAGCAGTTAAACGCTCCTATGTTGCAATAACTCAGAAACTCATTCTGAGTGTTCCCGGCAGAGGTCATTGAGCTGAACACAACCGTGGACTAATTAGAGCCAGATGTAGGCACTGACTTCCATAGTGCTTTATGGAGAGTGGTTGCGGGCCAAAAAACTGAGCTCTAGTTCCCAACACTTTCACAAATAGCCAGAAGTTGAGGTTCAACTTACTGCTCCGGTTTAGTAGAGTGTAGCCGTCAAAGCTGGAATCAGTAGCACTCAGGTGAGAATAATGGGAAGCAGATAGACCCAGTCCTCTGGCAGTGTCCTACAGGGACCAGCCGATCTGGCTGCCACGCCTGAATATTTGCAACCGTGGCAGAACTAGGCAGGCGCACTTGTGCAGCAATTCAAACTGCAAAACCTCGCCAAATTTCACGGGGGATTTACAAGGAGATGTTCACCCGGAACAGCCAGAGGCCTGCTGGCAGCAAGATTCCGGAATTCTTCCTAAGCAGCCTTGAAAGCAGTGAAATGCTCCTATGTTGCTATAACTCAGAACCTCATTCTGAGTGTTCCCGGCAGAGGTCATTCGGCTGAACTTATCCGTGGACTAATTAGAGCGAGATGTAGGCAGTGGACTATTTAGAGACAGATGTAGACAATGGACTAATTAGAGCCAGATGTAGGCAGTGTTTTCGATTGGAAAACAACTGAGCTTTAGTTCTACAAACTTTCACAGATTGCCATAAGTAGAGGTGCAACTTACTTATCCAGTTGAGTAGAGTGTAGCCCTCAAAACTGGAATCAGTAGCACTCAGGTGAGAAGAATGGGAAGCAGATATAACCAGTCCGCTGGCAGTGTCCTACGGGGACCAGCCTATGGGGCTGCCACGCCTGAATGTTTGCAACCGTGGCAGAGCTAGGCAGGCACAATTGTGCAGCAAGGCAAACTGCATAACCTGGCCAAATTTCACGGGTGTACAAGAAACCACGGGGGATTTACAAGGAGATATTCACCCGGAACAGCTGGAGGCCTGCCGGTACCATGTTTCCGGAATTTTTAATGAGAAGCCTTGAAAGCAGTGAAACGCCCTATGTTGCATTAACTCAGAACCTCATTCTGAGTGTTCCTGGCAGAGGTCATTCGGCTGAACAAAACCGTGGACTAATTAGAGCCAGATGTAGGCAGTGCCGTCCATAGTGCTGGATGGACAGTTTTGGCGGGCCAAGCAACTGAGCTCTAGTTCTCAACACTTTCACAGAGTGCCATAAGTTGAGGTTCAACTTACTGCGCCGGTTGAGTAGAGTGTAGCCGTCAAAGCTGGAATCAGTAGCACTCAGGTGAGAAAAACGGGAAGCAGATAGACCCAGTCCGCTGGCAGTGTCCTACAGGGACCAGCCTACCTGGCTGCCACGCCTGAATGTTTGCAACCGCGGCAGAGCTAGGCAGCCGCAATTGTGCAGCAATGCAAACTGCAAAGCCTGGCCAAATTTCACGAGTGTACAAGAAACCACGCGGGATTTACAAGTATATGTTCACCCGGGACAGCCGGAGGCCTACCTGCAGCAAGATTCCGGAATTCATCCTGTAAAGCCTTGAAAACAGTGAAACGCCCTATGTTGCATTAACTCAGAACCTCATTCTGAGTGTTCCCGGCAGAGGTCATTCGGCTGAAAAAAACCGTGGACGAATTAGAGTCAGATGTAGGCAGTGCAGTCCATAGGGCTGGATGGACAGTGGTGGCGTGCCAAACAACTGAGCTCTAGTTCTCAACACTTTCCCAAAGTGCCATAAGTAGAGGTTCAACTTACTGCTCCCGTTGAGTAGAGTGTAGCCGTCAAACCTGGAATCAGTTGCACTCAGTTGAGAACAACGGGAAGCACATAGACCCATTCCCCTGGCAGTGTCCTACCGGGACCAGCCTATCCGGCTGCCACGCCTGAATATTTGCAACCGCGGCAGAGCTAGGCAGGCGCAATTGTGCAGCAATGCAAACTGCAAAACCTGGCCAAATTTCACAGGTGTATAAGAAAGCACGAGGGATTTACAAGGATATGTTCACCCGGAATAGCTGGAGTCCTGCTTGCAGGAAGATTCGGGAATTCTTCATGTGAAGCCTTGAAAGCAGTGAAACGCTCCTATGTTGCAATAACTCAGAACCTCATTCTGAGTGTTCCCGGCAGAGGTCATTCAGCTGAACACAACCATGGACTAATTAGAGCCAGATGTAGGAAGTGCCGTCCATAGTGCTGGATGGACAGTGGTGGCTTGCCAAACAACTTAGCTCTTGTTCTCAACACTTTCACAAAGTGCCGTAAGTAGAGGTTCAACTTACTGCTCCCGTTGAAGAGTGTAGCCGTCAAAGCTGGAATCAGTAGCACTCAGGTGAGAAGAACGGGAAGCAGGTAGACCCAGTCCGCTGGCATTGTCCTACGGGGACCAGCCTATCTGCATGCCTTGCCAAAATATTTGCAACCGTGGCAGAGCTACGCAGGCGCAATTGTGCAGCAATGCAAACTGCATAACCTGGCCAAATTTCACGGGTGTACAAGAATCCACGGGGGATTTACAAGGAGATATTCACCCGGAACAGTCGGAGGCCTGCGGGCAGCAAGATTCCGGAATTCTTCCTGTGAAGCCTTAAAAGCAGTGAAAGGCTCCTATGTTGCAATAACTCAGAACCTCATTCTGAGTGTTCCCGGCAGAGGTCATTCGGCTGAACACAACCGTGGACTAATTAGAGACATATGTAGGCAGTGCCGTCCATAGTGCTGGATGGACAGTGGTGGCGTGCCAAACAACTGAGCTCTAGTTCTCAACACTTTCACAAAGTGCCATAAGTTGAGGTACAACTTACTGCTCCAGTTGAGTAGAGAGTGTAGCCGTCAAAGCTGGAATCAGTAGCACTCAGTTGAGAAGAACGGGAAGCAGATATAACCAGTCGTCTGGCAGTGTCCTACGGGTACCAGCCTATAAGGCTGCCACGCCAGAATGTTTGCAACCACGGCAGAGCTAGGCAGGCACAATTGTGCAGCAATGCAAACTGCATAACCTGCCCAAATTTCACGGGTGTACAAGAAACAACGGGGGACTTACATGGAACACTCGGAACAGCCGGAAGCCTGCTGGCAGCAATATTCCGGAATTCTTCCTAAGAAGCCTTGAAAGCAGTGAAACTCTCCTATGTTGCAATATCTCAGAACCTTATTCTGAGTGTTCCCGGCAGAGGTCATTCGGCTGAAACAACTGTGGACTAATTAGAGCCAGATGTAGGCAGTGCCATCCTTAGTGCTGGATGGACAGTGGTGGCGTGCCAAACAACTGAGCTCTAGTTCTCAACACTTTCACAAAGTGCCATGAGTTGAAGTTCAACTTACGGCTCTGGTTGAGTAGAGTGTAGTCGTCAAAGCTGGAATCAGGAGCACTCAGTGAGAAGAACGGGAAGGAGATAGACCCAGTCGGCTTGCAGTGTCTTACGGGGTCCAGCCTATCTGGCTGCCACGCCTGAGTGCAACCGCGGCAGGGGTAGGCAGGCACAATTCTGCAGCAATGCAAAATGCATAACCTGGCCAAATTTCACGGGTGACAAAGAAACCACAGGAGATTTTCAAGAAGATGTTCACCCACAACAGCCGGACGCTTGCCGGCAGCAAGTTCCTGAATTTTCTTAAGAAGCCTTGAAAGCAGTGAAACGCTCCTATGTTGCAATAACTCAGAAGCTCGTTCTGAGTGTTCCTGGCAGAGGGCATTCGGCTGAACACAACCGTGGATGAATTAGAGCCAGATGTAGGCAGTGCCGTCCATAGTGCTGGATGGACGGTGGTGGCGTGCCAAACAACTGAGCTCTAGTTGTCAACACTTTCACAAATTGCCATAAGTTGAGGTTTAACTTACTGCTGCGGTTGAGTAGAGTGTAGCCGTCAAAGCTGGAATCAGTAGCACTCAGGTGAGAAGAACGGGAAGCAGATATACCCAGTCTGCTGGCAGTGTCCTACGGGGACCAGCCTATCTGGCTGCCACGTCTGAATATTTGCAACCGCGGCAGAGCTAGGCAAGCGCAATTGTGCAGCAATGCAAACTGAATAACCTGGCCTAATTTCACGGGTGTACAAGAAACCACGTGGGATTTACTAGGAAAAGTTCACCCGGAACAGACGGAGGCCTGCCGGAAGCAAGATTCCGGAATTCTTCCTGTGAAGACTTGAAAGCAGTGAAACGCTCCTATGTTGCACTAACTCATAACCCCATTCTGAGTGTTCCTGGCAGAGGTCATTCGTCTGATCACAACCGTGGACTAATTAGAGCCAGATGTAGGCAGTGCCGTGCATAGTGCTGGATGAAAAGTGGTGGCGTGCCAAACAACTGAGCTCTAGTTATCAACACTTTCTCCAAGTGCCATAAGTTGAGGTTCAACATACTGCTCTGGTTGAGTAGAGTGTAGCCGTCAAAGCTGGAATCAGTAGCACTCAGTTGAGAATGGGAAGCAGATATCCCCAGTCCGCTGGCAGTGTCCTACGGCGACCAGACTTATCTAGCTGCCCTGTCTGAATATTTGCAACCGCGGCAGAGCTAGGCAGGCGCAATTGTGCAGCAATGCAAACTTCATAACCTGGCCAAATTTCAAGGGTGTACAAGAAACCACGGGGGATTTACAAGGACATTTTCACCTGGAACAGCCGAAGGCCTGCCGGCAGCAAGATTCCGGAATTCTTCCTGTGAAGCCTTGAAAGCAGTGAAACGCTCCTATGTTGCAATAACTCAGAACCTCATTCTGAGTGTTCCCGGCAGAGGTCCTTCGGCTGAACACAACCGTGGACTAATTAGAGCCAGATGTAAGCAGTGCCGTCCATAGTGCTGGATGGACAGTGGTGGCGTGCCAAACAACTGAGCTCTAGTTCTCAACACTTTCTCAAAGTGCCTTAAGTTGAGGTTCAACTTACTGCTCCGGTTGAGTAGAGTGTAGCCGTCAAAGCTGGAATCAGTAGCACTCAGGAGAGAAGTACGGGAAGCAGATAGACCATCGTCCAACGGGGACCAGCCAATCTAGCTGCCGTGCCTGAAATTTTGCAACCGCGGCAGAGCAAGGCAGGCACAATTGCGCAGGAATGCAAACTGCATAACCTGGCCAAATTTCACGGGTATACAAGAAACCAAATGGGAATTACATGGAGATGTTCACTCGGAACAGCCGGAGGCCTGCTGCCAGCAATATTCCGGAATTCTTCTTAAGAAGCCTTGAAAGCACTGAAACTCTCCTATGTTGCAATAACTCAGAATCTCATTCTGAGTGTTCCCGGCAGAGGTCATTCGGCTGAACACATCCGTGGACAAATTAGAGCCAGATGTAGGCAGTGCCGTCCATAGTGCTGGATGGACAGTGGTGGCGTGCCAAACAACTGAGCTCTAGTTCTCAACACTTTCACAAAGTGCCATAAGTTGAGGTTCAAATTACTGCTCCGGTTGAGTAGAGTGTAGCCGTCAAAGCTGGAATCAGTAGCACTACTAGGTGAGAAGAACGGGAAGCAGATGTACCCACTCCGCTGGCAGTGTCCTACGGGGACCAGCCTATCTGGCTGCCATGTCAGAATGTTTGCATCCACGGCAGAGCTAGGCAGGCACAATTGTGCAGCAATGCAAACTGCATAACCTGGCCAAATTTCACGGGTGTACAAGAAAACACGGGGGAGTTACATGGAGATGTTCACTC
This sequence comes from Dipodomys merriami, assembly GCF_024711535.1. Lineage (NCBI taxonomy): Eukaryota > Metazoa > Chordata > Mammalia > Rodentia > Heteromyidae > Dipodomys > Dipodomys merriami. The sequence continues at coordinate 1,613,548 of NW_027203860.1, forward strand.
GGAACAGCCGAAGGCCTTCTGGCAGCAACATTCCGGAATTCTTCCTAAGAAGCCTTGGAAGCACTTAAACGCTCCTATGTTGCAATAACTCAGAACCTCATTCTGAGTGTTCGCGGCAGAGGTTATTCGGCTGAACATAACCATGGACTAAGTAGAGCCAGACGTAGGCAGTGCCGTCGATAGTGCTGGATGGACAGTGGTGGCATGGAAAACAACTGAGCTCTTGTTCTCAACACTTTCACAAAGTGCGATAAGTTGAGGTTCAACTTACTGCTCCGGTTGAGTAGAGTGTAGCCGTCAAAGCTGGAATCAGTAGCACTCAGGTGAGAAGAACGGGAAGCACATATACCCAGTCCGCTGGCAGTGTCCTAGGTGGACCAGCCTATCTGGCTGCCACGCCAGAATGTTTGCAACCGCGTCAGAGCTAGGCAGGAACAATTGTGCAGCAATGCAAACTGCCTAACCTGTCCAAATTTCACGTGTGTACAAGAAACCACGGGGGATTTACATGGAGATGTTCACCCGGAACAGCTGGAGGCCTGCCGGCAGCAACATTCCGGAATACATCCTAAGAAGCCTTGAAAGCAGTGAAACGCTCCTATGTGACAACAACTCAGAACCTCATTCTGAATGTTCCCGGCAGAGGTCATTCGGCGAAACACAACTGTGGAATAATTAGAGACAGATATAGGCAGTGCCGTCCATAGTGCTGGATTGACTGCGGTGGCGTTCCAAACAAGTGACCTCTAATTCTCAACACTTTCACAAAGTGCCATAAGTTGAGGTTCAACTTACTGCTCCGGTTGAGTAGAGTGTAGCCGACAAATCTGTAATCAGTAGCACTCAGGTGAGAAGAACAGGAAGCAGATTTACCCAGTCTGCCTGCAGTGTCCTACGGGGAACAGCTTCTCTGGCTGCCCCGCCTGAATGTTTGCAACCGCGGAAGAGCTAGGAAGGCGCAATTGTGCAGCAATGCATACTGCATAACCAGGCCAAATTACACGGGTGTACAAGAAACCATGGTGGATTTAGAAGATGTTCACCGGGAAGAGCCGGAGGCCTGCCAGCACCAACACTGCGGAATTCCTGGGGTCTGCCGGCAATCCAGAACCTCATTCTGAGTGTTCCCGGCAGAGGTCATTCGGCTGAACACAACCGTGCACGAAATAGAGCCAGATGTAGGCAGAGCCGTCCATAGTGCTGGATGGACAGTGGTGGCGTGCCAAACAACTGAGCTCTAGTTCCCAACACTTTCACAAAATGCTTTAAGTTGAGGTTCAACTTACTGCTCCGGTTGAGTAGAGTGTAGCCGTCAAAGCTGGAATCAGTAGCACTCAGGTGAGAAGAACGGGAAGCAGATATACCCAGTCCGCTGGCAGTGTCCTACGGGGACCAGCCTATCTAGCTGCCATGTCTGAATGTTTGCAACCGCGGCAGAGCTAGGTAGGCGCAATTGTGCATCAATTCAAACTGCATAACCTGGCCAAATTTCAAGGGTGTACAAGAAACCACGGGTGATTTGCAAGGACATTTTTACCTGGAACTGCCGAAGGCCTGCCGGCAGCAAGATTCCGGAATTCTTCCTGTGAAGCCTTGAAAGCAGTGAAACGCTCCTATGTTGCAATATCTCAGAACCTCATTCTGAGTGTTCCCGGCAGAGGTCCTTCGGCTGAACACAACCGTGGACCAATTAGAGCCAGATGTAGGCAGTGCCGTCCATAGTGCTGGATGGACCGTGGTGGCGTGCCAAACAACTGAGCTCTAGTTCTCAACACTTTCACAACGTACCATAAGTTGAGGTTCAAGTGACTGCTCCAGTTGAGAAGATTGTAGCCGACAAAGCTGGAATCAATAGCACTCAGGTGAGAAGAACGGGAAGCAGATATACCCAGTCCACTGGCAGTGTCCTACGGGGACCAGCCTATCTGGATGCCACGCCTGAATGATTGCAAATGCGGCAGAGCTAGGCAGGCGCAATTGTGCAGCAATGCAAACTTCATAACCTGGCCATATTTCACGGGTGTACAAGAAACCACTGGGGATTTACAAGGAGGTGTTCACCCGGAATAGCCGGAGGATTGCTGGCAGCAAGATTGAGGAATTCTTCCTAAGAAGCCTTGAAAGCAGTGAAACGCTCCTATGTTGCAATAACTCAGAACCTCATTCCGAGTGTTCGCGGCAGAGGCCATTCGGCTGAACACAATCCTGGACTAATTAGAACCAGATGTAGGCAGTGCCGTCCATAGTGCTGGATGGACTGTGGTGGCGTGCCAAACAACTGAGCTCTAGTTCTCAACACTTTCACAAAGTGCCATAAGTTGAGGTTCAACTTACTGCTCCGATTGAGTAGAGTGTAGCCGTCAAAGCTGGAATCAGTAGCACTCGAGTGAGAAGAACGGGAAGCAGATATACCTAGTCCGCTGGCAGTGTCCTACGAGGACCAGCCTATATGGCTGCCACGCCTGAATGATTGCAAACGCGGCAGATCTAGGCAAGCGCAATTGTGCAGCAATGCAAACTGCATAACCTGGCCAAATTTCACGGGTGTACAAGAAACCACGGGGGATTTACAAGGGGATGTTCACCCAGAACAGCCGGAGGCGTGTCGGACGAAATATTCCGGAATTCTTCCTAAGAAGCCTTGGAAGCAGTGAAGTGCTCCTATTTTGCAATAACTCAGAACCTCATTCTCAGTGTTCCCCGCAGAGGTCATTTGGATGAACACAATCGTGGACTAATTAGAGCCAGATGTAAGCAGTGCTGTCCACAGTGCGGGAAGGACAGTGGTGGCGTGCCAAACAACTGAGCTCTAGTTCTCAACACTTTCAGAAAGTGCACTAAGTTGAGCTTCAACTTACTGCTCCGGTTGACTAGAGTGAAGCTGTCAAAGCTGAAATCAGTAGCACTCAGGTCAGAAGAACGGGAAGCAGATATACCCAATCCGCTGCCAGTGTCCTATGGGGAGCAGCCTATCTGGATGCCATGCCTGAATGTTTGCCAACGCGACAGAGCTAGGCAGGCGCAATTGTGCAGCAAAGCAAACTTCATAACCTGGCCAAATTTCACGGGTGTACAAGAAACAACGCGGGATTTACAAGGAGATCTTAACCCAGATCAGTCGGAAACCTACCGACAGCAAGATTCCGGAATCCTTCCTGAGAAGCCTTGAAAGCAGTGAAACGCTCCTATGTTGCAATAACTCAGAACCTCATTCTGAGTGTTCCCGGCAGAGGTCATTCGGCTGAACACAACCGTGGACTAATTAGAGCCAGATGTAGGCAGTGGACTAATTAGAGCCACATGTAGCAATGGACTAATTAGAGCCAGATATCGGCAGTGTTTTCGATTGGAAAACAACTGAGCTTTCGTTCTCCAAACTTTCACAAAGTGCCATAATTTGAGGTTCAACTTACTGCTCCGGTTGAGTAGATTGTAGCCGTCAAAGCAGGAATCAGTAGCACTCAGGTGAGAAGAATGGGAAGCAGATATACCCAGTCCGCTGGCAGTGTCCTATGGGGACCAGCCTATCTGGCTGCCACGCCTGAATGTTTGCAACCGCGGCAGAGCTAGGCAGGCGCAATTGTGCAGCAATGGAAACTGCATAACCTGGCCAAATTTCACGGGTGTCCAAGAAACCACGGGAGATTCACAATGAGATCTTCATCCGGAAGAGCCGGAGGCCTGGTGGCAGCAAAATTCCGGAATTCTTCCTGTGAATCCTTTAAAGCAGTGAAACGCTCCTATGTTGAAATAACTCAGAACCTCATTCTGAGTGTTCCCGGCAGAGGTCATTCGGCTGAACACAACCGTGGACTAATTAGAGCCAGATGTAGACTCTGCTGTCCATACTGCTGGATGGACAGTGGTGGCGTGCCAAACAATTGAGCTCTAGTTCTCAACACTTTCACAAAGTGCCATAAGTTGAGATTCAACTTAGTGCTTCGGTTGGGTAGAGTGTAGCCGTCAAAACTGGAATGAGTAGCACTCAGGTGAGAAGAATGGGAAACAGATGTATGGAGTTCGCTGGCAATGTCTTACGGGGACCAGCCTATCTGGCTGCCACGCCTGAATGTATGCCACCGCGGCAGAGCTAGGCATTCGCAATTGTACAGGAATGCAACCTGCATAATCTGGCCCAATTTCACGGGTGTACAAGAAACCACGGGGAATTTACAAGGAGATGTTCACCCGGAACAGCCGTAGCCCTGCCGGCAGCAACATTCCCGAATCCTTCCGAAGAAGCCTTGAAAGCAGTGAATCGCTCCTGTGTTGCAATAAATCAGAACCTCATTCTGAGTGTTCCCAGCAGAGGTCATTCGGCTGAACACAACAGTGGACTAATTAGAGCCAGATGTAGGCATTGCCATCCATAGTGCTAGATCGACAGTGGTGGCGTGCCAAACAACTGAGCTCTAGTTCTCAACACTTTCACAAAGTGCCATAATTTGAGGTTCAACTTACTTTTCCGGTTGAGTAGAGTGTAGCCGTCAAACCTGCAATCACTAGCACTCAGGTGAGAAGAACGTGATGCAGATATACCCAGTCCGCTGGCAGTGTCCTACGGGGACCAGCCTATCTGGCTGCCACGCCTGAATGTTTGCCACCGCGGCTGAGCTAGGCAGGCGCAATTGTGCAACAGTGCAAAGTGCATAACCTGGCCAAATTTCACGGCTGTACAAGAAACCATGGGTGATTTACAAGGAGATGTTCACTCGGAACAGCCGGAGGCCTGCGGGGAACAACATTCCGGAATCCTTCCTTAGAAGACTTGAAAGCAGTGAAAGTCTCCTATGTTGCAGTAACTCCGAACCTCATTATGAGTGTTCCCGGCAGAGGTCATTCGGCTGATCCCAACCGAGGACTAATTATAGCCACATGTAGGCAGTGCCATACATAGTGCTGGATGGACACTGCCGGTTTAGTAGAGTGTAGCCATCAAAGCTGTAATCAGTTGCACTCAGGTGAGAAGAACGGGAAGCAGATATACCCAGTCCGCTGACAGTGTCCTACGGGGACCAGCCTATCTGGCTGCCACGCCTGAATGTTTGCAACCACGGCAGAGCCAGGCAGGTTCAATTGTGCAGCAATGCAAACTGCATAACCTCGCCAAATTTCACAGGTGTACAAGAAACCACGGGGGATTTACAAGGAGATGTTCACCCGGAACAGCCAGAGGCCTGCCAGCAGCAAGTTTCCGGAATCCTTCCTAAGAAGCCTTGAAAGCATTGAAACCCTCCTATGTTGCAATAACACAGAACATCATTCTGAGTGTTCCCGGCAGAGGTCATTTGGCTGAACACAACCGTGGATTAATAGAGCCAAATGTAGGCTGTTCCGTCCATAGTGCTGGATGGACTGTGGTGGCGTGCCAAACAACTAAGCTATAGTTCTCAACACTTTCACAAAGTGCCATAAGTTGAAGTTCAACTTACTGCTCCGGTTGAGTGTAGCCATCAAAGCTGGAATCAGTAGCACTCCTAGGTGAGAAGAACGGGAAGCAGATATACCCAGTCCGCTGGCAGTGTCCTACGGGGATCAGCCTATCTGGCTGCCACGCCTGAATGTTTGCAACCGTGGCAGGGGTAGGCAGGTGCAATTGTGCAGCAATGCAAACTGCATAACCTCCCCAAATTTCAGGGGTGTTCAAGAAACCACGGGGGATTTACAAGGACATATTTACCCGGAACAGCCGGAGGCCTGCGGGCAGCAACATTCCGGATTTCTTCCTAAGAAGCCTGGAAAGCAGTGAAACTCTCCTATGTTGGAATAACTCAGAACCTCATTCTGAGTGTTCCCGGCAGAGGTCTTTCGGCTGATCTCATTCGTGGCCTAATTAGAGCCAGATGTAGGCAGTGGACTAATTAGAGCCAGTTGTAGGCAATGGACTAATTAGAGCCAGATAGAGGCAGTGTTTTCGATTGGAAAACAACTGAGCTTTAGTTCTCCAAACTTTCACAAATTGCCATAAGTTGAGGTTCAACTTACTGCTCCGGTTGAGTAAAGTGTACCCGTCAAAGCTGGAATCAGTAGCACTCAGGTGAGAAGAACGAGAAGCAGGTAGACCCAGTCCGCTGGCAGTGTCCTACGGGGACCAGCCTTTCTGGCTGCCACGCCTGAATGTTCGTAACCACGGCAGAGCTATGCAGGCGGAATTGTGCAGCAATGCAAACTGCATAACCTGGCCAAATTTCACGGGTGTACAAGAAACCACGGAGGATTTACAAGGGGATTTCACCTGGAACAGGCAGAGGCCTGCCAACAGCAAGATTCCGGAATTCTTCCTGTGAAACCTTGAAAGCAGTGAAACGCACCTAGTTTGCAATAACTCAGAACCTCATTCTGAGTGTTCCTGGCAGAGATCATTCAGCTGAACACAACTGTGGACTAATTAGAGCCAGATATCGGCCATGCCGTCCATAGTGCTGGATGGATATTGGTGGCGTGCCAAACATCTGAGATCTAGTTCACAACACTTTCACAAAGTGCCATATGTTGAGGATCTACTTACTGCTCCGGTTGAGTAGAGTGTAGCCGTCAAAGCTTGAATCAGTAGCACTCAGGTGAGAAAAACGGAAAGCAGATATACCCAGTCCCTGGCAGTGTCTTACGGGGACCAGCCTATCTGGCTGCCACGCCTGAATGTTTGCAACCGCGTCAGGGGTAGGCAGGCGCAATTGTGCAGCAATGCAAACTGCATAACCTCCCCAAATTTCACAGGTGTACAAGAAACCATGGGGGATTTACAAGGAGATGTTCACCCTGAACAGCAGGAGGCCTGCCGGCAGCAAGATTCCAAAATTCTTCCTGTGAAGCCTTGAAAGCAGTGAAACGCTCCTATGTTGCAACAACTCCGAACCTCACTCTGAGTGTTCCCGGCAGAGACTGAACACAACCGCGGACTATTTAGAACAAGATGTAGACAGTGCCATCCATACTGCTGGATGGACAGTGGTGGCTAGCCAAACAACTGCGCTCTCGTTCTCAGCACTTTCTCAAAGTGCCATAAGTTGAGGTTCAAATTACTAATCCGGTTGAGTAGAGTGTAGCCGTCAAAGCTGGAATCAGTAGCACTCAGGTGAGAAGAACAGGAAGCAGATATACCCAGTCGCTGGCAGTGTCCTTCGGGGACCAGCCTATCTGGCTGCCACGCCTGAATGTTTGCAACTGAGACAGAGCAAGGCAGGCACAATTGTGCCTCAATGCAAACTGCATAACCTGGCCAAATTTCACGGGTGTACAAGGAACCACGGGGGATGTACAAGGAGATGTTCACCCGGAACAGCCAGAGGCCTGCTGGCAGCAAGATTCCGGAATTCTTCCTAAGAAGCCTGGAAAGCAGTGAAACGTTCCTATGTTGCAATAACTCAGAACCTCATTCTGAGTGTTCCCAGCAGAGGTCATTCGGCTGAACTCATCCGTGGACTAATTAGAGCCATATGTAGGCAGTGGACTAATTAGAGCCAGATGTAGGCAATAGACTAATTAGAGCCAGATATAGGCAGTGTTTTCGATTGGAAAACAACTGAGCTTTAGTTCTCCAAACTTTCACAAAGTGCCATAAGTTGAGGTTCAACTTACTCCTCCGATTGAGTAGAGTATACTGGTCAAATCTGGAATCAGTAGCACTCAGGTGAGAAGAACGGGAAGCAGATAGACCTAGTCCGCTGGCAGTGTCCTATGGGGACCAGCCTATCTGGCTGCCACGGCTGAATGTTTGCAACCATGGCAGAGCCAGGCAGGCACAATTGTGAAGCAATGCAAACTGCATAACCTGGCCAAATTTCACGGGTGTACAAGAAACCACGGGGGATTTTCAAGGAGATGTTCACCTGGAATAGCCGGAGTCTTGACGGCAGCAAGATTCCGGAATTCTTCCTGTGAAGCCTTGAAAGCAGTGAAACGCTCCTATGTTGCAATAACTCAGAACGTCATTTTGAGTGTTCCCGACAGAGGTCATTCGGCTGAACACAACCGAAGACTAATTAGAGCCAGATGTAGGCAGTGCCGTCGATAGTGCTGGGCGGACTGGGGTCACATGCTAAACAACTGAGCTCTAGTTCTCCAAACGTTCACAAAGTGCCATAAGTTGAGGTTCAACTTACTGCTGCAGTTGAGTAGAGTGTAGCCGTCAAAGCTGGAATCAGTAGTACTCAGGTGAGAAGAACGAGAAGCAGATATACCCACTCCGCTGGCAGTGTCCTACGGGGACCAGCCTATCTGGCTGATACGCCTGAATGTTTGCAACCGCGACAGAGCTAGACAGTCGCAATTATGCAGCAATGCAAACTGCATAACCTGGCCAAATTTCACGGGTGTACAAGAAACCAGAAGGAAATACAAGGAGATGTTTACCCGGAACGGCCGGAGGCCTGCCGGCAGCAAGATTCCGGAATTCTTCCTAAGAAGCCTTGAACGCAGTGAAACGCTCCTATGTTGCAATAACTCAGCACGTCATTCTGAGTGTTCCAGGCAGAGGTCATTCGGCTGAACACAACCATGAACTTCTTAGAGCCAGATGTATGCAGTGCCGTCCATAGTGCTGGATGGACAGTGGTGGCGTGCCAAACAACTGCGGTCTCGTTCTCAGCACTTTCACAAAGTGCCATAAGTTGAGGTTCAAATTACTGCTCCGGTTGAGTAGAGTGTAGCCGTCAAAGCTGGAATCAGTAGCACTCAGGTGAGAAGAACAGGAAGCAGATATACCCAGTCCGCTGGCAGAGTCCTTCGGGGACCAGCCTATCTGGCTGCCACGCCTGAATGTTTGCAACCGCAGCAGAGCTTGCCAGGCGCAATTGTGCAGCAATGCAAACTGCATAACCTGGCCAAATTTCACGGGTGTACAAGAAACCACGGGGGATTTACAAGGAGATGTTCACCCAGAACAGCCGGAGGCCTGCTGGCAACAAAATTCCGGAATCCTTTCGAAGAAGCCTTGAAAGCAGTGAAACGCTCTTATGTTGCCATAACTCAGAACCTCATTCTGAGTGTTCGCAGCACAGATCATTCGGCTGAACACAACCGTGACCTAATTAGAGCCAGATGTAGGCAGTGCCGTCCATAGTGCTGGAAGGACAGTGGTGGCGTGCCAAACAACTGAGCTTTATTTCTCAACACTATCACATACTGCCATAAGTTGAGGTTCAACTTACTGCTCCGGTGGAGTAGAGTGTAGCCGTCAAAGCTGGAATCAGTAGCACTCAGGGGAGAAGAACGGGAAGCAGATATACCCAGTCCGCTGGCAGTGTCCTACGGGGACCAGCCTATCTGGCTGCCACGCCTGAATGTTTGCAACCGAGACAGACCAAGGCAGGCACAATTGTGCCTCAATGCAAACTGCATAACCTGGCCAAATTTCACTGGTGTACAAGAAACCACGGGGGATGTACAAGGAGATGTTCACCCGGAACAGCCAGAGGCCTGCTGGCAGCAAGATTCTGGAATTCTTCCTAAGAAGCCTGGAAAGCAGTGATACGCTCCTATGTTGCAATAACTCAGAACCTCATTCTGAGTGTTTCTGGCAGAGTTCATTCGGCTGAACACAACCGTGGACTTATTAGAGCCAGATGTAGGCAGTAGACTAATTAGAGCCAGATGTAGGCAATGGACTAATTAGAGCCAGATATAGGCATTGTTTTCAATTGGAAAACAACTGAGATTTAGTTCTCCAAACTTTCACAAAGTGCCATAAGTTGAGGTTCAACTTACTGCTCCGGTTGAGTAGAGTGTAGGCGTGAAAGCTGGAATCAGTAGCACTCAGGTGAGAAGAACGGGAAGCAGATAGACCCAGTCCGCTGGCAGTGTCCTATGGGGACCAGCCTATCTGGCTGCCACGCCTGAATGTTTGCAACCGTGGCAGAGCTTGGCAGGTACAATTGTGCAGCAATGCAAACTGCATAATCTGGCCAAATTTCACGGGTGTACAAGAAACCACGGCGCATTTACGAGGACATATACACCCGGAACAGCCGGAGGCCTGCCGGCAGCAAGATTCCGGAATCCTTCCTAAGAAGCCTTGAAAGCAGTGAAATGCTCCTATGTTGCCATAACTCAGAACCCCATTCTGAGTGTTTCCGGCAGAGGTCATTCGGCTGAACACAACTATGAACTTATTAGAGCCAGATGTAGTCAGTGCCGTCCATAGTGCTGGATGGACAGTGGTGGCGTGCCAAACAACTGAGCTCTAGTTCTCAAGACTTTTACAAATTGCCATAGATTGAGGTTCCACTTACTTCGCCGTTTGAGCAGAGTGTAGACGTCAAAGCTGGAATCAGTAGCACTCAGGTGAGAAGAACTGGAAGCAGATATACCCAGTCCGCTGGCAGTGTCCTACGCGGACCAGCCTATCTGTCTGCCACGCCTGAATGTTTGCAACCGCGCCAGAGCTAGGCAGACGCAATTATGCAGCAATACAAACTGCATAACCTAGCCAAATTTCACGGGTGTACATGAAACCACGGCGGATTTACAAGGAGATATTCACTCGGAACAACTGGAGGACTGCGGGCAGCAAGATTCCAGAATTCTTCCTAAGAAACCTTTAACGAAGTGAAACACTCCTATGTTGCAATAACTTAGAACCGTATTGTGAGTGTTCCCAGCAGAGCTCATTCGGCTGATCACTACCGTGGACTAACTATAGCCAGATGTAAGCAGTGACGTCCATAGTGCTTAATGGACAGTCGTGGCGTGCCAAACAACTGAGCTCTAGTTCTCCAAACTTTAACAGAGTGCCATAAGTAGAGGTTCAACTTCCTGCTTCGGTTGAGTAGAGTGTAGCCGTCAAAGCTAGAATCAGCAGCACTCAGGTGAGAAGAACGAAAAGCAGATATACCCAGTCCGCTGGCAGTGTCCTACGGTGTCCAGCCTATCTGTCTGCCACGCCTCAATATTGGCAACCACGGCAGAGCTAAGCAGTCGCAATTATGCAGCAATTCAAACTGCATAACCTGGCCAAATTTCACGGGTGTACAAGAAACCACGGTGGATTTACAAGGACATGTTCACCCGGAACAGCCGGAGGCCTGGCCCCAGCGAGATTACGGAATTCTTCCTAAGAAGCCTTGAAAGCAGTGAAACGCTCCTATGTTTCAGTAACTCAGAACCTCATTCTGAGTGTTCCCGGCAGAGTTCATTCGGCTGAACACAATGGTGGACTAATTAGAGAAAGATGTAGGCAGTGCCGTCCATATTGCTGGATGGACAGTGGTGGCTTGCCAAACAACCTAGCTCTAGTTCTCAACACTTTCACAAAGTGCCATAAGTTGAGGTTCAACTTACTGCTCCGGTTGAGTAGAGTGTAGCCGTCAAAGCTGGAATCAGTAGCACTCAGGTGAGAAGAACGGGAAGCAGATATACCCAGTCCGCTGGCAGTGTCCTACGGGGACCAGCATATCTGGCTGCCACGCCTGAATGTTTGCAATCGTGGCAGAGCTTTGCAGGCACAATTGTGCAACAATGCAAACTGCATAACCTGGCCAAATTTCACGGGTGTACAAGAAACCACGGCGGATTTACAATGAGATGTTCACACGAAACAGCCAGAGTCCTCCCGGCAACAACATTCCGGAATCCTTCCTAAGAAGCCTTGAAAGCAGTGAAACGCTCCTATGTGGCAATAACTCAGAACCTAATTCTGAGTGTTCGCAGCAGAGGTCATTCGGCTCAAATCAACCGTGGACTCATTATAGCTAGATGTAGGCAGTGCCGTCCATAGTGCTGGATGGACAGTGGTGGCGTGCCAAACAACTGAGCTCTAGTTCTTTCACAAAGTGCCATGAGTTGAGGTTCAACTTACTGCTCCGGTTGTGTAGAGTGTAGCCATCAATGGTGGAATCAGTAGCACTCAGGTGAGAAGAAGGGGAAGCAGATATACCCAGTCCGCTGGCAATGTCTTACGGGGACCAGCCTATCTGATTGCCATGCCTGAATATTTTCAAACGCGGCAGAGCTAGACAGGCGCAATTGTGCAGCAATACAAACTTCATAACCTGGCAAATTTTCACGGGTTTACAAGAAAGCACGGTGGATTTACAAGGAGATGTTCACCCGGAACAGCCCGAGGCCTGCCTGCAGCAAGTTTCCGGAATCCTTCCTAAGAAGCCTTGAAAGCAGTGAAACCTCCTTTGTTGCAATAACTCAGAACCTCATTCTGAGTGTTCCCGGAAGAGGTCATTCGGCTGAACACAACCGTGGACTAATTAGAGCCAGATGTAGGCAGTGCTGTCCATACTGCTGGAGGGAGAGTGGTGGCATGCCAAACAACTGAGCTCTACTTCTCAACACTTTCACAAAGTGACATAAGTTGAGGTTCAACTTACTGCTCCGGTTGAGTAGAGTGTAGCCGTCAAAGCTGGAATCAGTAACACTCAGGTGAGAAGAACCCGAAGCAGTTATACCCAGTCCGCTGGCATTGTCCTATGGGGACCAGCCTATCTGGCTGCCACGCCTGAATGTTTGCAACCGCGTCATGGGTAGGCTGGCGCAATTGTGCAGCAATGCAAACTGCATAACCTCCCTAAATTTCAGGGGTGTACAAGAAACCACGGGGGATTTGCAAGGAGATGTTCTCCCTGAACAGCAGGAGGCCTGTCGGAAGCAAGATTCTGGAATTCTTCCTAAGAAGCCTTGAAAGCAGTGAAACGCTCCTATGTTGCAATAACTCAGAACCTCATTCTGAGTGTTCCCGGCAGAGGTCATTTGGCTGAACAGAACCGTGGACTAACTATAGCCAGATGTAGGCAGTGCCGTCAGTAGTGCTGGATGGACAGTGGTGGCGTGCCAAACAACTGAGCTCTAGTTCTCAACACTTGCACAAAGTGCCATAATTTTAGGTTCAACTTACTGCTCCGGTTGAGTAGAGTGTAGCTGTCAAAGCTGAAATCAGTAGCACTGAGGTGAGAAGAACGGGAAGCTGATATATGCAGTCCGCTGGCAGTGTCCTACGGGGACAAGCCTATCTGGCTGCCATGCCTGAATGTTTGCAACCTCGGCAGAGCAAGGCAGGCACAATTGTGCAGCAATGCAAACTGCATAACCTCGCCAAATTTCATGGGTGTACAAGAAACCACGGGGGATTTACAAGGAGATGTTCACCCGGAAAAGACGGAGGCCTGTCCACAGCAAGTTTCCGGAATGCTTCCTAAGAAGCCTTGAAAGCAGTGAAACGCTCCTATGTTGCAACAACTCAGAACCTCATTCTGAGTGTTCCCCGCAGAGGTCATTCGCCTGAACACAACCCTGGACTAATTAGAGCCAGATATAGGCAGTGCCGTCCATAGTGCTGGATGGACAGTTGTGGCGTGCCAAACAACTGAGCTCTAGGTGTCAATACTTTCACAAAATGCCATAAGTTGAGGTTCAACTTACTGTTCCGATTGAGTAGAGTGTAGCCGTCAAAGCTGGAATCAGTAGCACTCAGGTGAAAAGAACGGGAAGCAGATAGAACCAGTCCGCTGGCAGTGTCCTACGGGGACCAGCCTATCTGGCTGCCACGCCTGAATGTTTGCAACCGCGGCAGAGCTAGGCAGGCGCAATTGTGCAACAATGCACACTGCATATTCTGGCCAAATTTCACGTGTGTACAAGAAACCACAGGGGATTTACAAGGAGATGGTCACCCGGAACAGCCAGAGGTCTGCCGGCAAAAACATTCGGGAATTCTTCCTAAGAAGCCTTGAAAGCAGGGAAATGCTCCTAAGTTGTAACAACTCAGAATCTCATTCTGAGTTTTCTTGGCAGAGGGCATTCGGCTGAAGACAACCGTGGACTAATTAGAGCCAGATGTACACAGTGCCGTCCATAGTGATGGAAGGACCGTGGTGGCATGCCAAACAACGGAGCTCTAGTTCTCAACACTTTCATAAAGTGCCATGAGTTGAGGTTCAACTTACTGCTCCTGTTGAGTAGAGTGTAGCCGTCAAAGCTGGAATCAGTAGCACTCAGGTGAGAAGAACGGGAAGCACATATACCGAGTCCCATGGTAGTGTCCTACGAGGTCCAGCCTCTCTGGCTACCACGCCTGAATGTTTGTAACCACGGCAGTGCTAGGCAGGCGCAATTGTGCAGCAATGCAAACTGCATAACCTGGCCAAATTTCACCGGTGTACAAGTAACCACGGGGGATTTACAAGGAGATATTCACCCGGAGCAGCCGGAGGCCTGCCGGCAGCAACATTCCGGAATTCTTCCTGTGAAGCCTTGAAAGCAGTGAAACGCTCCTATGTTGCAATAACTCAGAACCTCATTCTGAGTGTTCCCAGCACAGGTCATTCGGCTGAACACAACCGTGGACTAATTAGAGCCGGATGTAGGCAGTGACGTCCATGGTGCTGGATGGACAGTGGTGGCGTGCCAAACAACTGAGCTCTAAGTCTCAACACTTTCACAAAGTGCCATAAGTTGAGGTTCAACTTACTGCTCCCGTTGAGTAGAGTGTAGCCGTCAAAGCTGGAATCAGTAGCTCTGAGGTGAGAAGAACGGGAAGCTGATATAACCAGTCCGCTGGCAGTGTCCTACAGGGATCAGTAAATCTGGCTGCCACGCCTGAATGTTTGCAAACGTGGCAGAGCTAGCCAGGCGCAATTGTGCAGCAATGCAAACTGCATAACCTGGCCAAATTTCACGCGTGTACAAGAAACCACGCGGGATTTATATGGAGATGTTAACTCGGAACAGCCGGAGGCCTGCCGGCAGCAACATTCCGAAATTCTTCTCAAGAAGCCTTGAAAGCAGTGAAATGATCCTAGGTTGCCATAACTCAGAACCCCATTCTGAGTGTTCCCGGCAGAGGTCATTTGGCTGAACACAACCAAGAACTTATTAGAGCCAAATGTATGCAGTTCCGTCCATAGTGCTGGATGGACAGTGGTGTCGTGCCAAACAACTGAGCTCTATTTCTCAAGTCTTTTACAAATTGCCATAGGTTGAGGTTCAACTACTTCAACGGTTGAGTAGAGTGTAGCAGTCAAAGCTGGAATCAGTAGCACTCAGGTGAGAAGAACGGGAAGCAGATAGACCCAGTCCGCTGGCAATGTCCTACGGGGACCAGCCTATCTGGCTGCCGCGCCTGAATGTTTGCAAGCGCGGCAGAGCTAGGCAGGCGCAATTGTGCAGCAATGCAAACTGCATAACCTAGCCAAATTTCACGGTTTTACAAGAAACCACGGGGGATTTACAAGGAGATGTTCACCCGGAACAGCCAGAGGCTTGCGCGCAGCCAGATTATGGAATTCTTCCTGTGAAGCCTTGAAAGCAGTGAAACGCACCTATGTTGCCATAACTCAGAACCTCATTCTGAGTGTTCCCGGCAGAGGTCATTCGGCTGAACACAACCATGGACTACTTAGAGCCAGATGTAGGCAGTGCCATCCATAGTGCTGGATGGACAGTGGTGGCATGCCAAACAACTGAGTTCTAGTTCTCAACACTTTCACAAAGTGCCATAAGTTGTGGTTCAACTTTTTGCTCCGGTTGAGTAGAGTGTAGGCAGCAAATCTGGAATCAGTAGCACTCAGGTGAGAAGAACGGGAAGCAGATAGACCCAGTCCACTGGCAGTGTCCTATGGGGACCAGCCTATCTGGCTGCCACGCCTGAATGTTTGCATCCGCGGCAGAGCTAGGCAGACGCAATTGTGCAGCAATGCAAACTGCATAACCTGGCCAAATTTCACGGGTGTGCAAGAAAGCACTTGGGATTTACAAGGAGACGTTCACCCGGAATAGCCGGAAGCCTGTCGGCAACAAGTTTCTGGAATTCTTCCTGTGAAGCCTTGAAAGCAGTGAAACGCACCTATGTTGAAATAACTGAGAACCTCATTCTGAGTGATCCCGGCAGAGGTCATTCGGCTGAACGCAACCATTGACTAATTAGCGCCAGATGTAGGCAGTTCCTCCATAGTGCTGGATGGAAAGTGGTTGCGTGCCAAACAACTGAGCTCTAGTTCTCAACACTTTCACAAAGTGCCATAAGTTGAGGTTCAACTTACTGCTGCGGTTGAGTAGAGTGTAGCCGGCAAAGCAGGAATCAGGAGCACACAGGTGAGAAGAATGGGAAGCAGATATACCCAGTCCGCTTGCAGTGTCCTACTGGGTCCAGCCTATCTGGCTGCCACGACTGAATGTTTGCAACCTCGGCAGAGCTAGGCAGGCACAATTGTGCAGCAATGCAAACTGCATAACCTGGCCAAAATTCACGGGTGTACAAGAAACCACGGGGGATTTACAAGGAGATGTTCACCCGGAACAACCGGAGGCCTGCCGGCAGCAACATTTCGGAATCCTTCCTAAGAAGCCTTGAAAGCAGTGAAACGCTCCTATATTGCAATAACACAGAACCTCATTCTCATTGTTCCCGGCAGAGGTCATTAGGCTGAACTCAACCGTGGATTAATAGAGCCCGATGTAGGCAGTGCCGTCCATAGTGCTGGATGGACACTGCCGGTTGAGTAGAGTTTAGCCTTCAAAGCTGGAATCAGTAGCACTCAGGTGAAAAGAACGGGAAGCAGATATACAAGGTCTGCTGGCAGTGTCCTGCGTGGACCAGCCTATCTGGCTGCTATGTCTGAATGTTTGCTACCACGGAAGAGCTTGGCAGGCGCAATTGTGCAGCAATGCAAACTGCATAACCTGTCCAAAATTCACGGGTGTACAAGAAACCACGGGGGATTTACAAGGAGATGTTCACCCGGAACAGCAGGAGGCCTGCCGGCAGCAACCTTCCAGAATCCTTCCTAAGGAGCCTTGAAAGCAGTGAAACGCTCCTATGTTGCAGGAACGCAGAACCTAATTCTAAGTTTTCCCGGCAGAGGTCATGCGGCTGAACACAAGCGTGGATTAATAGAGCCAGATGTAGGCAGTGCCATCCACAGTGCTGGATTGACAGTGGTGGCGTGCCAAACAACTGAGCTCTAGTTCTCAACACTTTCACAAAGTGCCATAAGTTGAGGTTTAACTTACTGCTCCGGTTTAGTAGAGTGTAGGCGTCAAAGCTGGAATCAGTAGCACTCATGTGAAAAGAACGGGAAGCAGATATACCCAGTCCGCTGGCAATGTCCTATGGGGACCAGTCTATCTGGATGCCACGCCTGAATGTTTGCAACCTTGGCAGAGCTAGGCAGGCACATTTGTGCAGCAATGCAAACTGCATAACCTGGCAAAAATTCATGGGTGTAAAATAAACCACGGGGGATTTAGAAGGAGATGTTCACCCAGAACCGCCGGAGGCCTGCCGGCAGCAAGATTCCGGAATTCATCCTAAGAAGCCGTGAAAGCAATGAAACGCTCCTAGGTTGCAATAACTCAGAACCACATTCTGAGTGTTCCCGGCAGAGGTCATTCGGCTGAACACAACCGTGGACTAATTAGAGCCAGATGTAGACAGTGCTGTCCATAGTGCTGGATGGACAGTGGTCGCATGCCCAACATCTGAGCTCTAGTTCTCAACAGTTTCAGAAAGTGCCCGAAGTTGAGGTTCAACTTACTGCTGCGGTTGAGTAGAGTGTAGCCGTCAAAGCTGGAATCAGTAGCACACAGGTGAGAAGAACGGGAAGCGGATACACCCAGTCCGCTGGCAGTGTCCTATGGGGAGCAGCCTATCTGGCTGGAATGCCTGAATGGTTGCCACCGCGGCAGAGCAAGGCAGTCACAATTGTGCAGCAAAGCAAACTGCATAACCTGGCCAAATTTCAGGGGTCTACAAGAAACAATGGCGGATTTACAAGGAGATGTTCACCCAGAACAGCCGGAGGCCTACCGACAGCAAGATTCCAGAATCCTTCCTGAGAAGCCTTGAAAGCAGTGAAACGCTCCTATGTTGCAATAACTCAGAACTTCATTCTGAGTGTTCCCGGTAGAGGTCATTCCGCTGAACACAACCGTGGACTAATTAGAGCCAGATGTAGGCTTTGCTGTCCATAGTGCTGGATGGACTGTTGTGGCGTTCCAAACAACTGAGCTCTAGTTCTCAACACTTTCACAAAGTGCCATAAGTTGAGGTTCAACTTACTGCTCCGGTTGAGTAGAGTGTAGCCGTCAAAGCTGGAATCAGTAGCACTCATTTGAGAACAACGGGAAGCACATAGACCCAGTCCTCTGGCAGTGTCCTACAGGAATCAGCCAATCTGGCTGCCACTCCTGAATGTTTGCAACCCTGGCAGAGCTAGGCAGGCGCAATTCTGCAGCCATGCAAACTGCATAACCTGTCCAAATTTCACGGGTGTACAAGAAAACACGGGGGATTTACAAGGAGATGTTCACCCGGAACAGCCGGAGGACTGCCGGCAGCAAGATTCCAAAATTCTTCCTGTGAAGCCTTCATAGCAGTGAAACGCTCCTATTTTGCAATAACTCAGAATCTCATTCTGAGTGTTCCCGGCAGAGGTCATTCGGCTGAACACAACCATGGACTACTTAGAGCCAGATGTAGGCAGTGACGTCCATAGTGCTGGATGGACAGTGGTGGCATGCCAAACAACTGAGCTCTAGTTCTCAACACTTAAATAAAGTGCCATAAGTTGTGGTTCTACATTTTGCTCCGGTTGAGTAGATTGTAGGCAACAAATCTGGAATCAGTAGCACTCAGGTGAGAAGAACGGGAAGCAGATAGACCCAGTCTGCTGGCAGTGTCCTACAGGGACCAGCCTATCTGGCTGCCACGCCTGAATGTTTGCAACCGCGGCAGAGCTAGACAGACGCAATTGTGCAGCAATGCAAACTGCATAACCTGGCCAAATTTCACGGGTGTACAAGAAACCACGGGGGATTTACAAGGAGATGTTCACCGGGAACAGCCGGAGGCCTTCCGGCAGTAACATTCCGGAATCCTTCCTGAGAAGCCTTGAAAGCAGTGAAACGCTCCTATGTTGCAATAACTCAGAACCTCATTGTGAGTGTTCCCGGCAGGGCTCATTCGGCTGAACACAACCGTGGACTAACTATAGCTAGATGCATGCAGTGCCGTCCATAGTGCTGGCTGGACAATGATGGTGTGCCAAACAAGTGAGCTCTAGTTCTCAACACTTTCACAAAGTGCCATAAGTTGAGGATCAACTTACTGCTCTGGTTGAGTAGAGTGTAGCCGTCAAAGCTAGAATCAGCAGCACTCAGGTGAGAATAGGAAGCAGATATACCCAGTCCGTTGGCAGTGTCCTACGGTGTCCAGCCTAACTGGCTGCCACGCCTCAATGTTTACAACCGGGGCAGAGCTAAGCAGTCGCAATTATGCAGCAATGCAAACTGCATTATCTGGCCAAATTTCACGGGTGTGCAAGAAACCACGGGAGATTTACAAGGACATGTTTACCCGGAACAGCCGGAGACCTGCCGGCAGCAAGATTCCGGAATTCTTGCTAAGAAGCCTTGAAAGCAGTGAAACGCTCCTATGTTGCAATAACTCAGAATCTCATTTTGAGTGTTCCCAGCAGAGGTCATTCGGCTGAACACAACCGTGGACTAATTAGAGCCAGATGTAGGCAGTGCCGTCCATAGTGCTGGATGGACTGTGGACACATGCCCAACATCTGAGTTCTAGTTCTCAACACTTTCAGAAAGTGCACTAAGTTGAGCTTCAACTTACTGCTCCGGTTGACTAGAGTGAAGCTGTCAAAGCTGAAATCAGTAGCACTCAGGTCAGAAGAACGGGAAGCAGATATACCCAATCCGCTGCCAGTGTCCTATGGGGAGCAGCCTATCTGGATGCCATGCCTGAATGTTTGCCAACGCGACAGAGCTAGGCAGGCGCAATTGTGCAGCAAAGCAAACTTCATAACCTGGCCAAATTTCACGGGTGTACAAGAAACAACGCGGGATTTACAAGGAGATCTTAACCCAGATCAGTCGGAAACCTACCGACAGCAAGATTCCGGAATCCTTCCTGAGAAGCCTTGAAAGCAGTGAAACACTCCTATGTTGCAATAACTCAGAACCTCATTCTGAGTGTTCCCGGCAGAGGTCATTCGGCTGAACACAACCGTGGACTAATTAGAGCCAGATGTAGGCAGTGGACTAATTAGAGCCACATGTAGCAATGGACTAATTAGAGCCAGATATCGGCAGTGTTTTCGATTGGAAAACAACTGAGCTTTCGTTCTCCAAACTTTCACAAAGTGCCATAATTTGAGGTTCAACTTACTGCTCCGGTTGAGTAGATTGTAGCCGTCAAAGCAGGAATCAGTAGCACTCAGGTGAGAAGAATGGGAAGCAGATATACCCAGTCCGCTGGCAGTGTCCTACGGCGACCAGCCTATCTGGCTGCCACGCCTGAATGTTTGCAACCGCGGCAGAGCTAGGCAGGCGCAATTGTGCAGCAATGCAAACTGCATAACCTGGCCAAATTTCACGGGTGTCCAAGAAACCACGGGGGATTCACAATGAGATCTTCATCCGGAAGAGCCGGAGGCCTGGTGGCAGCAAAATTCCGGAATTCTTCCTTTGAATCCTTGAAAGCAGTGAAACGCTCCTATGTTGCAATAACTCAGAACCTCATTCTGAGTGTTCCCGGCAGAGGTCATTCGGCTGAACACAACCGTGGACTAATTAGAGCCAGATGTAGACTCTGCTGTCCATACTGCTGGATGGACAGTGGTGGCGTGCCAAACAATTGAGCTCTAGTTCTCAACACTTTCACAAAGTGCCATAAGTTGAGATTCAACTTAGTGCTCCGGTTGGGTAGAGTGTAGCCGTCAAAACTGGAATCAGTAGCACTCAGTGAGAAGAATGGGAAACAGATATATGCAGTTCGCTGGCAATGTCTTACGGGGACCAGCCTATCTGGCTGCCACGCCTGAATGTATGCCACCGCGGCAGAGCTAGGCATTCGCAATTGTACAGGAATGCAACCTGCATAATCTGGCCCAATTTCACGGGTGTACAAGAAACCAATGGGAATTTACAAGGAGATGTTCACCCGGAACAGCCGTAGCCATGCCGGCAGCAACATTCCGGAATCCTTCCGAAGAAGCCTTGAAAGCAGTGAATCGCTCCTGTGTTGCAATAAATCAGAACCTCATTCTGAGTGTTCCCAGCAGAGGTCATTCGGCTGAACACAACAGTGGACTAATTAGAGCCAGATGTAGGCATTGCCAGCCATAGTGCTAGATCGACAGTGGTGGCGTGCCAAACAACTCAGCTCTAGTTCTCAACACTTTCACAAAGTGCCATAATTTGAGGTTCAACTTACTTTTCCGGTTGAGTAGAGTGTAGCCGTCAAACCTGCAATCACTAGCACTCAGGTGAGAAGAACGTGATGCAGATATACCCACTCCGCTGGCAGTGTCCTACGGGGACCAGCCTATCTGGCTGCCATGCCTGAATGTTTGCCACCGCGGCTGAGCTAGGCAGGCGCAATTGTGCAACAGTGCAAAGTGCATAACCTGGCCAAATTTCACGGCTGTACAAGAAACAATGGGTGATTTACAAAGAGATGTTCACTCGGAACAGCCGGAAGCCTGCGGGGAGCAACATTCCGGAATCCTTCCTGAGAAGACTTGAAAGCAGTGAAAGTCTCCTATATTGCAATAACTCCGAACCTCATTATGAGTGTTCCCGGCAGAGGTCATTCGGCTGATCCCAACCGAGGACTAATTATAGCCACATGTAGGCAGTGCCATACATAGTGCTGGATGGACACTGCCGGTTTAGTAGAGTGTAGCCATCAAAGCTGGAATCAGTAGCACTCAGGTGAGAAGAACAGGAAGCAGATATACCCAGTCCGCTGGCAGTGTCCTTCGGGGACCAGCCTATCTGGCTGCCACGCCTGAATGTTTGCAACTGAGACAGAGCAAGGCAGGCACAATTGTGCCTCAAAGCAAACTGCATAACCTGGCCAAATTTCACGGGTGTACAACGAACCACGGGGGATGTACAAGGAGATGTTCACCCGGAACAGCCAGAGGCCTGCTGGCAGCAAGATTCCGGAATTCTTCCTAAGAAGCCTGGAAAGCAGTGAAATGTTCCTATGTTGCAATAACTCAGAACCTCATTCTGAGTGTTCCCGGCAGAGGTCATTCGGCTGAACTCATCCGTGGACTAATTAGAGCCAGATGTAGGCAGTGGACTAATTAGAGCCAGATGTAGGCAATAGACTAATTAGAGCCAAATATAGGCAGTGTTTTCGATTGGAAAACAACTGAGCTTTAGTTCTCCAAACTTTCACAAAGTGCCATAAGTTGAGGTTCAACTTACTCCTCCGATTGAGTAGAGTATACTGGTCAAAGCTGGAATCAGTAGCACTCAGGTGAGAAGAACGGGAAGCAGATAGACCCAGTCCGCTGGCAGTGTCCTATGGGGACCAGCCTATCTGGCTGCCACGGCTGAATGTTTGCAACCATGGCAGAGCCAGGCAGGCACAATTGTGCAGCAATGCAAACTGCATAACCTGGCCAAATTTCACGGATGTACAAGAAACCACGGGGGATTTTCAAGGAGATGTTCACCTGGAACAGCCGGAGTCTTGACGGCAGCAAGATTCCGGAATTCTTCCTGTGAAGCCTTGAAAGCAGTGAAACGCTCCTATGTTCAATAACTCAGAACGTCATTCTTAGTGTTCCCGGCAGAGGCTGAACACAACCCCGGACTATTTAGAGCAAGATGTAGACAGTACCGTCCATACTGCTGAATGGACAGTGGTGGCTAGCCAAACAACTGGGCTCTCGTTCTCAACACTTGCACAAAGTGCCATAAGTTGAGGTTCAACTTACTGCTCCGGTTGAGTAGAGTGTAGCCATCAAACTGGAATCAGTAGCACTGAGGTAAGAAGAACGGGAAGGAGATATACCCAGTCTGCTGGCAGTGTCCTACGGGGACCAGCCTATCTGGCTGCCATGCCTGAATGTTTGCAACCCCGGCAGAGATAGGCAGTCGCAATTCTGCAGCAATGCAAACTGCATAACTTGGCCAAATTTCACAGGTGTACAAGAAACCTCGGGGGATTTACAAGGAGATGTTCACCCGGAACAGCCGGAGGCCAGCCGGCAGCAAGATTCCGGATTTCTTCCTAAGAAACTTTGAACGCAGTGAAACGCTCCTATGTTGCAATAACTCAGAACCTCATTTTGAGTGTTCCCGACAGAGGTCATTCGGCTGAACACAACCGAAGACTAATTAGAGCCAGATGTAGGCAGTGCCGTCGATAGTGCTGGGCGGACTGGGGTCACATGCTAAACAACTGAGCTCTAGTTCTCCAAACGTTCACAAAGTGCCATAAGTTGAGGTTCAACTTACTGCTGCAGTTGAGTAGAGTGTAGCCGTCAAAGCTGGAATCAGTAGTACTCAGGTGAGAAGAACGAGAAGCAGATATACCCACTCCGCTGGCAGTGTCCTACGGGGACCAGCCTATCTGGCTGATACGCCTGAATGTTTGCAACCGCGACAGAGCTAGACAGTCGCAATTATGCAGCAATGCAAACTGCATAACCTGGCCAAATTTCACGGGTGTACAAGAAACCAGAAGGAAATACAAGGAGATGTTTACCCGGAACGGCCGGAGGCCTGCCGGCAGCAAGATTCCAGAATTCTTCCTAAGAAGCCTTGAACGCAGTGAAACGCTCCTATGTTGCAATAACTCAGCACGTCATTCTGAGTGTTCCAGGCAGAGGTCATTCGGCTGAACACAACCATGAACTTCTTAGAGCCAGATGTAGGCAGTGCCGTCCATAGTGCTGGATGGACAGTGGTGGCGTGCCAAACAACTGTGCTCTCATTCTCAGCACTTTCACAAAGTGCCATAAGTTGAGGTTCAAATTACTGCCCCGGTTGAGTAGAGTGTAGCCGTCAAAGCTGGAATCAGTAGCACTCAGGTGAGAAGAACAGGAAGCAGATATACCCAGTCCGCTGGCAGTGTCCTTCGGGGACCAGCCTATCTGGCTGCCACGCGTGAATGTTTGCAACCGCAGCAGAGCTTGCCAGGCGCAATTGTGCAGCAATGCAAACTGCATAACCTGGCCAAATTTCGCGGGTGTACAAGAAACCACGGGGATTTACAAGGAGATGTTCACCCAGAACAGCCGGAGGCCTGCTGGCAACAAAATTCCGGAATCCTTCCGAAGAAGCCTTGAAAGCAGTGAAACGGTCTTATGTTGCCATAACTCAGAACCTCATTCTGAGTGTTCGCAGCACAGATCATTCGGCTGAACACAACCGTGACCTAATTAGAGCCAGATGTAGGCAGTGCCGTCCATAGTGCTGGAAGGACAGTGGTGGCGAGCCAAACAACTGAGCTTTATTTCTCAATACTATCACATACTGCCATAAGTTGAGGTTCAACTTACTGCTCCGGTGGAGTAGAGTGTAGCCGTCAAAGCTGGAATCAGTAGCACTCAGGGGAGAAGAACGGGAAGCAGATATACCCAGTCCGCTGGCAGTGTCCTACGGGGACCAGCCTATCTGGCTGCCACGCCTGAATGTTTGCAACCGAGACAGACCAAGGCAGGCACAATTGTGCCTCAATGCAAACTGCATAACCTGGCCAAATTTCACTGGTGTACAAGAAACCACGGGGGATGTACAAGGAGACGTTCACCCGGAACAGCCAGAGGCCTGCTGGCAGCAAGATTCTGGAATTCTTCCTAAGAAGCCTGGAAAGCAGTGAAACGCTCCTATGTTGCAATAACTCAGAACCTCATTCTGAGTTTTTCCGGCAGAGTTCATTCGGCTGAACACAACCGTGGACTTATTAGAGCCAGATGTAAGCAGTAGAATAATTAGAGTCAGATGTAGGCAATGGACTAATTAGAGCCAGATATAGGCATTGTTTTCAATTGGAAAACAACTGAGATTTAGTTCTCAACACTTTCACAAAGTGCCATAAGTTGAGGTTCAACTTACTGCTCCGGTTGAGTAGAGTGTAGGCGTGAAAGCTGGAATCAGTAGCACTCAGGTGAGAAGAACGGGAAGCAGATAGACCCAGTCCGCTGGCAGTGTCCTACGGGGACCAGCCTATCTGGCTGCCACGCCTGAATGTTTGCAACCGTGGCAGAGCTTGGCAGGTACAATTGTGCAGCAATGCAAACTGCATAACCTGGCCAAATTTCACGGGTGTACAAGAAACCACGGCGCATTTACGAGGACATATACACCCGGAACAGCCGGAGGCCTGCCGGCAGCAAGATTCCGGAATCCTTCCTAAGAAGCCTTGAAAGCAGTGAAATGCTCCTATGTTGCCATAACTCAGAACCCCATTCTGAGTGTTTCCGGCAGAGGTCATTCGGCTGAACACAACTATGAACTTATTAGAGCCAGATGTAGTCAGTGCCGTCCATAGTGCTGGATGGACAGTGGTGGCGTGCCAACAACTGAGCTCTAGTTCTCAAGACTTTTACAAATTGCCATAGATTGAGGTTCCACTTACTTCGCCGTTTGAGCAGAGTGTAGCCGTCAAAGCTGGAATCAGTAGCACTCAGGTGAGAAGAACTGGAAGCAGATATACCCAGTCCGCTGGCAGTGTCCTACGCTGACCAGCCTATCTGTCTGCCACGCCTGAATGTTTGCAACCGCGCCAGAGCTAGGCAGGCGCAATTATGCAGCAATACAAACTGCATAACCTAGCCAAATTTCACGGGTGTACATGAAACCACGGCGGATTTACAAGGAGATATTCACTCGGAACAACCGGAGGACTGCGGGCAGCAAGTTTCCAGAATTCTTCCTAAGAAACCTTTAACGAAGTGAAACACTCCTATGTTGCAATAACTTAGAACCGTATTGTGAGTGTTCCCAACAGAGCTCATTCGGCTGATCACTACCGTGGACTAACTATAGCCAGATGTAAGCAGTGACGTCCATAGTGCTTAATGGACAGTCGTGGCGTGCCAAACAACTGAGCTCTAGTTCTCCAAACTTTAACAGAGTGCCATAAGTAGAGGTTCAACTTCCTGCTTCGGTTGAGTAGAGTGTAGCCGTCAAAGCTAGAATCAGCAGCACTCAGGTGAGAAGAATGAAAAGCAGATATACCCAGTCCGCTGGCAGTGTCCTACGGTGTCCAGCCTATCTGTCTGCCACGCCTCAATATTGGCAACCACGGCAGAGCTAAGCAGTCGCAATTATGCAGCAATTCAAACTGCATAACCTGGCCAAATTTCACGGGTATATAAGAAACCACGGTGGATTTACAAGGACATGTTCACCCGGAACAGCCGGAGGCCTGGCCCCAGCGAGATTCCGGAATTCTTCCTAAGAAGCCTTGAAAGCAGTGAAACGCTCCTATGTTTCAGTAACTCAGAACCTCATTCTGAATGTTCCCGGCAGAGTTCCTTCGGCTGAACACAACCGTGGACTAATTAGAGAAAGATGTAGGCAGTGCCGTCCATATTGCTGGATGGACAGTGGTGGCTTGCCAAACAACCTAGCTCTAGTTCTCAACACTTTCACAAAGTGCCATAAGTTGATGTTCAACTTACTGCTCCGGTTGAGTAGAGTGTAGCCGTCAAAGCTGGAATCAGTAGCACTCAGGTGAGAAGAACGGGAAGCAGATATACCCAGTCCGCTGGCAGTGTCCTACGGGGACCAGCATATCTGGCTGCCACGC
Source organism: Dipodomys merriami (assembly GCF_024711535.1). Taxonomy (NCBI): domain Eukaryota; kingdom Metazoa; phylum Chordata; class Mammalia; order Rodentia; family Heteromyidae; genus Dipodomys; species Dipodomys merriami. Next base: position 1,640,063 of record NW_027203860.1, read on the forward strand.
CTGAATGTTTGCAATCGCGGCAGAGCTTTGCAGGCACAATTGTGCAACAATGCAAACTGCATAACCTGGCCAAATTTGACGGGTGTACAAGAAACCACGGCGGATTTACAATGAGATGTTCACACGAAACAGCCAGAGGCCTGCCGGCAGCAACATTCCGGAATCCTTCCTAAGAAGCCTTGAAAGCAGTGAAACGCTCCTATGTGGCAATAACTCAGAACCTCATTCTGAGTGTCCGCAGCAGAGGTCATTCGGCTCAAATCAACCGTGGACTCATTATAGCCAGATGTAGGCAGTGCCGTCCATAGTGCTGGATGGACAGTGGTGGCGTGCCAAACAATTGAGCTCTAGTTCTCAACACTTTCACAAAGTGCCATGAGTTGAGGTTCAACTTACTGCTCCGGTTGTGTAGAGTGTAGCCGTCAATGGTGGAATCAGTAGCACTCAGGTGAGAAGAAGGGGAAGCAGCTATACCCAGTCCGCTGGCAATGTCCTACGGGGACCAGCCTATCTGATTGCCATGCCTGAATATTTTCAAACGCGGCAGAGCTAGACAGGCGCAATTGTGCAGCAATACAAACTTCATAACCTGGCAAATTTTCACGGGTTTACAAGAAAGCACGGTGGATTTACAAGGAGATGTTCACCCGGAACAGCCCGAGGCCTGCCTGCAGCAAGTTTCCGGAATCCTTCCTAAGAAGCCTTGAAAGCAGTGAAACCTCCTTTGTTGCAATAACTCAGAACCTCATTCTGAGTGTTCCCGGAAGAGGTCATTCGGCTGAACACAACCGTGGACTAATTAGAGCCAGATGTAGGCAGTGCTGTCCATACTGCTGGAGGGAGAGTGGTGGCATGCCAAACAACTGAGCTCTACTTCTCAACACTTTCACAAAGTGACATAAGTTGAGGTTCAACTTACTGCTCCGGTTGAGTAGAGTGTAGCCGTCAAAGCTGGAATCAGTAACACTCAGGTGAGAAGAACCCGAAGCAGTTATACCCAGTCCGCTGGCATTGTCCTATGGGGACCAGCCTATCTGGCTGCCACGCCTGAATGTTTGCAACCGCGTCATGGGTAGGCTGGCGCAATTGTGCAGCAATGCAAACTGCATAACCTCCCTAAATTTCAGGGGTGTACAAGAAACCACGGGGGATTTACAAGGAGATGTTCTCCCTGAACAGCAGGAGGCCTGTCGGAAGCAAGATTCTGGAATTCTTCCTAAGAAGCCTTGAAAGCAGTGAAACGCTCCTATGTTGCAATAACTCAGAACCTCATTCTGAGTGTTCCCGGCAGAGGTCATTCGGCTGAACAGAACCGTGGACTAACTATAGCCAGATGTAGGCAGTGCCGTCAGTAGTGCTGGATGGACAGTGGTGGCGTGCCAAACAACTGAGCTCTAGTTCTCAACACTTGCACAAAGTGCCATAATTTGAGGTTCAACTTACTGCTCCGGTTGAGTAGAGTGTAGCTGTCAAAGCTGAAATCAGTAGCACTGAGGTGAGAAGAACGGGAAGCTGATATATGCAGTCCGCTGGCAGTGTCCTACGGGGACAAGCCTATCTGGCTGCCATGCCTGAATGTTTGCAACCCCGGCAGAGATAGGCAGTCGCAATTCTGCAGCAATGCAAACTACATAACTTTGCCAAATTTCACAGGTGTACAAGAAACCACGGGGGATTTACAAGTAGATGTTCACCCGGAACAGCTGGAGGCCAGCCGGCAGCAAGTTTCCGGATTTCTTCCTAAGAAACCTTGAACGAAGTGAAACGCTCCTATGTTGCAATAACTGAGAACCTCATTTTGAGTGTTCCCGACAGAGGTCATTCGGCTGAACACAACCGAAGACTAATTAGAGCCAGATGTAGGCAGTGCCGTTCATAGTGCTTGGCGGACAGGGGTCAAATGCTAAACAACTGAGCTCTAGTTCTCCAAACGTTCACAAAGTGCCATAAGTTGAGGTTCAACTTACTGCTCCAGTTGAGTAGAGTGTAGCCGTCAAAGCTGGAATCAGTAGCACTCAGGTGAGAAGAACGAGAAGCAGATATACCCACTCCGCTGGCAGAGTCCTACAGGGACTAGCCTGTCTGGCTGACACGCCTGAATGTTTGCAACCGCGACAGGGCTAGACAGTCGCAATTATGCAGCAATGCAAACTGCATTACCTGGCCAAATTTCACGGGTGTACAAGAAACCACGAGGAAATACAAGGAGATGTTCACTCGGAACAGCCAGAGGCCTGCCGGCAGCAAGATTCCGGAATTCTTCCTAAGAAGCCTTGAACGCAGTGATAAGCTCCTATGTTGCAATAACTCAGCAGGTCATTCTGAGTGTTCCTGGCAGAGGTCATTCGGCTGAACACAACGGTGGACTAACTATAGCAAGATGTAGGCAGTGCCGTCCATAGTGCTTAATGGACAGTCGTAGCGTACCAAACAACTGAGCTCTAGTTCTCCAAATTTTAACAGAGTGCCATAAGTAGAGGTTCAACTTCCTGCTTCGGTTGAGTAGAGTGTAGCCGTCAAAGCTAGAATCAATAGCACTGAGGTGAGAAGAACGAGAAGCAGATATACCCAGTCCGCTGGCAGTGTCCTACGGTGTCCAGCCTATCTGTCTGCCACGCCTCAATATTTGCAACTGCGGCAGAGCTAAGCAGTCGCAATCATGCAGCAATTCAAACTGCATAACCTGGACAAATTTCACGGGTGTACAAGAAACCACGGGGGATTTACAAGGACATGTTCACCCCGAACAGCCGGAGGCCTGCCCACAGCAACATTCCGGAATTCATCCTAAGAAGCCTTGAAAGCAGTGAAACGCTCCTATGTTTCAGTAACTCAGAACCTCATTCTGAGTGCTCCTGGCAGAGTTCATTTATGTGAACACAACCGTGGACTAATTAGAGAAAGATGTAGGCAGTGCCATCCATAGTGCTGGATGGACAGTGGTGGCTTGCCAAACAACTGAGCTCTAGTTCTCAACACTTTCACAAAGTGCCATAAGTTGAGGTTCAACTTACTGCTCCGGTTGAGTAGAGTGTAGCCGTCAAAGCTGGCATCAGTAGCACTCAGGTGAGAAGATCGGGAAGCAGATATACCCAGTCCGCTGGCAGTGTCCTACAGGGACCAGCCTATCTGGTTGCCACGCCTGAATATTTGCAACCGCGGCAGAGCTAGGCAGGCGCAATTGTGCAGCAATACAAACTTCATAACCTGGTGAAATTTCACGGGTGTACAAGAAACCACGGGGGATTTACAAGGACATGTTAACCCGGAACAGCCGGAGGCCTGCCCCCAGCAAGATTCCGGAATTCTTCCTAAGAAGCCTTGAAAGCAGTGAAACGCTCCTATGTTGCAATAACTCAGAACCTCATTCTGAGTGTTCCCGGCAGAGGTCATTCGGCTGAACACAAAGGTGGATTAATTAGAGCCCGATGTAGGCAGTGCCGTCCATAGTGCTGGAGGGAGAGTGCTGGAATGCCAAACAACTTAGCTCTAGTTTTCAACACTTTCACAAAGTGCCCTAAGTTGAGGTTGAACTTAATGCTCCGGTTGAGTAGAGTGTAGCCGTCAAAGCTGGAATCAGTAGCACTCAGGCGAGAAAAACGGGAATCAGATATACCCAGTCCGCTGGCAGTTTCCTACGGGGACCAGCCTATCTGGCTGCCACGCCTGAAAGTGTGCAACCGTGTCAGAGCTAGGCAGGCACAATTGTGCAGCAATGCAAACTGCATAACCTGGCTGTATTTCACGGTTGTACAAGAAACCACAGGGGATTTACAAGGAGATGGTCACCCGGAATAGCCAGAGGCCTTCCGGCAAAAACATTCGGGAATTCTTCCTATGAAGCCTTGAAAGTAGAGAAATGCTCCTAAGTTGCAACAACTCAGAATGTCATTCTGAGTGTTCTCGGCAGAGGGCATTCGGCTGAAGACAACCGGGGACTAATTAGAGCCAGATGTACACAGTGCCGTCCATAGTGATGGAAGGACCGTGGTGGCATGCCAAACAACGGAGCTCTAGTTCTCAACACTTTCATAAAGTGCCATAAGTTGAGGTTCAACTTACTGCTCCTGTTGAGTACAGTGGAGCCGTCAAAGCTGGAATCAGTAGCACTCAGGTGAGAAGAACGGGAAGCACATATACCCAGTCCGATGGTAGTGTCCTACGAGGTACAGCCTCTCTGGCTACCACGCCTGAATGTTTGCAACCACGCCAGAGCTCGGCAGGCGCAATTATGCAGCAATTCATACTGCATAACCTGGCCAAATTTCATGGGTGTACAAGAAATCACGAGGGATTTACAAGGAGATGTTCACCCGGAACAGCCGGAGGCCAGCCGGCAGCAACATTCCGGAATTCTTCCTGAGAAGCCTTGAAAGCAGTGAAACGCTCCTATGTTGCAATAACTCAGAACCTCATTCTGAGTGTTCCCGGCACAGGTCATTCGGCTGAACACAACCGTGGACTAATTAGAGCCAGATGTAGGCAGTGACGTCCATGGACCTGGATGGACAGGGGTTGGGGTGCCAAACAACTGAGCTCTAGTTCTCAACACTTTCACAAAGTGTCATAAGTTGAGGTTCAACTTACTGCTCCGGTTGAGTAGAGTGTAGCCGTCAAAGCTGGAATCAGTAGCACTCAGGAGAGAAGAACAGGAAGCAGATAGACCCAGTCCGCTGGCAGCGTTCAACGGGGACCACTTATCTTGCTGCCGTGCCTGAATGTTTGCAACCTCGGCAGAGCAAGGCAGGCACAATTGTGCAGCAATGCAAACTGCATAACCTGGCCAAATTTCATGGGTGTACAAGAAAACACGGGGGATTTACAAGGAGATGTTCACCAGGAAAAGAGGGAGGCCTGTCCACAGCAAGTTTCCGGAATGCTTCCTAAGAAGCCTTGAAAGCAGTGAAACGCTCCTATGTTCCAACAACTCAGAACCTCATTCTGAGTGTTCCCCACAGAGGTCATTCGCCTGAACACAACCCTGGACTAATTAGAGCCAGATATAGGCAGTGCCGTCCATAGTGCTGGATGGACAGTTGTGGCGGGCCAAACAACTGAGCTCTAGGTGTCAATACTTTCACAAAATGCCATAAATTGAGGTTCAACTTACTGCTCCGATTGAGTAGAGTGTAGCCGTCAAAGCTGGAATCAGTAGCACTCAGGTGAAAAGAACGGGAAGCAGATAGAACCAGTCCGCTGGCAGTGTCCTACGGGGACCAGCCTATCTGGCTGCCACGCCTGAATGTTTGCAACCGCGGCAGAGCTAGGCAGGCGCAATTGTGCAGCAATGCACACTGCATATCCTGGCCAAATTTCACGTGTGTACAAGAAACCACAGGGGATTTACAAGGAGATGGTCACCCGGAACAGCCAGAGGTCTGCCGGCAAAAACATTCGGGAATTCTTCCTAAGAAGCCTTGAAAGCAGAGAAATGCTCCTAAGTTGTAACAACTCAGAATCTCATTCTGAGTTTTCTTGGCAGAGGGCATTCGGCTGAAGACAACCGTGGACTAATTAGAGCCAGATGTACACAGTGCCGTCCATAGTGATGGAAGGACCGTGGTGGCATGCCAAACAACGGAGCTCTAGTTCTCAACACTTTCATAAAGTGCCATAAGTTGAGGTTCAACTTACTGCTCCTGTTGAGTAGAGTGTAGCCGTCAAAGCTGGAATCAGTAGCACTCAGGTGAGAAGAACGGGAAGAACATATACCCAGTCCGATGGTAGTGTCCTACGAGGTCCAGCCTCTCTGGCTACCACGCCTGAATGTTTGTAACCACGGCAGTGCTAGGCAGGCGCAATTGTGCAGCAATGCAAACTGCATAACCTGGCCAAATTTCACCGGTGTACAAGTAACCACGGGGGATTTACAAGGAGATATTCACCCGGAGCAGCCGGAGGCCTGCCGGCAGCAACATTCCGGAATTCTTCCTGTGAAGCCTGGAAAGCAGTGAAACGCTCCTATGTTGCAATAACTCAGAACCTCATTCTGAGTGTACCTGGCAGAGTTCATTCAGCTGAACACAACCGTGGACTAATTAGAGCCAGATGTAGGCAGTGACGTCCATGGTGCTGGATGGACAGTGGTGGCGTGCCAAACAACTGAGATCTAGGTCTCAACACTTTCACAAAGTGCCATAAGTTGAGGTTCAACTTACTGCTCCCGTTGAGTAGAGTGTAGCCGTCAAAGCTGGAATCAGAAGCACTCAGGTGAGAAGAACGGGAAGCTGATATACGCAGTCCACTGGCAGTGTCCTACAGGGATCAGTAAATCTGGTAGCCACGCCTGAATGTTTGCAAAAGTGGTAGAGCTAGCCAGGCGCAATTGTGCAGCAATGCAAACTGCATAACCTGGCCAAATTTCACGGGTGTAAAAGAAACCACGTGGGATTTATATGGAGATGTTAACTCAGAACAGCCGGAGGACTGCCGGCAGCAACATTCCGGAATTCTTCTCAAGAAGCCTTGAAAGCAGTGAAATGCTCCTATGTTGCCATAACTCAGAACCCCATTCTGAGTGTTCCCGGCAGGGGTCATTTGGCTGAACACAACCAAGAACTTATTAGAGCCAAATGTATGCAGTTCCGTCCATAGTGCTGGATGGACAGTTGTGGCGTGCCAAACAACTGAGCTCTATTTCTCAAGTCTTTTACAAATTGCCATAGGTTGAGGTTCAACTACTTCAACGGTTGAGTAGAGTGTAGCCGTCAAAGCTGGAATCAGTAGCACTCAGGTGAGAAGAACGGGAAGCAGATAGACCCAGTCTGATGGCAGAGTCCTACGGGGACCCGCCTATTTGCCTGTCACGCCTGAATGTTTGCCACTGCGGCAGAGCTAGGTAGGCGCAATTGTGCAGCAATGCAAACTGCATAACCTGGCCAAATTTCACGGGTGTACAAGAAACCACGGGGGATTTACAAGGAGATGTTCACCCGGAACAGACAGAGGCCTGCCGGCAGCAAGATTCCGGAATCCTTCCGAAGAAGCCTTGAAAGCAGTGAAACGCACCTATGTTGCCATAACTCAGAACCTCATTCTGAGTGTTCACGGCAGAGGTCATTCGGCTGAACACAACCGTGGACCAATTACAGCTAGATGAATGTGGCGCCGTCCATAGTGCTGGATGGACAGTGGTGTCGTGCCAAACAACTGAGCTGTAGTTCTCAACACTTTCACATAGTGCCATAAGTTGAGGTTCAACTTAGTGCTCCGGTTGAGTAGAGTGTAGCCGTCAAAGCTGGAATCAGTAGCACTCAGGTGAGAAGAACGGGAAGCAGATAGACCCAGTCCGCTGGCAGTGTCCTATGGGGACCAGCGTATCTGGCTGCCACGCCTGAATGTTTGCAACCGTGGCAGAGCTTGGCAGGTGCAATTGTGCAGCAATGCAAACTGCATAACCTGGCCAAATTTCACGGGTGTACAAGAAACCACGGGGGATTTACATGGAGATGATCACTCGGAACAGCCAGAGGCCTGCCGGCAGCAATATTCCGGACTTCTTCCTAAGAAGCCTTGAAAGCAGTGAAACTCTCCTATGTTGCACTAACTCAGAACCTCATTCTGAGTGTTCCTGGAAGAGGTCATTCGGCTGAACACGACGGTGGACTAATTAGAGTCAAATGTATGCAGTGCCTCCATAGTGCTGGATGGACAGTTGTGGCGTGTCAAACAACTGAGTTCTAGTTCTCAACACTTTCACAAAGTGCCATAAGTTGAGGTTCAACTTACTGCTCCGGTTGAGTAGAGTGTAGCCGTCAAAGCTGGAATCAGTAGCACTCAGGTGAGAAGTACGGGAAGCATATATACCCAGTTCGCTGGCAGTGTCCTACGGGGACCAGCATATCTGGCTGCCACGCCTGAATCTTTGCAATCCCGGCAGAGCTAGGCAGGCACAATTGTGCAGCAATGCAAACTGCATAACCTGGCCAAATTTGACGGGTGTACAAGAAACCACGGCGGATTTACAAGGAGATGTTCACCCGGAACAGACAGAGGCCTCCCGGCAGCAAGATTCCGGAATCCTTCCTAAGAAGCCTTGAAAGCAGTGAAACGCTCCTATGTTGCAATAACTCAGAACCTCATTCTGAGTGTTCCCGGCAGAGGTTATTCAGGTGAACTCATCCGTGGACTAATTAGAGCCAGATGTAGGCAGTGGACTAATTAGAGCCAGATGTAGGCAATGGACTAATTAGAGCCAGATATAGGCAGTGTATTCGATTGGAAAACAACTGAGCTTTAGTTCTCCAAACTTTCTCAAATTGCCATAAGTTGAGGTTCAACTTACTGCTCCGGTCGAGTAGAGTGTACACGTCAAAGCTGGAATCAGTAGCACTGAGTTGAGTAGAACGGGAAGCAGGTAGACCCAGTCCGCTGGCAGTGTCCTACGATGACCAGCCTTTCTGGCTGCCACGCCTGAATGTTTGTAAACACGGCAGAGCTATGCAGGCGGAAATGTGCAGCAATGCAAACTGCATAACCTGGCCAAATTTCACGGGTGTACGAGAAACCACGGGGGATATACAAGGGGATTTCACCCGGAAGAGCCGGAGGCCTGCCGGCAACAAGATTCCGGAATTCTTCCTGTGAAACCTTGAAAGCAGTGAAACGCACCTAGGTGGCAATAACTCAGAACCTCATTCTGAGTGTTCCCCGCAGAGATCATTCGGCTGAACACAACTGTGGAGTAATTAGAGCCAGATATAGGCAGTGCCGTCCATAGTGCTGAATGGATATTGGTGGCGTGCCAAACACCTGAGATCTAGTTCACAACACTTTCACAAAGTGCCATACGTTGAGGTTCTACTTAGTGCTCCGGTTGAGTAGAGTGTAGCCGTCAAAGCTGGAATCAGTAGCACTCAGGTGAGAAGAAAGGAAAGCAGATATAACCAGTCCCTAGCAGTGCCCTACGGGGACCAGCCTATCTGGCTGCCACGCCTGAATGTTTGCAACCGCGGCAGGGGAAGGCAGGCGCAATTGTGCAGCAATGCAAACTGCATAACCTCCCCAAATTTCAGGGGTGTACAAGAAACCACGGGGGATTTACAAGGAGATGTTCACCCTGAACAGCAGGAGGCCTGCTGGCAGCAAGATTCTGGAATTCTTCCTAAGAAGCCTTGAAAGCAGTGAAACGCTCCTATGTTGCAATATCTCAGAACCTCATTTTGACTGTTCCCGGCAGAGGTCATTCGGCTGAACACAACCGTGGACTAACTATAGCCAGATGTAGGCAGTGCCGTCCATAGTGCTGGATGGACAGTGGTGGCGTGCCAAACAACTGAGCTCTAGTTCTCAACACTTGCACAAAGTGCCATAAGTTGAGGTTCAACTTACTGCTCCGGTTGAGTAGAGTGTAGCCGTCAAAGCTGGAATCAGTAGCACTCAGGTGAGAAGAACGGGAAGCAGATATACCCAGTCTGCTGGCAGTGTCCTACGGGGACCAGCCTTACTGGCTGCCACGCCTGAATGTTTGCAACCCCGGCAGAGATAGGCAGTCGCAATTATGCAGCAATGCAAACTGCATAACTTGGCCTAATTTCACAGGTGTACAAGAAACCACTGGGGATTTACAAGGAGATGTTCACCCGGAACATCCGGAGGCCAGCCGGCAGCAAGATTCCGGAATCTTCCTAAGAAACCTTGAACGCAGTGAAACGCTCGTATGTTGCAATAACTCAGAACCTCATTTTTAGTGTTCCCGACAGAGGTCATTCGGCTGAACACAACCGAGGACTAATTAGAGCCAGATATAGGCAGTGCCATCCATAGTGCTGGGGGGACAGTGGTCGCATGCTAAACAACTGAGCTCTAGTTCTCCAAACGTGCACAACGTGCCATAAATTGAGGTTCAACTTACTGCTTCGGTTGAGTAGAGTGTAGCAATCAACGCTGGAATCAGTAGCACTCAGTTGAGAAGAACGAGAAGCAGATATACCAAGTCTGCTGGCAGTGTCCTACGTGGAACAGCCTTTCTGGCTGCCACGCCTGAATGTTTGCAACTGCGGCAGAGCTAGGCAGGCGCAATTGTGCAGCAATGCAAACTGCATTAACTGGCCAAATTTCACGGGTGTACAAGAAACCACGGGGGATGTATAATTAGATGTTCACCCGGAACAGCCAGAGGCCTGCCGGCAGCAAGATTCCGGAATTCTTCCTAAGAAGCCTTGCAAGCAGTGAAACGCTGCTATGTTGCAATAACTCAGAACCTCATTCTGAGTGTTCCCGGCAGAGGTCATTCGGCTGAACTCATCCGTGGACTAATTAGAGCCAGATGTAGGCAGTGGAAAAATTAGAGCCCGATGTAGGCAATGGACTAATTAGAGCTCGGTATAGGCAGTGTTTTCGATTGGAAAACAACTGAGCTTTAGTTCTCCAAACTTTCACAAAGTGCCATAAGTTGACGTTCAACTTATTGGTCTGGTTGAGAAGAGTGTAGCCATCAAAGCTGGAATCAGTAGCACTCAGGTGAGAAGAACTGGAAACAGATAGACCCAGTTTGCTGGAAGTGTCTTACGGGGACCAGCCTATCTGGCTGATACGCCTGAATGTTTGCAAGCGCGGCAGGGGTAGGCAGGTGCAATTGTGCAGCAATGCAAACTGCGTAAGCGCCCCAAATTTCAGGGGTGTACAAGAAACCACGGGGGATTTACAAGGACATGATCACCCGGAACAGCAGGAGGCCTACCGGCAGCAAGATTCCAGAATTCTTCCAGTGAAGCCTTGAAAGCTGTGAAACGCGCCTATGTTGCAATAACTCAGAAACTCATTCTGATTGTTCCCGGCACAGGTCATTGGGCTAAACACAACCGTGGACTAATTAGAGCCAGGTGTAGGCAGTGCCGTCCATACTGTTGGATGGACAGTGGTGGAGTGCCAAACAACTGAGCTCTAGTTCTTAACACTTTCACAAAGTGCCATAAGTTGAGGTTCAACTTACTGCTCTGATTGAGTAGAGTGTAGCCGTCAAAGCTGGAATCAGTAGCACTCAGGTGAGAAGAACGGGAAGCAGATAGACCCAGTCCGCTGGCAGTGTCCTACGGGGACCAGCCTATCTGGCTGCTTGCCTGAATGTTTGCAACCGCGGCAAAGCTAGGCAGGCGCAATTGTGCAGCAATGCAAACTGCATAACCTGGACAATTTTCACGGGTGTACAAGAAACCACGGGGCATTTACAAGGGGATTTCCCTCGGAACATCCGGAGGCCTGCCGGCAGCAAGATTCCGGAATTCTTCCTGTGAAACCTTGAAAGCAGTGAAACACTCCTAGGTTGCAATAACTGAGAACCTCATTCTACGTGTTCCTGGCAGAGATCATTCAGCTGAACACAACTGTGGACTAATTAGAGCCTGATATAGGCAGTGCCTTCCATAGTGCTGGATGGATATTTGTGGCGTGCCAAACACCTGAGATCTAGTTCACAACACTTTCACAAAGTGCCATAAGTTGAGGTTCTACTTACTGCTCTCGTTGAGTAGATTGTAGCCGTCAATGCTGGAATCAGTAGCACTCAGGTGAGAAGAACAGAAAGCAGATATACCCAGTCCCCTGGCTGTGTCCTACTGGGACCAGCCTATCTGGCTTCCACGCCTGAATGTTTGCAAACGCGTCATGGGTAGGCCGGCGCAATTGTGCAGCAATGCAAACTGCATAACCTCCCTAAATTTCAGGGGTGTACAAGAAACCACGGGGGATTTACAAGGAGATGTTCTCCCTGAACAGCAGGAGGCCTGCCGGAAGCAAGATTTTGGAATTCTTCCTAAGAAGCCTTGAAAGCAGTGAAACGCTCCTATGTTGCAATAACTCAGAACCTCATTTGAGTTTTCCCGGCAGAGGTCATTCGGCTGAACAGAACCGTGGACTAACTATAGCCAGATGTAGGCAGTGCCGTCGGTAGTGCTGGATGGACAGTGATGGCGTGCCAAACAACTGAGCTCTAGTTCTCAACACTTGCACAAAGTGCCATAAGTTGAGCTTCAACTTACTGCTCCGGTTGAGTAGAGTATAGCCGTCAAACCTGGAATCAGTAGCACTGAGGTGAGAAGAACGGGAAACTGATATACCCAGTCTGCTGGCAGTGTCCTACGGGGACCAGCCTATCTGGCTGCCATGCCTGAATGTTTGCAACCCCGGCAGAGATAGGCAGACGCAATTATGCAGCAATGCAAACTACATAACTTTACCAAATTTCACAGGTGTACAAGAAACCACGGGGGATTTACAAGTAGATGTTCACCCGGAACAGCTGGAGGCCAGCCGGCAGCAAGATTCCGGAATTCTTCCTAAGAAACCTTGAAAGCAGTGAAATGCTCCTATGTTGCCATAACTCAGAACCCCATTCTGAGTGTTCCCGGCAGAGGTCATTCGGCTGAACACAACCATGAACTTCTTAGAGCCAGATGTAAGCAGTGCCGTCCATAGTGCTGGATGGACAGTGGTGGCGTGCCAAACAACTGAGCTCTAGTTCTCAACACTTTCACAAAGTGCCATAAGTTGAGGTTCAACTTACTGCTCCGGTTGAGTAGAGTGTAGCCGTCAAAGCTGGAATCAGTAGCACTCAGGTGAGAAGATCGGAAAGCAGATATTCCCAGTCTTCTGGCAGTGTCCTACGGGGACCAGCCTCTCTGGCTGCCACGCCTGAATGTTTGCAACCGTGGCAAAGCTAGGCAGGCGCAATTGTGCAGCAATGCAAACTGCATAACCTGGCCAAATTTCACCGGTGTACAAGAAACCACGGGGGATTTACAAGGAGATGTTAACCCGGAACAGCCGGAGGCCTGCCAGCAGCAAGATTCCGGAATTCTTTCTAAGAAGGCTTGAACGCAGTGAAACGCTCCTATGTTGCAACAACTCAGAACCTCATTCTGAGTGTTTCCGGCAGAGGTCATTCGGCTGAACACAACCGTGGACTAATTAGAGCCTGATGCAGACAGTGCCGTCCATAGTGCTGAATGGACAGTGGTGGCCTGTCAAACAACTGAGCTTTAGTTCTCAACACTATCACAAAGTGCCATAAGTTGAGGTTCAACTTACTGCTTCGTTTGAGTAGATTGTAGCTGTCAAAGCGGGAATCAGAAGCACTCAGGTGAGAAGAATGGGAAGCAGATAAACCCAGTCTGTCAGCAGTGTCCTACCGGGACCAGCCTCTCTGGCTGCAACGCCTGAATGTTTGCAACCGCGGCAGAGCTCAGCAGGCAAAATTATGGAGCAATGCAAACTTCATAACCTAGCAAAATTTCACAGGTGTACAAGAAACCACGGGGGATTTACAAGGAGATGTTCCCCGGGAACAACCGGAGGCCTGCTGGCTGCAAGATTCCGGAACTCTTCCTAAGAAGCCTTGAAAGCAGTGAAACGCTCCTATGTTGCAATAACTCAGAACCTCATTCTGAGTGTTCCCGGCAGAGGTCATTCGGCTGAACTCATCCGTGGACTAATTAGAGCCAGATGTAGGCAGTGGACTAATTAGAGCCAGATGTAGGCAATGGACTAATTAGAGCCAGATATAGGCAGTGTTTTCGATTGGAAAACAACTGAGCTTTAGTTCTCCAAACTTTCACAAAGTGCCATAAGTTGAGGTTCAACTTACTCCTCCGATTGAGTAGAGTGTAGCCGTCAAAGCTGGAATCAGTAGCACTCAGGTGAAAAGAACGGGAAGCAGATAGAACCAGTCCGCTGGCAGTGTCCTACGGGGACCAGCCTATCTGGCTGCCACGCCTGAATGTTTGCAACCGCGGCAGAGCTAGGCAGGCGCAATTCTGCAGCAATGCACACTGCACATCCTGGCCAAATTTCACGTGTGTACAAGAAACCACAGGGGATTTACAAGGAGATGGTCACCCGGAACAGCCAGAGGTCTGCCGGCAAAAACATTCGGGAATTCTTCCTAAGAAGCCTTGAAAGCAGAGAAATGCTCCTAAGTTGTAACAACTCAGAATGTCATTCTGAGTTTTCTTGGCAGAGGGCATTCGGCTGAAGACAACCGTGGACTAATTAGAGCCAGATGTACACAGTGCCGTCCATAGTGATGGAAGGACCGTGGTGGCATGCCAAACAACGGAGCTCTAGTTCTCAACACTTTCATAAAGTGCCATGAGTTGAGGTTCAACTTACTGCTCCTGTTGAGTACAGTGTAGCCGTCAAAGCTGGAATAAGTAGCACTCAGGTGAGAAGAATGGGAAGCACATATACCGAGTCCCATGGTAGTGTCCTACGAGGTCCAGCCTCTCTGGCTACCACGCCTGAATGTTTGTAACCACGGCAGTGCTAGGCAGGCGCAATTGTGCAGCAATGCAAACTGCATAACCTGGCCAAATTTCACCGGTGTACAAGTAACCACGGGGGATTTACAAGGAGATATTCACCCGGAGCAGCCGGAGGCCTGCCGGCAGCAACATTCCGGAATTCTTCCTGTGAAGCCTTGAAAGCAGTGAAACGCTCCTATGTTGCAATAACTCAGAAACTCATTCTGAGTGTTCCCAGCACAGGTCATTCGGCTGAACACAACCGTGGACTAATTAGAGCCAGATGTAGGCAGTGACGTCCATGGTGCTGGATGGACAGTGGTGGCGTGCCAAACAACTGAGCTCTAAGTCTCAACACTTTCACAAAGTGCCATAAGTTGAGGTTCAACTTACTGCTCCCGTTGAGTAGAGTGTAGCCGTCAAAGCTGGAATCAGTAGCTCTGAGGTGAGAAGAACGGGAAGCTGATATAACCAGTCCGCTGGCAGTGTCCTACAGGGATCAGTAAATCTGGCTGCCACGCCTGAATATTTGCAAACGTGGCAGAGCTAGCCAGGCGCAATTGTGCAGCAATGCAAACTGCATACCCTGGCCAAATTTCACGCGTGTACAAGAAACCACGCGGGATTTATATGGAGATGTTAACTCGGAACAGCCGGAGGTCTGCCGGCAGCAACATTCCGGAATTCTTCTCACGAAGCCTTGAAAGCAGTGAAATGATCCTAGGTTGCCATAACTCAGAACCCCATTCTGAGTATTCCCGGCAGGGTTCATTTGGCTGAACACAACCAAGAACTTATTAGAGCCAAATGTATGCAGTTCCGTCCATAGTGCTGGATGGACAGTGGTGGCGTGGCAAACAACTGAGCTCTATTTCTCAAGTCTTTTACAAATTGCCATAGGTTGAGGTTCAACTACTTCAACGGTTGAGTAGAGTGTAGCAGTCAAAGCTGGAATCAGTAGCACTCAGGTGAGAAGAACGGGAAGCAGATAGACCCAGTCCACTGGCAGTGTCCTACGGGGACCAGCCTATCTGGCTGCCGCTCCTGAATGTTTGCAAGCGCGGCAGAGCTAGGCAGGCGCAATTGTGCAGCAATGCAAACTGCATAACCTAGCCAAATTTCACGGTTTTACAAGAAACCAGGGGGGATTTACAAGGAGATGTTCACCCGGAACAGCCAGAGGCTTGCGCGCAGCCAGATTATGGAATTCTTCCTGTGAAGCCTTGAAAGCAGTGAAACGCACCTATGTTGCCATAACTCAGAACCTCATTCTGAGTGTTCCCGGCAGAGGTCATTCGGCTGAACACAACCATGGACTACTTAGAGCCAGATGTAGGCAGTGCCGTCCATAGTGCTGGATGGACAATGGTGGCATGCCAAACAACTGAGTTCTAGTTCTCAACACTTTCACAAAGTGCCATAAGTTGTGGTTCAACTTTTTGCTCCGGTTGAGTAGAGTGGAGGCAGCAAATCTGGAATCAGTAGCACTCAGGTGAGAAGAACGGGAAGCAGATAGACCCAGTCCGCTGGCAGTGTCCTATGGGGACCAGCCTATCTGGCTGCCACGCCTGAATGTTTGCAACCGCGGCAGAGCTAGGCAGACGCAATTGTGCAGCAATGCAAACTGCATAACCTGGCAAAATTTCACGGGTGTGCAAGAAAGCACTTGGGATTTACAAGGAGACGTTCACCCGGAATAGCCGGAAGCCTGTCGGCAACAAGTTTCTGGAATTCTTCCTAAGAAGCCTTGAAAGCAGTGAAACGCTCCTATGTTGAAATAACTGAGAACCTCATTCTGAGTGTTCCCGGCAGAGGTCATTCGGCTGAACACAACCGTGGAATAATTAGCGCCAGATGTAGGCAGTTCCTCCATAGTGCTGAATGGAAAGTGGTCGCGTGCCAAACAACTGAGCTCTAGTTCTCAACACTTTCACAAAGTGCCATAAGTTGAGGTTCAACTTACTGGTGCGGTTGAGTAGAGTGTAGCCGTCAAAGCTAAAATCAGTAGCACTCAGGTGAGAACGGGAAGCAGATATACCCAGTCTGCTGGCAGTGTCCTACGGGGTCCAGCCTATCTGGCTGCCAAGCCTGAATGTTTGCAACCGCGGCAGAGTTAGGGAGGCGCAATTGTGTAGCAATGCAAACTGCATACGCTGGCCAAATTTCACGGGTGACCAAGAAACCACGGGGGATTTACAAGGAGATGTTCACCCGGGACATCCGGAGGCCTCCCAGCAGCAACATTCCGGAATCCTTGGTAAGAAGCCTTGAAAGCAGTGAAATGCTCCTATGTTGCAATAACTCAGAAGCTCATTCTGAGTGTTCCAGGCAGAGGTCATTCGGCTGAACACAACCGTGGTTTAATTAGAGTCAGATGTAGGCATTACGGTCCGTAGTCCTGGATGGACAGTGGTGGCGTGCCAAACAACTGAGCTCTAGTTTTCAACACTTTCACAAAGTGCCATAAGATGAGTTTCAACTTACTGCTGCGCTTGAGTAGAGTGTAGCCGTCAAAGCTGGAATCAGTAGCACTCAGGTGAGAAGAAAGGGAAGCAGATAAACCCAGTCCGCTGGCAATGTCTTACGGGGACCAGCCTATGTGGCTGCCACACCGGAATGTTTGCAACCGTGGCAGAGCTAGGCAGGCGCAATTGTGCAGCAATGCAAACTGCATAACCTGGCAAAATTTCACCGGTGTACAAGAAACCACGGGGATTTACAAGGAGATGTTCACCCGGAACAGCCGGAGACCTGCTGGCAGCAAAATTCCGGAATTCTTCCTGTGAAGCCTTGAAAGCAGTGAAACGCTCCTATGTTGCAATAACTCAGAACCTCATTCTGAGTGTTCCCGGCAGAGGTCATTCGGCTGAACACAACCGTGAACTAATTAGAGCCAGAGGTAGGCAGTGCTGTCCTTAGTGCTGGATGGAGAGTCGTGGCATGCCAAACAACTGAGCTCTAGTTCTCAACACTTTCACAAAGTGCCATAAGTTGAGGTTCAACTTACTGCTGCGGTTGAGTAGAGTGTAGCCGGCAAAGCAGGAATCAGGAGCACGCAGGTGAGAAGAATGGGAAGCAGATATACCCAGTCCGCTTGCAGTGTCCTACTGGGTCCAGCCTATCTGGCTGCCACGACTGAATGTTTGCAACCTCGGCAGAGCTAGGCAGGCACAATTGTGCAGCAATGCAAACTGCATAACCTGGCCAAAATTCACGGGTGTACAAGAAACCACGGGGGATTTACAAGGAGATGTTCACCCGGAACAACCGGAGGCCTGCCGGCAGCAACATTTCGGAATCCTTCCTAAGAAGCCTTGAAAGCAGTGAAACGCTCCTATATTGCAATAACACAGAACCTCATTCTCATTGTTCCCGGCAGAGGTCATTAGGCTGAACTCAACCGTGGATTAATAGAGCCCGATGTAGGCAGTGCCGTCCATAGTGCTGGATGGACACTGCCGGTTGAGTAGAGTTTAGCCTTCAAAGCTGGAATCAGTAGCACTCAGGTGAAAAGAACGGGAAGCAGATATACAAGGTCTGCTGGCAGTGTCCTGCGTGGACCAGCCTATCTGGATGCTATGTCTGAATGTTTGCTACCACGGCAGAGCTTGGCAGGTGCAATTGTGCAGCAATGCAAACTGCATAACCTGTCCAAAATTCACGGGTGTACAAGAAACCACGGGGGATTTACAAGGAGATGTTCACCCGGAACAGCAGGAGGCCTGCCGGCAGCAACCTTCCAGAATCCTTCCTAAGAAGCCTTGAAAGCAGTGAAACGCTCCTATGTTGCAGGAACGCAGAACCTAATTCTGAGTTTTCCCGGCAGAGGTCATGCGGCTGAACACAAGCGTGGATTAATAGAGCCAGATGTAGGCAGTGCCATCCACAGTGCTGGATTGACAGTGGTGGCGTGCCAAACAACTGAGCTCTAGTTCTCAACACTTTCACAAAGTGCCATAAGTTGAGGTTTAACTTACTGCTCCGGTTGAGTAGAGTGTAGGCGTCAAAGCTGGAATCAGTAGCACTCATGTGAGAAGAACGGGAAGCAGATATACCCAGTCCGCTGGCAATGTCCTATGGGGACCAGTCTATCTGGATGCCACGCCTGAATGTTTGCAACCTTGGCAGAGCTAGGCAGGCACATTTGTGCAGCAATGCAAACTGCATAACCTGGCAAAAATTCATGGGTGTAAAATAAACCACGGGGGATTTAGAAGGAGATGTTCACCCAGAACCGCCGGAGGCCTGCCAGCAGCAAGATTCCGGAATTCATCCTAAGAAGCCGTGAAAGCAACGAAACGCTCCTCGGTTGCAATAACTCAGAACCACATTCTGAGTGTTCCCGGCAGAGGTCATTCGGCTGAACACAACCGTGGACTAATTAGAGCCAGATGTAGACAGTGCCGTCCATAGTGCTGGATGGACAGTGGTCTCATGCCCAACATCTGAGCTCTAGTTCTCAACAGTTTCAGAAAGTGCCCGAAGTTGAGGTTCAACTTACTGCTGCGGTTGAGTAGAGTGTAGCCGTCAAAGCTGGAATCAGTAGCACACAGGTGAGAAGAACGGGAAGCGGATACACCCAGTCCGCTGGCAGTGTCCTATGGGGAGCAGCCTATCTGGCTGGAATGCCTGAATGGTTGCCACCGCGGCAGAGCAAGGCAGTCACAATTGTGCAGCAAAGCAAACTGCATAACCTGGCCAAATTTCACGGGTGTACAAGAAACAACGGCGGATTTACAAGGAGATGTTCACCCAGAACAGCCGGAGGCCTACCGACAGCAAGATTCCAGAATCCTTCCTGAGAAGCCTTGAAAGCAGTGAAACGCTCCTATGTTGCAATAACTCAGAACCTCATTATGAGTGTTCCCAGCAGAGGTCATTCGGCTGAACTCATCCGTGGACTAATTAGAGCCAGATGTACGCAGTGGACTAATTAGAGCCAGATGTAGGCAATGGACTAATTAGAGGCAGATATAGGCAGTGTTTTCGATTGGAAAACAACTGAGCTTTAGTTCTCCAAACTTTCACAAAGTGCCATAAGTTGAGGTTCAACTTACTGCTCCGGTTGAGTAGAGTGTAGCCGTCAAAGCTGGAATCAGTAGCACTCAGGTGAGAAGAATGGGAAGCAGATATACCCAGTCCGCTGGCAGTGTCTTAGGGGACCAGCCTATCTGGCTGCCACGCCTGAATGTTTGCAACCGCGGTAGAGCAAGGCAGTCACAATTGTGCAGCAATGCAAACTGCATAACCAGGCCAAATTTCACGGGTGTACAAGAAACCACGGGGGATTTACAAGGAGATGTTCACCCGGAACAGCTGGAGGCCTGCCGGCAGCAACATTCCGGAATTCTTCCTAAGAAGCCTTGAAAGCAGTGAAACGCTCCTATGTTGCAATAACTCAGAACTTCATTCTGAGTGTACCCGGTAGAGGTCATTCCGCTGAACACAACCGTGGACTAATTAGAGCCAGATGTAGGCTTTGCTGTCCATAGTGCTGGATGGACTGTTGTGGCGTTCCAAACAACTGAGCTCTAGTTCTCAACACTTTCACAAAGTGCCATAAGTTGAGGTTCAACTTACTGCTCCGGTTGAGTAGAGTGTAGCCGTCAAAACTGGAATCAGTAGCACTCAGGTGAGAAGAACAGGAAGCAGATATACCCAGTCCGCTGGCAGTGTCCTTCGGGGACCAGCCTATCTGGCTGCCACGCCTGAATGTTTGCAACCGCAGCAGAGCTTGCCAGGCGCAATTGTGCAGCAATGCAAACTGCATAACCTGGCCAAATTTCACGGGTGTACAAGAAACCTCGGGGATTTACAAGGAGATGTTCACCCAGAACAGCCGGAGGCCTGCTGGCAACAAAATTCCGGAATCCTTCCGAAGAAGCCTTGAAAGCAGTGAAACGGTCTTATGTTGCCAAAACTCAGAACCTCATTCTGAGTGTTCGCAGCACAGATCATTCGGCTGAACACAACCGTGGACTAATTAGAGCCAGATGTAGGCAGTGCCGTCCATAGTGCTGGAAGGACAGTGGTGGCGTGCCAAACAACTGAGCTTTATTTCTCAACACTATCACATACTGCCATAAGTTGAGGTTCAACTTACTGCTCCGGTGGAGTAGAGTGTAGCCGTCAAAGCTGGAATCAGTAGCACTCAGGGGAGAAGAACGGGAAGAAGATATACCCAGTCCGCTGGCAGTGTCCTACGGGGACCAGCCAATCTGGCTGCCACGCCTGAATGTTTGCAACCGAGACAGACCAAGGCAGGCACAATTGTGCCTCAATGCAAACTGCATAACCTGGCCAAATTTCACGGGTGTACAAGAAACCACGGGGGATGTACAAGGAGATGTTCACCCGGAACAGCCAGAGGCCTGCTGGCAGCAAGATTCTGGAATTCTTCCTAAGAAGCCTGGAAAGCAGTGAAACGCTCCTATGTTGCAATAACTCAGAACCTCATTCTGAGTTTTTCCGGCAGAGTTCATTCGGCTGAACACAACCGTGGACTTATTAGAGCCAGATGTAGGCAGTAGAATAATTAGAGCCAGATGTAGGCAATGGACTAATTAGAGCCAGATATAGGCATTGTTTTCAATTGGAAAACAACTGAGATTTAGTTCTCCAAACTTTCACAAAGTGCCATAAGTTGAGGTTCAACTTACTGCTCCGGTTGAGTAGAGTGTAGGCGTGAAAGCTGGAATCAGTAGCACTCAGGTGAGAAGAACGGGAAGCAGATAGACCCAGTCCGCTGGCAGTGTCCTACGGGGACCAGCCTATCTGGCTGCCACGCCTGAATGTTTGCAACCGTGGCAGAGCTTGGCAGGTACAATTGTGCAGCAATGCAAACTGCATAACCTGGCCAAATTTCACGGGTGTACAAGAAACCACGGCGCATTTACGAGGACATATACACCCGGAACAGCCGGAGGCCTGCCGGCAGCAAGATTCCGGAATCCTTCCTAAGAAGCCTTGAAAGCAGTGAAATGCTCCTATGTTGCCATAACTCAGAACCCCATTCTGAGTGTTTCCGGCAGAGGTCATTCGGCTGAACACAACTATGAACTTATTAGAGCCAGATGTAGTCAGTGCCGTCCATAGTGCTGGATGGACAGTGGTGGCGTGCCAACAACTGAGCTCTAGTTCTCAAGACTTTTACAAATTGCCATAGATTAAGGTTCCACTTACTTCGCCGTTTGAGCAGAGTGTAGCCGTCAAAGCTGGAATCAGTAGCCCTCAGGTGAGAAGAACTGGAAGCAGATATACCCAGTCCGCTGGCAGTGTCCTACGCTGACCAGCCTATCTGTCTGCCACGCCTGAATGTTTGCAACCGTGCCAGAGCTAGGCAGGCGCAATTATGCAGCAATACAAACTGCATAACCTAGCCAAATTTCACGGGTGTACATGAAACCACGGCGGATTTACAAGGAGATATTCACTCGGAACAACCGGAGGACTGCGGGCAGCAAGATTCCAGAATTCTTCCTAAGAAACCTTTAACGAAGTGAAACACTCCTATGTTGCAATAACTTAGAACCGTATTGTGAGTGTTCCCAACAGAGCTCATTCGGCTGATCACTACCGTGGACTAACTATAGCCAGATGTAAGCAGTGACGTCCATAGTGCTTAATGGACAGTCGTGGCGTGCCAAACAACTGAGCTCTAGTTCTCCAAACTTTAACAGAGTGCCATAAGTAGAGGTTCAACTTCCTGCTTCGGTTGAGTAGAGTGTAGCCGTCAAAGCTAGAATCAGCAGCACTCAGGTGAGAAGAACGAAAAGCAGATATACCCAGTCCGCTGGCAGTGTCCTACGGTGTCCAGCCTATCTGTCTGCCACGCCAAAATATTGGCAACCACGGCAGAGCTAAGCAGTGGCAATTATGCAGCAATTCAAACTGCATAACCTGGCCAAATTTCACGGGTATACAAGAAACCACGGTGGATTTACAAGGACATGTTCACCCGGAACAGCCGGAGGCCTGGCCCCAGCGAGATTCCGGAATTCTTCCTAAGAAGCCTTGAAAGCAGTGAAACGCTCCTATGTTTCAGTAACTCAGAACCTCATTCTGAATGTTCCCGGCAGAGTTCCTTCGGCTGAACACAACCGTGGACTAATTAGAGAAAGATGTAGGCAGTGCCGTCCATATTGCTGGATGGACAGTGGTGGCTTGCCAAACAACCTAGCTCTAGTTCTCAACACTTTCACAAAGTGCCATAAGTTGAGGTTCAACTTACTGCTCCGGTTGAGTAGAGTGTAGCCGTCAAAGCTGGAATCAGTAGCACTCAGGTGAGAAGAACGGGAAGCAGATATACCCAGTCCGCTGGCAGTGTCCTACGGGGACCAGCATATCTGGCTGCCACGCCTGAATGTTTGCAATCGCGGCAGAGCTTTGCAGGCACAATTGTGCAACAATGCAAACTGCATAACCTGGCCAAATTTGACGGGTGTACAAGAAACCACGGCGGATTTACAATGAGATGTTCACACGAAACAGCCAGAGGCCTGCCGGCAGCAACATTCCGGAATCCTTCCTAAGAAGCCTTGAAAGCAGTGAAACGCTCCTATGTGGCAATAACTCAGAACCTCATTCTGAGTGTCCGCAGCAGAGGTCATTCGGCTCAAATCAACCGTGGACTCATTATAGCCAGATGTAGGCAGTGCCGTCCATAGTGCTGGATGGACAGTGGTGGCGTGCCAAACAATTGAGCTCTAGTTCTCAACACTTTCACAAAGTGCCATGAGTTGAGGTTCAACTTACTGCTCCGGTTGTGTAGAGTGTAGCCGTCAATGGTGGAATCAGTAGCACTCAGGTGAGAAGAAGGGGAAGCAGCTATACCCAGTCCGCTGGCAATGTCCTACGGGGACCAGCCTATCTGATTGCCATGCCTGAATATTTTCAAACGCGGCAGAGCTAGACAGGCGCAATTGTGCAGCAATACAAACTTCATAACCTGGCAAATTTTCACGGGTTTACAAGAAAGCACGGTGGATTTACAAGGAGATGTTCACCCGGAACAGCCCGAGGCCTGCCTGCAGCAAGTTTCCGGAATCCTTCCTAAGAAGCCTTGAAAGCAGTGAAACCTCCTTTGTTGCAATAACTCAGAACCTCATTCTGAGTGTTCCCGGAAGAGGTCATTCGGCTGAACACAACCGTGGACTAATTAGAGCCAGATGTAGGCAGTGCTGTCCATACTGCTGGAGGGAGAGTGGTGGCATGCCAAACAACTGAGCTCTAGTTCTCAACACTTTCACAAAGTGACATAAGTTGAGGTTCAACTTACTGCTCCGGTTGAGTAGAGTGTAGCCGTCAAAGCTGGAATCAGTAACACTCAGGTGAGAAGAACCCGAAGCAGTTATACCCAGTCCGCTGGCATTGTCCTATGGGGACCAGCCTATCTGGCTGCCACGCCTGAATGTTTGCAACCGCGTCATGGGTAGGCTGGCGCAATTGTGCAGCAATGCAAACTGCATAACCTCCCTAAATTTCAGGGGTGTACAAGAAACCACGGGGGATTTACAAGGAGATGTTCTCCCTGAACAGCAGGAGGCCTGTCGGAAGCAAGATTCTGGAATTCTTCCTAAGAAGCCTTGAAAGCAGTGAAACGCTCCTATGTTGCAATAACTCAGAACCTCATTCTGAGTGTTCCCGGCAGAGGTCATTCGGCTGAAGAGAACCGTGGACTAACTATAGCCAGATGTAGGCAGTGCCGTCAGTAGTGCTGGATGGACAGTGGTGGCATGCCAAACAACTGAGCTCTAGTTCTCAACACTTGCACAAAGTGCCATAATTTGAGGTTCAACTTACTGCTCCGGTTGAGTAGAGTGTAGCTGTCAAAGCTGAAATCAGTAGCACTGAGGTGAGAAGAACGGGAAGCTGATATATGCAGTCCGCTGGCAGTGTCCTATGGGGACAAGCCTATCTGGCTGCCATGCCTGAATGTTTGCAACCCCGGCAGAGATAGGCAGTCGCAATTCTGCAGCAATGCAAACTACATAACTTTGCCAAATTTCACAGGTGTACAAGAAACCACGGGGGATTTACAAGTAGATGTTCACCCGGAACAGCTGGAGGCCAGCCGGCAGCAAGTTTCCGGATTTCTTCCTAAGAAACCTTGAACGAAGTGAAACGCTCCTATGTTGCAATAACTGAGAACCTCATTTTGAGTGTTCCCGACAGAGGTCATTCGGCTGAACACAACCGAAGACTAATTAGAGCCAGATGTAGGCAGTGCCGTTCATAGTGCTTGGCGGACAGGGGTCAAATGCTAAACAACTGAGCTCTAGTTCTCCAAACGTTCACAAAGTGCCATAAGTTGAGGTTCAACTTACTGCTCCAGTTGAGTAGAGTGTAGCCGTCAAAGCTGGAATCAGTAGCACTCAGGTGAGAAGAACGAGAAGCAGATATACCCACTCCGCTGGCAGAGTCCTACAGGGACTAGCCTGTCTGGCTGACACGCCTGAATGTTTGCAACCGCGACAGGGCTAGACAGTCGCAATTATGCAGCAATGCAAACTGCATTACCTGGCCAAATTTCACGGGTGTACAAGAAACCACGAGGAAATACAAGGAGATGTTCACTCGGAACAGCCAGAGGCCTGCCGGCAGCAAGATTCCGGAATTCTTCCTAAGAAGCCTTGAACGCAGTGATACGCTCCTATGTTGCAATAACTCAGCAGGTCATTCTGAGTGTTCCTGGCAGAGGTCATTCGGCTGAACACAACCATGGACTAATTAGAGCCAGATGTAGGCAGTGCCGTCCATAGTGCTGGATGGACAGTGGTCGCGTGCCAAACAACTGAGCTCTAGGTCTCCAAACTTTAACAGAGTGCCATAAGTAGAGGTTCAACTTACTGCTTCGGTTGAGTAGAGTGTAGCCGTCAAAGCGGGAATCAGAAGCACTCAGGTGAGAAGAATGGGAAGCAGATATACCCAGTCCGCTGGCAGTGTCCAACTCGGACCAGCCTATCTGTCTGCCACGCCTGAATGTTTGCAACCGCGCCAGAGCTAGGCAGGCGAAATTATGCAGCAATGCAAACAGCATAACCTAGCCAAATTTCACGGGTGTACAAGAAACCACGGGGGATTTACAAGGAGATGTTCACTTGAACAACCGGAGGCCTGCCGGCAGCAAGATTCCAGAATTCTTCCTAAGAAACCTTGAACGTACTGAAACACTCCTATGTTGCAATAACTTAGAACCTTATTGTGAGTGTTCCCAGCAGAGCTCATTCGGCTGAACACAACGGTGGACTAACTATAGCAAGATGTAGGCAGTGCCTTCCATAGTGCTTAATGGACAGTCGTAGCGTACCAAACAACTGAGCTCTAGTTCTCCAAATTTTAACAGAGTGCCATAAGTAGAGGTTCAACTTCCTGCTTCGGTTGAGTAGAGTGTAGCCGTCAAAGCTAGAATCAATAGCACTGAGGTGAGAAGAACGAGAAGCAGATATACCCAGTCCGCTGGCAGTGTCCTACGGTGTCCAGCCTATCTGTCTGCCACGCCTCAATATTTGCAACTGCGGCAGAGCTAAGCAGTCGCAATCATGCAGCAATTCAAACTGCATAACCTGGACAAATTTCACGGGTGTACAAGAAACCACGGGGGATTTACAAGGACATGTTCACCCGGAACAGCCGGAGGCCTGCCCACAGCAACATTCCGGAATTCATCCTAAGAAGCCTTGAAAGCAGTGAAACGCTCCTATGTTTCAGTAACTCAGAACCTCATTCTGAGTGCTCCTGGCAGAGTTCATTTATGTGAACACAACCGTGGACTAATTAGAGAAAGATGTAGGCAGTGCCATCCATAGTGCTGGATGGACAGTGGTGGCTTGCCAAACAACTGAGCTCTAGTTCTCAACACTTTCACAAAGTGCCATAAGTTGAGGTTCAACTTACTGCTCCGGTTGAGTAGAGTGTAGCCGTCAAAGCTGGCATCAGTAGCACTCAGGTGAGAAGATCGGGAAGCAGATATACCCAGTCCGCTGGCAGTGTCCTACAGGGACCAGCCTATCTGGTTGCCACGCCTGAATATTTGCAACCGCGGCAGAGCTAGGCAGGCGCAATTGTGCAGCAATACAAACTTCATAACCTGGCGAAATTTCACGGGTGTACAAGAAACCACGGGGGATTTACAAGGACATGTTAACCCGGAACAGCCGGAGGCCTGCCCCCAGCAAGATTCCGGAATTCTTCCTAAGAAGCCTTGAAAGCAGTGAAACGCTCCTATGTTGCAATAACTCAGAACCTCATTCTGAGTGTTCCCGGCAGAGGTCATTCGGCTGAACACAAAGGTGGATTAATTAGAGCCCGATGTAGGCAGTGCCGTCCATAGTGCTGGAGGGACAGTGCTGGAATGCCAAACAACTTAGCTCTAGTTTTCAACACTTTCACAAAGTGCCCTAAGTTGAGGTTGAACTTAATGCTCCGGTTGAGTAGAGTGTAGCCGTCAAAGCTGGAATCAGTAGCACTCAGGCGAGAAAAACGGGAATCAGATATACCCAGTCCGCTGGCAGTTTCCTACGGGGACCAGCCTATCTGGCTGCCACGCCTGAAAGTGTGCAACCGTGTCAGAGCTAGGCAGGCACAATTGTGCAGCAATGCAAACTGCATAACCTGGCTGTATTTCACGGTTGTACAAGAAACCACAGGGGATTTACAAGGAGATGGTCACCCGGAATAGCCAGAGGCCTTCCGGCAAAAACATTCGGGAATTCTTCCTATGAAGCCTTGAAAGTAGAGAAATGCTCCTAAGTTGCAACAACTCAGAATGTCATTCTGAGTGTTCTCGGCAGAGGGCATTCGGCTGAAGACAACCGGGGACTAATTAGAGCCAGATGTACACAGTGCCGTCCATAGTGATGGAAGGACCGTGGTGGCATGCCAAACAACGGAGCTCTAGTTCTCAACACTTTCATAAAGTGCCATAAGTTGAGGTTCAACTTACTGCTCCTGTTGAGTACAGTGGAGCCGTCAAAGCTGGAATCAGTAGCACTCAGGTGAGAAGAACGGGAAGCACATATACCCAGTCCGATGGTAGTGTCCTACGAGGTACAGCCTCTCTGGCTACCACGCCTGAATGTTTGCAACCACGCCAGAGCTCGGCAGGCGCAATTATGCAGCAATTCATACTGCATAACCTGGCCAAATTTCATGGGTGTACAAGAAATCACGAGGGATTTACAAGGAGATGTTCACCCGGAACAGCCGGAGGCCAGCCGGCAGCAACATTCCGGAATTCTTCCTGAGAAGCCTTGAAAGCAGTGAAACGCTCCTATGTTGCAATAACTCAGAACCTCATTCTGAGTGTTCCCGGCACAGGTCATTCGGCTGAACACAACCGTGGACTAATTAGAGCCAGATGTAGGCAGTGACGTCCATGGACCTGGATGGACAGGGGTTGGGGTGCCAAACAACTGAGCTCTAGTTCTCAACACTTTCACAAAGTGTCATAAGTTGAGGTTCAACTTACTGCTCCGGTTGAGTAGAGTGTAGCCGTCAAAGCTGGAATCAGTAGCACTCAGGAGAGAAGAACAGGAAGCAGATAGACCCAGTCCGCTGGCAGCGTTCAACGGGGACCACTTATCTTGCTGCCGTGCCTGAATGTTTGCAACCTCGGCAGAGCAAGGCAGGCACAATTGTGCAGCAATGCAAACTGCATAACCTCGCCAAATTTCATGGGTGTACAAGAAAACACGGGGGATTTACAAGGAGATGTTCACCAGGAAAAGAGGGAGGCCTGTCCACAGCAAGTTTCCGGAATGCTTCCTAAGAAGCCTTGAAAGCAGTGAAACGCTCCTATGTTGCAACAACTCAGAACCTCATTCTGAGTGTTCCCCGCAGAGGTCATTCGCCTGAACACAACCCTGGACTAATTAGAGCCAGATATAGGCAGTGCCGTCCATAGTGCTGGATATACAGTTGTGGCGGGCCAAACAACTGAGCTCTAGGTGTCAATACTTTCACAAAATGCCATAAATTGAGGTTCAACTTACTGCTCCGATTGAGTAGAGTGTAGCCGTCAAAGCTGGAATCAGTAGCACTCAGGTGAAAAGAACGGGAAGCAGATAGAACCAGTCCGCTGGCAGTGTCCTACGGGGACCAGCCTATCTGGCTGCCACGCCTGAATGTTTGCAACCGCGGCAGAGCTAGGCAGGCGCAATTGTGCAGCAATGCACACTGCATATCCTGGCCAAATTTCACGTGTGTACAAGAAACCACAGGGGATTTTCAAGGAGATGGTCACCCGGAACAGCCAGAGGTCAGCCGGCAAAAACATTCGGGAATTCTTCCTAAGAAGCCTTGAAAGCAGAGAAATGCTCCTAAGTTGTAACAACTCAGAATCTCATTCTGAGTTTTCTTGGCAGAGGGCATTCGGCTGAAGACAACCGTGGACTAATTAGAGCCAGATGTACACAGTGCCGTCCATAGTGATGGAAGGACCGTGGTGGCATGCCAAACAACGGAGCTCTAGTTCTCAACACTTTCATAAAGTGCCATAAGTTGAGGTTCAACTTATTGCTCCTGTTGAGTAGAGTGTAGCCGTCAAAGCTGGAATCAGTAGCACTCAGGTGAGAAGAACGGGAAGCACATATACCCAGTCCGATGGTAGTGTCCTACGAGGTCCAGCCTCTCTGGCTACCACGCCTGAATGTTTGCAACCACGGCAGTGCTAGGCAGGCGCAATTGTGCAGCAATGCAAACTGCATAACCTGGCCAAATTTCACCGGTGTACAAGTAACCACGGGGGATTTACAAGGAGATATTCACCCGGAGCAGCCGGAGGCCTGCCGGCAGCAACATTCCGGAATTCTTCCTGTGAAGCCTGGAAAGCAGTGAAACGCTCCTATGTTGCAATAACTCAGAACCTCATTCTGAGTGTACCTGGCAGAGTTCATTCGGCTGAACACAACCGTGGACTAATTAGAGCCAGATGTAGGCAGTGACGTCCATGGTGCTGGATGGACAGTGGTGGCGTGCCAAACAACTGAGATCTAGGTCTCAACACTTTCACAAAGTGCCATAAGTTGAGGTTCAACTTACTGCTCCCGTTGAGTAGAGTGTAGCCGTCAAAGCTGGAATCAGAAGCACTCAGGTGAGAAGAACGGGAAGCTGATATACGCAGTCCACTGGCAGTGTCCTACAGGGATCAGTAAATCTGGCTGCCACGCCTGAATGTTTGCAAAAGTGGTAGAGCTAGCCAGGCGCAATTGTGCAGCAATGCAAACTGCATAACCTGGCCAAATTTCACGGGTGTAAAAGAAACCACGTGGGATTTATATGGAGATGTTAACTCAGAACAGCCGGAGGCCTGCCGGCAGCAACATTCCGGAATTCTTCTCAAGAAGCCTTGAAAGCAGTGAAATGCTCCTATGTTGCCATAACTCAGAACCCCATTCTGAGTGTTCCCGGCAGGGGTCATTTGGCTGAACACAACCAAGAACTTATTAGAGCCAAATGTATGCAGTTCCGTCCATAGTGCTGGATGGACAGTTGTGGCGTGCCAAACAACTGAGCTCTATTTCTCAAGTCTTTTACAAATTGCCATAGGTTGAGGTTCAACTACTTCAACGGTTGAGTACAGTGTAGCCGTCAAAGCTGGAATCAGTAGCACTCAGGTGAGAAGAACGGGAAGCAGATAGACCCAGTCTGATGGCAGAGTCCTACGGGGACCCGCCTATTTGCCTGTCACGCCTGAATGTTTGCCACTGCGGCAGAGCTAGGTAGGCGCAATTGTGCAGCAATGCAAACTGCATAACCTGGCCAAATTTCACGGGTGTACAAGAAACCACGGGGGATTTACAAGGAGATGTTCACCCGGAACAGACAGAGGCCTGCCGGCAGCAAGATTCCGGAATCCTTCCGAAGAAGCCTTGAAAGCAGTGAAACGCACCTATGTTGCCATAACTCAGAACCTCATTCTGAGTGTTCACGGCAGAGGTCATTCGGCTGAACACAACCGTGGACCAATTACAGCTAGATGAATGTGGCGCCGTCCATAGTGCTGGATGGACAGTGGTGTCGTGCCAAACAACTGAGCTGTAGTTCTCAACACTTTCACATAGTGCCATAAGTTGAGGTTCAACTTAGTGCTCCGGTTGAGTAGAGTGTAGCCGTCAAAGCTGGAATCAGTAGCACTCAGGTGAGAAGAACGGGAAGCAGATAGACCCAGTCCGCTGGCAGTGTCCTATGGGGACCAGCCTATCTGGCTGCCACGCCTGAATGTTTGCAACCGTGGCAGAGCTTGGCAGGTGCAATTGTGCAGCAATGCAAACTGCATAACCTGGCCAAATTTCACGGGTGTACAAGAAACCACGGGGGATTTACATGGAGATGATCACTCGGAACAGCCAGAGGCCTGCCGGCAGCAATATTCCGGACTTCTTCCTAAGAAGCCTTGAAAGCAGTGAAACTCTCCTATGTTGCACTAACTCAGAACCTCATTCTGAGTGTTCCTGGAAGAGGTCATTCGGCTGAACACGACGGTGGACTAATTAGAGTCAAATGTATGCAGTGCCTCCATAGTGCTGGATGGACAGTTGTGGCGTGTCAAACAACTGAGTTCTAGTTCTCAACACTTTCACAAAGTGCCATAAGTTGAGGTTCAACTTACTGCTCCGGTTGAGTAGAGTGTAGCCGTCAAAGCTGGAATCAGTAGCACTCAGGTGAGAAGTACGGGAAGCATATATACCCAGTTCGCTGGCAGTGTCCTACGGGGACCAGCATATCTGGCTGCCACGCCTGAATCTTTGCAATCCCGGCAGAGCTAGGCAGGCACAATTGTGCAGCAATGCAAACTGCATACCCTGGCCAAATTTGACGGGTGTACAAGAAACCACGGCGGATTTACAAGGAGATGTTCACCCGGAACAGACAGAGGCCTCCCGGCAGCAAGATTCCGGAATCCTTCCTAAGAAGCCTTGAAAGCAGTGAAACGCTCCTATGTTGCAATAACTCAGAACCTCATTCTGAGTGTTCCCGGCAGAGGTTATTCAGGTGAACTCATCCGTGGACTAATTAGAGCCAGATGTAGGCAGTGGACTAATTAGAGCCAGATGTAGGCAATGGACTAATTAGAGCCAGATATAGGCAGTGTATTCGATTGGAAAACAACTGAGCTTTAGTTCTCCAAACTTTCTCAAATTGCCATAAGTTGAGGTTCAACTTACTGCTCCGGTCGAGTAGAGTGTACACGTCAAAGCTGGAATCAGTAGCACTGAGTTGAGTAGAACGGGAAGCAGGTAGACCCAGTCCGCTGGCAGTGTCCTACGATGACCAGCCTTTCTGGCTGCCACGCCTGAATGTTTGTAAACACGGCAGAGCTATGCAGGCGGAAATGTGCAGCAATGCAAACTGCATAACCTGGCCAAATTTCACGGGTGTACAAGAAACCACGGGGGATATACAAGGGGATTTCACCCGGAAGAGCCGGAGGCCTGCCGGCAACAAGATTCCGGAATTCTTCCTGTGAAACCTTGAAAGCAGTGAAACGCACCTAGGTGGCAATAACTCAGAACCTCATTCTGAGTGTTCCCCGCAGAGATCATTCGGCTGAACACAACTGTGGAGTAATTAGAGCCAGATATAGGCAGTGCCGTCCATAGTGCTGAATGGATATTGGTGGCGTGCCAAACACCTGAGATCTAGTTCACAACACTTTCACAAAGTGCCATACGTTGAGGTTCTACTTAGTGCTCCGGTTGAGTAGAGTGTAGCCGTCAAAGCTGGAATCAGTAGCACTCAGGTGAGAAGAAAGGAAAGCAGATATAACCAGTCCCTAGCAGTGCCCTACGGGGACCAGCCTATCTGGCTGCCACGCCTGAATGTTTGCAACCGCGGCAGGGGAAGGCAGGCGCAATTGTGCAGCAATGCAAACTGCATAACCTCCCCAAATTTCAGGGGTGTACAAGAAACCACGGGGGATTTACAAGGAGATGTTCACCCTGAACAGCAGGAGGCCTGCTGGCAGCAAGATTCTGGAATTCTTCCTAAGAAGCCTTGAAAGCAGTGAAACGCTCCTATGTTGCAATATCTCAGAACCTCATTTTGACTGTTCCCGGCAGAGGTCATTCGGCTGAACACAACCGTGGACTAACTATAGCCAGATGTAGGCAGTGCCGTCCATAGTGCTGGATGGACAGTGGTGGCGTGCCAAACAACTGAGCTCTAGTTCTCAACACTTGCACAAAGTGCCATAAGTTGAGGTTCAACTTACTGCTCCGGTTGAGTAGAGTGTAGCCGTCAAAGCTGGAATCAGTAGCACTCAGGTGAGAAGAACGGGAAGCAGATATACCCAGTCTGCTGGCAGTGTCCTACGGGGACCAGCCTTACTGGCTGCCACGCCTGAATGTTTGCAACCCCGGCAGAGATAGGCAGTCGCAATTATGCAGCAATGCAAACTGCATAACTTGGCCTAATTTCACAGGTGTACAAGAAACCACTGGGGATTTACAAGGAGATGTTCACCCGGAACATCCGGAGGCCAGCCGGCAGCAAGATTCCGGAATCTTCCTAAGAAACCTTGAACGCAGTGAAACGCTCGTATGTTGCAATAACTCAGAACCTCATTTTTAGTGTTCCCGACAGAGGTCATTCGGCTGAACACAACCGAGGACTAATTAGAGCCAGATATAGGCAGTGCCATCCATAGTGCTGGGGGGACAGTGGTCGCATGCTAAACAACTGAGCTCTAGTTCTCCAAACGTGCACAACGTGCCATAAATTGAGGTTCAACTTACTGCTTCGGTTGAGTAGAGTGTAGCAATCAACGCTGGAATCAGTAGCACTCAGTTGAGAAGAACGAGAAGCAGATATACCAAGTCTGCTGGCAGTGTCCTACGTGGAACAGCCTTTCTGGCTGCCACGCCTGAATGTTTGCAACCGCGGCAGAGCTAGGCAGGCGCAATTGTGCAGCAATGCAAACTGCATTAACTGGCCAAATTTCACGGGTGTACAAGAAACCACGGGGGATGTATAATTAGATGTTCACCCGGAACAGCCAGAGGCCTGCCGGCAGCAAGATTCCGGAATTCTTCCTAAGAAGCCTTGCAAGCAGTGAAACGCTGCTATGTTGCAATAACTCAGAACCTCATTCTGAGTGTTCCCGGCAGAGGTCATTCGGCTGAACTCATCCGTGGACTAATTAGAGCCAGATGTAGGCAGTGGAAAAATTAGAGCCCGATGTAGGCAATGGACTAATTAGAGCTCGGTATAGGCAGTGTTTTCGATTGGAAAACAACTGAGCTTTAGTTCTCCAAACTTTCACAAAGTGCCATAAGTTGACGTTCAACTTATTGGTCTGGTTGAGAAGAGTGTAGCCATCAAAGCTGGAATCAGTAGCACTCAGGTGAGAAGAACTGGAAACAGATAGACCCAGTTTGCTGGAAGTGTCTTACGGGGACCAGCCTATCTGGCTGATACGCCTGAATGTTTGCAAGCGCGGCAGGGGTAGGCAGGTGCAATTGTGCAGCAATGCAAACTGCGTAAGCGCCCCAAATTTCAGGGGTGTACAAGAAACCACGGGGGATTTACAAGGACATGATCACCCGGAACAGCAGGAGGCCTACCGGCAGCAAGATTCCGGAATTCTTCCAGTGAAGCCTTGAAAGCTGTGAAACGCGCCTATGTTGCAATAACTCAGAAACTCATTCTGATTGTTCCCGGCACAGGTCATTGGGCTAAACACAACCGTGGACTAATTAGAGCCAGGTGTAGGCAGTGCCGTCCATACTGTTGGATGGACAGTGGTGGAGTGCCAAACAACTGAGCTCTAGTTCTTAACACTTTCACAAAGTGCCATAAGTTGAGGTTCAACTTACTGCTCTGGTTGAGTAGAGTGTAGCCGTCAAAGCTGGAATCAGTAGCACTCAGGTGAGAAGAACGGGAAGCAGATAGACCCAGTCCGCTGGCAGTGTCCTACGGGGACCAGCCTATCTGGCTGCTTGCCTGAATGTTTGCAACCGCGGCAAAGCTAGGCAGGCGCAATTGTGCAGCAATGCAAACTGCATAACCTGGACAATTTTCACGGGTGTACAAGAAACCACGGGGCATTTACAAGGGGATTTCCCTCGGAACATCCGGAGGCCTGCCGGCAGCAAGATTCCGGAATTCTTCCTGTGAAACCTTGAAAGCAGTGAAACACTCCTAGGTTGCAATAACTGAGAACCTCATTCTACGTGTTCCTGGCAGAGATCATTCAGCTGAACACAACTGTGGACTAATTAGAGCCTGATATAGGCAGTGCCTTCCATAGTGCTGGATGGATATTTGTGGCGTGCCAAACACCTGAGGTCTAGTTCACAACACTTTCACAAAGTGCCATAAGTTGAGGTTCTACTTACTGCTCTCGTTGAGTAGATTGTAGCCGTCAATGCTGGAATCAGTAGCACTCAGGTGAGAAGAACAGAAAGCAGATATACCCAGTCCCCTGGCTGTGTCCTACTGGGACCAGCCTATCTGGCTTCCACGCCTGAATGTTTGCAAACGCGTCATGGGTAGGCCGGCGCAATTGTGCAGCAATGCAAACTGCATAACCTCCCTAAATTTCAGGGGTGTACAAGAAACCACGGGGGATTTACAAGGAGATGTTCTCCCTGAACAGCAGGAGGCCTGCCGGAAGCAAGATTTTGGAATTCTTCCTAAGAAGCCTTGAAAGCAGTGAAACGCTCCTATGTTGCAATAACTCAGAACCTCATTTGAGTTTTCCCGGCAGAGGTCATTCGGCTGAACAGAACCGTGGACTAACTATAGCCAGATGTAGGCAGTGCCGTCGGTAGTGCTGGATGGACAGTGATGGCGTGCCAAACAACTGAGCTCTAGTTCTCAACACTTGCACAAAGTGCCATAAGTTGAGCTTCAACTTACTGCTCCGGTTGAGTAGAGTATAGCCGTCAAACCTGGAATCAGTAGCACTGAGGTGAGAAGAACGGGAAACTGATATACCCAGTCTGCTGGCAGTGTCCTACGGGGACCAGCCTATCTGGCTGCCATGCCTGAATGTTTGCAACCCCGGCAGAGATAGGCAGACGCAATTATGCAGCAATGCAAACTACATAACTTTACCAAATTTCACAGGTGTACAAGAAACCACGGGGGATTTACAAGTAGATGTTCACCCGGAACAGCTGGAGGCCAGCCGGCAGCAAGATTCCGGAATTCTTCCTAAGAAACCTTGAAAGCAGTGAAATGCTCCTATGTTGCCATAACTCAGAACCCCATTCTGAGTGTTCCCGGCAGAGGTCATTCGGCTGAACACAACCATGAACTTCTTAGAGCCAGATGTAAGCAGTGCCGTCCATAGTGCTGGATGGACAGTGGTGGCGTGCCAAACAACTGAGCTCTAGTTCTCAACACTTTCACAAAGTGCCATAAGTTGAGGTTCAACTTACTGCTCCGGTTGAGTAGAGTGTAGCCGTCAAAGCTGGAATCAGTAGCACTCAGGTGAGAAGATCGGAAAGCAGATATTCCCAGTCTTCTGGCAGTGTCCTACGGGGACCAGCCTCTCTGGCTGCCACGCCTGAATGTTTGCAACCGTGGCAAAGCTAGGCAGGCGCAATTGTGCAGCAATGCAAACTGCATAACCTGGCCAAATTTCACCGGTGTACAAGAAACCACGGGGGATTTACAAGGAGATGTTAACCCGGAACAGCCGGAGGCCTGCCAGCAGCAAGATTCCGGAATTCTTTCTAAGAAGGCTTGAACGCAGTGAAACGCTCCTATGTTGCAACAACTCAGAACCTCATTCTGAGTGTTTCCGGCAGAGGTCATTCGGCTGAACACAACCGTGGACTAATTAGAGCCTGATGCAGACAGTGCCGTCCATAGTGCTGAATGGACAGTGGTGGCCTGTCAAACAACTGAGCTTTAGTTCTCAACACTATCACAAAGTGCCATAAGTTGAGGTTCAACTTACTGCTTCGTTTGAGTAGATTGTAGCTGTCAAAGCGGGAATCAGAAGCACTCAGGTGAGAAGAATGGGAAGCAGATAAACCCAGTCTGTCAGCAGTGTCCTACCGGGACCAGCCTCTCTGGCTGCAACGCCTGAATGTTTGCAACCGCGGCAGAGCTCAGCAGGCAAAATTATGGAGCAATGCAAACTTCATAACCTAGCAAAATTTCACAGGTGTACAAGAAACCACGGGGGATTTACAAGGAGATGTTCCCCGGGAACAACCGGAGGCCTGCTGGCTGCAAGATTCCGGAACTCTTCCTAAGAAGCCTTGAAAGCAGTGAAACGCTCCTATGTTGCAATAACTCAGAACCTCATTCTGAGTGTTCCCGGCAGAGGTCATTCGGCTGAACTCATCCGTGGACTAATTAGAGCCAGATGTAGGCAGTGGACTAATTAGAGCCAGATGTAGGCAATGGACTAATTAGAGCCAGATATAGGCAGTGTTTTCGATTGGAAAACAACTGAGCTTTAGTTCTCCAAACTTTCACAAAGTGCCATAAGTTGAGGTTCAACTTACTCCTCCGATTGAGTAGAGTGTAGCCGTCAAAGCTGGAATCAGTAGCACTCAGGTGAAAAGAACGGGAAGCAGATAGAACCAGTCCGCTGGCAGTGTCCTACGGGGACCAGCCTATCTGGCTGCCACGCCTGAATGTTTGCAACCGCGGCAGAGCTAGGCAGGCGCAATTCTGCAGCAATGCACACTGCACATCCTGGCCAAATTTCACGTGTGTACAAGAAACCACAGGGGATTTACAAGGAGATGGTCACCCGGAACAGCCAGAGGTCTGCCGGCAAAAACATTCGGGAATTCTTCCTAAGAAGCCTTGAAAGCAGAGAAATGCTCCTAAGTTGTAACAACTCAGAATGTCATTCTGAGTTTTCTTGGCAGAGGGCATTCGGCTGAAGACAACCGTGGACTAATTAGAGCCAGATGTACACAGTGCCGTCCATAGTGATGGAAGGACCGTGGTGGCATGCCAAACAACGGAGCTCTAGTTCTCAACACTTTCATAAAGTGCCATGAGTTGAGGTTCAACTTACTGCTCCTGTTGAGTACAGTGTAGCCGTCAAAGCTGGAATAAGTAGCACTCAGGTGAGAAGAACGGGAAGCACATATACCGAGTCCCATGGTAGTGTCCTACGAGGTCCAGCCTCTCTGGCTACCACGCCTGAATGTTTGTAACCACGGCAGTGCTAGGCAGGCGCAATTGTGCAGCAATGCAAACTGCATAACCTGGCCAAATTTCACCGGTGTACAAGTAACCACGGGGGATTTACAAGGAGATATTCACCCGGAGCAGCCGGAGGCCTGCCGGCAGCAACATTCCGGAATTCTTCCTGTGAAGCCTTGAAAGCAGTGAAACGCTCCTATGTTGCAATAACTCAGAAACTCATTCTGAGTGTTCCCAGCACAGGTCATTCGGCTGAACACAACCGTGGACTAATTAGAGCCAGATGTAGGCAGTGACGTCCATGGTGCTGGATGGACAGTGGTGGCGTGCCAAACAACTGAGCTCTAAGTCTCAACACTTTCACAAAGTGCCATAAGTTGAGGTTCAACTTACTGCTCCCGTTGAGTAGAGTGTAGCCGTCAAAGCTGGAATCAGTAGCTCTGAGGTGAGAAGAACGGGAAGCTGATATAACCAGTCCGCTGGCAGTGTCCTACAGGGATCAGTAAATCTGGCTGCCACGCCTGAATATTTGCAAACGTGGCAGAGCTAGCCAGGCGCAATTGTGCAGCAATGCAAACTGCATACCCTGGCCAAATTTCACGCGTGTACAAGAAACCACGCGGGATTTATATGGAGATGTTAACTCGGAACAGCCGGAGGTCTGCCGGCAGCAACATTCCGGAATTCTTCTCACGAAGCCTTGAAAGCAGTGAAATGATCCTAGGTTGCCATAACTCAGAACCCCATTCTGAGTATTCCCGGCAGGGTTCATTTGGCTGAACACAACCAAGAACTTATTAGAGCCAAATGTATGCAGTTCCGTCCATAGTGCTGGATGGACAGTGGTGGCGTGGCAAACAACTGAGCTCTATTTCTCAAGTCTTTTACAAATTGCCATAGGTTGAGGTTCAACTACTTCAACGGTTGAGTAGAGTGTAGCAGTCAAAGCTGGAATCAGTAGCACTCAGGTGAGAAGAACGGGAAGCAGATAGACCCAGTCCACTGGCAGTGTCCTACGGGGACCAGCCTATCTGGCTGCCGCTCCTGAATGTTTGCAAGCGCGGCAGAGCTAGGCAGGCGCAATTGTGCAGCAATGCAAACTGCATAACCTAGCCAAATTTCACGGTTTTACAAGAAACCAGGGGGGATTTACAAGGAGATGTTCACCCGGAACAGCCAGAGGCTTGCGCGCAGCCAGATTATGGAATTCTTCCTGTGAAGCCTTGAAAGCAGTGAAACGCACCTATGTTGCCATAACTCAGAACCTCATTCTGAGTGTTCCCGGCAGAGGTCATTCGGCTGAACACAACCATGGACTACTTAGAGCCAGATGTAGGCAGTGCCGTCCATAGTGCTGGATGGACAATGGTGGCATGCCAAACAACTGAGTTCTAGTTCTCAACACTTTCACAAAGTGCCATAAGTTGTGGTTCAACTTTTTGCTCCGGTTGAGTAGAGTGGAGGCAGCAAATCTGGAATCAGTAGCACTCAGGTGAGAAGAACGGGAAGCAGATAGACCCAGTCCGCTGGCAGTGTCCTATGGGGACCAGCCTATCTGGCTGCCACGCCTGAATGTTTGCAACCGCGGCAGAGCTAGGCAGACGCAATTGTGCAGCAATGCAAACTGCATAACCTGGCAAAATTTCACGGGTGTGCAAGAAAGCACTTGGGATTTACAAGGAGACGTTCACCCGGAATAGCCGGAAGCCTGTCGGCAACAAGTTTCTGGAATTCTTCCTAAGAAGCCTTGAAAGCAGTGAAACGCTCCTATGTTGAAATAACTGAGAACCTCATTCTGAGTGTTCCCGGCAGAGGTCATTCGGCTGAACACAACCGTGGAATAATTAGCGCCAGATGTAGGCAGTTCCTCCATAGTGCTGAATGGAAAGTGGTCGCGTGCCAAACAACTGAGCTCTAGTTCTCAACACTTTCACAAAGTGCCATAAGTTGAGGTTCAACTTACTGGTGCGGTTGAGTAGAGTGTAGCCGTCAAAGCTAAAATCAGTAGCACTCAGGTGAGAACGGGAAGCAGATATACCCAGTCTGCTGGCAGTGTCCTACGGGGTCCAGCCTATCTGGCTGCCAAGCCTGAATGTTTGCAACCGCGGCAGAGTTAGGGAGGCGCAATTGTGTAGCAATGCAAACTGCATACGCTGGCCAAATTTCACGGGTGACCAAGAAACCACGGGGGATTTACAAGGAGATGTTCACCCGGGACATCCGGAGGCCTCCCAGCAGCAACATTCTGGAATCCTTGGTAAGAAGCCTTGAAAGCAGTGAAATGCTCCTATGTTGCAATAACTCAGAAGCTCATTCTGAGTGTTCCAGGCAGAGGTCATTCGGCTGAACACAACCGTGGTTTAATTAGAGTCAGATGTAGGCATTACGGTCCGTAGTCCTGGATGGACAGTGGTGGCGTGCCAAACAACTGAGCTCTAGTTTTCAACACTTTCACAAAGTGCCATAAGATGAGTTTCAACTTACTGCTGCGCTTGAGTAGAGTGTAGCCGTCAAAGCTGGAATCAGTAGCACTCAGGTGAGAAGAAAGGGAAGCAGATAAACCCAGTCCGCTGGCAATGTCTTACGGGGACCAGCCTATGTGGCTGCCACACCGGAATGTTTGCAACCGTGGCAGAGCTAGGCAGGCGCAATTGTGCAGCAATGCAAACTGCATAACCTGGCAAAATTTCACCGGTGTACAAGAAACCACGGGGATTTACAAGGAGATGTTCACCCGGAACAGCCGGAGACCTGCTGGCAGCAAAATTCCGGAATTCTTCCTGTGAAGCCTTGAAAGCAGTGAAACGCTCCTATGTTGCAATAACTCAGAACCTCATTCTGAGTGTTCCCGGCAGAGGTCATTCGGCTGAACACAACCGTGAACTAATTAGAGCCAGAGGTAGGCAGTGCTGTCCTTAGTGCTGGATGGAGAGTCGTGGCATGCCAAACAACTGAGCTCTAGTTCTCAACACTTTCACAAAGTGCCATAAGTTGAGGTTCAACTTACTGCTGCGGTTGAGTAGAGTGTAGCCGGCAAAGCAGGAATCAGGAGCACGCAGGTGAGAAGAATGGGAAGCAGATATACCCAGTCCGCTTGCAGTGTCCTACTGGGTCCAGCCTATCTGGCTGCCACGACTGAATGTTTGCAACCTCGGCAGAGCTAGGCAGGCACAATTGTGCAGCAATGCAAACTGCATAACCTGGCCAAAATTCACGGGTGTACAAGAAACCACGGGGGATTTACAAGGAGATGTTCACCCGGAACAACCGGAGGCCTGCCGGCAGCAACATTTCGGAATCCTTCCTAAGAAGCCTTGAAAGCAGTGAAACGCTCCTATATTGCAATAACACAGAACCTCATTCTCATTGTTCCCGGCAGAGGTCATTAGGCTGAACTCAACCGTGGATTAATAGAGCCCGATGTAGGCAGTGCCGTCCATAGTGCTGGATGGACACTGCCGGTTGAGTAGAGTTTAGCCTTCAAAGCTGGAATCAGTAGCACTCAGGTGAAAAGAACGGGAAGCAGATATACAAGGTCTGCTGGCAGTGTCCTGCGTGGACCAGCCTATCTGGATGCTATGTCTGAATGTTTGCTACCACGGCAGAGCTTGGCAGGTGCAATTGTGCAGCAATGCAAACTGCATAACCTGTCCAAAATTCACGGGTGTACAAGAAACCACGGGGGATTTACAAGGAGATGTTCACCCGGAACAGCAGGAGGCCTGCCGGCAGCAACCTTCCAGAATCCTTCCTAAGAAGCCTTGAAAGCAGTGAAACGCTCCTATGTTGCAGGAACGCAGAACCTAATTCTGAGTTTTCCCGGCAGAGGTCATGCGGCTGAACACAAGCGTGGATTAATAGAGCCAGATGTAGGCAGTGCCATCCACAGTGCTGGATTGACAGTGGTGGCGTGCCAAACAACTGAGCTCTAGTTCTCAACACTTTCACAAAGTGCCATAAGTTGAGGTTTAACTTACTGCTCCGGTTGAGTAGAGTGTAGGCGTCAAAGCTGGAATCAGTAGCACTCATGTGAGAAGAACGGGAAGCAGATATACCCAGTCCGCTGGCAATGTCCTATGGGGACCAGTCTATCTGGATGCCACGCCTGAATGTTTGCAACCTTGGCAGAGCTAGGCAGGCACATTTGTGCAGCAATGCAAACTGCATAACCTGGCAAAAATTCATGGGTGTAAAATAAACCACGGGGGATTTAGAAGGAGATGTTCACCCAGAACCGCCGGAGGCCTGCCAGCAGCAAGATTCCGGAATTCATCCTAAGAAGCCGTGAAAGCAACGAAACGCTCCTCGGTTGCAATAACTCAGAACCACATTCTGAGTGTTCCCGGCAGAGGTCATTCGGCTGAACACAACCGTGGACTAATTAGAGCCAGATGTAGACAGTGCCGTCCATAGTGCTGGATGGACAGTGGTCTCATGCCCAACATCTGAGCTCTAGTTCTCAACAGTTTCAGAAAGTGCCCGAAGTTGAGGTTCAACTTACTGCTGCGGTTGAGTAGAGTGTAGCCGTCAAAGCTGGAATCAGTAGCACACAGGTGAGAAGAACGGGAAGCGGATACACCCAGTCCGCTGGCAGTGTCCTATGGGGAGCAGCCTATCTGGCTGGAATGCCTGAATGGTTGCCACCGCGGCAGAGCAAGGCAGTCACAATTGTGCAGCAAAGCAAACTGCATAACCTGGCCAAATTTCACGGGTGTACAAGAAACAACGGCGGATTTACAAGGAGATGTTCACCCAGAACAGCCGGAGGCCTACCGACAGCAAGATTCCAGAATCCTTCCTGAGAAGCCTTGAAAGCAGTGAAACGCTCCTATGTTGCAATAACTCAGAACCTCATTATGAGTGTTCCCAGCAGAGGTCATTCGGCTGAACTCATCCGTGGACTAATTAGAGCCAGATGTACGCAGTGGACTAATTAGAGCCAGATGTAGGCAATGGACTAATTAGAGGCAGATATAGGCAGTGTTTTCGATTGGAAAACAACTGAGCTTTAGTTCTCCAAACTTTCACAAAGTGCCATAAGTTGAGGTTCAACTTACTGCTCCGGTTGAGTAGAGTGTAGCCGTCAAAGCTGGAATCAGTAGCACTCAGGTGAGAAGAATGGGAAGCAGATATACCCAGTCCGCTGGCAGTGTCTTAGGGGACCAGCCTATCTGGCTGCCACGCCTGAATGTTTGCAACCGCGGTAGAGCAAGGCAGTCACAATTGTGCAGCAATGCAAACTGCATAACCAGGCCAAATTTCACGGGTGTACAAGAAACCACGGGGGATTTACAAGGAGATGTTCACCCGGAACAGCTGGAGGCCTGCCGGCAGCAACATTCCGGAATTCTTCCTAAGAAGCCTTGAAAGCAGTGAAACGCTCCTATGTTGCAATAACTCAGAACTTCATTCTGAGTGTACCCGGTAGAGGTCATTCCGCTGAACACAACCGTGGACTAATTAGAGCCAGATGTAGGCTTTGCTGTCCATAGTGCTGGATGGACTGTTGTGGCGTTCCAAACAACTGAGCTCTAGTTCTCAACACTTTCACAAAGTGCCATAAGTTGAGGTTCAACTTACTGCTCCGGTTGAGTAGAGTGTAGCCGTCAAAGCTGGAATCAGTAGCACTCATTTGAGAACAACGGGAAGCACATAGACCCAGTCCTCTGGCAGTGTCCTACAGGAACCAGCCAATCTGGCTGCCACTCCTGAATGTTTGCAACCGTGGCAGAGCTAGGCAGGCGCAATTCTGCAGCCATGCAAACTGCATAACCTGTCCAAATTTCACGGGTGTACAAGAAAACACGGGGGATTTACAAGGAGATGTTCACCCGGAACAGCCGGAGGACTGCCGGCAGCAAGATTCCAAAATTCTTCCTGTGAAGCCTTGATAGCAGTGAAACGCTCCTATTTTGCAATAACTCAGAATCTCATTCTGAGTGTTCCCGGCAGAGGTCATTCGGCTGAACACAACCATGGACTACTTAGAGCCAGATGTAGGCAGTGCCGTCCATAGTGCTGGATGGACAGTGGTGGCATGCCAAACAACTGAGCTCTAGTTCTCAACACTTAAATAAAGTGCCATAAGTTGTGGTTCAACTTTTTGCTCCGGTTGAGTAGATTGTAGGCAACAAATCTGGAATCAGTAGCACTCAGGTGAGAAGAACGGGAAGCAGATAGACCCAGTCTGCTGGCAGTGTCCTACAGGGACCAGCCTATCTGGCTGCCACGCCTGAATGTTTGCAACCGCGGCAGAGCTAGACAGACGCAATTGTGCAGCAATGCAAACTGCATAACCTGGCCAAATTTCACGGGTGTACAAGAAACCACGGGGGATTTACAAGGAGATGTTCACCGGGAACAGCCGGAGGCCTTCCGGCAGTAACATTCCGGAATCCTTCCTGAGAAGCCTTGAAAGCAGTGAAACGCTCCTATGTTGCAATAACTCAGAACCTCATTGTGAGTGTTCCCGGCAGGGCTCATTCGGCTGAACACAACCGTGGACTAACTATAGCCAGATGCATGCAGTGCCGTCCATAGTGCTGGCTGGACAATGATGGTGTGCCAAACAAGTGAGCTCTAGTTCTCAACACTTTCACAAAGTGCCATAAGTTGAGGATCAACTTACTGCTCTGGTTGAGTAGAGTGTAGCCGTCAAAGCTAGAATCAGCAGCACTCAGGTGAGAATAGGAAGCAGATATACCCAGTCCGTTGGCAGTGTCCTACGGTGTCCAGCCTAACTGGCTGCCACGCCTCAATGTTTACAACCGGGGCAGAGCTAAGCAGTCGCAATTATGCAGCAATGCAAACTGCATTATCTGGCCAAATTTCACGGGTGTGCAAGAAACCACGGGAGATTTACAAGGACATGTTTACCCGGAACAGCCGGAGACCTGCCGGCAGCAAGATTCCGGAATTCTTGCTAAGAAGCCTTGAAAGCAGTGAAACGCTCCTATGTTGCAATAACTCAGAATCTCATTTTGAGTGTTCCCAGCAGAGGTCATTCGGCTGAACACAACCGTGGACTAATTAGAGCCAGATGTAGGCAGTGCCGTCCATAGTGCTGGATGGACTGTGGACACATGCCCAACATCTGAGTTCTAGTTCTCAACACTTTCAGAAAGTGCACTAAGTTGAGCTTCAACTTACTGCTCCGGTTGACTAGAGTGAAGCTGTCAAAGCTGAAATCAGTAGCACTCAGGTCAGAAGAACGGGAAGCAGATATACCCAATCCGCTGCCAGTGTCCTATGGGGAGCAGCCTATCTGGATGCCATGCCTGAATGTTTGCCAACGCGACAGAGCTAGGCAGGCGCAATTGTGCAGCAAAGCAAACTTCATAACCTG
Source organism: Dipodomys merriami (assembly GCF_024711535.1). NCBI lineage: Eukaryota > Metazoa > Chordata > Mammalia > Rodentia > Heteromyidae > Dipodomys > Dipodomys merriami. The sequence goes on from NW_027203860.1 coordinate 1,684,763, forward strand.
GCCAAATTTCACGGGTGTACAAGAAACAACGCGGGATTTACAAGGAGATCTTAACCCAGATCAGTCGGAAACCTACCGACAGCAAGATTCCGGAATCCTTCCTGAGAAGCCTTGAAAGCAGTGAAACGCTCCTATGTTGCAATAACTCAGAACCTCATTCTGAGTGTTCCCGGCAGAGGTCATTCGGCTGAACACAACCGTGGACTAATTAGAGCCAGATGTAGGCAGTGGACTAATTAGAGCCACATGTAGCAATGGACTAATTAGAGCCAGATATCGGCAGTGTTTTCGATTGGAAAACAACTGAGCTTTCGTTCTCCAAACTTTCACAAAGTGCCATAATTTGAGGTTCAACTTACTGCTCCGGTTGAGTAGATTGTAGCCGTCAAAGCAGGAATCAGTAGCACTCAGGTGAGAAGAATGGGAAGCAGATATACCCAGTCCGCTGGCAGTGTCCTACGGCGACCAGCCTATCTGGCTGCCACGCCTGAATGTTTGCAACCGCGGCAGAGCTAGGCAGGCGCAATTGTGCAGCAATGCAAACTTCATAACCTGGCCAAATTTTACGGGTGTCCAAGAAACCACGGGGGATTCACAATGAGATCATCATCCGGAAGAGCCGGAGGCCTGGTGGCAGCAAATTTCCGGAATTCTTCCCGTGAATCCTTGAAAGCAGTGAAACGCTCCTATGTTGCAATAACTCAGAACCTCATTCTGAGTGTTCCCGGCAGAGGTCATTCGGCTGAACACAACCGTGGACTAATTAGAGCCAGATGTAGACTCTGCTGTCCATACTGCTGGATGGACAGTGGTGGCGTGCCAAACAATTGAGCTCTAGTTCTCAACACTTTCACAAAGTGCCATAAGTTGAGATTCAACTTAGTGCTCCGGTTGGGTAGAGTGTAGCCGTCAAAACTGGAATCAGTAGCACTCAGGTGAGAAGAATGGGAAACAGATATATGCAGTTCGCTGGCAATGTCTTACGGGGACCAGCCTATCTGGCTGCCACGCCTGAATGTATGCCACCGCGGCAGAGCTAGGCATTCGCAATTGTACAGGAATGCAACCTGCATAATCTGGCCCAATTTCACGGGTGTACAAGAAACCACGGGGAATTTACAAGGAGATGTTCACCCGGAACAGCCGTAGCCCTGCCGGCAGTAACATTCCGGAATCCTTCCGAAGAAGCCTTGAAAGCAGTGAATCGCTCCTGTGTTGCAATAAATCAGAACCTCATTCTGAGTGTTCCCAGCAGAGGTCATTCGGCTGAACACAACAGTGGACTAATTAGAGCCAGATGTAGGCATTGCCAGCCATAGTGCTAGATCGACAGTGGTGGCGTGCCAAACAACTCAGCTCTAGTTCTCAACACTTTCACAAAGTGCCATAATTTGAGGTTCAACTTACTTTTCCGGTTGAGTAGAGTGTAGCCGTCAAACCTGCAATCACTAGCACTCAGGTGAGAAGAACGTGATGCAGATATACCCACTCCGCTGGCAGTGTCCTTCGGAGACCAGCCTATCTGGCTGCCATGCCTGAATGTTTGCCACCGCGGCTGAGCTAGGCAGGCGCAATTGTGCAACAGTGCAAAGTGCATAACCTGGCCAAATTTCACGGCTGTACAAGAAACAATGGGTGATTTACAAAGAGATGTTCACTCGGAACAGCCGGAGGCCTGCGGGGAACAACATTCCGGAATCATTCCTGAGAAGACTTGAAAGCAGTGAAAGTCTCCTATATTGCAATAACTCCGAACCTCATTATGAGTGTTCCCGGCAGAGGTCATTCGGCTGATCCCAACCGAGGACTAATTATAGCCACATGTAGGCAGTGCCATACATAGTGCTGGATGGACACTGCCGGTTTAGTAGAGTGTAGCCATCAAAGCTGGAATCAGTAGCACTCAGGTGAGAAGAACAGGAAGCAGATATACCCAGTCCGCTGGCAGTGTCCTTCGGGGACCAGCCTATCTGGCTGCCACGCCTGAATGTTTGCAACTGAGACAGAGCAAGGCAGGCACAATTGTGCCTCAATGCAAACTGCATAACCTGGCCAAATTTCACGGGTGTACAAGGAACCACGGGGGATGTACAAGGAGATGTTCACCCGGAACAGCCAGAGGCCTGCTGGCAGCAAGATTCCGGAATTCTTCCTAAGAAGCCTGGAAAGCAGTGAAACGTTCCTATGTTGCAATAACTCAGAACCTCATTCTGAGTGTTCCCGGCAGAGGTCATTCGGCTGAACTCATCCGTGGACTAATTAGAGCCAGATGTAGGCAGTGGACTAATTAGAGCCAGATGTAGGCAGTGGACTAATTAGAGCCAGATGTAGGCAATAGACTAATTAGAGCCAGATATAGGCAGTGTTTTCGATTGGAAAACAACTGAGCTTTAGTTCTCCAAACTTTCACAAAGTGCCATAAGTTGAGGTTCAACTTACTCCTCCGATTGAGTAGAGTATACTGGTCAAAGCTGGAATCAGTAGCACTCAGGTGAGAAGAACGGGAAGCAGATAGACCCAGTCCGCTGGCAGTGTCCTATGGGGACCAGCCTATCTGGCTGCCACGGCTGAATGTTTGCAACCATGGCAGAGCCAGGCAGGCACAATTGTGCAGCAATGCAAACTGCATAACCTGGCCAAATTTCACGGGTGTACAAGAAACCACGGGGGATTTTCAAGGAGATGTTCACCTGGAACAGCCGGAGTCTTGACGGCAGCAAGATTCCGGAATTCTTCCTGTGAAGCCTTGAAAGCAGTGAAACGCTCCTATGTTCAATAACTCAGAACGTCATTCTTAGTGTTCCCGGCAGAGGCTGAACACAACCCCGGACTATTTAGAGCAAGATGTAGACAGTGCCGTCCATACTGCTGAATGGACAGTGGTGGCTAGCCAAACAACTGGGCTCTCGTTCTCAACACTTGCACAAAGTGCCATAAGTTGAGGTTCAACTTACTGCTGCGGTTGAGTAGAGTGTAGCCGTCAAAGCTGGAATCAGTAGCACACAGGTGAGAAGAACGGGAAGCGGATACACCCAGTCCGCTGGCAGTGTCCTATGGGGAGCAGCCTATCTGGCTGGAATGCCTGAATGGTTGCCACCGCGGCAGAGCAAGGCAGTCACAATTGTGCAGCAAAGCAAACTGCATAACCTGGCCAAATTTCACGGGTGTACAAGAAACAACGGCGGATTTACAAGGAGATGTTCACCCAGAACAGCCGGAGGCCTACCGACAGCAAGATTCCAGAATCCTTCCTGAGAAGCCTTGAAAGCAGTGAAACGCTCCTATGTTGCAATAACTCAGAACCTCATTATGAGTGTTCCCAGCAGAGGTCATTCGGCTGAACTCATCCGTGGACTAATTAGAGCCAGATGTACGCAGTGGACTAATTAGAGCCAGATGTAGGCAATGGACTAATTAGAGGCAGATATAGGCAGTGTTTTCGATTGGAAAACAACTGAGCTTTAGTTCTCCAAACTTTCACAAAGTGCCATAAGTTGAGGTTCAACTTACTGCTCCGGTTGAGTAGAGTGTAGCCGTCAAAGCTGGAATCAGTAGCACTAAGGTGAGAAGAATGGGAAGCAGATATACCCAGTCCGCTGGCAGTGTCTTAGGGGACCAGCCTATCTGGCTGCCACGCCTGAATGTTTGCAACCGCGGTAGAGCAAGGCAGTCACATTTGTGCAGCAATGCAAACTGCATAACCAGGCCAAATTTCACGGGTGTACAAGAAACCACGGGGGATTTACAAGGAGATGTTCACCCGGAACAGCTGGAGGCCTGCCGGCAGCAACATTCCGGAATTCTTCCTAGGAAGCCTTGAAAGCAGTGAAACGCTCCTATGTTGCAATAACTCAGAACTTCATTCTGAGTGTACCCGGTAGAGGTCATTCCGCTGAACACAACCGTGGACTAATTAGAGCCAGATGTAGGCTTTGCTGTCCATAGTGCTGGATGGACTGTTGTGGCGTTCCAAACAACTGAGCTCTAGTTCTCAACACTTTCACAAAGTGCCATAAGTTGAGGTTCAACTTACTGCTCCGGTTGAGTAGAGTGTAGCCGTCAAAACTGGAATCAGTAGCACTCAGGTGAGAAGAACAGGAAGCAGATATACCCAGTCCGCTGGCAGTGTCCTTCGGGGACCAGCCTATCTGGCTGCCACGCCTGAATGTTTGCAACCGCAGCAGAGCTTGCCAGGCGCAATTGTGCAGCAATGCAAACTGCATAACCTGGCCAAATTTCACGGGTGTACAAGAAACCTCGGGGATTTACAAGGAGATGTTCACCCAGAACAGCCGGAGGCCTGCTGGCAACAAAATTCCGGAATCCTTCCGAAGAAGCCTTGAAAGCAGTGAAACGGTCTTATGTTGCCAAAACTCAGAACCTCATTCTGAGTGTTCGCAGCACAGATCATTCGGCTGAACACAACCGTGGACTAATTAGAGCCAGATGTAGGCAGTGCCGTCCATAGTGCTGGAAGGACAGTGGTGGCGTGCCAAACAACTGAGCTTTATTTCTCAACACTATCACATACTGCCATAAGTTGAGGTTCAACTTACTGCTCCGGTGGAGTAGAGTGTAGCCGTCAAAGCTGGAATCAGTAGCACTCAGGGGAGAAGAACGGGAAGAAGATATACCCAGTCCGCTGGCAGTGTCCTACGGGGACCAGCCAATCTGGCTGCCACGCCTGAATGTTTGCAACCGAGACAGACCAAGGCAGGCACAATTGTGCCTCAATGAAAACTGCATAACCTGGCCAAATTTCACGGGTGTACAAGAAACCACGGGGGATGTACAAGGAGATGTTCACCCGGAACAGCCAGAGGCCTGCTGGCAGCAAGATTCTGGAATTCTTCCTAAGAAGCCTGGAAAGCAGTGAAACGCTCCTATGTTGCAATAACTCAGAACCTCATTCTGAGTTTTTCCGGCAGAGTTCATTCGGCTGAACACAACCGTGGACTTATTAGAGCCAGATGTAGGCAGTAGAATAATTAGAGCCAGATGTAGGCAATGGACTAATTAGAGCCAGATATAGGCATTGTTTTCAATTGGAAAACAACTGAGATTTAGTTCTCCAAACTTTCACAAAGTGCCATAAGTTGAGGTTCAACTTACTGCTCCGGTTGAGTAGAGTGTAGGCGTGAAAGCTGGAATCAGTAGCACTCAGGTGAGAAGAACGGGAAGCAGATAGACCCAGTCCGCTGGCAGTGTCCTACGGGGACCAGCCTATCTGGCTGCCACGCCTGAATGTTTGCAACCGTGGCAGAGCTTGGCAGGTACAATTGTGCAGCAATGCAAACTGCATAACCTGGCCAAATTTCACGGGTGTACAAGAAACCACGGCGCATTTACGAGGACATATACACCCGGAACAGCCGGAGGCCTGCCGGCAGCAAGATTCCGGAATCCTTCCTAAGAAGCCTTGAAAGCAGTGAAATGCTCCTATGTTGCCATAACTCAGAACCCCATTCTGAGTGTTTCCGGCAGAGGTCATTCGGCTGAACACAACTATGAACTTATTAGAGCCAGATGTAGTCAGTGCCGTCCATAGTGCTGGATGGACAGTGGTGGCGTGCCAACAACTGAGCTCTAGTTCTCAAGACTTTTACAAATTGCCATAGATTAAGGTTCCACTTACTTCGCCGTTTGAGCAGAGTGTAGCCGTCAAAGCTGGAATCAGTAGCCCTCAGGTGAGAAGAACTGGAAGCAGATATACCCAGTCCGCTGGCAGTGTCCTACGCTGACCAGCCTATCTGTCTGCCACGCCTGAATGTTTGCAACCGTGCCAGAGCTAGGCAGGCGCAATTATGCAGCAATACAAACTGCATAACCTAGCCAAATTTCACGGGTGTACATGAAACCACGGCGGATTTACAAGGAGATATTCACTCGGAACAACCGGAGGACTGCGGGCAGCAAGATTCCAGAATTCTTCCTAAGAAACCTTTAACGAAGTGAAACACTCCTATGTTGCAATAACTTAGAACCGTATTGTGAGTGTTCCCAACAGAGCTCATTCGGCTGATCACTACCGTGGACTAACTATAGCCAGATGTAAGCAGTGACGTCCATAGTGCTTAATGGACAGTCGTGGCGTGCCAAACAACTGAGCTCTAGTTCTCCAAACTTTAACAGAGTGCCATAAGTAGAGGTTCAACTTCCTGCTTCGGTTGAGTAGAGTGTAGCCGTCAAAGCTAGAATCAGCAGCACTCAGGTGAGAAGAACGAAAAGCAGATATACCCAGTCCGCTGGCAGTGTCCTACGGTGTCCAGCCTATCTGTCTGCCACGCCAAAATATTGGCAACCACGGCAGAGCTAAGCAGTGGCAATTATGCAGCAATTCAAACTGCATAACCTGGCCAAATTTCACGGGTATACAAGAAACCACGGTGGATTTACAAGGACATGTTCACCCGGAACAGCCGGAGGCCTGGCCCCAGCGAGATTCCGGAATTCTTCCTAAGAAGCCTTGAAAGCAGTGAAACGCTCCTATGTTTCAGTAACTCAGAACCTCATTCTGAATGTTCCCGGCAGAGTTCCTTCGGCTGAACACAACCGTGGACTAATTAGAGAAAGATGTAGGCAGTGCCGTCCATATTGCTGGATGGACAGTGGTGGCTTGCCAAACAACCTAGCTCTAGTTCTCAACACTTTCACAAAGTGCCATAAGTTGAGGTTCAACTTACTGCTCCGGTTGAGTAGAGTGTAGCCGTCAAAGCTGGAATCAGTAGCACTCAGGTGAGAAGAACGGGAAGCAGATATACCCAGTCCGCTGGCAGTGTCCTACGGGGACCAGCATATCTGGCTGCCACGCCTGAATGTTTGCAATCGCGGCAGAGCTTTGCAGGCACAATTGTGCAACAATGCAAACTGCATAACCTGGCCAAATTTGACGGGTGTACAAGAAACCACGGCGGATTTACAATGAGATGTTCACACGAAACAGCCAGAGGCCTGCCGGCAGCAACATTCCGGAATCCTTCCTAAGAAGCCTTGAAAGCAGTGAAACGCTCCTATGTGGCAATAACTCAGAACCTCATTCTGAGTGTCCGCAGCAGAGGTCATTCGGCTCAAATCAACCGTGGACTCATTATAGCCAGATGTAGGCAGTGCCGTCCATAGTGCTGGATGGACAGTGGTGGCGTGCCAAACAATTGAGCTCTAGTTCTCAACACTTTCACAAAGTGCCATGAGTTGAGGTTCAACTTACTGCTCCGGTTGTGTAGAGTGTAGCCGTCAATGGTGGAATCAGTAGCACTCAGGTGAGAAGAAGGGGAAGCAGCTATACCCAGTCCGCTGGCAATGTCCTACGGGGACCAGCCTATCTGATTGCCATGCCTGAATATTTTCAAACGCGGCAGAGCTAGACAGGCGCAATTGTGCAGCAATACAAACTTCATAACCTGGCAAATTTTCACGGGTTTACAAGAAAGCACGGTGGATTTACAAGGAGATGTTCACCCGGAACAGCCCGAGGCCTGCCTGCAGCAAGTTTCCGGAATCCTTCCTAAGAAGCCTTGAAAGCAGTGAAACCTCCTTTGTTGCAATAACTCAGAACCTCATTCTGAGTGTTCCCGGAAGAGGTCATTCGGCTGAACACAACCGTGGACTAATTAGAGCCAGATGTAGGCAGTGCTGTCCATACTGCTGGAGGGAGAGTGGTGGCATGCCAAACAACTGAGCTCTAGTTCTCAACACTTTCACAAAGTGACATAAGTTGAGGTTCAACTTACTGCTCCGGTTGAGTAGAGTGTAGCCGTCAAAGCTGGAATCAGTAACACTCAGGTGAGAAGAACCCGAAGCAGTTATACCCAGTCCGCTGGCATTGTCCTATGGGGACCAGCCTATCTGGCTGCCACGCCTGAATGTTTGCAACCGCGTCATGGGTAGTCTGGCGCAATTGTGCAGCAATGCAAACTGCATAACCTCCCTAAATTTCAGGGGTGTACAAGAAACCACGGGGGATTTACAAGGAGATGTTCTCCCTGAACAGCAGGAGGCCTGTCGGAAGCAAGATTCTGGAATTCTTCCTAAGAAGCCTTGAAAGCAGTGAAACGCTCCTATGTTGCAATAACTCAGAACCTCATTCTGAGTGTTCCCGGCAGAGGTCATTCGGCTGAAGAGAACCGTGGACTAACTATAGCCAGATGTAGGCAGTGCCGTCAGTAGTGCTGGATGGACAGTGGTGGCATGCCAAACAACTGAGCTCTAGTTCTCAACACTTGCACAAAGTGCCATAATTTGAGGTTCAACTTACTGCTCCGGTTGAGTAGAGTGTAGCTGTCAAAGCTGAAATCAGTAGCACTGAGGTGAGAAGAACGGGAAGCTGATATATGCAGTCCGCTGGCAGTGTCCTATGGGGACAAGCCTATCTGGCTGCCATGCCTGAATGTTTGCAACCCCGGCAGAGATAGGCAGTCGCAATTCTGCAGCAATGCAAACTACATAACTTTGCCAAATTTCACAGGTGTACAAGAAACCACGGGGGATTTACAAGTAGATGTTCACCCGGAACAGCTGGAGGCCAGCCGGCAGCAAGTTTCCGGATTTCTTCCTAAGAAACCTTGAACGAAGTGAAACGCTCCTATGTTGCAATAACTGAGAACCTCATTTTGAGTGTTCCCGACAGAGGTCATTCGGCTGAACACAACCGAAGACTAATTAGAGCCAGATGTAGGCAGTGCCGTTCATAGTGCTTGGCGGACAGGGGTCAAATGCTAAACAACTGAGCTCTAGTTCTCCAAACGTTCACAAAGTGCCATAAGTTGAGGTTCAACTTACTGCTCCAGTTGAGTAGAGTGTAGCCGTCAAAGCTGGAATCAGTAGCACTCAGGTGAGAAGAACGAGAAGCAGATATACCCACTCCGCTGGCAGAGTCCTACAGGGACTAGCCTGTCTGGCTGACACGCCTGAATGTTTGCAACCGCGACAGGGCTAGACAGTCGCAATTATGCAGCAATGCAAACTGCATTACCTGGCCAAATTTCACGGGTGTACAAGAAACCACGAGGAAATACAAGGAGATGTTCACTCGGAACAGCCAGAGGCCTGCCGGCAGCAAGATTCCGGAATTCTTCCTAAGAAGCCTTGAACGCAGTGATACGCTCCTATGTTGCAATAACTCAGCAGGTCATTCTGAGTGTTCCTGGCAGAGGTCATTCGGCTGAACACAACCATGGACTAATTAGAGCCAGATGTAGGCAGTGCCGTCCATAGTGCTGGATGGACAGTGGTCGCGTGCCAAACAACTGAGCTCTAGGTCTCCAAACTTTAACAGAGTGCCATAAGTAGAGGTTCAACTTACTGCTTCGGTTGAGTAGAGTGTAGCCGTCAAAGCGGGAATCAGAAGCACTCAGGTGAGAAGAATGGGAAGCAGATATACCCAGTCCGCTGGCAGTGTCCAACTCGGACCAGCCTATCTGTCTGCCACGCCTGAATGTTTGCAACCGCGCCAGAGCTAGGCAGGCGAAATTATGCAGCAATGCAAACAGCATAACCTAGCCAAATTTCACGGGTGTACAAGAAACCACGGGGGATTTACAAGGAGATGTTCACTTGAACAACCGGAGGCCTGCCGGCAGCAAGATTCCAGAATTCTTCCTAAGAAACCTTGAACGTACTGAAACACTCCTATGTTGCAATAACTTAGAACCTTATTGTGAGTGTTCCCAGCAGAGCTCATTCGGCTGAACACAACGGTGGACTAACTATAGCAAGATGTAGGCAGTGCCTTCCATAGTGCTTAATGGACAGTCGTAGCGTACCAAACAACTGAGCTCTAGTTCTCCAAATTTTAACAGAGTGCCATAAGTAGAGGTTCAACTTCCTGCTTCGGTTGAGTAGAGTGTAGCCGTCAAAGCTAGAATCAATAGCACTGAGGTGAGAAGAACGAGAAGCAGATATACCCAGTCCGCTGGCAGTGTCCTACGGTGTCCAGCCTATCTGTCTGCCACGCCTCAATATTTGCAACTGCGGCAGAGCTAAGCAGTCGCAATCATGCAGCAATTCAAACTGCATAACCTGGACAAATTTCACGGGTGTACAAGAAACCACGGGGGATTTACAAGGACATGTTCGCCCGGAACAGCCGGAGGCCTGCCCACAGCAACATTCCGGAATTCATCCTAAGAAGCCTTGAAAGCAGTGAAACGCTCCTATGTTTCAGTAACTCAGAACCTCATTCTGAGTGCTCCTGGCAGAGTTCATTTATGTGAACACAACCGTGGACTAATTAGAGAAAGATGTAGGCAGTGCCATCCATAGTGCTGGATGGACAGTGGTGGCTTGCCAAACAACTGAGCTCTAGTTCTCAACACTTTCACAAAGTGCCATAAGTTGAGGTTCAACTTACTGCTCCGGTTGAGTAGAGTGTAGCCGTCAAAGCTGGCATCAGTAGCACTCAGGTGAGAAGATCGGGAAGCAGATATACCCAGTCCGCTGGCAGTGTCCTACAGGGACCAGCCTATCTGGTTGCCACGCCTGAATATTTGCAACCGCGGCAGAGCTAGGCAGGCGCAATTGTGCAGCAATACAAACTTCATAACCTGGCGAAATTTCACGGGTGTACAAGAAACCACGGGGGATTTACAAGGACATGTTAACCCGGAACAGCCGGAGGCCTGCCCCCAGCAAGATTCCGGAATTCTTCCTAAGAAGCCTTGAAAGCAGTGAAACGCTCCTATGTTGCAATAACTCAGAACCTCATTCTGAGTGTTCCCGGCAGAGGTCATTCGGCTGAACACAAAGGTGGATTAATTAGAGCCCGATGTAGGCAGTGCCGTCCATAGTGCTGGAGGGACAGTGCTGGAATGCCAAACAACTTAGCTCTAGTTTTCAACACTTTCACAAAGTGCCCTAAGTTGAGGTTGAACTTAATGCTCCGGTTGAGTAGAGTGTAGCCGTCAAAGCTGGAATCAGTAGCACTCAGGCGAGAAAAACGGGAATCAGATATACCCAGTCCGCTGGCAGTTTCCTACGGGGACCAGCCTATCTGGCTGCCACGCCTGAAAGTGTGCAACCGTGTCAGAGCTAGGCAGGCACAATTGTGCAGCAATGCAAACTGCATAACCTGGCTGTATTTCACGGTTGTACAAGAAACCACAGGGGATTTACAAGGAGATGGTCACCCGGAATAGCCAGAGGCCTTCCGGCAAAAACATTCGGGAATTCTTCCTATGAAGCCTTGAAAGTAGAGAAATGCTCCTAAGTTGCAACAACTCAGAATGTCATTCTGAGTGTTCTCGGCAGAGGGCATTCGGCTGAAGACAACCGGGGACTAATTAGAGCCAGATGTACACAGTGCCGTCCATAGTGATGGAAGGACCGTGGTGGCATGCCAAACAACGGAGCTCTAGTTCTCAACACTTTCATAAAGTGCCATAAGTTGAGGTTCAACTTACTGCTCCTGTTGAGTACAGTGGAGCCGTCAAAGCTGGAATCAGTAGCACTCAGGTGAGAAGAACGGGAAGCACATATACCCAGTCCGATGGTAGTGTCCTACGAGGTACAGCCTCTCTGGCTACCACGCCTGAATGTTTGCAACCACGCCAGAGCTCGGCAGGCGCAATTATGCAGCAATTCATACTGCATAACCTGGCCAAATTTCATGGGTGTACAAGAAATCACGAGGGATTTACAAGGAGATGTTCACCCGGAACAGCCGGAGGCCAGCCGGCAGCAACATTCCGGAATTCTTCCTGAGAAGCCTTGAAAGCAGTGAAACGCTCCTATGTTGCAATAACTCAGAACCTCATTCTGAGTGTTCCCGGCACAGGTCATTCGGCTGAACACAACCGTGGACTAATTAGAGCCAGATGTAGGCAGTGACGTCCATGGACCTGGATGGACAGGGGTTGGGGTGCCAAACAACTGAGCTCTAGTTCTCAACACTTTCACAAAGTGTCATAAGTTGAGGTTCAACTTACTGCTCCGGTTGAGTAGAGTGTAGCCGTCAAAGCTGGAATCAGTAGCACTCAGGAGAGAAGAACAGGAAGCAGATAGACCCAGTCCGCTGGCAGCGTTCAACGGGGACCACTTATCTTGCTGCCGTGCCTGAATGTTTGCAACCTCGGCAGAGCAAGGCAGGCACAATTGTGCAGCAATGCAAACTGCATAACCTCGCCAAATTTCATGGGTGTACAAGAAAACACGGGGGATTTACAAGGAGATGTTCACCAGGAAAAGAGGGAGGCCTGTCCACAGCAAGTTTCCGGAATGCTTCCTAAGAAGCCTTGAAAGCAGTGAAACGCTCCTATGTTGCAACAACTCAGAACCTCATTCTGAGTGTTCCCCGCAGAGGTCATTCGCCTGAACACAACCCTGGACTAATTAGAGCCAGATATAGGCAGTGCCGTCCATAGTGCTGGATATACAGTTGTGGCGGGCCAAACAACTGAGCTCTAGGTGTCAATACTTTCACAAAATGCCATAAATTGAGGTTCAACTTACTGCTCCGATTGAGTAGAGTGTAGCCGTCAAAGCTGGAATCAGTAGCACTCAGGTGAAAAGAACGGGAAGCAGATAGAACCAGTCCGCTGGCAGTGTCCTACGGGGACCAGCCTATCTGGCTGCCACGCCTGAATGTTTGCAACCGCGGCAGAGCTAGGCAGGCGCAATTGTGCAGCAATGCACACTGCATATCCTGGCCAAATTTCACGTGTGTACAAGAAACCACAGGGGATTTTCAAGGAGATGGTCACCCGGAACAGCCAGAGGTCAGCCGGCAAAAACATTCGGGAATTCTTCCTAAGAAGCCTTGAAAGCAGAGAAATGCTCCTAAGTTGTAACAACTCAGAATCTCATTCTGAGTTTTCTTGGCAGAGGGCATTCGGCTGAAGACAACCGTGGACTAATTAGAGCCAGATGTACACAGTGCCGTCCATAGTGATGGAAGGACCGTGGTGGCATGCCAAACAACGGAGCTCTAGTTCTCAACACTTTCATAAAGTGCCATAAGTTGAGGTTCAACTTATTGCTCCTGTTGAGTAGAGTGTAGCCGTCAAAGCTGGAATCAGTAGCACTCAGGTGAGAAGAACGGGAAGCACATATACCCAGTCCGATGGTAGTGTCCTACGAGGTCCAGCCTCTCTGGCTACCACGCCTGAATGTTTGCAACCACGGCAGTGCTAGGCAGGCGCAATTGTGCAGCAATGCAAACTGCATAACCTGGCCAAATTTCACCGGTGTACAAGTAACCACGGGGGATTTACAAGGAGATATTCACCCGGAGCAGCCGGAGGCCTGCCGGCAGCAACATTCCGGAATTCTTCCTGTGAAGCCTGGAAAGCAGTGAAACGCTCCTATGTTGCAATAACTCAGAACCTCATTCTGAGTGTACCTGGCAGAGTTCATTCGGCTGAACACAACCGTGGACTAATTAGAGCCAGATGTAGGCAGTGACGTCCATGGTGCTGGATGGACAGTGGTGGCGTGCCAAACAACTGAGATCTAGGTCTCAACACTTTCACAAAGTGCCATAAGTTGAGGTTCAACTTACTGCTCCCGTTGAGTAGAGTGTAGCCGTCAAAGCTGGAATCAGAAGCACTCAGGTGAGAAGAACGGGAAGCTGATATACGCAGTCCACTGGCAGTGTCCTACAGGGATCAGTAAATCTGGCTGCCACGCCTGAATGTTTGCAAAAGTGGTAGAGCTAGCCAGGCGCAATTGTGCAGCAATGCAAACTGCATAACCTGGCCAAATTTCACGGGTGTAAAAGAAACCACGTGGGATTTATATGGAGATGTTAACTCAGAACAGCCGGAGGCCTGCCGGCAGCAACATTCCGGAATTCTTCTCAAGAAGCCTTGAAAGCAGTGAAATGCTCCTATGTTGCCATAACTCAGAACCCCATTCTGAGTGTTCCCGGCAGGGGTCATTTGGCTGAACACAACCAAGAACTTATTAGAGCCAAATGTATGCAGTTCCGTCCATAGTGCTGGATGGACAGTTGTGGCGTGCCAAACAACTGAGCTCTATTTCTCAAGTCTTTTACAAATTGCCATAGGTTGAGGTTCAACTACTTCAACGGTTGAGTACAGTGTAGCCGTCAAAGCTGGAATCAGTAGCACTCAGGTGAGAAGAACGGGAAGCAGATAGACCCAGTCTGATGGCAGAGTCCTACGGGGACCCGCCTATTTGCCTGTCACGCCTGAATGTTTGCCACTGCGGCAGAGCTAGGTAGGCGCAATTGTGCAGCAATGCAAACTGCATAACCTGGCCAAATTTCCCGGGTGTACAAGAAACCACGGGGGATTTACAAGGAGATGTTCACCCGGAACAGACAGAGGCCTGCCGGCAGCAAGATTCCGGAATCCTTCCGAAGAAGCCTTGAAAGCAGTGAAACGCACCTATGTTGCCATAACTCAGAACCTCATTCTGAGTGTTCCTGGAAGAGGTCATTCGGCTGAACACGACGGTGGACTAATTAGAGCCAAATGTATGCAGTGCCTCCATAGTGCTGGATGGACAGTTGTGGCGTGTCAAACAACTGAGTTCTAGTTCTCAACACTTTCACAAAGTGCCATAAGTTGAGGTTCAACTTACTGCTCCGGTTGAGTAGAGTGTAGCCGTCAAAGCTGGAATCAGTAGCACTCACGTGAGAAGAACGGGAAGCATATATACCCAGTTCGCTGGCAGTGTCCTACGGGGACCAGCATATCTGGCTGCCACGCCTGAATCTTTGCAATCCCGGCAGAGCTAGGCAGGCACAATTGTGCAGCAATGCAAACTGCATACCCTGGCCAAATTTGACGGGTGTACAAGAAACCACGGCGGATTTACAAGGAGATGTTCACCCGGAACAGACAGAGGCCTCCCGGCAGCAAGATTCCGGAATCCTTCCTAAGAAGCCTTGAAAGCAGTGAAACGCTCCTATGTTGCAATAACTCAGAACCTCATTCTGAGTGTTCCCGGCAGAGGTTATTCAGGTGAACTCATCCGTGGACTAATTAGAGCCAGATGTAGGCAGTGGACTAATTAGAGCCAGATGTAGGCAATGGACTAATTAGAGCCAGATATAGGCAGTGTATTCGATTGGAAAACAACTGAGCTTTAGTTCTCCAAACTTTCTCAAATTGCCATAAGTTGAGGTTCAACTTACTGCTCCGGTTGAGTAGAGTGTACACGTCAAAGCTGGAATCAGTAGCACTGAGTTGAGTAGAACGGGAAGCAGGTAGACCCAGTCCGCTGGCAGTGTCCTACGATGACCAGCCTTTCTGGCTGCCACGCCTGAATGTTTGTAAACACGGCAGAGCTATGCAGGCGGAAATGTGCAGCAATGCAAACTGCATAACCTGGCCAAATTTCACGGGTGTACGAGAAACCACGGGGGATATACAAGGGGATTTCACCCGGAAGAGCCGGAGGCCTGCCGGCAACAAGATTCCGGAATTCTTCCTGTGAAACCTTGAAAGCAGTGAAACGCACCTAGGTGGCAATAACTCAGAACCTCATTCTGAGTGTTCCCCGCAGAGATCATTCGGCTGAACACAACTGTGGAGTAATTAGAGCCAGATATAGGCAGTGCCGTCCATAGTGCTGAATGGATATTGGTGGCGTGCCAAACACCTGAGATCTAGTTCACAACACTTTCACAAAGTGCCATACGTTGAGGCTCTACTTAGTGCTCCGGTTGAGTAGAGTGTAGCCGTCAAAGCTGGAATCAGTAGCACTCAGGTGAGAAGAAAGGAAAGCAGATATAACCAGTCCCTAGCAGTGCCCTACGGGGACCAGCCTATCTGGCTGCCACGCCTGAATGTTTGCAACCGCGGCAGGGGAAGGCAGGCGCAATTGTGCAGCAATGCAAACTGCATAACCTCCCCAAATTTCAGGGGTGTACAAGAAACCACGGGGGATTTACAAGGAGATGTTCACCCTGAACAGCAGGAGGCCTGCTGGCAGCAAGATTCTGGAATTCTTCCTAAGAAGCCTTGAAAGCAGTGAAACGCTCCTATGTTGCAATATCTCAGAACCTCATTTTGACTGTTCCCGGCAGAGGTCATTCGGCTGAACACAACCGTGGACTAACTATAGCCAGATGTAGGCAGTGCCGTCCATAGTGCTGGATGGACAGTGGTGGCGTGCCAAACAACTGAGCTCTAGTTCTCAACACTTGCACAAAGTGCCATAAGTTGAGGTTCAACTTACTGCTCCGGTTGAGTAGAGTGTAGCCGTCAAAGCTGGAATCAGTAGCACTCAGGTGAGAAGAACGGGAAGCAGATATACCCAGTCTGCTGGCAGTGTCCTACGGGGACCAGCCTTACTGGCTGCCACGCCTGAATGTTTGCAACCCCGGCAGAGATAGGCAGTCGCAATTATGCAGCAATGCAAACTGCATAACTTGGCCTAATTTCACAGGTGTACAAGAAACCACTGGGGATTTACAAGGACATGTTCACCCGGAACATCCGGAGGCCAGCCGGCAGCAAGATTCCGGAATCTTCCTAAGAAACCTTGAACGCAGTGAAACGCTCGTATGTTGCAATAACTCAGAACCTCATTTTTAGTGTTCCCGACAGAGGTCATTCGGCTGAACACAACCGAGGACTAATTAGAGCCAGATATAGGCAGTGCCATCCATAGTGCTGGGGGGACAGTGGTCGCATGCTAAACAACTGAGCTCTAGTTCTCCAAACGTGCACAACGTGCCATAAATTGAGGTTCAACTTACTGCTTCGGTTGAGTAGAGTGTAGCAATCAACGCTGGAATCAGTAGCACTCAGTTGAGAAGAACGAGAAGCAGATATACCAAGTCTGCTGGCAGTGTCCTACGTGGAACAGCCTTTCTGGCTGCCACGCCTGAATGTTTGCAACCGCGGCAGAGCTAGGCAGGCGCAATTGTGCAGCAATGCAAACTGCATTAACTGGCCAAATTTCACGGGTGTACAAGAAACCACGGGGGATGTATAATTAGATGTTCACCCGGAACAGCCAGAGGCCTGCCGGCAGCAAGATTCCGGAATTCTTCCTAAGAAGCCTTGCAAGCAGTGAAACGCTGCTATGTTGCAATAACTCAGAACCTCATTCTGAGTGTTCCCGGCAGAGGTCATTCGGCTGAACTCATCCGTGGACTAATTAGAGCCAGATGTAGGCAGTGGAAAAATTAGAGCCCGATGTAGGCAATGGACTAATTAGAGCTAGGTATAGGCAGTGTTTTCGATTGGAAAACAACTGAGCTTTAGTTCTCCAAACTTTCACAAAGTGCCATAAGTTGACGTTCAACTTATTGGTCTGGTTGAGAAGAGTGTAGCCATCAAAGCTGGAATCAGTAGCACTCAGGTGAGAAGAACTGGAAACAGATAGACCCAGTTTGCTGGAAGTGTCTTACGGGGACCAGCCTATCTGGCTGATACGCCTGAATGTTTGCAAGCGCGGCAGGGGTAGGCAGGTGCAATTGTGCAGCAATGCAAACTGCGTAAGCGCCCCAAATTTCAGGGGTGTACAAGAAACCACGGGGGATTTACAAGGACATGATCACCCGGAACAGCAGGAGGCCTACCGGCAGCAAGATTCCGGAATTCTTCCAGTGAAGCCTTGAAAGCTGTGAAACGCGCCTATGTTGCAATAACTCAGAAACTCATTCTGATTGTTCCCGGCACAGGTCATTGGGCTAAACACAACCGTGGACTAATTAGAGCCAGGTGTAGGCAGTGCCGTCCATACTGTTGGATGGACAGTGGTGGAGTGCCAAACAACTGAGCTCTAGTTCTTAACACTTTCACAAAGTGCCATAAGTTGAGGTTCAACTTACTGCTCCAGTTGAGTAGAGTGTAGCCGTCAAAGCTGGAATCAGTAGCACTCAGGTGAGAAGAACGAGAAGCAGATATACCCACTCCGCTGGCAGAGTCCTACAGGGACTAGCCTGTCTGGCTGACACGCCTGAATGTTTGCAACCGCGACAGGGCTAGACAGTCGCAATTATGCAGCAATGCAAACTGCATTACCTGGCCAAATTTCACGGGTGTACAAGAAACCACGAGGAAATACAAGGAGATGTTCACTCGGAACAGCCAGAGGCCTGCCGGCAGCAAGATTCTGGAATTCTTCCTAAGAAGCCTTGAACGCAGTGATACGCTCCTATGTTGCAATAACTCAGCAGGTCATTCTGAGTGTTCCTGGCAGAGGTCATTCGGCTGAACACAACCATGGACTAATTAGAGCCAGATGTAGGCAGTGCCGTCCATAGTGCTGGATGGACAGTGGTCGCGTGCCAAACAACTGAGCTCTAGGTCTCCAAACTTTAACAGAGTGCCATAAGTAGAGGTTCAACTTACTGCTTCGGTTGAGTAGAGTGTAGCCGTCAAAGCGGGAATCAGAAGCACTCAGGTGAGAAGAATGGGAAGCAGATATACCCAGTCCGCTGGCAGTGTCCAACTCGGACCAGCCTATCTGTCTGCCACGCCTGAATGTTTGCAACCGCGCCAGAGCTAGGCAGGCGAAATTATGCAGCAATGCAAACAGCATAACCTAGCCAAATTTCACGGGTGTACAAGAAACCACGGGGGATTTACAAGGAGATGTTCACTTGAACAACCGGAGGCCTGCCGGCAGCAAGATTCCAGAATTCTTCCTAAGAAACCTTGAACGTACTGAAACACTCCTATGTTGCAATAACTTAGAACCTTATTGTGAGTGTTCCCAGCAGAGCTCATTCGGCTGAACACAACGGTGGACTAACTATAGCAAGATGTAGGCAGTGCCTTCCATAGTGCTTAATGGACAGTCGTAGCGTACCAAACAACTGAGCTCTAGTTCTCCAAATTTTAACAGAGTGCCATAAGTAGAGGTTCAACTTCCTGCTTCGGTTGAGTAGAGTGTAGCCGTCAAAGCTAGAATCAATAGCACTGAGGTGAGAAGAACGAGAAGCAGATATACCCAGTCCGCTGGCAGTGTCCTACGGTGTCCAGCCTATCTGTCTGCCACGCCTCAATATTTGCAACTGCGGCAGAGCTAAGCAGTCGCAATCATGCAGCAATTCAAACTGCATAACCTGGACAAATTTCACGGGTGTACAAGAAACCACGGGGGATTTACAAGGACATGTTCACCCGGAACAGCCGGAGGCCTGCCCACAGCAACATTCCGGAATTCATCCTAAGAAGCCTTGAAAGCAGTGAAACGCTCCTATGTTTCAGTAACTCAGAACCTCATTCTGAGTGCTCCTGGCAGAGTTCATTTATGTGAACACAACCGTGGACTAATTAGAGAAAGATGTAGGCAGTGCCATCCATAGTGCTGGATGGACAGTGGTGGCTTGCCAAACAACTGAGCTCTAGTTCTCAACACTTTCACAAAGTGCCATAAGTTGAGGTTCAACTTACTGCTCCGGTTGAGTAGAGTGTAGCCGTCAAAGCTGGCATCAGTAGCACTCAGGTGAGAAGATCGGGAAGCAGATATACCCAGTCCGCTGGCAGTGTCCTACAGGGACCAGCCTATCTGGTTGCCACGCCTGAATATTTGCAACCGCGGCAGAGCTAGGCAGGCGCAATTGTGCAGCAATACAAACTTCATAACCTGGCGAAATTTCACGGGTGTACAAGAAACCACGGGGGATTTACAAGGACATGTTAACCCGGAACAGCCGGAGGCCTGCCCCCAGCAAGATTCCGGAATTCTTCCTAAGAAGCCTTGAAAGCAGTGAAACGCTCCTATGTTGCAATAACTCAGAACCTCATTCTGAGTGTTCCCGGCAGAGGTCATTCGGCTGAACACAAAGGTGGATTAATTAGAGCCCGATGTAGGCAGTGCCGTCCATAGTGCTGGAGGGACAGTGCTGGAATGCCAAACAACTTAGCTCTAGTTTTCAACACTTTCACAAAGTGCCCTAAGTTGAGGTTGAACTTAATGCTCCGGTTGAGTAGAGTGTAGCCGTCAAAGCTGGAATCAGTAGCACTCAGGCGAGAAAAACGGGAATCAGATATACCCAGTCCGCTGGCAGTTTCCTACGGGGACCAGCCTATCTGGCTGCCACGCCTGAAAGTGTGCAACCGTGTCAGAGCTAGGCAGGCACAATTGTGCAGCAATGCAAACTGCATAACCTGGCTGTATTTCACGGTTGTACAAGAAACCACAGGGGATTTACAAGGAGATGGTCACCCGGAATAGCCAGAGGCCTTCCGGCAAAAACATTCGGGAATTCTTCCTATGAAGCCTTGAAAGTAGAGAAATGCTCCTAAGTTGCAACAACTCAGAATGTCATTCTGAGTGTTCTCGGCAGAGGGCATTCGGCTGAAGACAACCGGGGACTAATTAGAGCCAGATGTACACAGTGCCGTCCATAGTGATGGAAGGACCGTGGTGGCATGCCAAACAACGGAGCTCTAGTTCTCAACACTTTCATAAAGTGCCATAAGTTGAGGTTCAACTTACTGCTCCTGTTGAGTACAGTGGAGCCGTCAAAGCTGGAATCAGTAGCACTCAGGTGAGAAGAACGGGAAGCACATATACCCAGTCCGATGGTAGTGTCCTACGAGGTACAGCCTCTCTGGCTACCACGCCTGAATGTTTGCAACCACGCCAGAGCTCGGCAGGCGCAATTATGCAGCAATTCATACTGCATAACCTGGCCAAATTTCATGGGTGTACAAGAAATCACGAGGGATTTACAAGGAGATGTTCACCCGGAACAGCCGGAGGCCAGCCGGCAGCAACATTCCGGAATTCTTCCTGAGAAGCCTTGAAAGCAGTGAAACGCTCCTATGTTGCAATAACTCAGAACCTCATTCTGAGTGTTCCCGGCACAGGTCATTCGGCTGAACACAACCGTGGACTAATTAGAGCCAGATGTAGGCAGTGACGTCCATGGACCTGGATGGACAGGGGTTGGGGTGCCAAACAACTGAGCTCTAGTTCTCAACACTTTCACAAAGTGTCATAAGTTGAGGTTCAACTTACTGCTCCGGTTGAGTAGAGTGTAGCCGTCAAAGCTGGAATCAGTAGCACTCAGGAGAGAAGAACAGGAAGCAGATAGACCCAGTCCGCTGGCAGCGTTCAACGGGGACCAGTTATCTTGCTGCCGTGCCTGAATGTTTGCAACCTCGGCAGAGCAAGGCAGGCACAATTGTGCAGCAATGCAAACTGCATAACCTCGCCAAATTTCATGGGTGTACAAGAAAACACGGGGGATTTACAAGGAGATGTTCACCAGGAAAAGAGGGAGGCCTGTCCACAGCAAGTTTCCGGAATGCTTCCTAAGAAGCCTTGAAAGCAGTGAAACGCTCCTATGTTGCAACAACTCAGAACCTCATTCTGAGTGTTCCCGGCAGAGGTCATTCGGCTGAACACAAAGGTGGATTAATTAGAGCCCGATGTAGGCAGTGCCGTCCATAGTGCTGGAGGGACAGTGCTGGAATGCCAAACAACTTAGCTCTAGTTTTCAACACTTTCACAAAGTGCCCTAAGTTGAGGTTGAACTTAATGCTCCGGTTGAGTAGAGTGTAGCCGTCAAAGCTGGAATCAGTAGCACTCAGGCGAGAAAAACGGGAATCAGATATACCCAGTCCGCTGGCAGTTTCCTACGGGGACCAGCCTATCTGGCTGCCACGCCTGAAAGTGTGCAACCGTGTCAGAGCTAGGCAGGCACAATTGTGCAGCAATGCAAACTGCATAACCTGGCTGTATTTCACGGTTGTACAAGAAACCACAGGGGATTTACAAGGAGATGGTCACCCGGAATAGCCAGAGGCCTTCCGGCAAAAACATTCGGGAATTCTTCCTATGAAGCCTTGAAAGTAGAGAAATGCTCCTAAGTTGCAACAACTCAGAATGTCATTCTGAGTGTTCTCGGCAGAGGGCATTCGGCTGAAGACAACCGGGGACTAATTAGAGCCAGATGTACACAGTGCCGTCCATAGTGATGGAAGGACCGTGGTGGCATGCCAAACAACGGAGCTCTAGTTCTCAACACTTTCATAAAGTGCCATAAGTTGAGGTTCAACTTACTGCTCCTGTTGAGTACAGTGGAGCCGTCAAAGCTGGAATCAGTAGCACTCAGGTGAGAAGAACGGGAAGCACATATACCCAGTCCGATGGTAGTGTCCTACGAGGTACAGCCTCTCTGGCTACCACGCCTGAATGTTTGCAACCACGCCAGAGCTCGGCAGGCGCAATTATGCAGCAATTCATACTGCATAACCTGGCCAAATTTCATGGGTGTACAAGAAATCACGAGGGATTTACAAGGAGATGTTCACCCGGAACAGCCGGAGGCCAGCCGGCAGCAACATTCCGGAATTCTTCCTGAGAAGCCTTGAAAGCAGTGAAACGCTCCTATGTTGCAATAACTCAGAACCTCATTCTGAGTGTTCCCGGCACAGGTCATTCGGCTGAACACAACCGTGGACTAATTAGAGCCAGATGTAGGCAGTGACGTCCATGGACCTGGATGGACAGGGGTTGGGGTGCCAAACAACTGAGCTCTAGTTCTCAACACTTTCACAAAGTGTCATAAGTTGAGGTTCAACTTACTGCTCCGGTTGAGTAGAGTGTAGCCGTCAAAGCTGGAATCAGTAGCACTCAGGAGAGAAGAACAGGAAGCAGATAGACCCAGTCCGCTGGCAGCGTTCAACGGGGACCACTTATCTTGCTGCCGTGCCTGAATGTTTGCAACCTCGGCAGAGCAAGGCAGGCACAATTGTGCAGCAATGCAAACTGCATAACCTCGCCAAATTTCATGGGTGTACAAGAAAACACGGGGGATTTACAAGGAGATGTTCACCAGGAAAAGAGGGAGGCCTGTCCACAGCAAGTTTCCGGAATGCTTCCTAAGAAGCCTTGAAAGCAGTGAAACGCTCCTATGTTGCAACAACTCAGAACCTCATTCTGAGTGTTCCCCGCAGAGGTCATTCGCCTGAACACAACCCTGGACTAATTAGAGCCAGATATAGGCAGTGCCGTCCATAGTGCTGGATATACAGTTGTGGCGGGCCAAACAACTGAGCTCTAGGTGTCAATACTTTCACAAAATGCCATAAATTGAGGTTCAACTTACTGCTCCGATTGAGTAGAGTGTAGCCGTCAAAGCTGGAATCAGTAGCACTCAGGTGAAAAGAACGGGAAGCAGATAGAACCAGTCCGCTGGCAGTGTCCTACGGGGACCAGCCTATCTGGCTGCCACGCCTGAATGTTTGCAACCGCGGCAGAGCTAGGCAGGCGCAATTGTGCAGCAATGCACACTGCATATCCTGGCCAAATTTCACGTGTGTACAAGAAACCACAGGGGATTTTCAAGGAGATGGTCACCCGGAACAGCCAGAGGTCAGCCGGCAAAAACATTCGGGAATTCTTCCTAAGAAGCCTTGAAAGCAGAGAAATGCTCCTAAGTTGTAACAACTCAGAATCTCATTCTGAGTTTTCTTGGCAGAGGGCATTCGGCTGAAGACAACCGTGGACTAATTAGAGCCAGATGTACACAGTGCCGTCCATAGTGATGGAAGGACCGTGGTGGCATGCCAAACAACGGAGCTCTAGTTCTCAACACTTTCATAAAGTGCCATAAGTTGAGGTTCAACTTATTGCTCCTGTTGAGTAGAGTGTAGCCGTCAAAGCTGGAATCAGTAGCACTCAGGTGAGAAGAACGGGAAGCACATATACCCAGTCCGATGGTAGTGTCCTACGAGGTCCAGCCTCTCTGGCTACCACGCCTGAATGTTTGCAACCACGGCAGTGCTAGGCAGGCGCAATTGTGCAGCAATGCAAACTGCATAACCTGGCCAAATTTCACCGGTGTACAAGTAACCACGGGGGATTTACAAGGAGATATTCACCCGGAGCAGCCGGAGGCCTGCCGGCAGCAACATTCCGGAATTCTTCCTGTGAAGCCTGGAAAGCAGTGAAACGCTCCTATGTTGCAATAACTCAGAACCTCATTCTGAGTGTACCTGGCAGAGTTCATTCGGCTGAACACAACCGTGGACTAATTAGAGCCAGATGTAGGCAGTGACGTCCATGGTGCTGGATGGACAGTGGTGGCGTGCCAAACAACTGAGATCTAGGTCTCAACACTTTCACAAAGTGCCATAAGTTGAGGTTCAACTTACTGCTCCCGTTGAGTAGAGTGTAGCCGTCAAAGCTGGAATCAGAAGCACTCAGGTGAGAAGAACGGGAAGCTGATATACGCAGTCCACTGGCAGTGTCCTACAGGGATCAGTAAATCTGGCTGCCACGCCTGAATGTTTGCAAAAGTGGTAGAGCTAGCCAGGCGCAATTGTGCAGCAATGCAAACTGCATAACCTGGCCAAATTTCACGGGTGTAAAAGAAACCACGTGGGATTTATATGGAGATGTTAACTCAGAACAGCCGGAGGCCTGCCGGCAGCAACATTCCGGAATTCTTCTCAAGAAGCCTTGAAAGCAGTGAAATGCTCCTATGTTGCCATAACTCAGAACCCCATTCTGAGTGTTCCCGGCAGGGGTCATTTGGCTGAACACAACCAAGAACTTATTAGAGCCAAATGTATGCAGTTCCGTCCATAGTGCTGGATGGACAGTTGTGGCGTGCCAAACAACTGAGCTCTATTTCTCAAGTCTTTTACAAATTGCCATAGGTTGAGGTTCAACTACTTCAACGGTTGAGTACAGTGTAGCCGTCAAAGCTGGAATCAGTAGCACTCAGGTGAGAAGAACGGGAAGCAGATAGACCCAGTCTGATGGCAGAGTCCTACGGGGACCCGCCTATTTGCCTGTCACGCCTGAATGTTTGCCACTGCGGCAGAGCTAGGTAGGCGCAATTGTGCAGCAATGCAAACTGCATAACCTGGCCAAATTTCCCGGGTGTACAAGAAACCACGGGGGATTTACAAGGAGATGTTCACCCGGAACAGACAGAGGCCTGCCGGCAGCAAGATTCCGGAATCCTTCCGAAGAAGCCTTGAAAGCAGTGAAACGCACCTATGTTGCCATAACTCAGAACCTCATTCTGAGTGTTCCTGGAAGAGGTCATTCGGCTGAACACGACGGTGGACTAATTAGAGCCAAATGTATGCAGTGCCTCCATAGTGCTGGATGGACAGTTGTGGCGTGTCAAACAACTGAGTTCTAGTTCTCAACACTTTCACAAAGTGCCATAAGTTGAGGTTCAACTTACTGCTCCGGTTGAGTAGAGTGTAGCCGTCAAAGCTGGAATCAGTAGCACTCACGTGAGAAGAACGGGAAGCATATATACCCAGTTCGCTGGCAGTGTCCTACGGGGACCAGCATATCTGGCTGCCACGCCTGAATCTTTGCAATCCCGGCAGAGCTAGGCAGGCACAATTGTGCAGCAATGCAAACTGCATACCCTGGCCAAATTTGACGGGTGTACAAGAAACCACGGCGGATTTACAAGGAGATGTTCACCCGGAACAGACAGAGGCCTCCCGGCAGCAAGATTCCGGAATCCTTCCTAAGAAGCCTTGAAAGCAGTGAAACGCTCCTATGTTGCAATAACTCAGAACCTCATTCTGAGTGTTCCCGGCAGAGGTTATTCAGGTGAACTCATCCGTGGACTAATTAGAGCCAGATGTAGGCAGTGGACTAATTAGAGCCAGATGTAGGCAATGGACTAATTAGAGCCAGATATAGGCAGTGTATTCGATTGGAAAACAACTGAGCTTTAGTTCTCCAAACTTTCTCAAATTGCCATAAGTTGAGGTTCAACTTACTGCTCCGGTCGAGTAGAGTGTACACGTCAAAGCTGGAATCAGTAGCACTGAGTTGAGTAGAACGGGAAGCAGGTAGACCCAGTCCGCTGGCAGTGTCCTACGATGACCAGCCTTTCTGGCTGCCACGCCTGAATGTTTGTAAACACGGCAGAGCTATGCAGGCGGAAATGTGCAGCAATGCAAACTGCATAACCTGGCCAAATTTCACGGGTGTACGAGAAACCACGGGGGATATACAAGGGGATTTCACCCGGAAGAGCCGGAGGCCTGCCGGCAACAAGATTCCGGAATTCTTCCTGTGAAACCTTGAAAGCAGTGAAACGCACCTAGGTGGCAATAACTCAGAACCTCATTCTGAGTGTTCCCCGCAGAGATCATTCGGCTGAACACAACTGTGGAGTAATTAGAGCCAGATATAGGCAGTGCCGTCCATAGTGCTGAATGGATATTGGTGGCGTGCCAAACACCTGAGATCTAGTTCACAACACTTTCACAAAGTGCCATACGTTGAGGCTCTACTTAGTGCTCCGGTTGAGTAGAGTGTAGCCGTCAAAGCTGGAATCAGTAGCACTCAGGTGAGAAGAAAGGAAAGCAGATATAACCAGTCCCTAGCAGTGCCCTACGGGGACCAGCCTATCTGGCTGCCACGCCTGAATGTTTGCAACCGCGGCAGGGGAAGGCAGGCGCAATTGTGCAGCAATGCAAACTGCATAACCTCCCCAAATTTCAGGGGTGTACAAGAAACCACGGGGGATTTACAAGGAGATGTTCACCCTGAACAGCAGGAGGCCTGCTGGCAGCAAGATTCTGGAATTCTTCCTAAGAAGCCTTGAAAGCAGTGAAACGCTCCTATGTTGCAATATCTCAGAACCTCATTTTGACTGTTCCCGGCAGAGGTCATTCGGCTGAACACAACCGTGGACTAACTATAGCCAGATGTAGGCAGTGCCGTCCATAGTGCTGGATGGACAGTGGTGGCGTGCCAAACAACTGAGCTCTAGTTCTCAACACTTGCACAAAGTGCCATAAGTTGAGGTTCAACTTACTGCTCCGGTTGAGTAGAGTGTAGCCGTCAAAGCTGGAATCAGTAGCACTCAGGTGAGAAGAACGGGAAGCAGATATACCCAGTCTGCTGGCAGTGTCCTACGGGGACCAGCCTTACTGGCTGCCACGCCTGAATGTTTGCAACCCCGGCAGAGATAGGCAGTCGCAATTATGCAGCAATGCAAACTGCATAACTTGGCCTAATTTCACAGGTGTACAAGAAACCACTGGGGATTTACAAGGACATGTTCACCCGGAACATCCGGAGGCCAGCCGGCAGCAAGATTCCGGAATCTTCCTAAGAAACCTTGAACGCAGTGAAACGCTCGTATGTTGCAATAACTCAGAACCTCATTTTTAGTGTTCCCGACAGAGGTCATTCGGCTGAACACAACCGAGGACTAATTAGAGCCAGATATAGGCAGTGCCATCCATAGTGCTGGGGGGACAGTGGTCGCATGCTAAACAACTGAGCTCTAGTTCTCCAAACGTGCACAACGTGCCATAAATTGAGGTTCAACTTACTGCTTCGGTTGAGTAGAGTGTAGCAATCAACGCTGGAATCAGTAGCACTCAGTTGAGAAGAACGAGAAGCAGATATACCAAGTCTGCTGGCAGTGTCCTACGTGGAACAGCCTTTCTGGCTGCCACGCCTGAATGTTTGCAACCGCGGCAGAGCTAGGCAGGCGCAATTGTGCAGCAATGCAAACTGCATTAACTGGCCAAATTTCACGGGTGTACAAGAAACCACGGGGGATGTATAATTAGATGTTCACCCGGAACAGCCAGAGGCCTGCCGGCAGCAAGATTCCGGAATTCTTCCTAAGAAGCCTTGCAAGCAGTGAAACGCTGCTATGTTGCAATAACTCAGAACCTCATTCTGAGTGTTCCCGGCAGAGGTCATTCGGCTGAACTCATCCGTGGACTAATTAGAGCCAGATGTAGGCAGTGGAAAAATTAGAGCCCGATGTAGGCAATGGACTAATTAGAGCTAGGTATAGGCAGTGTTTTCGATTGGAAAACAACTGAGCTTTAGTTCTCCAAACTTTCACAAAGTGCCATAAGTTGACGTTCAACTTATTGGTCTGGTTGAGAAGAGTGTAGCCATCAAAGCTGGAATCAGTAGCACTCAGGTGAGAAGAACTGGAAACAGATAGACCCAGTTTGCTGGAAGTGTCTTACGGGGACCAGCCTATCTGGCTGATACGCCTGAATGTTTGCAAGCGCGGCAGGGGTAGGCAGGTGCAATTGTGCAGCAATGCAAACTGCGTAAGCGCCCCAAATTTCAGGGGTGTACAAGAAACCACGGGGGATTTACAAGGACATGATCACCCGGAACAGCAGGAGGCCTACCGGCAGCAAGATTCCGGAATTCTTCCAGTGAAGCCTTGAAAGCTGTGAAACGCGCCTATGTTGCAATAACTCAGAAACTCATTCTGATTGTTCCCGGCACAGGTCATTGGGCTAAACACAACCGTGGACTAATTAGAGCCAGGTGTAGGCAGTGCCGTCCATACTGTTGGATGGACAGTGGTGGAGTGCCAAACAACTGAGCTCTAGTTCTTAACACTTTCACAAAGTGCCATAAGTTGAGGTTCAACTTACTGCTCCAGTTGAGTAGAGTGTAGCCGTCAAAGCTGGAATCAGTAGCACTCAGGTGAGAAGAACGAGAAGCAGATATACCCACTCCGCTGGCAGAGTCCTACAGGGACTAGCCTGTCTGGCTGACACGCCTGAATGTTTGCAACCGCGACAGGGCTAGACAGTCGCAATTATGCAGCAATGCAAACTGCATTACCTGGCCAAATTTCACGGGTGTACAAGAAACCACGAGGAAATACAAGGAGATGTTCACTCGGAACAGCCAGAGGCCTGCCGGCAGCAAGATTCCGGAATTCTTCCTAAGAAGCCTTGAACGCAGTGATACGCTCCTATGTTGCAATAACTCAGCAGGTCATTCTGAGTGTTCCTGGCAGAGGTCATTCGGCTGAACACAACCGTGGACTAATTAGAGCCAGATGTAGGCAGTGCCGTCCATAGTGCTGGATGGACAGTGGTCGCGTGCCAAACAACTGAGCTCTAGGTCTCCAAACTTTAACAGAGTGCCATAAGTAGAGGTTCAACTTACTGCTTCGGTTGAGTAGAGTGTAGCCGTCAAAGCGGGAATCAGAAGCACTCAGGTGAGAAGAATGGGAAGCAGATATACCCAGTCCGCTGGCAGTGTCCAACTCGGACCAGCCTATCTGTCTGCCACGCCTGAATGTTTGCAACCGCGCCAGAGCTAGGCAGGCGAAATTATGCAGCAATGCAAACAGCATAACCTAGCCAAATTTCACGGGTGTACAAGAAACCACGGGGGATTTACAAGGAGATGTTCACTTGAACAACCGGAGGCCTGCCGGCAGCAAGATTCCAGAATTCTTCCTAAGAAACCTTGAACGTACTGAAACACTCCTATGTTGCAATAACTTAGAACCTTATTGTGAGTGTTCCCAGCAGAGCTCATTCGGCTGAACACAACGGTGGACTAACTATAGCAAGATGTAGGCAGTGCCTTCCATAGTGCTTAATGGACAGTCGTAGCGTACCAAACAACTGAGCTCTAGTTCTCCAAATTTTAACAGAGTGCCATAAGTAGAGGTTCAACTTCCTGCTTCGGTTGAGTAGAGTGTAGCCGTCAAAGCTAGAATCAATAGCACTGAGGTGAGAAGAACGAGAAGCAGATATACCCAGTCCGCTGGCAGTGTCCTACGGTGTCCAGCCTATCTGTCTGCCACGCCTCAATATTTGCAACTGCGGCAGAGCTAAGCAGTCGCAATCATGCAGCAATTCAAACTGCATAACCTGGACAAATTTCACGGGTGTACAAGAAACCACGGGGGATTTACAAGGACATGTTCACCCGGAACAGCCGGAGGCCTGCCCACAGCAACATTCCGGAATTCATCCTAAGAAGCCTTGAAAGCAGTGAAACGCTCCTATGTTTCAGTAACTCAGAACCTCATTCTGAGTGCTCCTGGCAGAGTTCATTTATGTGAACACAACCGTGGACTAATTAGAGAAAGATGTAGGCAGTGCCATCCATAGTGCTGGATGGACAGTGGTGGCTTGCCAAACAACTGAGCTCTAGTTCTCAACACTTTCACAAAGTGCCATAAGTTGAGGTTCAACTTACTGCTCCGGTTGAGTAGAGTGTAGCCGTCAAAGCTGGCATCAGTAGCACTCAGGTGAGAAGATCGGGAAGCAGATATACCCAGTCCGCTGGCAGTGTCCTACAGGGACCAGCCTATCTGGTTGCCACGCCTGAATATTTGCAACCGCGGCAGAGCTAGGCAGGCGCAATTGTGCAGCAATACAAACTTCATAACCTGGCGAAATTTCACGGGTGTACAAGAAACCACGGGGGATTTACAAGGACATGTTAACCCGGAACAGCCGGAGGCCTGCCCCCAGCAAGATTCCGGAATTCTTCCTAAGAAGCCTTGAAAGCAGTGAAACGCTCCTATGTTGCAATAACTCAGAACCTCATTCTGAGTGTTCCCGGCAGAGGTCATTCGGCTGAACACAAAGGTGGATTAATTAGAGCCCGATGTAGGCAGTGCCGTCCATAGTGCTGGAGGGACAGTGCTGGAATGCCAAACAACTTAGCTCTAGTTTTCAACACTTTCACAAAGTGCCCTAAGTTGAGGTTGAACTTAATGCTCCGGTTGAGTAGAGTGTAGCCGTCAAAGCTGGAATCAGTAGCACTCAGGCGAGAAAAACGGGAATCAGATATACCCAGTCCGCTGGCAGTTTCCTACGGGGACCAGCCTATCTGGCTGCCACGCCTGAAAGTGTGCAACCGTGTCAGAGCTAGGCAGGCACAATTGTGCAGCAATGCAAACTGCATAACCTGGCTGTATTTCACGGTTGTACAAGAAACCACAGGGGATTTACAAGGAGATGGTCACCCGGAATAGCCAGAGGCCTTCCGGCAAAAACATTCGGGAATTCTTCCTATGAAGCCTTGAAAGTAGAGAAATGCTCCTAAGTTGCAACAACTCAGAATGTCATTCTGAGTGTTCTCGGCAGAGGGCATTCGGCTGAAGACAACCGGGGACTAATTAGAGCCAGATGTACACAGTGCCGTCCATAGTGATGGAAGGACCGTGGTGGCATGCCAAACAACGGAGCTCTAGTTCTCAACACTTTCATAAAGTGCCATAAGTTGAGGTTCAACTTACTGCTCCTGTTGAGTACAGTGGAGCCGTCAAAGCTGGAATCAGTAGCACTCAGGTGAGAAGAACGGGAAGCACATATACCCAGTCCGATGGTAGTGTCCTACGAGGTACAGCCTCTCTGGCTACCACGCCTGAATGTTTGCAACCACGCCAGAGCTCGGCAGGCGCAATTATGCAGCAATTCATACTGCATAACCTGGCCAAATTTCATGGGTGTACAAGAAATCACGAGGGATTTACAAGGAGATGTTCACCCGGAACAGCCGGAGGCCAGCCGGCAGCAACATTCCGGAATTCTTCCTGAGAAGCCTTGAAAGCAGTGAAACGCTCCTATGTTGCAATAACTCAGAACCTCATTCTGAGTGTTCCCGGCACAGGTCATTCGGCTGAACACAACCGTGGACTAATTAGAGCCAGATGTAGGCAGTGACGTCCATGGACCTGGATGGACAGGGGTTGGGGTGCCAAACAACTGAGCTCTAGTTCTCAACACTTTCACAAAGTGTCATAAGTTGAGGTTCAACTTACTGCTCCGGTTGAGTAGAGTGTAGCCGTCAAAGCTGGAATCAGTAGCACTCAGGAGAGAAGAACAGGAAGCAGATAGACCCAGTCCGCTGGCAGCGTTCAACGGGGACCACTTATCTTGCTGCCGTGCCTGAATGTTTGCAACCTCGGCAGAGCAAGGCAGGCACAATTGTGCAGCAATGCAAACTGCATAACCTCGCCAAATTTCATGGGTGTACAAGAAAACACGGGGGATTTACAAGGAGATGTTCACCAGGAAAAGAGGGAGGCCTGTCCACAGCAAGTTTCCGGAATGCTTCCTAAGAAGCCTTGAAAGCAGTGAAACGCTCCTATGTTGCAACAACTCAGAACCTCATTCTGAGTGTTCCCCGCAGAGGTCATTCGCCTGAACACAACCCTGGACTAATTAGAGCCAGATATAGGCAGTGCCGTCCATAGTGCTGGATATACAGTTGTGGCGGGC
Organism: Dipodomys merriami; assembly: GCF_024711535.1. Taxonomy (NCBI): domain Eukaryota; kingdom Metazoa; phylum Chordata; class Mammalia; order Rodentia; family Heteromyidae; genus Dipodomys; species Dipodomys merriami. The sequence continues at coordinate 1,716,646 of NW_027203860.1, forward strand.
CAAACAACTGAGCTCTAGGTGTCAATACTTTCACAAAATGCCATAAATTGAGGTTCAACTTACTGCTCCGATTGAGTAGAGTGTAGCCGTCAAAGCTGGAATCAGTAGCACTCAGGTGAAAAGAACGGGAAGCAGATAGAACCAGTCCGCTGGCAGTGTCCTACGGGGACCAGCCTATCTGGCTGCCACGCCTGAATGTTTGCAACCGCGGCAGAGCTAGGCAGGCGCAATTGTGCAGCAATGCACACTGCATATCCTGGCCAAATTTCACGTGTGTACAAGAAACCACAGGGGATTTTCAAGGAGATGGTCACCCGGAACAGCCAGAGGTCAGCCGGCAAAAACATTCGGGAATTCTTCCTAAGAAGCCTTGAAAGCAGAGAAATGCTCCTAAGTTGTAACAACTCAGAATCTCATTCTGAGTTTTCTTGGCAGAGGGCATTCGGCTGAAGACAACCGTGGACTAATTAGAGCCAGATGTACACAGTGCCGTCCATAGTGATGGAAGGACCGTGGTGGCATGCCAAACAACGGAGCTCTAGTTCTCAACACTTTCATAAAGTGCCATAAGTTGAGGTTCAACTTATTGCTCCTGTTGAGTAGAGTGTAGCCGTCAAAGCTGGAATCAGTAGCACTCAGGTGAGAAGAACGGGAAGCACATATACCCAGTCCGATGGTAGTGTCCTACGAGGTCCAGCCTCTCTGGCTACCACGCCTGAATGTTTGCAACCACGGCAGTGCTAGGCAGGCGCAATTGTGCAGCAATGCAAACTGCATAACCTGGCCAAATTTCACCGGTGTACAAGTAACCACGGGGGATTTACAAGGAGATATTCACCCGGAGCAGCCGGAGGCCTGCCGGCAGCAACATTCCGGAATTCTTCCTGTGAAGCCTGGAAAGCAGTGAAACGCTCCTATGTTGCAATAACTCAGAACCTCATTCTGAGTGTACCTGGCAGAGTTCATTCGGCTGAACACAACCGTGGACTAATTAGAGCCAGATGTAGGCAGTGACGTCCATGGTGCTGGATGGACAGTGGTGGCGTGCCAAACAACTGAGATCTAGGTCTCAACACTTTCACAAAGTGCCATAAGTTGAGGTTCAACTTACTGCTCCCGTTGAGTAGAGTGTAGCCGTCAAAGCTGGAATCAGAAGCACTCAGGTGAGAAGAACGGGAAGCTGATATACGCAGTCCACTGGCAGTGTCCTACAGGGATCAGTAAATCTGGCTGCCACGCCTGAATGTTTGCAAAAGTGGTAGAGCTAGCCAGGCGCAATTGTGCAGCAATGCAAACTGCATAACCTGGCCAAATTTCACGGGTGTAAAAGAAACCACGTGGGATTTATATGGAGATGTTAACTCAGAACAGCCGGAGGCCTGCCGGCAGCAACATTCCGGAATTCTTCTCAAGAAGCCTTGAAAGCAGTGAAATGCTCCTATGTTGCCATAACTCAGAACCCCATTCTGAGTGTTCCCGGCAGGGGTCATTTGGCTGAACACAACCAAGAACTTATTAGAGCCAAATGTATGCAGTTCCGTCCATAGTGCTGGATGGACAGTTGTGGCGTGCCAAACAACTGAGCTCTATTTCTCAAGTCTTTTACAAATTGCCATAGGTTGAGGTTCAACTACTTCAACGGTTGAGTACAGTGTAGCCGTCAAAGCTGGAATCAGTAGCACTCAGGTGAGAAGAACGGGAAGCAGATAGACCCAGTCTGATGGCAGAGTCCTACGGGGACCCGCCTATTTGCCTGTCACGCCTGAATGTTTGCCACTGCGGCAGAGCTAGGTAGGCGCAATTGTGCAGCAATGCAAACTGCATAACCTGGCCAAATTTCCCGGGTGTACAAGAAACCACGGGGGATTTACAAGGAGATGTTCACCCGGAACAGACAGAGGCCTGCCGGCAGCAAGATTCCGGAATCCTTCCGAAGAAGCCTTGAAAGCAGTGAAACGCACCTATGTTGCCATAACTCAGAACCTCATTCTGAGTGTTCCTGGAAGAGGTCATTCGGCTGAACACGACGGTGGACTAATTAGAGCCAAATGTATGCAGTGCCTCCATAGTGCTGGATGGACAGTTGTGGCGTGTCAAACAACTGAGTTCTAGTTCTCAACACTTTCACAAAGTGCCATAAGTTGAGGTTCAACTTACTGCTCCGGTTGAGTAGAGTGTAGCCGTCAAAGCTGGAATCAGTAGCACTCACGTGAGAAGAACGGGAAGCATATATACCCAGTTCGCTGGCAGTGTCCTACGGGGACCAGCATATCTGGCTGCCACGCCTGAATCTTTGCAATCCCGGCAGAGCTAGGCAGGCACAATTGTGCAGCAATGCAAACTGCATACCCTGGCCAAATTTGACGGGTGTACAAGAAACCACGGCGGATTTACAAGGAGATGTTCACCCGGAACAGACAGAGGCCTCCCGGCAGCAAGATTCCGGAATCCTTCCTAAGAAGCCTTGAAAGCAGTGAAACGCTCCTATGTTGCAATAACTCAGAACCTCATTCTGAGTGTTCCCGGCAGAGGTTATTCAGGTGAACTCATCCGTGGACTAATTAGAGCCAGATGTAGGCAGTGGACTAATTAGAGCCAGATGTAGGCAATGGACTAATTAGAGCCAGATATAGGCAGTGTATTCGATTGGAAAACAACTGAGCTTTAGTTCTCCAAACTTTCTCAAATTGCCATAAGTTGAGGTTCAACTTACTGCTCCGGTCGAGTAGAGTGTACACGTCAAAGCTGGAATCAGTAGCACTGAGTTGAGTAGAACGGGAAGCAGGTAGACCCAGTCCGCTGGCAGTGTCCTACGATGACCAGCCTTTCTGGCTGCCACGCCTGAATGTTTGTAAACACGGCAGAGCTATGCAGGCGGAAATGTGCAGCAATGCAAACTGCATAACCTGGCCAAATTTCACGGGTGTACGAGAAACCACGGGGGATATACAAGGGGATTTCACCCGGAAGAGCCGGAGGCCTGCCGGCAACAAGATTCCGGAATTCTTCCTGTGAAACCTTGAAAGCAGTGAAACGCACCTAGGTGGCAATAACTCAGAACCTCATTCTGAGTGTTCCCCGCAGAGATCATTCGGCTGAACACAACTGTGGAGTAATTAGAGCCAGATATAGGCAGTGCCGTCCATAGTGCTGAATGGATATTGGTGGCGTGCCAAACACCTGAGATCTAGTTCACAACACTTTCACAAAGTGCCATACGTTGAGGCTCTACTTAGTGCTCCGGTTGAGTAGAGTGTAGCCGTCAAAGCTGGAATCAGTAGCACTCAGGTGAGAAGAAAGGAAAGCAGATATAACCAGTCCCTAGCAGTGCCCTACGGGGACCAGCCTATCTGGCTGCCACGCCTGAATGTTTGCAACCGCGGCAGGGGAAGGCAGGCGCAATTGTGCAGCAATGCAAACTGCATAACCTCCCCAAATTTCAGGGGTGTACAAGAAACCACGGGGGATTTACAAGGAGATGTTCACCCTGAACAGCAGGAGGCCTGCTGGCAGCAAGATTCTGGAATTCTTCCTAAGAAGCCTTGAAAGCAGTGAAACGCTCCTATGTTGCAATATCTCAGAACCTCATTTTGACTGTTCCCGGCAGAGGTCATTCGGCTGAACACAACCGTGGACTAACTATAGCCAGATGTAGGCAGTGCCGTCCATAGTGCTGGATGGACAGTGGTGGCGTGCCAAACAACTGAGCTCTAGTTCTCAACACTTGCACAAAGTGCCATAAGTTGAGGTTCAACTTACTGCTCCGGTTGAGTAGAGTGTAGCCGTCAAAGCTGGAATCAGTAGCACTCAGGTGAGAAGAACGGGAAGCAGATATACCCAGTCTGCTGGCAGTGTCCTACGGGGACCAGCCTTACTGGCTGCCACGCCTGAATGTTTGCAACCCCGGCAGAGATAGGCAGTCGCAATTATGCAGCAATGCAAACTGCATAACTTGGCCTAATTTCACAGGTGTACAAGAAACCACTGGGGATTTACAAGGACATGTTCACCCGGAACATCCGGAGGCCAGCCGGCAGCAAGATTCCGGAATCTTCCTAAGAAACCTTGAACGCAGTGAAACGCTCGTATGTTGCAATAACTCAGAACCTCATTTTTAGTGTTCCCGACAGAGGTCATTCGGCTGAACACAACCGAGGACTAATTAGAGCCAGATATAGGCAGTGCCATCCATAGTGCTGGGGGGACAGTGGTCGCATGCTAAACAACTGAGCTCTAGTTCTCCAAACGTGCACAACGTGCCATAAATTGAGGTTCAACTTACTGCTTCGGTTGAGTAGAGTGTAGCAATCAACGCTGGAATCAGTAGCACTCAGTTGAGAAGAACGAGAAGCAGATATACCAAGTCTGCTGGCAGTGTCCTACGTGGAACAGCCTTTCTGGCTGCCACGCCTGAATGTTTGCAACCGCGGCAGAGCTAGGCAGGCGCAATTGTGCAGCAATGCAAACTGCATTAACTGGCCAAATTTCACGGGTGTACAAGAAACCACGGGGGATGTATAATTAGATGTTCACCCGGAACAGCCAGAGGCCTGCCGGCAGCAAGATTCCGGAATTCTTCCTAAGAAGCCTTGCAAGCAGTGAAACGCTGCTATGTTGCAATAACTCAGAACCTCATTCTGAGTGTTCCCGGCAGAGGTCATTCGGCTGAACTCATCCGTGGACTAATTAGAGCCAGATGTAGGCAGTGGAAAAATTAGAGCCCGATGTAGGCAATGGACTAATTAGAGCTAGGTATAGGCAGTGTTTTCGATTGGAAAACAACTGAGCTTTAGTTCTCCAAACTTTCACAAAGTGCCATAAGTTGACGTTCAACTTATTGGTCTGGTTGAGAAGAGTGTAGCCATCAAAGCTGGAATCAGTAGCACTCAGGTGAGAAGAACTGGAAACAGATAGACCCAGTTTGCTGGAAGTGTCTTACGGGGACCAGCCTATCTGGCTGATACGCCTGAATGTTTGCAAGCGCGGCAGGGGTAGGCAGGTGCAATTGTGCAGCAATGCAAACTGCGTAAGCGCCCCAAATTTCAGGGGTGTACAAGAAACCACGGGGGATTTACAAGGACATGATCACCCGGAACAGCAGGAGGCCTACCGGCAGCAAGATTCCGGAATTCTTCCAGTGAAGCCTTGAAAGCTGTGAAACGCGCCTATGTTGCAATAACTCAGAAACTCATTCTGATTGTTCCCGGCACAGGTCATTGGGCTAAACACAACCATGGACTAATTAGAGCCAGGTGTAGGCAGTGCCGTCCATACTGTTGGATGGACAGTGGTGGAGTGCCAAACAACTGAGCTCTAGTTCTTAACACTTTCACAAAGTGCCATAAGTTGAGGTTCAACTTACTGCTCCAGTTGAGTAGAGTGTAGCCGTCAAAGCTGGAATCAGTAGCACTCAGGTGAGAAGAACGAGAAGCAGATATACCCACTCCGCTGGCAGAGTCCTACAGGGACTAGCCTGTCTGGCTGACACGCCTGAATGTTTGCAACCGCGACAGGGCTAGACAGTCGCAATTATGCAGCAATGCAAACTGCATTACCTGGCCAAATTTCACGGGTGTACAAGAAACCACGAGGAAATACAAGGAGATGTTCACTCGGAACAGCCAGAGGCCTGCCGGCAGCAAGATTCCGGAATTCTTCCTAAGAAGCCTTGAACGCAGTGATACGCTCCTATGTTGCAATAACTCAGCAGGTCATTCTGAGTGTTCCTGGCAGAGGTCATTCGGCTGAACACAACCATGGACTAATTAGAGCCAGATGTAGGCAGTGCCGTCCATAGTGCTGGATGGACAGTGGTCGCGTGCCAAACAACTGAGCTCTAGGTCTCCAAACTTTAACAGAGTGCCATAAGTAGAGGTTCAACTTACTGCTTCGGTTGAGTAGAGTGTAGCCGTCAAAGCGGGAATCAGAAGCACTCAGGTGAGAAGAATGGGAAGCAGATATACCCAGTCCGCTGGCAGTGTCCAACTCGGACCAGCCTATCTGTCTGCCACGCCTGAATGTTTGCAACCGCGCCAGAGCTAGGCAGGCGAAATTATGCAGCAATGCAAACAGCATAACCTAGCCAAATTTCACGGGTGTACAAGAAACCACGGGGGATTTACAAGGAGATGTTCACTTGAACAACCGGAGGCCTGCCGGCAGCAAGATTCCAGAATTCTTCCTAAGAAACCTTGAACGTACTGAAACACTCCTATGTTGCAATAACTTAGAACCTTATTGTGAGTGTTCCCAGCAGAGCTCATTCGGCTGAACACAACGGTGGACTAACTATAGCAAGATGTAGGCAGTGCCTTCCATAGTGCTTAATGGACAGTCGTAGCGTACCAAACAACTGAGCTCTAGTTCTCCAAATTTTAACAGAGTGCCATAAGTAGAGGTTCAACTTCCTGCTTCGGTTGAGTAGAGTGTAGCCGTCAAAGCTAGAATCAATAGCACTGAGGTGAGAAGAACGAGAAGCAGATATACCCAGTCCGCTGGCAGTGTCCTACGGTGTCCAGCCTATCTGTCTGCCACGCCTCAATATTTGCAACTGCGGCAGAGCTAAGCAGTCGCAATCATGCAGCAATTCAAACTGCATAACCTGGACAAATTTCACGGGTGTACAAGAAACCACGGGGGATTTACAAGGACATGTTCACCCGGAACAGCCGGAGGCCTGCCCACAGCAACATTCCGGAATTCATCCTAAGAAGCCTTGAAAGCAGTGAAACGCTCCTATGTTTCAGTAACTCAGAACCTCATTCTGAGTGCTCCTGGCAGAGTTCATTTATGTGAACACAACCGTGGACTAATTAGAGAAAGATGTAGGCAGTGCCATCCATAGTGCTGGATGGACAGTGGTGGCTTGCCAAACAACTGAGCTCTAGTTCTCAACACTTTCACAAAGTGCCATAAGTTGAGGTTCAACTTACTGCTCCGGTTGAGTAGAGTGTAGCCGTCAAAGCTGGCATCAGTAGCACTCAGGTGAGAAGATCGGGAAGCAGATATACCCAGTCCGCTGGCAGTGTCCTACAGGGACCAGCCTATCTGGTTGCCACGCCTGAATATTTGCAACCGCGGCAGAGCTAGGCAGGCGCAATTGTGCAGCAATACAAACTTCATAACCTGGCGAAATTTCACGGGTGTACAAGAAACCACGGGGGATTTACAAGGACATGTTAACCCGGAACAGCCGGAGGCCTGCCCCCAGCAAGATTCCGGAATTCTTCCTAAGAAGCCTTGAAAGCAGTGAAACGCTCCTATGTTGCAATAACTCAGAACCTCATTCTGAGTGTTCCCGGCAGAGGTCATTCGGCTGAACACAAAGGTGGATTAATTAGAGCCCGATGTAGGCAGTGCCGTCCATAGTGCTGGAGGGACAGTGCTGGAATGCCAAACAACTTAGCTCTAGTTTTCAACACTTTCACAAAGTGCCCTAAGTTGAGGTTGAACTTAATGCTCCGGTTGAGTAGAGTGTAGCCGTCAAAGCTGGAATCAGTAGCACTCAGGCGAGAAAAACGGGAATCAGATATACCCAGTCCGCTGGCAGTTTCCTACGGGGACCAGCCTATCTGGCTGCCACGCCTGAAAGTGTGCAACCGTGTCAGAGCTAGGCAGGCACAATTGTGCAGCAATGCAAACTGCATAACCTGGCTGTATTTCACGGTTGTACAAGAAACCACAGGGGATTTACAAGGAGATGGTCACCCGGAATAGCCAGAGGCCTTCCGGCAAAAACATTCGGGAATTCTTCCTATGAAGCCTTGAAAGTAGAGAAATGCTCCTAAGTTGCAACAACTCAGAATGTCATTCTGAGTGTTCTCGGCAGAGGGCATTCGGCTGAAGACAACCGGGGACTAATTAGAGCCAGATGTACACAGTGCCGTCCATAGTGATGGAAGGACCGTGGTGGCATGCCAAACAACGGAGCTCTAGTTCTCAACACTTTCATAAAGTGCCATAAGTTGAGGTTCAACTTACTGCTCCTGTTGAGTACAGTGGAGCCGTCAAAGCTGGAATCAGTAGCACTCAGGTGAGAAGAACGGGAAGCACATATACCCAGTCCGATGGTAGTGTCCTACGAGGTACAGCCTCTCTGGCTACCACGCCTGAATGTTTGCAACCACGCCAGAGCTCGGCAGGCGCAATTATGCAGCAATTCATACTGCATAACCTGGCCAAATTTCATGGGTGTACAAGAAATCACGAGGGATTTACAAGGAGATGTTCACCCGGAACAGCCGGAGGCCAGCCGGCAGCAACATTCCGGAATTCTTCCTGAGAAGCCTTGAAAGCAGTGAAACGCTCCTATGTTGCAATAACTCAGAACCTCATTCTGAGTGTTCCCGGCACAGGTCATTCGGCTGAACACAACCGTGGACTAATTAGAGCCAGATGTAGGCAGTGACGTCCATGGACCTGGATGGACAGGGGTTGGGGTGCCAAACAACTGAGCTCTAGTTCTCAACACTTTCACAAAGTGTCATAAGTTGAGGTTCAACTTACTGCTCCGGTTGAGTAGAGTGTAGCCGTCAAAGCTGGAATCAGTAGCACTCAGGAGAGAAGAACAGGAAGCAGATAGACCCAGTTCGCTGGCAGCGTTCAACGGGGACCACTTATCTTGCTGCCGTGCCTGAATGTTTGCAACCTCGGCAGAGCAAGGCAGGCACAATTGTGCAGCAATGCAAACTGCATAACCTCGCCAAATTTCATGGGTGTACAAGAAAACACGGGGGATTTACAAGGAGATGTTCACCAGGAAAAGAGGGAGGCCTGTCCACAGCAAGTTTCCGGAATGCTTCCTAAGAAGCCTTGAAAGCAGTGAAACGCTCCTATGTTCCAACAACTCAGAACCTCATTCTGAGTGTTCCCCGCAGAGGTCATTCGCCTGAACACAACCCTGGACTAATTAGAGCCAGATATAGGCAGTGCCGTCCATAGTGCTGGATGGACAGTTGTGGCGGGCCAAACAACTGAGCTCTAGGTGTCAATACTTTCACAAAATGCCATAAATTGAGGTTCAACTTACTGCTCCGATTGAGTAGAGTGTAGCCGTCAAAGCTGGAATCAGTAGCACTCAGGTGAAAAGAACGGGAAGCAGATAGAACCAGTCCGCTGGCAGTGTCCTACGGGGACCAGCCTATCTGGCTGCCACGCCTGAATGTTTGCAACCGCGGCAGAGCTAGGCAGGCGCAATTGTGCAGCAATGCACACTGCATATCCTGGCCAAATTTCACGTGTGTACAAGAAACCACAGGGGATTTACATGGAGATGGTCACCCGGAACAGCCAGAGGTCTGCCGGCAAAAATATTCGGGAATTCTTCCTAAGAAGCCTTGAAAGCAGAGAAATGCTCCTAAGTTGTAACAACTCAGAATCTCATTCTGAGTTTTCTTGGCAGAGGGCATTCGGCTGAAGACAACCGTGGACTAATTAGAGCCAGATGTACACAGTGCCGTCCATAGTGATGGAAGGACCGTGGTGGCATGCCAAACAACGGAGCTCTAGTTCTCAACACTTTCATAAAGTGCCATAAGTTGAGGTTCAACTTACTGCTCCTGTTGAGTAGAGTGTAGCCGTCAAAGCTGGAATCAGTAGCACTCAGGTGAGAAGAACGGGAAGCACATATACCCAGTCCGATGGTAGTGTCCTACGAGGTCCAGCCTCTCTGGCTACCACGCCTGAATGTTTGCAACCACGGCAGTGCTAGGCAGGCGCAATTGTGCAGCAATGCAAACTGCATAACCTGGCCAAATTTCACCGGTGTACAAGTAACCACGGGGGATTTACAAGGAGATATTCACCCGGAGCAGCCGGAGGCCTGCCGGCAGCAACATTCCGGAATTCTTCCTGTGAAGCCTGGAAAGCAGTGAAACGCTCCTATGTTGCAATAACTCAGAACCTCATTCTGAGTGTACCTGGCAGAGTTCATTCGGCTGAACACAACCGTGGACTAATTAGAGCCAGATGTAGGCAGTGACGTCCATGGTGCTGGATGGACAGTGGTGGCGTGCCAAACAACTGAGATCTAGGTCTCAACACTTTCACAAAGTGCCATAAGTTGAGGTTCAACTTACTGCTCCCGTTGAGTAGAGTGTAGCCGTCAAAGCTGGAATCAGAAGCACTCAGGTGAGAAGAACGGGAAGCTGATATACCCAGTCCACTGGCAGTGTCCTACAGGGATCAGTAAATCTGGCTGCCACGCCTGAATGTTTGCAAAAGTGGTAGAGCTAGCCAGGCGCAATTGTGCAGCAATGCAAACTGCATAACCTGGCCAAATTTCACGGGTGTACAAGAAACCACGGGGGATTTAAAGGAGATGTTCACCCGGAACAGACAGAGGCCTGCCGGCAGCAAGATTCCGGAATCCTTCCTAAGAAGCCTTGAAAGCAGTGAAACGCTCCTATGTTGCAATAACTCAGAACCTCATTCTGAGTGTTCCCGGCAGAGGTTATTCAGGTGAACTCATCCGTGGACTAATTAGAGCCAGATGTAGGCAGTGGACTAATTAGAGCCAGATGTAGGCAATGGACTAATTAGAGCCAGATATAGGCAGTGTATTCGATTGGAAAACAACTGAGCTTTAGTTCTCCAAACTTTCTCAAATTGCCATAAGTTGAGGTTCAACTTACTGCTCCGGTCGAGTAGAGTGTACACGTCAAAGCTGGAATCAGTAGCACTGAGTTGAGTAGAACGGGAAGCAGGTAGACCCAGTCCGCTGGCAGTGTCCTACGATGACCAGCCTTTCTGGCTGCCACGCCTGAATGTTTGTAAACACGGCAGAGCTATGCAGGCGGAAATGTGCAGCAATGCAAACTGCATAACCTGGCCAAATTTCACGGGTGTACGAGAAACCACGGGGGATATACAAGGGGATTTCACCCGGAAGAGCCGGAGGCCTGCCGGCAACAAGATTCCGGAATTCTTCCTGTGAAACCTTGAAAGCAGTGAAACGCACCTAGGTGGCAATAACTCAGAACCTCATTCTGAGTGTTCCCCGCAGAGATCATTCGGCTGAACACAACTGTGGAGTAATTAGAGCCAGATATAGGCAGTGCCGTCCATAGTGCTGAATGGATATTGGTGGCGTGCCAAACACCTGAGATCTAGTTCACAACACTTTCACAAAGTGCCATACGTTGAGGTTCTACTTAGTGCTCCGGTTGAGTAGAGTGTAGCCGTCAAAGCTGGAATCAGTAGCACTCAGGTGAGAAGAAAGGAAAGCAGATATAACGAGTCCCTAGCAGTGCCCTACGGGGACCAGCCTATCTGGCTGCCACGCCTGAATGTTTGCAACCGCGGCAGGGGAAGGCAGGCGCAATTGTGCAGCAATGCAAACTGCATAACCTCCCCAAATTTCAGGGGTGTACAAGAAACCACGGGGGATTTACAAGGAGATGTTCACCCTGAACAGCAGGAGGCCTGCTGGCAGCAAGATTCTGGAATTCTTCCTAAGAAGCCTTGAAAGCAGTGAAACGCTCCTATGTTGCAATATCTCAGAACCTCATTTTGACTGTTCCCGGCAGAGGTCATTCGGCTGAACACAACCGTGGACTAACTATAGCCAGATGTAGGCAGTGCCGTCCATAGTGCTGGATGGACAGTGGTGGCGTGCCAAACAACTGAGCTCTAGTTCTCAACACTTGCACAAAGTGCCATAAGTTGAGGTTCAACTTACTGCTCCGGTTGAGTAGAGTGTAGCCGTCAAAGCTGGAATCAGTAGCACTCAGGTGAGAAGAACGGGAAGCAGATATACCCAGTCTGCTGGCAGTGTCCTACGGGGACCAGCCTTACTGGCTGCCACGCCTGAATGTTTGCAACCCCGGCAGAGATAGGCAGTCGCAATTATGCAGCAATGCAAACTGCATAACTTGGCCTAATTTCACAGGTGTACAAGAAACCACTGGGGATTTACAAGGAGATGTTCACCCGGAACATCCGGAGGCCAGCCGGCAGCAAGATTCCGGAATCTTCCTAAGAAACCTTGAACGCAGTGAAACGCTCGTATGTTGCAATAACTCAGAACCTCATTTTTAGTGTTCCCGACAGAGGTCATTCGGCTGAACACAACCGAGGACTAATTAGAGCCAGATATAGGCAGTGCCATCCATAGTGCTGGGGGGACAGTGGTCGCATGCTAAACAACTGAGCTCTAGTTCTCCAAACGTGCACAACGTGCCATAAATTGAGGTTCAACTTACTGCTTCGGTTGAGTAGAGTGTAGCAATCAACGCTGGAATCAGTAGCACTCAGTTGAGAAGAACGAGAAGCAGATATACCAAGTCTGCTGGCAGTGTCCTACGTGGAACAGCCTTTCTGGCTGCCACGCCTGAATGTTTGCAACCGCGGCAGAGCTAGGCAGGCGCAATTGTGCAGCAATGCAAACTGCATTAACTGGCCAAATTTCACGGGTGTACAAGAAACCACGGGGGATGTATAATTAGATGTTCACCCGGAACAGCCAGAGGCCTGCCGGCAGCAAGATTCCGGAATTCTTCCTAAGAAGCCTTGCAAGCAGTGAAACGCTGCTATGTTGCAATAACTCAGAACCTCATTCTGAGTGTTCCCAGCAGAGGTCATTCGGCTGAACTCATCCGTGGACTAATTAGAGCCAGATGTAGGCAGTGGAAAAATTAGAGCCCGATGTAGGCAATGGACTAATTAGAGCTAGGTATAGGCAGTGTTTTCGATTGGAAAACAACTGAGCTTTAGTTCTCCAAACTTTCACAAAGTGCCATAAGTTGACGTTCAACTTATTGGTCTGGTTGAGAAGAGTGTAGCCATCAAAGCTGGAATCAGTAGCACTCAGGTGAGAAGAACTGGAAACAGATAGACCCAGTTTGCTGGAAGTGTCTTACGGGGACCAGCCTATCTGGCTGATACGCCTGAATGTTTGCAAGCGCGGCAGGGGTAGGCAGGTGCAATTGTGCAGCAATGCAAACTGCGTAAGCGCCCCAAATTTCAGGGGTGTACAAGAAACCACGGGGGATTTACAAGGACATGATCACCCGGAACAGCAGGAGGCCTACCGGCAGCAAGATTCCGGAATTCTTCCAGTGAAGCCTTGAAAGCTGTGAAACGCGCCTATGTTGCAATAACTCAGAAACTCATTCTGATTGTTCCCGGCACAGGTCATTGGGCTAAACACAACCGTGGACTAATTAGAGCCAGGTGTAGGCAGTGCCGTCCATACTGTTGGATGGACAGTGGTGGAGTGCCAAACAACTGAGCTCTAGTTCTTAACACTTTCACAAAGTGCCATAAGTTGAGGTTCAACTTACTGCTCTGGTTGAGTAGAGTGTAGCCGTCAAAGCTGGAATCAGTAGCACTCAGGTGAGAAGAACGGGAAGCAGATAGACCCAGTCCGCTGGCAGTGTCCTACGGGGACCAGCCTATCTGGCTGCTTGCCTGAATGTTTGCAACCGCGGCAAAGCTAGGCAGGCGCAATTGTGCAGCAATGCAAACTGCATAACCTGGACAATTTTCACGGGTGTACAAGAAACCACGGGGCATTTACAAGGGGATTTCCCTCGGAACATCCGGAGGCCTGCCGGCAGCAAGATTCCGGAATTCTTCCTGTGAAACCTTGAAAGCAGTGAAACGCTCCTAGGTTGCAATAACTGAGAACCTCATTCTACGTGTTCCTGGCAGAGATCATTCAGCTGAACACAACTGTGGACTAATTAGAGCCTGATATAGGCAGTGCCTTCCATAGTGCTGGATGGATATTTGTGGCGTGCCAAACACCTGAGATCTAGTTCACAACACTTTCACAAAGTGCCATGAGTTGAGGTTCTACTTACTGCTCTCGTTGAGTAGATTGTAGCCGTCAATGCTGGAATCAGTAGCACTCAGGTGAGAAGAACAGAAAGCAGATATACCCAGTCCCCTGGCTGTGTCCTACTGGGACCAGCCTATCTGGCTTCCACGCCTGAATGTTTGCAAACGCGTCATGGGTAGGCCGGCGCAATTGTGCAGCAATGCAAACTGCATAACCTCCCTAAATTTCAGGGGTGTACAAGAAACCACGGGGGATTTACAAGGAGATGTTCTCCCTGAACAGCAGGAGGCCTGCCGGAAGCAAGATTTTGGAATTCTTCCTAAGAAGCCTTGAAAGCAGTGAAACGCTCCTATGTTGCAATAACTCAGAACCTCATTTGAGTTTTCCCGGCAGAGGTCATTCGGCTGAACAGAACCGTGGACTAACTATAGCCAGATGTAGGCAGTGCCGTCGGTAGTGCTGGATGGACAGTGATGGCGTGCCAAACAACTGAGCTCTAGTTCTCAACACTTGCACAAAGTGCCATAAGTTGAGCTTCAACTTACTGCTCCGGTTGAGTAGAGTATAGCCGTCAAACCTGGAATCAGTAGCACTGAGGTGAGAAGAACGGGAAACTGATATACCCAGTCTGCTGGCAGTGTCCTACGGGGACCAGCCTATCTGGCTGCCATGCCTGAATGTTTGCAACCCCGGCAGAGATAGGCAGACGCAATTATGCAGCAATGCAAACTACATAACTTTACCAAATTTCACAGGTGTACAAGAAACCACGGGGGATTTACAAGTAGATGTTCACCCGGAACAGCTGGAGGCCAGCCGGCAGCAAGATTCCGGAATTCTTCCTAAGAAACCTTGAAAGCAGTGAAATGCTCCTATGTTGCCATAACTCAGAACCCCATTCTTAGTGTTCCCGGCAGAGGTCATTCGGCTGAACACAACCATGAACTTCTTAGAGCCAGATGTAAGCAGTGCCGTCCATAGTGCTGGATGGACAGTGGTGGCGTGCCAAACAACTGAGCTCTAGTTCTCAACACTTTCACAAAGTGCCATAAGTTGAGGTTCAACTTACTGCTCCGGTTGAGTAGAGTGTAGCCGTCAAAGCTGGAATCAGTAGCACTCAGGTGAGAAGATCGGAAAGCAGATATTCCCAGTCTTCTGGCAGTGTCCTACGGGGACCAGCCTCTCTGGCTGCCACGCCTGAATGTTTGCAACCGTGGCAAAGCTAGGCAGGCGCAATTGTGCAGCAATGCAAACTGCATAACCTGGCCAAATTTCACCGGTGTACAAGAAACCACGGGGGATTTACAAGGAGATGTTAACCCGGAACAGCCGGAGGCCTGCCAGCAGCAAGATTCCGGAATTCTTTCTAAGAAGGCTTGAACGCAGTGAAACGCTCCTATGTTGCAACAACTCAGAACCTCATTCTGAGTGTTTCCGGCAGAGGTCATTCGGCTGAACACAACCGTGGACTAATTAGAGCCTGATGCAGACAGTGCCGTCCATAGTGCTGAATGGACAGTGGTGGCCTGTCAAACAACTGAGCTTTAGTTCTCAACACTATCACAAAGTGCCATAAGTTGAGGTTCAACTTACTGCTTCGTTTGAGTAGATTGTAGCTGTCAAAGCGGGAATCAGAAGCACTCAGGTGAGAAGAATGGGAAGCAGATAAACCCAGTCTGTCAGCAGTGTCCTACCGGGACCAGCCTCTCTGGCTGCAACGCCTGAATGTTTGCAACCGCGGCAGAGCTCAGCAGGCAAAATTATGGAGCAATGCAAACTTCATAACCTAGCAAAATTTCACAGGTGTACAAGAAACCACGGGGGATTTACAAGGAGATGTTCCCCGGGAACAACCGGAGGCCTGCTGGCTGCAAGATTCCGGAACTCTTCCTAAGAAGCCTTGAAAGCAGTGAAACGCTCCTATGTTGCAATAACTCAGAACCTCATTCTGAGTGTTCCCGGCAGAGGTCATTCGGCTGAACTCATCCGTGGACTAATTAGAGCCAGATGTAGGCAGTGGACTAATTAGAGCCAGATGTAGGCAATGGACTAATTAGAGCCAGATATAGGCAGTGTTTTCGATTGGAAAACAACTGAGCTTTAGTTCTCCAAACTTTCACAAAGTGCCATAAGTTGAGGTTCAACTTACTCCTCCGATTGAGTAGAGTGTAGCCGTCAAAGCTGGAATCAGTAGCACTCAGGTGAAAAGAACGGGAAGCAGATAGAACCAGTCCGCTGGCAGTGTCCTACGGGGACCAGCCTATCTGGCTGCCACGCCTGAATGTTTGCAACCGCGGCAGAGCTAGGCAGGCGCAATTCTGCAGCAATGCACACTGCACATCCTGGCCAAATTTCACGTGTGTACAAGAAACCACAGGGGATTTACAAGGAGATGGTCACCCGGAACAGCCAGAGGTCTGCCGGCAAAAACATTCGGGAATTCTTCCTAAGAAGCCTTGAAAGCAGAGAAATGCTCCTAAGTTGTAACAACTCAGAATGTCATTCTGAGTTTTCTTGGCAGAGGGCATTCGGCTGAAGACAACCGTGGACTAATTAGAGCCAGATGTACACAGTGCCGTCCATAGTGATGGAAGGACCGTGGTGGCATGCCAAACAACGGAGCTCTAGTTCTCAACACTTTCATAAAGTGCCATGAGTTGAGGTTCAACTTACTGCTCCTGTTGAGTACAGTGTAGCCGTCAAAGCTGGAATAAGTAGCACTCAGGTGAGAAGAACGGGAAGCACATATACCGAGTCCCATGGTAGTGTCCTACGAGGTCCAGCCTCTCTGGCTACCACGCCTGAATGTTTGTAACCACGGCAGTGCTAGGCAGGCGCAATTGTGCAGCAATGCAAACTGCATAACCTGGCCAAATTTCACCGGTGTACAAGTAACCACGGGGGATTTACAAGGAGATATTCACCCGGAGCAGCCGGAGGCCTGCCGGCAGCAACATTCCGGAATTCTTCCTGTGAAGCCTTGAAAGCAGTGAAACGCTCCTATGTTGCAATAACTCAGAAACTCATTCTGAGTGTTCCCAGCACAGGTCATTCGGCTGAACACAACCGTGGACTAATTAGAGCCAGATGTAGGCAGTGACGTCCATGGTGCTGGATGGACAGTGGTGGCGTGCCAAACAACTGAGCTCTAAGTCTCAACACTTTCACAAAGTGCCATAAGTTGAGGTTCAACTTACTGCTCCCGTTGAGTAGAGTGTAGCCGTCAAAGCTGGAATCAGTAGCTCTGAGGTGAGAAGAACGGGAAGCTGATATAACCAGTCCGCTGGCAGTGTCCTACAGGGATCAGTAAATCTGGCTGCCACGCCTGAATATTTGCAAACGTGGCAGAGCTAGCCAGGCGCAATTGTGCAGCAATGCAAACTGCATACCCTGGCCAAATTTCACGCGTGTACAAGAAACCACGCGGGATTTATATGGAGATGTTAACTCGGAACAGCCGGAGGTCTGCCGGCAGCAACATTCCGGAATTCTTCTCACGAAGCCTTGAAAGCAGTGAAATGATCCTAGGTTGCCATAACTCAGAACCCCATTCTGAGTATTCCCGGCAGGGTTCATTTGGCTGAACACAACCAAGAACTTATTAGAGCCAAATGTATGCAGTTCCGTCCATAGTGCTGGATGGACAGTGGTGGCGTGGCAAACAACTGAGCTCTATTTCTCAAGTCTTTTACAAATTGCCATAGGTTGAGGTTCAACTACTTCAACGGTTGAGTAGAGTGTAGCAGTCAAAGCTGGAATCAGTAGCACTCAGGTGAGAAGAACGGGAAGCAGATAGACCCAGTCCACTGGCAGTGTCCTACGGGGACCAGCCTATCTGGCTGCCGCTCCTGAATGTTTGCAAGCGCGGCAGAGCTAGGCAGGCGCAATTGTGCAGCAATGCAAACTGCATAACCTAGCCAAATTTCACGGTTTTACAAGAAACCAGGGGGGATTTACAAGGAGATGTTCACCCGGAACAGCCAGAGGCTTGCGCGCAGCCAGATTATGGAATTCTTCCTGTGAAGCCTTGAAAGCAGTGAAACGCACCTATGTTGCCATAACTCAGAACCTCATTCTGAGTGTTCCCGGCAGAGGTCATTCGGCTGAACACAACCATGGACTACTTAGAGCCAGATGTAGGCAGTGCCGTCCATAGTGCTGGATGGACAATGGTGGCATGCCAAACAACTGAGTTCTAGTTCTCAACACTTTCACAAAGTGCCATAAGTTGTGGTTCAACTTTTTGCTCCGGTTGAGTAGAGTGGAGGCAGCAAATCTGGAATCAGTAGCACTCAGGTGAGAAGAACGGGAAGCAGATAGACCCAGTCCGCTGGCAGTGTCCTATGGGGACCAGCCTATCTGGCTGCCACGCCTGAATGTTTGCAACCGCGGCAGAGCTAGGCAGACGCAATTGTGCAGCAATGCAAACTGCATAACCTGGCAAAATTTCACGGGTGTGCAAGAAAGCACTTGGGATTTACAAGGAGACGTTCACCCGGAATAGCCGGAAGCCTGTCGGCAACAAGTTTCTGGAATTCTTCCTAAGAAGCCTTGAAAGCAGTGAAACGCTCCTATGTTGAAATAACTGAGAACCTCATTCTGAGTGTTCCCGGCAGAGGTCATTCGGCTGAACACAACCGTGGAATAATTAGCGCCAGATGTAGGCAGTTCCTCCATAGTGCTGAATGGAAAGTGGTCGCGTGCCAAACAACTGAGCTCTAGTTCTCAACACTTTCACAAAGTGCCATAAGTTGAGGTTCAACTTACTGGTGCGGTTGAGTAGAGTGTAGCCGTCAAAGCTAAAATCAGTAGCACTCAGGTGAGAACGGGAAGCAGATATACCCAGTCTGCTGGCAGTGTCCTACGGGGTCCAGCCTATCTGGCTGCCAAGCCTGAATGTTTGCAACCGCGGCAGAGTTAGGGAGGCGCAATTGTGTAGCAATGCAAACTGCATACGCTGGCCAAATTTCACGGGTGACCAAGAAACCACGGGGGATTTACAAGGAGATGTTCACCCGGGACATCCGGAGGCCTCCCAGCAGCAACATTCCGGAATCCTTGGTAAGAAGCCTTGAAAGCAGTGAAATGCTCCTATGTTGCAATAACTCAGAAGCTCATTCTGAGTGTTCCAGGCAGAGGTCATTCGGCTGAACACAACCGTGGTTTAATTAGAGTCAGATGTAGGCATTACGGTCCGTAGTCCTGGATGGACAGTGGTGGCGTGCCAAACAACTGAGCTCTAGTTTTCAACACTTTCACAAAGTGCCATAAGATGAGTTTCAACTTACTGCTGCGCTTGAGTAGAGTGTAGCCGTCAAAGCTGGAATCAGTAGCACTCAGGTGAGAAGAAAGGGAAGCAGATAAACCCAGTCCGCTGGCAATGTCTTACGGGGACCAGCCTATGTGGCTGCCACACCGGAATGTTTGCAACCGTGGCAGAGCTAGGCAGGCGCAATTGTGCAGCAATGCAAACTGCATAACCTGGCAAAATTTCACCGGTGTACAAGAAACCACGGGGATTTACAAGGAGATGTTCACCCGGAACAGCCGGAGACCTGCTGGCAGCAAAATTCCGGAATTCTTCCTGTGAAGCCTTGAAAGCAGTGAAACGCTCCTATGTTGCAATAACTCAGAACCTCATTCTGAGTGTTCCCGGCAGAGGTCATTCGGCTGAACACAACCGTGAACTAATTAGAGCCAGATGTAGGCAGTGCTGTCCTTAGTGCTGGATGGAGAGTCGTGGCATGCCAAACAACTGAGCTCTAGTTCTCAACACTTTCACAAAGTGCCATAAGTTGAGGTTCAACTTACTGCTGCGGTTGAGTAGAGTGTAGCCGGCAAAGCAGGAATCAGGAGCACGCAGGTGAGAAGAATGGGAAGCAGATATACCCAGTCCGCTTGCAGTGTCCTGCGTGGACCAGCCTATCTGGCTGCTATGTCTGAATGTTTGCTACCACGGCAGAGCTTGGCAGGTGCAATTGTGCAGCAATGCAAACTGCATAACCTGTCCAAAATTCACGGGTGTACAAGAAACCACGGGGGATTTACAAGGAGATGTTCACCCGGAACAACCGGAGGCCTGCCGGCAGCAACCTTCCGGAATCCTTCCTAAGAAGCCTTGAAAGCAGTGAAACGCTCCTATGTTGCAGGAACGCAGAACCTAATTCTGAGTTTTCCCGGCAGAGGTCATGCGGCTGAACACAAGCGTGGATTAATAGAGCCAGATGTAGGCAGTGCCATCCACAGTGCTGGATTGACAGTGGTGGCGTGCCAAACAACTGAGCTCTAGTTCTCAACACTTTCACAAAGTGCCATAAGTTGAGGTTTAACTTACTGCTCCGGTTGAGTAGAGTGTAGGCGTCAAAGCTGGAATCAGTAGCACTCATGTGAGAAGAACGGGAAGCAGATATACCCAGTCCGCTGGCAATGTCCTATGGGGACCAGTCTATCTGGATGCCACGCCTGAATGTTTGCAACCTTGGCAGAGCTAGGCAGGCACATTTGTGCAGCAATGCAAACTGCATAACCTGGCAAAAATTCATGGGTGTAAAATAAACCACGGGGGATTTAGAAGGAGATGTTCACCCAGAACCGCCGGAGGCCTGCCAGCAGCAAGATTCCGGAATTCATCCTAAGAAGCCGTGAAAGCAACGAAACGCTCCTCGGTTGCAATAACTCAGAACCACATTCTGAGTGTTCCCGGCAGAGGTCATTCGGCTGAACACAACCGTGGACTAATTAGAGCCAGATGTAGACAGTGCCGTCCATAGTGCTGGATGGACAGTGGTCTCATGCCCAACATCTGAGCTCTAGTTCTCAACAGTTTCAGAAAGTGCCCGAAGTTGAGGTTCAACTTACTGCTGCGGTTGAGTAGAGTGTAGCCGTCAAAGCTGGAATCAGTAGCACACAGGTGAGAAGAACGGGAAGCGGATACACCCAGTCCGCTGGCAGTGTCCTATGGGGAGCAGCCTATCTGGCTGGAATGCCTGAATGGTTGCCACCGCGGCAGAGCAAGGCAGTCACAATTGTGCAGCAAAGCAAACTGCATAACCTGGCCAAATTTCACGGGTGTACAAGAAACAACGGCGGATTTACAAGGAGATGTTCACCCAGAACAGCCGGAGGCCTACCGACAGCAAGATTCCAGAATCCTTCCTGAGAAGCCTTGAAAGCAGTGAAACGCTCCTATGTTGCAATAACTCAGAACCTCATTATGAGTGTTCCCAGCAGAGGTCATTCGGCTGAACTCATCCGTGGACTAATTAGAGCCAGATGTACGCAGTGGACTAATTAGAGCCAGATGTAGGCAATGGACTAATTAGAGGCAGATATAGGCAGTGTTTTCGATTGGAAAACAACTGAGCTTTAGTTCTCCAAACTTTCACAAAGTGCCATAAGTTGAGGTTCAACTTACTGCTCCGGTTGAGTAGAGTGTAGCCGTCAAAGCTGGAATCAGTAGCACTCAGGTGAGAAGAATGGGAAGCAGATATACCCAGTCCGCTGGCAGTGTCTTAGGGGACCAGCCTATCTGGCTGCCACGCCTGAATGTTTGCAACCGCGGTAGAGCAAGGCAGTCACAATTGTGAAGCAATGCAAACTGCATAACCAGGCCAAATTTCACGGGTGTACAAGAAACCACGGGGGATTTACAAGGAGATGTTCACCCGGAACAGCTGGAGGCCTGCCGGCAGCAACATTCCTGAATTCTTCCTAAGAAGCCTTGAAAGCAGTGAAACGCTCCTATGTTGCAATAACTCAGAACTTCATTCTGAGTGTTCCCAGTAGAGGTCATTCCGCTGAACACAACCGTGAACTAATTAGAGGCAGATGTAGGCTTTGCTGTCCATAGTGCTGGATGGACTGTTGTGGCGTTCCAAACAACTGAGCTCTAGTTCTCAACACTTTCACAAAGTGCCATAAGTTGAGGTTCAACTTACTGCTCCGGTTGAGCAGAGTGTAGCCGTCAAAGCTGGAATCAGTAGCACTCATTTGAGAACAACGGGAAGCACATAGACCCAGTCCTCTGGCAGTGTCCTACAGGAACCAGCCAATCTGGCTGCCACTCCTGAATGTTTGCAACCGTGGCAGAGCTGGGCAGGCGCAATTCTGCAGCCATGCAAACTGCATAACCTGTCCAAATTTCACGGGTGTACAAGAAAACACGGGGGATTTACAAGGAGATGTTCACCCGGAACAGCCGGAGGACTGCCGGCAGCAAGATTCCAAAATTCTTCCTGTGAAGCCTTGATAGCAGTGAAACGCTCCTATTTTGCAATAACTCAGAATCTCATTCTGAGTGTTCCCGGCAGAGGTCATTCGGCTGAACACAACCATGGACTACTTAGAGCCAGATGTAGGCAGTGCCGTCCATAGTGCTGGATGGACAGTGGTGGCATGCCAAACAACTGAGCTCTAGTTCTCAACACTTAAATAAAGTGCCATAATTTGTGGTTCAACTTTTTGCTCCGGTTGAGTAGATTGTAGGCAACAAATCTGGAATCAGTAGCACTCAGGTGAGAAGAACAGGAAGCAGATAGACCCAGTCTGCTGGCAGTGTCCTACAGGGACCAGCCTATCTGGCTGCCACGCCTGAATGTTTGCAACCGCGGCAGAGCTAGACAGACGCAATTGTGCAGCAATGCAAACTGCATAACCTGGCCAAATTTCACGGGTGTACAAGAAACCACGGGGGATTTACAAGGAGATGTTCACCGGGAACAGCCGGAGGCCTTCCGGCAGTAACATTCCGGAATCCTTCCTGAGAAGCCTTGAAAGCAGTGAAACGCTCCTATGTTGCAATAACTCAGAACCTCATTGTGAGTGTTCCCGGCAGGGCTCATTCGGCTGAACACAACCGTGGACTAACTATAGCCAGATGCATGCAGTGCCGTCCATAGTGCTGGCTGGACAATGATGGTGTGCCAAACAAGTGAGCTCTAGTTCTCAACACTTTCACAAAGTGCCATAAGTTGAGGATCAACTTACTGCTCTGGTTGAGTAGAGTGTAGCCGTCAAAGCTAGAATCAGCAGCACTCAGGTGAGAATAGGAAGCAGATATACCCAGTCCGTTGGCAGTGTCCTACGGTGTCCAGCCTAACTGGCTGCCACGCCTCAATGTTTACAACCGAGGCAGAGCTAAGCAGTCGCAATTATGCAGCAATGCAAACTGCATTATCTGGCCAAATTTCACGGGTGTGCAAGAAACCACGGGAGATTTACAAGGACATGTTTACCCGGAACAGCCGGAGACCTGCCGGCAGCAAGATTCCGGAATTCTTGCTAAGAAGCCTTGAAAGCAGTGAAACGCTCCTATGTTGCAATAACTCAGAATCTCATTTTGAGTGTTCCCAGCAGAGGTCATTCGGCTGAACACAACCGTGGACTAATTAGAGCCAGATGTAGGCAGTGCCGTCCATAGTGCTGGATGGACTGTGGACACATGCCCAACATCTGAGTTCTAGTTCTCAACACTTTCAGAAAGTGCACTAAGTTGAGCTTCAACTTACTGCTCCGGTTGACTAGAGTGAAGCTGTCAAAGCTGAAATCAGTAGCACTCAGGTCAGAAGAACGGGAAGCAGATATACCCAATCCGCTGCCAGTGTCCTATGGGGAGCAGCCTATCTGGATGCCATGCCTGAATGTTTGCCAACGCGACAGAGCTAGGCATTCGCAATTGTGCAGCAAAGCAAACTTCATAACCTGGCCAAATTTCACGGGTGTACAAGAAACAACGCGGGATTTACAAGGAGATCTTAACCCAGATCAGTCGGAAACCTACCGACAGCAAGATTCCGGAATCCTTCCTGAGAAGCCTTGAAAGCAGTGAAACGCTCCTATGTTGCAATAACTCAGAACCTCATTCTGAGTGTTCCCGGCAGAGGTCATTCGGCTGAACACAACCGTGGACTAATTAGAGCCAGATGTAGACTCTGCTGTCCATACTGCTGGATGGACAGTGGTGGCGTGCCAAACAATTGAGCTCTAGTTCTCAACACTTTCACAAAGTGCCATAAGTTGAGATTCAACTTAGTGCTCCGGTTGGGTAGAGTGTAGCCGTCAAAACTGGAATCAGTAGCACTCAGGTGAGAAGAATGGGAAACAGATATATGCAGTTCGCTGGCAATGTCTTACGGGGACCAGCCTATCTGGCTGCCACGCCTGAATGTATGCCACCGCGGCAGAGCTAGGCATTCGCAATTGTACAGGAATGCAACCTGCATAATCTGGCCCAATTTCACGGGTGTACAAGAAACCACGGGGAATTTACAAGGAGATGTTCACCCGGAACAGCCGTAGCCCTGCCGGCAGCAACATTCCGGAATCCTTCCGAAGAAGCCTTGAAAGCAGTGAATCGCTCCTGTGTTGCAATAAATCAGAACCTCATTCTGAGTGTTCCCAGCAGAGGTCATTCGGCTGAACACAACAGTGGACTAATTAGAGCCAGATGTAGGCATTGCCAGCCATAGTGCTAGATCGACAGTGGTGGCGTGCCAAACAACTCAGCTCTAGTTCTCAACACTTTCACAAAGTGCCATAATTTGAGGTTCAACTTACTTTTCCGGTTGAGTAGAGTGTAGCCGTCAAACCTGCAATCACTAGCACTCAGGTGAGAAGAACGTGATGCAGATATACCCACTCCGCTGGCAGTGTCCTACGGGGACCAGCCTATCTGGCTGCCATGCCTGAATGTTTGCCACCGCGGCTGAGCTAGGCAGGCGCAATTGTGCAACAGTGCAAAGTGCATAACCTGGCCAAATTTCACGGCTGTACAAGAAACAATGGGTGATTTACAAAGAGATGTTCACTCGGAACAGCCGGAGGCCTGCGGGGAACAACATTCCGGAATCCTTCCTGAGAAGACTTGAAAGCAGTGAAAGTCTCCTATATTGCAATAACTCCGAACCTCATTATGAGTGTTCCCGGCAGAGGTCATTCGGCTGATCCCAACCGAGGACTAATTATAGCCACATGTAGGCAGTGCCATACATAGTGCTGGATGGACACTGCCGGTTTAGTAGAGTGTAGCCATCAAAGCTGGAATCAGTAGCACTCAGGTGAGAAGAACAGGAAGCAGATATACCCAGTCCGCTGGCAGTGTCCTTCGGGGACCAGCCTATCTGGCTGCCACGCCTGAATGTTTGCAACTGAGACAGAGCAAGGCAGGCACAATTGTGCCTCAATGCAAACTGCATAACCTAGCCAAATTTCACGGGTGTACAAGGAACCACGGGGGATGTACAAGGAGATGTTCACCCGGAACAGCCAGAGGCCTGCTGGCAGCAAGATTCCGGAATTCTTCCTAAGAAGCCTGGAAAGCAGTGAAACGTTCCTATGTTGCAATAACTCAGAACCTCATTCTGAGTGTTCCCGGCAGAGGTCATTCGGCTGAACTCATCCGTGGACTAATTAGAGCCAGATGTAGGCAGTGGACTAATTAGAGCCAGATGTAGGCAATAGACTAATTAGAGCCAGATATAGGCAGTGTTTTCGATTGGAAAACAACTGAGCTTTAGTTCTCCAAACTTTCACAAAGTGCCATAAGTTGAGGTTCAACTTACTCCTCCGATTGAGTAGAGTATACTGGTCAAAGCTGGAATCAGTAGCACTCAGGTGAGAAGAACGGGAAGCAGATAGACCCAGTCCGCTGGCAGTGTCCTATGGGGACCAGCCTATCTGGCTGCCACGGCTGAATGTTTGCAACCATGGCAGAGCCAGGCAGGCACAATTGTGCAGCAATGCAAACTGCATAACCTGGCCAAATTTCACGGGTGTACAAGAAACCACGGGGGATTTTCAAGGAGATGTTCACCTGGAACAGCCGGAGTCTTGACGGCAGCAAGATTCCGGAATTCTTCCTGTGAAGCCTTGAAAGCAGTGAAACGCTCCTATGTTCAATAACTCAGAACGTCATTCTTAGTGTTCCCGGCAGAGGCTGAACACAACCCCGGACTATTTAGAGCAAGATGTAGACAGTGCCGTCCATACTGCTGAATGGACAGTGGTGGCTAGCCAAACAACTGGGCTCTCGTTCTCAACACTTGCACAAAGTGCCATAAGTTGAGGTTCAACTTACTGCTCCGGTTGAGTAGAGTGTAGCCATCAAAGCTGGAATCAGTAGCACTGAGGTAAGAAGAACGGGAAGGAGATATACCCAGTCTGCTGGCAGTGTCCTACGGGGACCAGCCTATCTGGCTGCCATGCCTGAATGTTTGCAACCCCGGCAGAGATAGGCAGTCGCAATTCTGCAGCAATGCAAACTGCATAACTTGGCCAAATTTCACAGGTGTACAAGAAACCTCGGGGGATTTACAAGGAGATGTTCACCCGGAACAGCCGGAGGCCAGCCGGCAGCAAGATTCCGGATTTCTTCCTAAGAAACTTTGAACGCAGTGAAACGCTCCTATGTTGCAATAACTCAGAACCTCATTTTGAGTGTTCCCGACAGAGGTCATTCGGCTGAACACAACCGAAGACTAATTAGAGCCAGATGTAGGCAGTGCCGTCGATAGTGCTGGGCGGACTGGGGTCACATGCTAAACAACTGAGCTCTAGTTCTCCAAACATTCACAAAGTGCCATAAGTTGAGGTTCAACTTACTGCTCCAGTTGAGTAGAGTGTAGCCGTCAAAGCTGGAATCAGTAGTACTCAGGTGAGAAGAACGAGAAGCAGATATACCCAATCCGCTGGCAGTGTCCTACGGGGACCAGCCTATCTGGCTGATACGCCTGAATGTTTGCAACCGCGACAGAGCTAGACAGTCGCAATTATGCAGCAATGAAAACTGCATAACCTGGCCAAATTTCACGGGTGTACAAGAAACCAGAAGGAAATACAAGGAGATGTTTACCCGGAACGGCCGGAGGCCTGCCGGCAGCAAGATTCCGGAATTCTTCCTAAGAAGCCTTGAACGCAGTGAAACGCTCCTATGTTGCAATAACTCAGCACGTCATTCTGAGTGTTCCAGGCAGAGGTCATTCGGCTGAACACAACCATGAACTTCTTAGAGCCAGATGTAGGCAGTGCCAGCCATAGTGCTAGATCGACAGTGGTGGCGTGCCAAACAACTCAGCTCTAGTTCTCAACACTTTCACAAAGTGCCATAATTTGAGGTTCAACTTACTTTTCCGGTTGAGTAGAGTGTAGCCGTCAAACCTGCAATCACTAGCACTCAGGTGAGAAGAACGTGATGCAGATATACCCACTCCGCTGGCAGTGTCCTTCGGAGACCAGCCTATCTGGCTGCCATGCCTGAATGTTTGCCACCGCGGCTGAGCTAGGCAGGCGCAATTGTGCAACAGTGCAAAGTGCATAACCTGGCCAAATTTCACGGCTGTACAAGAAACAATGGGTGATTTACAAAGAGATGTTCACTCGGAACAGCCGGAGGCCTGCGGGGAACAACATTCCGGAATCCTTCCTGAGAAGACTTGAAAGCAGTGAAAGTCTCCTATATTGCAATAACTCCGAACCTCATTATGAGTGTTCCCGGCAGAGGTCATTCGGCTGATCCCAACCGAGGACTAATTATAGCCACATGTAGGCAGTGCCATACATAGTGCTGGATGGACACTGCCGGTTTAGTAGAGTGTAGCCATCAAAGCTGGAATCAGTAGCACTCAGGTGAGAAGAACAGGAAGCAGATATACCCAGTCCGCTGGCAGTGTCCTTCGGGGACCAGCCTATCTGGCTGCCACGCCTGAATGTTTGCAACTGAGACAGAGCAAGGCAGGCACAATTGTGCCTCAATGCAAACTGCATAACCTGGCCAAATTTCACGGGTGTACAAGGAACCACGGGGGATGTACAAGGAGATGTTCACCCGGAACAGCCAGAGGCCTGCTGGCAGCAAGATTCCGGAATTCTTCCTAAGAAGCCTGGAAAGCAGTGAAACGTTCCTATGTTGCAATAACTCAGAACCTCATTCTGAGTGTTCCCGGCAGAGGTCATTCGGCTGAACTCATCCGTGGACTAATTAGAGCCAGATGTAGGCAGTGGACTAATTAGAGCCAGATGTAGGCAGTGGACTAATTAGAGCCAGATGTAGGCAATAGACTAATTAGAGCCAGATATAGGCAGTGTTTTCGATTGGAAAACAACTGAGCTTTAGTTCTCCAAACTTTCACAAAGTGCCATAAGTTGAGGTTCAACTTACTCCTCCGATTGAGTAGAGTATACTGGTCAAAGCTGGAATCAGTAGCACTCAGGTGAGAAGAACGGGAAGCAGATAGACCCAGTCCGCTGGCAGTGTCCTATGGGGACCAGCCTATCTGGCTGCCACGGCTGAATGTTTGCAACCATGGCAGAGCCAGGCAGGCACAATTGTGCAGCAATGCAAACTGCATAACCTGGCCAAATTTCACGGGTGTACAAGAAACCACGGGGGATTTTCAAGGAGATGTTCACCTGGAACAGCCGGAGTCTTGACGGCAGCAAGATTCCGGAATTCTTCCTGTGAAGCCTTGAAAGCAGTGAAACGCTCCTATGTTCAATAACTCAGAACGTCATTCTTAGTGTTCCCGGCAGAGGCTGAACACAACCCCGGACTATTTAGAGCAAGATGTAGACAGTGCCGTCCATACTGCTGAATGGACAGTGGTGGCTAGCCAAACAACTGGGCTCTCGTTCTCAACACTTGCACAAAGTGCCATAAGTTGAGGTTCAACTTACTGCTGCGGTTGAGTAGAGTGTAGCCGTCAAAGCTGGAATCAGTAGCACACAGGTGAGAAGAACGGGAAGCGGATACACCCAGTCCGCTGGCAGTGTCCTATGGGGAGCAGCCTATCTGGCTGGAATGCCTGAATGGTTGCCACCGCGGCAGAGCAAGGCAGTCACAATTGTGCAGCAAAGCAAACTGCATAACCTGGCCAAATTTCACGGGTGTACAAGAAACAACGGCGGATTTACAAGGAGATGTTCACCCAGAACAGCCGGAGGCCTACCGACAGCAAGATTCCAGAATCCTTCCTGAGAAGCCTTGAAAGCAGTGAAACGCTCCTATGTTGCAATAACTCAGAACCTCATTATGAGTGTTCCCAGCAGAGGTCATTCGGCTGAACTCATCCGTGGACTAATTAGAGCCAGATGTACGCAGTGGACTAATTAGAGCCAGATGTAGGCAATGGACTAATTAGAGGCAGATATAGGCAGTGTTTTCGATTGGAAAACAACTGAGCTTTAGTTCTCCAAACTTTCACAAAGTGCCATAAGTTGAGGTTCAACTTACTGCTCCGGTTGAGTAGAGTGTAGCCGTCAAAGCTGGAATCAGTAGCACTCAGGTGAGAAGAATGGGAAGCAGATATACCCAGTCCGCTGGCAGTGTCTTAGGGGACCAGCCTATCTGGCTGCCACGCCTGAATGTTTGCAACCGCGGTAGAGCAAGGCAGTCACATTTGTGCAGCAATGCAAACTGCATAACCAGGCCAAATTTCACGGGTGTACAAGAAACCACGGGGGATTTACAAGGAGATGTTCACCCGGAACAGCTGGAGGCCTGCCGGCAGCAACATTCCGGAATTCTTCCTAGGAAGCCTTGAAAGCAGTGAAACGCTCCTATGTTGCAATAACTCAGAACTTCATTCTGAGTGTACCCGGTAGAGGTCATTCCGCTGAACACAACCGTGGACTAATTAGAGCCAGATGTAGGCTTTGCTGTCCATAGTGCTGGATGGACTGTTGTGGCGTTCCAAACAACTGAGCTCTAGTTCTCAACACTTTCACAAAGTGCCATAAGTTGAGGTTCAACTTACTGCTCCGGTTGAGTAGAGTGTAGCCGTCAAAACTGGAATCAGTAGCACTCAGGTGAGAAGAACAGGAAGCAGATATACCCAGTCCGCTGGCAGTGTCCTTCGGGGACCAGCCTATCTGGCTGCCACGCCTGAATGTTTGCAACCGCAGCAGAGCTTGCCAGGCGCAATTGTGCAGCAATGCAAACTGCATAACCTGGCCAAATTTCACGGGTGTACAAGAAACCTCGGGGATTTACAAGGAGATGTTCACCCAGAACAGCCGGAGGCCTGCTGGCAACAAAATTCCGGAATCCTTCCGAAGAAGCCTTGAAAGCAGTGAAACGGTCTTATGTTGCCAAAACTCAGAACCTCATTCTGAGTGTTCGCAGCACAGATCATTCGGCTGAACACAACCGTGGACTAATTAGAGCCAGATGTAGGCAGTGCCGTCCATAGTGCTGGAAGGACAGTGGTGGCGTGCCAAACAACTGAGCTTTATTTCTCAACACTATCACATACTGCCATAAGTTGAGGTTCAACTTACTGCTCCGGTGGAGTAGAGTGTAGCCGTCAAAGCTGGAATCAGTAGCACTCAGGGGAGAAGAACGGGAAGAAGATATACCCAGTCCGCTGGCAGTGTCCTACGGGGACCAGCCAATCTGGCTGCCACGCCTGAATGTTTGCAACCGAGACAGACCAAGGCAGGCACAATTGTGCCTCAATGAAAACTGCATAACCTGGCCAAATTTCACGGGTGTACAAGAAACCACGGGGGATGTACAAGGAGATGTTCACCCGGAACAGCCAGAGGCCTGCTGGCAGCAAGATTCTGGAATTCTTCCTAAGAAGCCTGGAAAGCAGTGAAACGCTCCTATGTTGCAATAACTCAGAACCTCATTCTGAGTTTTTCCGGCAGAGTTCATTCGGCTGAACACAACCGTGGACTTATTAGAGCCAGATGTAGGCAGTAGAATAATTAGAGCCAGATGTAGGCAATGGACTAATTAGAGCCAGATATAGGCATTGTTTTCAATTGGAAAACAACTGAGATTTAGTTCTCCAAACTTTCACAAAGTGCCATAAGTTGAGGTTCAACTTACTGCTCCGGTTGAGTAGAGTGTAGGCGTGAAAGCTGGAATCAGTAGCACTCAGGTGAGAAGAACGGGAAGCAGATAGACCCAGTCCGCTGGCAGTGTCCTACGGGGACCAGCCTATCTGGCTGCCACGCCTGAATGTTTGCAACCGTGGCAGAGCTTGGCAGGTACAATTGTGCAGCAATGCAAACTGCATAACCTGGCCAAATTTCACGGGTGTACAAGAAACCACGGCGCATTTACGAGGACATATACACCCGGAACAGCCGGAGGCCTGCCGGCAGCAAGATTCCGGAATCCTTCCTAAGAAGCCTTGAAAGCAGTGAAATGCTCCTATGTTGCCATAACTCAGAACCCCATTCTGAGTGTTTCCGGCAGAGGTCATTCGGCTGAACACAACTATGAACTTATTAGAGCCAGATGTAGTCAGTGCCGTCCATAGTGCTGGATGGACAGTGGTGGCGTGCCAACAACTGAGCTCTAGTTCTCAAGACTTTTACAAATTGCCATAGATTAAGGTTCCACTTACTTCGCCGTTTGAGCAGAGTGTAGCCGTCAAAGCTGGAATCAGTAGCACTCAGGTGAGAAGAACTGGAAGCAGATATACCCAGTCCGCTGGCAGTGTCCTACGCTGACCAGCCTATCTGTCTGCCACGCCTGAATGTTTGCAACCGTGCCAGAGCTAGGCAGGCGCAATTATGCAGCAATACAAACTGCATAACCTAGCCAAATTTCACGGGTGTACATGAAACCACGGCGGATTTACAAGGAGATATTCACTCGGAACAACCGGAGGACTGCGGGCAGCAAGATTCCAGAATTCTTCCTAAGAAACCTTTAACGAAGTGAAACACTCCTATGTTGCAATAACTTAGAACCGTATTGTGAGTGTTCCCAACAGAGCTCATTCGGCTGATCACTACCGTGGACTAACTATAGCCAGATGTAAGCAGTGACGTCCATAGTGCTTAATGGACAGTCGTGGCGTGCCAAACAACTGAGCTCTAGTTCTCCAAACTTTAACAGAGTGCCATAAGTAGAGGTTCAACTTCCTGCTTCGGTTGAGTAGAGTGTAGCCGTCAAAGCTAGAATCAGCAGCACTCAGGTGAGAAGAACGAAAAGCAGATATACCCAGTCCGCTGGCAGTGTCCTACGGTGTCCAGCCTATCTGTCTGCCACGCCTCAATATTGGCAACCACGGCAGAGCTAAGCAGTCGCAATTATGCAGCAATTCAAACTGCATAACCTGGCCAAATTTCACGGGTATACAAGAAACCACGGTGGATTTACAAGGACATGTTCACCCGGAACAGCCGGAGGCCTGGCCCCAGCGAGATTCCGGAATTCTTCCTAAGAAGCCTTGAAAGCAGTGAAACGCTCCTATGTTTCAGTAACTCAGAACCTCATTCTGAATGTTCCCGGCAGAGTTCCTTCGGCTGAACACAACCGTGGACTAATTAGAGAAAGATGTAGGCAGTGCCGTCCATATTGCTGGATGGACAGTGGTGGCTTGCCAAACAACCTAGCTCTAGTTCTCAACACTTTCACAAAGTGCCATAAGTTGAGGTTCAACTTACTGCTCCGGTTGAGTAGAGTGTAGCCGTCAAAGCTGGAATCAGTAGCACTCAGGTGAGAAGAACGGGAAGCAGATATACCCAGTCCGCTGGCAGTGTCCTACGGGGACCAGCATATCTGGCTGCCACGCCTGAATATTTGCAATCGCGGCAGAGCTTTGCAGGCACAATTGTGCAACAATGCAAACTGCATAACCTGGCCAAATTTGACGGGTGTACAAGAAACCACGGCGGATTTACAATGAGATGTTCACACGAAACAGCCAGAGGCCTGCCGGCAGCAACATTCCGGAATCCTTCCTAAGAAGCCTTGAAAGCAGTGAAACGCTCCTATGTGGCAATAACTCAGAACCTCATTCTGAGTGTCCGCAGCAGAGGTCATTCGGCTCAAATCAACCGTGGACTCATTATAGCCAGATGTAGGCAGTGCCGTCCATAGTGCTGGATGGACAGTGGTGGCGTGCCAAACAATTGAGCTCTAGTTCTCAACACTTTCACAAAGTGCCATGAGTTGAGGTTCAACTTACTGCTCCGGTAGTGTAGAGTGTAGCCGTCAATGGTGGAATCAGTAGCACTCAGGTGAGAAGAAGGGGAAGCAGCTATACCCAGTCCGCTGGCAATGTCCTACGGGGACCAGCCTATCTGATTGCCATGCCTGAATATTTTCAAACGCGGCAGAGCTAGACAGGCGCAATTGTGCAGCAATACAAACTTCATAACCTGGCAAATATTCACGGGTTTACAAGAAAGCACGGTGGATTTACAAGGAGATGTTCACCCGGAACAGCCCGAGGCCTGCCTGCAGCAAGTTTCCGGAATCCTTCCTAAGAAGCCTTGAAAGCAGTGAAACCTCCTTTGTTGCAATAACTCAGAACCTCATTCTGAGTGTTCCCGGAAGAGGTCATTCGGCTGAACACAACCGTGGACTAATTAGAGCCAGATGTAGGCAGTGCTGTCCATACTGCTGGAGGGAGAGTGGGGGCATGCCAAACAACTGAGCTCTACTTCTCAACACTTTCACAAAGTGACATAAGTTGAGGTTCAACTTACTGCTCCGGTTGAGTAGAGTGTAGCCGTCAAAGCTGGAATCAGTAACACTCAGGTGAGAAGAACCCGAAGCAGTTATACCCAGTCCGCTGGCATTGTCCTATGGGGACCAGCCTATCTGGCTTCCACGCCTGAATGTTTGCAACCGCGTCATGGGTAGGCTGGCGCAATTGTGCAGCAATGCAAACTGCATAACCTCCCTAAATTTCAGGGGTGTACAAGAAACCACGGGGGATTTACAAGGAGATGTTCTCCCTGAACAGCAGGAGGCCTGTCGGAAGCAAGATTCTGGAATTCTTCCTAAGAAGCCTTGAAAGCAGTGAAACGCTCCTATGTTGCAATAACTCAGAACCTCATTCTGAGTGTTCCCGGCAGAGGTCATTCGGCTGAACAGAACCGTGGACTAACTATAGCCAGATGTAGGCAGTGCCGTCAGTAGTGCTGGATGGACAGTGGTGGCGTGCCAAACAACTGAGCTCTAGTTCTCAACACTTGCACAAAGTGCCATAATTTGAGGTTCAACTTACTGCTCCGGTTGAGTAGAGTGTAGCTGTCAAAGCTGAAATCAGTAGCACTGAGGTGAGAAGAACGGGAAGCTGATATATGCAGTCCGCTGGCAGTGTCCTACGGGGACAAGCCTATCTGGCTGCCATGCCTGAATGTTTGCAACCCCGGCAGAGATAGGCAGTCGCAATTCTGCAGCAATGCAAACTACATAACTTTGCCAAATTTCACAGGTGTACAAGAAAACACGGGGGATTTACAAGTAGATGTTCACCCGGAACAGCTGGAGGCCAGCCGGCAGCAAGTTTCCGGATTTCTTCCTAAGAAACCTTGAACGAAGTGAAACGCTCCTATGTTGCAATAACTGAGAACCTCATTTTGAGTGTTCCCGACAGAGGTCATTCGGCTGAACACAACCGAAGACTAATTAGAGCCAGATGTAGGCAGTGCCGTTCATAGTGCTTGGCGGACAGGGGTCAAATGCTAAACAACTGAGCTCTAGTTCTCCAAACGTTCACAAAGTGCCATAAGTTGAGGTTCAACTTACTGCTCCAGTTGAGTAGAGTGTAGCCGTCAAAGCTGGAATCAGTAGCACTCAGGTGAGAAGAACGAGAAGCAGATATACCCACTCCGCTGGCAGAGTCCTACAGGGACTAGCCTGTCTGGCTGACACGCCTGAATGTTTGCAACCGCGACAGGGCTAGACAGTCGCAATTATGCAGCAATGCAAACTGCATTACCTGGCCAAATTTCACGGGTGTACAAGAAACCACGAGGAAATACAAGGAGATGTTCACTCGGAACAGCCAGAGGCCTGCCGGCAGCAAGATTCCGGAATTCTTCCTAAGAAGCCTTGAACGCAGTGATACGCTCATATGTTGCAATAACTCAGCAGGTCATTCTGAGTGTTCCTGGCAGAGGTCATTCGGCTGAACACAACCGTGGACTAATTAGAGCCAGATGTAGGCAGTGCCGTCCATAGTGCTGGATGGACAGTGGTCGCGTGCCAAACAACTGAGCTCTAGGTCTCCAAACTTTAACAGAGTGCCATAAGTAGAGGTTCAACTT
This sequence comes from Dipodomys merriami, assembly GCF_024711535.1. Classification (NCBI taxonomy): domain Eukaryota; kingdom Metazoa; phylum Chordata; class Mammalia; order Rodentia; family Heteromyidae; genus Dipodomys; species Dipodomys merriami. Next base: position 1,751,438 of record NW_027203860.1, read on the forward strand.
ACTGCTTCGGTTGAGTAGAGTGTAGCCGTCAAAGCGGGAATCAGAAGCACTCAGGTGAGAAGAATGGGAAGCAGATATACCCAGTCCGCTGGCAGTGTCCAACTCGGACCAGCCTATCTGTCTGCCACGCCTGAATGTTTGCAACCGCGCCAGAGCTAGGCAGGCGAAATTATGCAGCAATGCAAACAGCATAACCTAGCCAAATTTCTCGGGTGTACAAGAAACCACGGGGGATTTACAAGGAGATGTTCACTTGAACAACCGGAGGCCTGCCGGCAGCAAGATTCCAGAATTCTTCCTAAGAAACCTTGAACGTACTGAAACACTCCTATGTTGCAATAACTTAGAACCTTATTGTGAGTGTTCCCAGCAGAGCTCATTCGGCTGAACACAACGGTGGACTAACTATAGCAAGATGTAGGCAGTGCCTTCCATAGTGCTTAATGGACAGTCGTAGTGTACCAAACAACTGAGCTCTAGTTCTCCAAATTTTAACAGAGTGCCATAAGTAGAGGTTCAACTTCCTGCTTCGGTTGAGTAGAGTGTAGCCGTCAAAGCTAGAATCAATAGCACTGAGGTGAGAAGAACGAGAAGCAGATATACCCAGTCCGCTGGCAGTGTCCTACGGTGTCCAGCCTATCTGTCTGCCACGCCTCAATATTTGCAACTGCGGCAGAGCTAAGCAGTCGCAATCATGCAGCAATTCAAACTGCATAACCTGGACAAATTTCACGGGTGTACAAGAAACCACGGGGGATTTACAAGGACATGTTCACCCGGAACAGCCGGAGGCCTGCCCACAGCAACATTCCGGAATTCATCCTAAGAAGCCTTGAAAGCAGTGAAACGCTCCTATGTTTCAGTAACTCAGAACCTCATTCTGAGTGCTCCTGGCAGAGTTCATTTATGTGAACACAACCGTGGACTAATTAGAGAAAGATGTAGGCAGTGCCATCCATAGTGCTGGATGGACAGTGGTGGCTTGCCAAACAACTGAGCTCTAGTTCTCAACACTTTCACAAAGTGCCATAAGTTGAGGTTCAACTTACTGCTCCGGTTGAGTAGAGTGTAGCCGTCAAAGCTGGCATCAGTAGCACTCAGGTGAGAAGATCGGGAAGCAGATATACCCAGTCCGCTGGCAGTGTCCTACAGGGACCAGCCTATCTGGTTGCCACGCCTGAATATTTGCAACCGCGGCAGAGCTAGGCAGGCGCAATTGTGCAGCAATACAAACTTCATAACCTGGCGAAATTTCACGGGTGTACAAGAAACCACGGGGGATTTACAAGGACATGTTAACCCGGAACAGCCGGAGGCCTGCCCCCAGCAAGATTCCGGAATTCTTCCTAAGAAGCCTTGAAAGCAGTGAAACGCTCCTATGTTGCAATAACTCAGAACCTCATTCTGAGTGTTCCCGGCAGAGGTCATTCGGCTGAACACAAAGGTGGATTAATTAGAGCCCGATGTAGGCAGTGCCGTCCATAGTGCTGGAGGGACAGTGCTGGAATGCCAAACAACTTAGCTCTAGTTTTCAACACTTTCACAAAGTGCCCTAAGTTGAGGTTGAACTTAATGCTCCGGTTGAGTAGAGTGTAGCCGTCAAAGCTGGAATCAGTAGCACTCAGGCGAGAAAAACGGGAATCAGATATACCCAGTCCGCTGGCAGTTTCCTACGGGGACCAGCCTATCTGGCTGCCACGCCTGAAAGTGTGCAACCGTGTCAGAGCTAGGCAGGCACAATTGTGCAGCAATGCAAACTGCATAACCTGGCTGTATTTCACGGTTGTACAAGAAACCACAGGGGATTTACAAGGAGATGGTCACCCGGAATAGCCAGAGGCCTTCCGGCAAAAACATTCGGGAATTCTTCCTATGAAGCCTTGAAAGTAGAGAAATGCTCCTAAGTTGCAACAACTCAGAATGTCATTCTGAGTGTTCTCGGCAGAGGGCATTCGGCTGAAGACAACCGGGGACTAATTAGAGCCAGATGTACACAGTGCCGTCCATAGTGATGGAAGGACCGTGGTGGCATGCCAAACAACGGAGCTCTAGTTCTCAACACTTTCATAAAGTGCCATAAGTTGAGGTTCAACTTACTGCTCCTGTTGAGTACAGTGGAGCCGTCAAAGCTGGAATCAGTAGCACTCAGGTGAGAAGAACGGGAAGCACATATACCCAGTCCGATGGTAGTGTCCTACGAGGTACAGCCTCTCTGGCTACCACGCCTGAATGTTTGCAACCACGCCAGAGCTCGGCAGGCGCAATTATGCAGCAATTCATACTGCATAACCTGGCCAAATTTCATGGGTGTACAAGAAATCACGAGGGATTTACAAGGAGATGTTCACCCGGAACAGCCGGAGGCCAGCCGGCAGCAACATTCCGGAATTCTTCCTGAGAAGCCTTGAAAGCAGTGAAACGCTCCTATGTTGCAATAACTCAGAACCTCATTCTGAGTGTTCCCGGCACAGGTCATTCGGCTGAACACAACCGTGGACTAATTAGAGCCAGATGTAGGCAGTGACGTCCATGGACCTGGATGGACAGGGGTTGGGGTGCCAAACAACTGAGCTCTAGTTCTCAACACTTTCACAAAGTGTCATAAGTTGAGGTTCAACTTACTGCTCCGGTTGAGTAGAGTGTAGCCGTCAAAGCTGGAATCAGTAGCACTCAGGAGAGAAGAACAGGAAGCAGATAGACCCAGTCCGCTGGCAGCGTTCAACGGGGACCACTTATCTTGCTGCCGTGCCTGAATGTTTGCAACCTCGGCAGAGCAAGGCAGGCACAATTGTGCAGCAATGCAAACTGCATAACCTCGCCAAATTTCATGGGTGTACAAGAAAACACGGGGGATTTACAAGGAGATGTTCACCAGGAAAAGAGGGAGGCCTGTCCACAGCAAGTTTCCGGAATGCTTCCTAAGAAGCCTTGAAAGCAGTGAAACGCTCCTATGTTGCAACAACTCAGAACCTCATTCTGAGTGTTCCCCGCAGAGGTCATTCGCCTGAACACAACCCTGGACTAATTAGAGCCAGATATAGGCAGTGCCGTCCATAGTGCTGGATGGACAGTTGTGGCGGGCCAAACAACTGAGCTCTAGGTGTCAATACTTTCACAAAATGCCATAAATTGAGGTTCAACTTACTGCTCCGATTGAGTAGAGTGTAGCCGTCAAAGCTGGAATCAGTAGCACTCAGGTGAAAAGAACGGGAAGCAGATAGAACCAGTCCGCTGGCAGTGTCCTACGGGGACCAGCCTATCTGGCTGCCACGCCTGAATGTTTGCAACCGCGGCAGAGCTAGGCAGGCGCAATTGTGCAGCAATGCACACTGCATATCCTGGCCAAATTTCACGTGTGTACAAGAAACCACAGGGGATTTACATGGAGATGGTCACCCGGAACAGCCAGAGGTCTGCCGGCAAAAATATTCGGGAATTCTTCCTAAGAAGCCTTGAAAGCAGAGAAATGCTCCTAAGTTGTAACAACTCAGAATCTCATTCTGAGTTTTCTTGGCAGAGGGCATTCGGCTGAAGACAACCGTGGACTAATTAGAGCCAGATGTACACAGTGCCGTCCATAGTGATGGAAGGACCGTGGTGGCATGCCAAACAACGGAGCTCTAGTTCTCAACACTTTCATAAAGTGCCATAAGTTGAGGTTCAACTTACTGCTCCTGTTGAGTAGAGTGTAGCCGTCAAAGCTGGAATCAGTAGCACTCAGGTGAGAAGAACGGGAAGCACATATACCCAGTCCGATGGTAGTGTCCTACGAGGTCCAGCCTCTCTGGCTACCACGCCTGAATGTTTGCAACCACGGCAGTGCTAGGCAGGCGCAATTGTGCAGCAATGCAAACTGCATAACCTGGCCAAATTTCACCGGTGTACAAGTAACCACGGGGGATTTACAAGGAGATATTCACCCGGAGCAGCCGGAGGCCTGCCGGCAGCAACATTCCGGAATTCTTCCTGTGAAGCCTGGAAAGCAGTGAAACGCTCCTATGTTGCAATAACTCAGAACCTCATTCTGAGTGTACCTGGCAGAGTTCATTCGGCTGAACACAACCGTGGACTAATTAGAGCCAGATGTAGGCAGTGACGACCATGGTGCTGGATGGACAGTGGTGGCGTGCCAAACAACTGAGATCTAGGTCTCAACACTTTCACAAAGTGCCATAAGTTGAGGTTCAACTTACTGCTCCCGTTGAGTAGAGTGTAGCCGTCAAAGCTGGAATCAGAAGCACTCAGGTGAGAAGAACGGGAAGCTGATATACCCAGTCCACTGGCAGTGTCCTACAGGGATCAGTAAATCTGGCTGCCACGCCTGAATGTTTGCAAAAGTGGTAGAGCTAGCCAGGCGCAATTGTGCAGCAATGCAAACTGCATAACCTGGCCAAATTTCACGGGTGTAAAAGAAACCACGTGGGATTTATATGGAGATGTTAACTCAGAACAGCCGGAGGACTGCCGGCAGCAACATTCCGGAATTCTTCTCAAGAAGCCTTGAAAGCAGTGAAATGCTCCTATGTTGCCATAACTCAGAACCCCATTCTGAGTGTTCCCGGCAGGGGTCATTTGGCTGAACACAACCAAGAACTTATTAGAGCCAAATGTATGCAGTTCCGTCCATAGTGCTGGATGGACAGTTGTGGCGTGCCAAACAACTGAGCTCTATTTCTCAAGTCTTTTACAAATTGCCATAGGTTGAGGTTCAACTACTTCAACGGTTGAGTAGAGTGTAGCCGTCAAAGCTGGAATCAGTAGCACTCAGGTGAGAAGAACGGGAAGCAGATAGACCCAGTCTGATGGCAGAGTCTTACGGGGACCCGCCTATTGGCCTGTCACGCCTGAATGTTTGCCACTGCGGCAGAGCTAGGTAGGCGCAATTGTGCAGCAATGCAAACTGCATAACCTGGCCAAATTTCACGGGTGTACAAGAAACCACGGGGGATTTACAAGGAGATGTTCACCCGGAACAGACAGAGGCCTGCCGGCAGCAAGATTCCGGAATCCTTCCGAAGAAGCCTTGAAAGCAGTGAAACGCACCTATGTTGCCATAACTCAGAACCTCATTCTGAGTGTTCACGGCAGAGGTCATTCGGCTGAACACAACCGTGGACCAATTACAGCTAGATGAATGTGGCGCCGTCCATAGTGCTGGATGGACAGTGGTGTCGTGCCAAACAACTGAGCTGTAGTTCTCAACACTTTCACATAGTGCCATAAGTTGAGGTTCAACTTAGTGCTCCGGTTGAGTAGAGTGTAGCCGTCAAAGCTGGAATCAGTAGCACTCAGGTGAGAAGAACGGGAAGCAGATAGACCCAGTCCGCTGGCAGTGTCCTATGGGGACCAGCCTATCTGGCTGCCACGCCTGAATGTTTGCAACCGTGGCAGAGCTTGGCAGGTGCAATTGTGCAGCAATGCAAACTGCATAACTTGGCCAAATTTCACGGGTGTACAAGAAACCACGGGGGATTTACATGGAGATGATCACTCGGAACAGCCAGAGGCCTGCCGGCAGCAATATTCCGGACTTCTTCCTAAGAAGCCTTGAAAGCAGTGAAACTCTCCTATGTTGCACTAACTCAGAAACTCATTCTGAGTGTTCCTGGAAGAGGTCATTCGGCTGAACACGACGGTGGACTAATTAGAGCCAAATGTATGCAGTGCCTCCATAGTGCTGGATGGACAGTTGTGGCGTGTCAAACAACTGAGTTCTAGTTCTCAACACTTTCACAAAGTGCCATAAGTTGAGGTTCAACTTACTGCTCCGGTTGAGTAGAGTGTAGCCGTCAAAGCTGGAATCAGTAGCACTCAGGTGAGAAGAACGGGAAGCATATATACCCAGTTCGCTGGCAGTGTCCTACGGGGACCAGCATATCTGGCTGCCACGCCTGAATCTTTGCAATCCCGGCAGAGCTAGGCAGGCACAATTGTGCAGCAATGCAAACTGCATACCCTGGCCAAATTTCACGGGTGTACAAGAAACCACGGCGGATTTACAAGGAGATGTTCACCCGGAACAGACAGAGGCCTCCCGGCAGCAAGATTCCGGAATCCTTCCTAAGAAGCCTTGAAAGCAGTGAAACGCTCCTATGTTGCAATAACTCAGAACCTCATTCTGAGTGTTCCCGGCAGAGGTTATTCAGGTGAACTCATCCGTGGACTAATTAGAGCCAGATGTAGGCAGTGGACTAATTAGAGCCAGATGTAGGCAATGGACTAATTAGAGCCAGATATAGGCAGTGTATTCGATTGGAAAACAACTGAGCTTTAGTTCTCCAAACTTTCTCAAATTGCCATAAGTTGAGGTTCAACTTACTGCTCCGGTCGAGTAGAGTGTACACGTCAAAGCTGGAATCAGTAGCACTGAGTTGAGTAGAACGGGAAGCAGGTAGACCCAGTCCGCTGGCAGTGTCCTACGATGACCAGCCTTTCTGGCTGCCACGCCTGAATGTTTGTAAACACGGCAGAACTATGCAGGCGGAAATGTGCAGCAATGCAAACTGCATAACCTGGCCAAATTTCACGGGTGTACGAGAAACCACGGGGGATATACAAGGGGATTTCACCCGGAAGAGCCGGAGGCCTGCCGGCAACAAGATTCCGGAATTCTTCCTGTGAAACCTTGAAAGCAGTGAAACGCACCTAGGTGGCAATAACTCAGAACCTCATTCTGAGTGTTCCCCGCAGAGATCATTCGGCTGAACACAACTGTGGAGTAATTAGAGCCAGATATAGGCAGTGCCGTCCATAGTGCTGAATGGATATTGGTGGCGTGCCAAACACCTGAGATCTAGTTCACAACACTTTCACAAAGTGCCATACGTTGAGGTTCTACTTAGTGCTCCGGTTGAGTAGAGTGTAGCCGTCAAAGCTGGAATCAGTAGCACTCAGGTGAGAAGAAAGGAAAGCAGATATAACCAGTCCCTAGCAGTGCCCTACGGGGACCAGCCTATCTGGCTGCCACGCCTGAATGTTTGCAACCGCGGCAGGGGAAGGCAGGCGCAATTGTGCAGCAATGCAAACTGCATAACCTCCCCAAATTTCAGGGGTGTACAAGAAACCACGGGGGATTTACAAGGAGATGTTCACCCTGAACAGCAGGAGGCCTGCTGGCAGCAAGATTCTGGAATTCTTCCTAAGAAGCCTTGAAAGCAGTGAAACGCTCCTATGTTGCAATATCTCAGAACCTCATTTTGACTGTTCCCGGCAGAGGTCATTCGGCTGAACACAACCGTGGACTAACTATAGCCAGATGTAGGCAGTGCCGTCCATAGTGCTGGATGGACAGTGGTGGCGTGCCAAACAACTGAGCTCTAGTTCTCAACACTTGCACAAAGTGCCATAAGTTGAGGTTCAACTTACTGCTCCGGTTGAGTAGAGTGTAGCCGTCAAAGCTGGAATCAGTAGCACTCAGGTGAGAAGAACGGGAAGCAGATATACCCAGTCTGCTGGCAGTGTCCTACGGGGACCAGCCTTACTGGCTGCCACGCCTGAATGTTTGCAACCCCGGCAGAGATAGGCAGTCGCAATTATGCAGCAATGCAAACTGCATAACTTGGCCTAATTTCACAGGTGTACAAGAAACCACTGGGGATTTACAAGGACATGTTCACCCGGAACATCCGGAGGCCAGCCGGCAGCAAGATTCCGGAATCTTCCTAAGAAACCTTGAACGCAGTGAAACGCTCGTATGTTGCAATAACTCAGAACCTCATTTTTAGTGTTCCCGACAGAGGTCATTCGGCTGAACACAACCGAGGACTAATTAGAGCCAGATATAGGCAGTGCCATCCATAGTGCTGGGGGGACAGTGGTCGCATGCTAAACAACTGAGCTCTAGTTCTCCAAACGTGCACAACGTGCCATAAATTGAGGTTCAACTTACTGCTTCGGTTGAGTAGAGTGTAGCAATCAACGCTGGAATCAGTAGCACTCAGTTGAGAAGAACGAGAAGCAGATATACCAAGTCTGCTGGCAGTGTCCTACGTGGAACAGCCTTTCTGGCTGCCACGCCTGAATGTTTGCAACCGCGGCAGAGCTAGGCAGGCGCAATTGTGCAGCAATGCAAACTGCATTAACTGGCCAAATTTCACGGGTGTACAAGAAACCACGGGGGATGTATAATTAGATGTTCACCCGGAACAGCCAGAGGCCTGCCGGCAGCAAGATTCCGGAATTCTTCCTAAGAAGCCTTGCAAGCAGTGAAACGCTGCTATGTTGCAATAACTCATAACCTCATTCTGAGTGTTCCCGGCAGAGGTCATTCGGCTGAACTCATCCGTGGACTAATTAGAGCCAGATGTAGGCAGTGGAAAAATTAGAGCCCGATGTAGGCAATGGACTAATTAGAGCTAGGTATAGGCAGTGTTTTCGATTGGAAAACAACTGAGCTTTAGTTCTCCAAACTTTCACAAAGTGCCATAAGTTGACGTTCAACTTATTGGTCTGGTTGAGAAGAGTGTAGCCATCAAAGCTGGAATCAGTAGCACTCAGGTGAGAAGAACTGGAAACAGATAGACCCAGTTTGCTGGAAGTGTCTTACGGGGACCAGCCTATCTGGCTGATACGCGTGAATGTTTGCAAGCGCGGCAGGGGTAGGCAGGTGCAATTGTGCAGCAATGCAAACTGCGTAAGCGCCCCAAATTTCAGGGGTGTACAAGAAACCACGGGGGATTTACAAGGACATGATCACCCGGAACAGCAGGAGGCCTACCGGCAGCAAGATTCCGGAATTCTTCCAGTGAAGCCTTGAAAGCTGTGAAACGCGCCTATGTTGCAATAACTCAGAAACTCATTCTGATTGTTCCCGGCACAGGTCATTGGGCTAAACACAACCGTGGACTAATTAGAGCCAGGTGTAGGCAGTGCCGTCCATATTGTTGGATGGACAGTGGTGGAGTGCCAAACAACTGAGCTCTAGTTCTTAACACTTTCACAAAGTGCCATAAGTTGAGGTTCAACTTACTGCTCTGTTTGAGTAGAGTGTAGCCGTCAAAGCTGGAATCAGTAGCACTCAGGTGAGAAGAACGGGAAGCAGATAGACCCAGTCCGCTGGCAGTGTCCTACGGGGACCAGCCTATCTGGCTGCTTGCCTGAATGTTTGCAACCGCGGCAAAGCTAGGCAGGCGCAATTGTGCAGCAATGCAAACTGCATAACCTGGACAATTTTCACGGGTGTACAAGAAACCACGGGGCATTTACAAGGGGATTTCCCTCGGAACATCCGGAGGCCTGCCGGCAGCAAGATTCCGGAATTCTTCCTGTGAAACCTTGAAAGCAGTGAAACGCTCCTAGGTTGCAATAACTGAGAACCTCATTCTACGTGTTCCTGGCAGAGATCATTCAGCTGAACACAACTGTGGACTAATTAGAGCCTGATATAGGCAGTGCCTTCCATAGTGCTGGATGGATATTTGTGGCGTGCCAAACACCTGAGATCTAGTTCACAACACTTTCACAAAGTGCCATAAGTTGAGGTTCTACTTACTGCTCTCGTTGAGTAGATTGTAGCCGTCAATGCTGGAATCAGTAGCACTCAGGTGAGAAGAACAGAAAGCAGATATACCCAGTCCCCTGGCTGTGTCCTACTGGGACCAGCCTATCTGGCTTCCACGCCTGAATGTTTGCAAACGCGTCATGGGTAGGCCGGCGCAATTGTGCAGCAATGCAAACTGCATAACCTCCCTAAATTTCAGGGGTGTACAAGAAACCACGGGGGATTTACAAGGAGATGTTCTCCCTGAACAGCAGGAGGCCTGCCGGAAGCAAGATTTTGGAATTCTTCCTAAGAAGCCTTGAAAGCAGTGAAACGCTCCTATGTTGCAATAACTCAGAACCTCATTTGAGTTTTCCCGGCAGAGGTCATTCGGCTGAACAGAACCGTGGACTAACTATAGCCAGATGTAGGCAGTGCCGTCGGTAGTGCTGGATGGACAGTGATGGCGTGCCAAACAACTGAGCTCTAGTTCTCAACACTTGCACAAAGTGCCATAAGTTGAGGTTCAACTTACTGCTCCGGTTGAGTAGAGTGTAGCCGTCAAACCTGGAATCAGTAGCACTGAGGTGAGAAGAACGGGAAACTGATATACCCAGTCTGCTGGCAGTGTCCTACGGGAACCAGCCTATCTGGCTGCCATGCCTGAATGTTTGCAACCCCGGCAGAGATAGGCAGACGCAATTATGCAGCAATGCAAACTACATAACTTTACCAAATTTCACAGGTGTACAAGAAACCACGGGGGATTTACAAGTAGATGTTCACCCGGAACAGCTGGAGGCCAGCCGGCAGCAAGATTCCGGAATTCTTCCTAAGAAACCTTGAAAGCAGTGAAATGCTCCTATGTTGCCATAACTCAGAACCCCATTCTGAGTGTTCCCGGCAGAGGTCATTCGGCTGAACACAACCATGAACTTCTTAGAGCCAGATGTAAGCAGTGCCGTCCATAGTGCTGGATGGACAGTGGTGGCGTGCCAAACAACTGAGCTCTAGTTCTCAACACTTTCACAAAGTGCCATAAGTTGAGGTTCAACTTACTGCTCCGGTTGAGTAGAGTGTAGCCGTCAAAGCTGGAATCAGTAGCACTCAGGTGAGAAGATCGAAAGCAGATATTCCCAGTCTTCTGGCAGTGTCCTACGGGGACCAGCCTCTCTGGCTGCCACGCCTGAATGTTTGCAACCGTGGCAAAGCTAGGCAGGCGCAATTGTGCAGCAATGCAAACTGCATAACCTGGCCAAATTTCACCGGTGTACAAGAAACCACGGGGGATTTACAAGGAGATGTTAACCCGGAACAGCCGGAGGCCTGCCAGCAGCAAGATTCCGGAATTCTTTCTAAGAAGGCTTGAACGCAGTGAAACGCTCCTATGTTGCAACAACTCAGAACCTCATTCTGAGTGTTTCCGGCAGAGGTCATTCGGCTGAACACAACCGTGGACTAATTAGAGCCTGATGCAGACAGTGCCGTCCATAGTGCTGAATGGACAGTGGTGGCCTGTCAAACAACTGAGCTTTAGTTCTCAACACTATCACAAAGTGCCATAAGTTGAGGTTCATCTTACTGCTTCGTTTGAGTAGATTGTAGCTGTCAAAGCGGGAATCAGAAGCACTCAGGTGAGAAGAATGGGAAGCAGATAAACCCAGTCTGTCAGCAGTGTCCTACCGGGACCAGCCTCTCTGGCTGCAACTCCTGAATGTTTGCAACCGCGGCAGAGCTCAGCAGGCAAAATTATGGAGCAATGCAAACTTCATAACCTAGCCAAATTTCACAGGTGTACAAGAAACCACGGGGGATTTACAAGGAGATGTTCCCCGGGAACAACCGGAGGCCTGTTGGCTGCAAGATTCCGGAACTCTTCCTAAGAAGCCTTGAAAGCAGTGAAACGCTCCTATGTTGCAATAACTCAGAACCTCATTCTGAGTGTTCCCGGCAGAGGTCATTCGGCTGAACTCATCGGTGGACTAATTAGAGCCAGATGTAGGCAGTGGACTAATTAGAGCCAGATGTAGGCAATGGACTAATTAGAGCCAGATATAGGCAGTGTTTTCGATTGGAAAACAACTGAGCTTTAGTTCTCCAAACTTTCACAAAGTGCCATAAGTTGAGGTTCAACTTACTCCTCCGATTCAGTAGAGTATACCCGACAAAGCTGGAATCAGTAGCACTCAGGTGAGAAGAACGGGAAGCAGGTAGACCAAGTCCGCTGGCAGTGTCCTACAGGAACCAGCCTTACTGGCTGCCACGCCTGAATGTTTGTAACCGCGGCAGAGCTATGCAGGCGGAATTGTGCAGCAATGCAAACTGCATAACCTGGACAATTTTCAGGGGTGTACAAGAAACCACGGGGCATTTACAAGGGGATTTCCCTCGGAACATCCGGAGGCCTGCCGGCAGCAAGATTTCGGAATTCTTCCTGTGAAACCTTGAAAGCAGTGAAACGCTTCTAGGTTGCAATAACTCAGAACCTCATTCTACGTGTTCCCGGCAGAGATCATTCAGCTGAACACAACTGTGGACTAATTAGAGCCTGATATAGGCAGTGCCTTCCATAGTGCTGGATGGATATTTGTGGCGTGCCAAACACCTGAGATCTAGTTCACAACACTTTCACAAAGTGCCATAAGTTGAGGTTCTACTTACTGCTCTCGTTGAGTAGATTGTAGCCGTCAATGCTGGAATCAGTAGCACTCAGGTGAGAAGAACAGAAAGCAGATATACCCAGTCCCCTGGCTGTGTCCTACTGGGACCAGCCTATCTGGCTTCCACGCCTGAATGTTTGCAAACGCGTCATGGGTAGGCCGGCGCAATTGTGCAGCAATGCAAACTGCATAACCTCCCTAAATTTCAGGGGTGTACAAGAATCCACGGGGGATTTACAAGGAGATGTTCTCCCTGAACAGCAGGAGGCCTGCCGGAAGCAAGATTTTGGAATTCTTCCTAAGAAGCCTTGAAAGCAGTGAAACGCTCCTATGTTGCAATAACTCAGAACCTCATTTGAGTTTTCCCGGCAGAGGTCATTCGGCTGAACAGAACCGTGGACTAACTATAGCCAGATGTAGGCAGTGCCGTCGGTAGTGCTGGATGGACAGTGATGGCGTGCCAAACAACTGAGCTCTAGTTCTCAACACTTGCACAAAGTGCCATAAGTTGAGGTTCAACTTACTGCTCCGGTTGAGTAGAGTGTAGCCGTCAAACCTGGAATCAGTAGCACTGAGGTGAGAAGAACGGGAAACTGATATACCCAGTCTGCTGGCAGTGTCCTACGGGGACCAGCCTATCTGGCTGCCATGCCTGAATGTTTGCAACCCCGGCAGAGATAGGCAGACGCAATTATGCAACAATGCAAACTACATAACTTTACCAAATTTCACAGGTGTACAAGAAACCACGGGGGATTTACAAGTAGATGTTCACCCGGAACAGCTGGAGGCCAGCCGGCAGCAAGATTCCGGAATTCTTCCTAAGAAACCTTGAAAGCAGTGAAATGCTCCTATGTTGCCATAACTCAGAACCCCATTCTGAGTGTTCCCGGCAGAGGTCATTCGGCTGAACACAACCATGAACTTCTTAGAGCCAGATGTAAGCAGTGCCGTCCATAGTGCTGGATGGACAGTGGTGGCGTGCCAAACAACTGAGCTCTAGTTCTCAAGACTTTTACAAATTGCCATAGGTTGAGGTTCAACTTACTTCGCCGGTTGAGTAGAGTGTAGCCGTCAAACCTGGAATCAGTAGCACTCAGGTGAGAAGAACGGGAAGCAAATAGACCCAGTCCGCTGGCAGAGTCCTACAGGGACCCGCCTATTTGCCTGTCACGCCTGAATGTTTGCCACTGCGGCAGAGCTAGGCAGGTGCAATTGTGCAGCAATGGAAACTGCATAACTTGGCTAATTTCACGGGTGTACAAGAAACCACAGGGGATTTACAAGGAGATGTTCACCCGGAACAGGCGGTGGCCTGCTGGCAGCAAGATTCCGGAATCTTTCCGAAGAAGCCTTGAAAGCAGTGAATCACTCCTTTGTTGCAATAACTCAGATCCTCATTCTGAGTGTTCCCAACAGAGGTCATTCGGCTGAACACAACAGTGGACTAATTAGAGCCAGATGTAGGCATTTCCATCCATAGTGCTAGATGGACAGTGGTGGCGTGCCAAACAACTGAGCTCTAGTTCTCAACACTTTCACAAAATGCCATGAGTTGAGGTTCAACTTACTGCTCCCGTTGAGTAGAGTGTATCCGTCAAAGCTGGAATCAGTAGCACTCAGGTGAGAAGAACGGGAAGCAGATAGACCCAGTCCGCTGGCAGTGTCCTACGGGGACCAGCCTATCTGGCTGCCGCACCTGAATGTTTGCAAGCGTGGCAGAGCTAGGCAGGCGCAATTGTGCAGCAATGCAAACTGCATAACCTGGCCAAATTTCACGGTTTTACAAGAAACCACGGGGGATTTACAAGGCGATGTTCACCCGGAACAACCAGAGGCTTGCGCGCAGCAAGATTCTGGAAATCTTCCTGTGAAGCCTTGAAAGCAGTGAAACGCACCTATGTTGCAATAACTCAGAAACTCATTCTGAGTTTTCCCGGCAGAGGTCATTCGGCTGAACACAATCGTGGACTAATTAGAGCCTGATGTAGGTAGTGCCGTCCATAATGCTGGATCGACAGTGGTGACGTGCCAAACAACTGAGCTCTAGTTCTCAACACTTTCACAAATTGCCATGAGTTGAGGTTCAACTTACTGCTCTGGTTGAGTAGAGTGTAGCCGTCAAAACGGGAATCAGAAGCACTCAGGTGAGAAGAATGTGAAACAGATATACCCAGTCCGCCTGCAGTGTCCTAGGGGGACCAGTCTCTCTGGCTGCCACGCCTGAATGTTTGCAACCGCGGCAGAGCTAGGCAGGGGCAATTATGCAGCAATGCAAACTGCATAACCTAGCCAAATTTCACGCGTGTACAAGGAACCACGGGGGATTTACAACGAGATGTTCACACGGAACATCCGGAGGCCTGCCGGCAGCAAGATTCCAGAATTCTTCCTAAGAAACTTTGAACGAAGTGAAACACTCCTATGTTGCAATAAGTCAGAACCTATTTGTGAGTGTTCCCGGCAGAGCTCATTCAGCTGAACACAACCGTGGACTAACAATAGCCAGATGCATGCAGTGCCATCCATAGTGCTGGCTGGACAGTGGTGGTGTGCCAAACAACTGAGCTCTAGTTCGCAACACTTTCACAAAATGCCATAAGTTGAGGATCAACTTACTGCTCCGGTTGAGTAGAGTGTAGCCGTCAAAGCTAGAATCAGCAGCACTCAGGTGAGAAGAACGGGAAGCAGATATACCCAGTCCGCTGGCAGAGTCCTACGGTGTCCCGCTTATCTGGCTGCCATGCCTCAATGTTTGCAATCGCGGCAGAGCTAAGCAGTCGCAATTATGCAGCAATGCAAACTGCATAACCTGGCCAAATTTCACGGATGTACAAGAAACCACGGGGGATTTACCAGGACATGGTTTGCCGGAACAGTCGGAGGCCTGCCGGCAGCAAGATTCCGGAATTTTTCCTAAGAAGCCTTGAAAGAAGTGAAACTCTCCTATGTTGTTATAACTCAGAACCTCCTTCTGAGTGTTCCCGGCAGAGGTCATTCGGCTGATCACAACCATGGACTAATTAGAGCCAGATGTCGGCAGTGCCGTCCATAGTGCTGAATGGACAGTGGTCGCATGCCCAACAACTGAGCTGTAGTTCTCAACACTTTGAGAAAATGCCCTAAGTTGAGCTTCAACTTACAGATCCGGTTGAGTAGATTGTAGCCGTCAAAGCTGGAATCAGTAGCACTCAGGTGAGAAGAACGGGAAGCAGATATACCCAGTCTGCTGGCAATGTCCTACAGGCACCAGTCTATCTGGCTGCCACGCCTGAATGTTTGTAACCGGGGCAGAGCTAGGGAGGCGCAATTGTGCAGCAGTGAAAACTGCATAACCTGGCCAAATTTCACGGGTGTACGAGAAACCACGGCGGATTTACAAGGAGATGTTCACCCGGAACAGCCAGAGGCCTGCCGGCAGCAACATTCTGGAATCCTTCCTAAGAAGCCTTGAAAGCAGTGAAACGTTCCTATGTGGCAATAACTCAGAACCTCATTCTGAGTGTTCCCGGCAGAGGTCATTCGGCTGAACACAATCGTGGACTAATTAGAGCCAGATGTATGCAGTGCCGTCCATAGTGCTGGGCTGACAGGGGTCGCATGCTAAACAACTGAGCTCTAGTTCTCCAAACGTTCACAAAGTGCCATAAGTTGAGGTTCAACTTACTGCTCTGGTGGAGTAGAGTGTAGCCGTCAAAGTTGGAATCAGTAGCACTCAGGTGAGAAGAACGAAAAGCAGATATACCCACTCCCCTGGCAGTGTCCTACGGGAACCAGCCTATCTGACTGATACGACTGAATGTTTGGAACCGCGACAGAGCTAGACAGTCGCAATTATGCAGCAATGCAAACTGCATAACCTGGCCAAATTTCACGGGTGTACAAGAAACCACGAGGAAATACAAGGAGATGTTCACCCGGAACAGACGGAGGCCTGCCCGCAGCAAGATTCCAGAATTCTTCCTAAGAAGCGTTGATCGCAGTGAAACGCTCCTATGTTGCAATAACTCAGAACCTCATTCTGAGTGTTCCCGGCAGAGGTCATTCGGCTGAACACAACCGTGGTCTAATTAGAGCCAGATGTAGGCAGTTTCGTCTATAGTGCTTGATGGACAGTGGTCGCGTGCCAAACTACTGAGCTCTAGTTCTCCAAACTTTAACAGAGTGCCATAAGTAGAGGTTCAACTTACTGCTTCGGTTGAGTAGAGTGTAGCCATCAAAGGGGGTATCAGAAGCACTCAGGTGTGAAGAATTGGAAGCAGATATACCCAGTCTGCTGGCAGTGTCCTACGCGGACCAGCCTATCTGTCTGCCACGCCTGAATGTTTGCAACCGCGGCAGAGCTAGGCAGGCGCAATTATGCAGCAATACAAACTGCATAACCTAGCCAAATTTCACGGGTGTACAAGAAACCACGGGGGATTTACAAGGAGATGTTCACTCGGAACAACCGGAAGACTGCCAGAAGTAAGATTCCAGAATTCTTCCTAAGAAACCTTGAACGAAGTGAAACACTCCTATTTTGCAATAACTTAGAACCTTATTGTGAGTGTTCCCAGCAGAGCTCATTCGGCTGATCACAACCGTGGACTAACTATAGCCAGATGTAAGCAGTGCCGTCCATAGTGCTTAATGGACAGTCGTGGCGTGCCAAACAACTGAGCTCTAGTTCTCCAAAGTTTAACAGAATGCCATAAGTAGAGGTTCTACTTCCTGCTTCGGTTGAGTAGAGTGTAGCCGTCAAAGCTAGAATCAGCAGCACTCAGGTGAGAAGAACGAAAAGCAGATATACCCAGACCGCTGGCAGTGTCCTACTGTGTCCAGCCTATCTGTCTGCCACGCCTCAATATTTGCAACCACAGCAGAGCTAAGCAGTCGCAATTATGCAGCAATTCAAACTGCATAACCTGGCCAAATTTCACGGGTGTACAAGAAACCACGGGGGATTTACAAGGACATGTTCAGCAATGCAAACTGCGTAAGCGCCCCAAATTTCAGGGGTGTACAAGAAACCACGGGGGATTTACAAGGACATGATCACCCGGAACAACCGTAGGCCTACCGGCAGCAAGATTCCGGAATTCTTCTAGTGATGCCTTGAAAGCTGTGAAACGCGCCTATGTTGCAATAACTCAGAAACTCATTCTGAGTGTTCCCGGCACAGGTCATTGGGCTGAACACAACCGTGGACTAATTAGAGCCAGGTGTAGGCAGTGCCGTCCATACTGCTGGATGGAAAGTGGTGGAGTGCCGAACAACTGAGCTCTAGTTCTTAACACTTTCACAAAGTGCCATAAGTTGAGGTTCAACTTACTGCTCCGGTTGAGTAGAGTGTAGCCGTCAAAGCTGGAATCAGTAGCACTCAGGTGAAAAGAACGGGAAGCAGATATACCCAGTCCGCTGGCAGTGTCCTACGGGGACCAGCCTATCTGGCTGCTTGCCTGAATGTTTGCAACCGCGGCAAAGCTAGGCAGGCGCAATTGTGCAGTAATGCAAACTGCATAATCTGGCCAAATTTGACGGGTGTACAAGAAACCTCGGGGATTTACAAGGAGATGTTCACCCGGAACAGACGGAGGTCTGCCGGCAGCATCATTCTGGAATCCTTCCTAAGAAGCCTTGAAAGCAGTGAAACGCTCTTATGTTGCAATAACTCAGAACCTCATTCTGAGTGTTCCCGGCAGAGGTCATTCGGCTGAACACAACCGTCGACTAATTAGAGCCTGATGTATGCAGTGCCCTCCATAGTGCAGGATGGACAGTAGTGGTGTGCCAAACAACTGAGCCCTAGTTCTCACCACTTTCAAAAAGTGCCATACGTTGAGGTCCAACTTACTGCTGTGATTGAGTAGAGTGTAGCCGTCATGCTGGAATCAGTAGCACTCAGGTGAGACGAACGGGAAGCAGATATACCCAGTCTGCTGGCAATGTCTTACGGGGACCAGCCTATCTGGCTGTCACTCCTGAATGTTTGCAACCGCGGCAGAGCTAGGCAGGCGCAATTGTGCAGCAATGCAAACTGCATAACCTGGCCACATTTCACGGGTGTACAAGAAACAACGGGGGATTTACAAGGAGATGTTCACCCGGAACAGCCGGAGGCCTGCTGGCAGCAAAATTCCGGAATTCTTCCTAAGAAGCCTTGAAAGCAGTGAAACGCTCCTAGGTTGCAATAACTCAGAACCTCATTCTGAGTGTTCCCGGCAGAGGTCATTCGGCTGAACACAACTGTGGACTAATTAGAGCCAGATGTAGACAGTGCCGTCCATAGTGCTGGATGGAGAGTGTTCGCATGCCCAAAAACTGATTTGTAGTTCTCAACACTTTCAGAAAGTTCCCTAAGTTGAGCTTCACCTTACTGCTCCGGTTGAGTAGATTGTAGCCGTCAAAGCTGGAATCATTAGCACTCAGGTGAGAAGAACGGGAAGCAGATATACCCAGTCCGCTGGCAGTGTCCTACAGGGACCAGTCTATCTGGCTGCCATGCCTGAAAGTTTGTAACGGGGGCAGAGCTAGGCAGGCGCAATTGTGCTGCATTGCAAACTGCATAACCTGGCCAAATTTCACGGGTGTACAAGAAACCAAGGGGGATATACAAGGGGATATTCACCCGGAACAGCCAGAGGCCTGCTGGCAGCAAGATTCCAGAATTCTTCCTAAGAAGCCTTGCAAGCAGTGAAACGCTCCTATGTTGCAATAACTCAGAACCTCATTCTGAGTGTTCCCGGCAGAGGTTATTCAGGTGAACTCATCCGTGGACTAATTAGAGCCAGATGTAGGCAGTGGACAAATTGGAGCCAGATGTAGGTAATGGACTGATTAGAGCCAGATATAGGCAGTGTTTTCGATTGGAAAACAACTGAGCTTTAGTTCCCCAAACTTTCTCAAATTGCCATAAGTTGAGGTTCAACTTACTGCTCCGGTTGAGTAGAGTGTAGCCGTCAAAGCTGGAATCAGTATCACTCAGGTGAGAAGAACGGGAAGCAGATATACCCAGTCTGCTGGCAGTGTCCTACGGGGACCAGCCTGTCTGGCTGCCATACCTGAATGTTTGCAACCCCGGCAGAGATAGGCAGTCGCAATTATGCAGCAATGCAAATTGCATAACTTGGCCAAATTTCACAGGTGTACAAGAAACCACGGGGGATTTACAAGGAGATGTTCACCCGGAACATCCGGAGGCCAGCCGGCAGCAAGATTCCGGAATCTTCCTAAGACACCTTGAACGCTGTGAAACGCTCCTATGTTGCAATAACTCAGAACCTCATTTTTAGTGTTCCCGACAGAGGTCATTCGGCTGAACACAACCGAGAACTAATTAGAGCCAGATGTATGCAGTGCCGTCCATAGTGCTGGGGGGACAGTGGTCGCATGCTAAACAACTGAGCTCTAGTTCTCCAAACGTTCACAAAGTGCCATAAATTGAGGTTCAACTTACTGCTTCGGAAGAGTAGAGTGTAGCAACCAAGGCTGGAATCAGTAGCACACAGGTGAGAAGAACGAGAAGCAGATATACCCAGTCCGCTGGCAGTGTCCTACGTGGACCAGCCTATCTGGCTGCCACGCCTGAATGTTTGCAACCGCGGCAGAGCTAGGTAGGCGCAATTGTGCAGCAATGCAAACTGCGTAAACTGGCCAAATTTCACGGGTGTACAAGAAACCACGGGGGTTGAATAATTAGATGTTCACCCGGAAGAGCCAGAGGCCTGCCGGCAGCAAGATTCCGGAATTCTTCCTAAGAAGCCTTGAAAGCAGTGAAACGCTCCGATGTTGAAATAACTCAGAACCTCATTCTGAGTGTTCCTGGCAGAGGTCATTCGGCTGAACTCATCCGTGAACTAATTAGAGCCAGATGTAGGCAGTGGACTAATTAGAGCCAGATGTAGGCAATGGACTAATTAGAGCCAGATATAGGCAATGTTTTCGATTGGAAAAAAACTGAGCTTTAGTTCTCCAAACTTTCACAAAGTGCCATAAGTTGACGTTCAACTTACTGGTCCGGTTGAGAAGAGTGTAGCCATCAAAGCTGGAATCAGTTGCACTCAGGTGAGAAGAACTGGAAACAGATAGACCCAGTTTGCTGGAAGTGTCTTACGGGGACCAGCCTATCTGGCTGATACACCTGAATGTTTGCAACCACGGCAAAGCTAGGCAGGCGCAATTGTGCAGCAATGCAAACTTCATAACCTGGCCAAATTTCACGGGTGTACAAGAAACCACGGGGGATTTACAACGAGATGTTCACCCGCAACAGCCGGAGGCCTGCGCACAGCAAGATTCCGGAATTCTTCCTGTGAAGCCTTGAAAGCAGTGAAACGCTCCTATGTTGCAATAATTCAGAACCTCATTCGGAGTGTTCCCGGCAGAGGTCATTCAGCTGAAAACAACCGTGGCCTAATTAGAGCCAGATGTAGGCCGTGCCGCCATAGTGCTGGATGGACATTGGTGGCGTTCCAAACAACTGAGCTCTAGTTTTCAACACTCACAAAGTGCCATCAGTTGAGGTTGAACTTACTGCTCTGGTTGAGTAGAGTGTAGCGGTCAAATCAGGAATCAGTAGCACTCAGGTGAGAAGAACGGGAAGCAGATACACCCAGTCCCCTGGCAGTGTCCTACCGGGACCAGCCTATCTGGCTGCCACGCCTGAATGTTTGCAACCGCGGCAGAGCTAGGCAGTCGCAATTGTGCAGCAATGCAAACTGCAAAACCTGGCCAAATTTCACGGGTGTACAAGAAACCACGGGGGATTTACAAGGAGATGTTCACCCGGAACAGCTGGAGTCCTGCTGGCAGCAAGATTCCGGAATTCATCCTGTGAAGCCTTGAAAGCAGTGAAACGCTCCTATGTTGCAATAACTCAGAACCTCATTCTGAGTGTTCCCGGCAGAGGTCATTCGGCTGATCACAACCGTGGACTAATTAGAGCCAGATGTAGGCAATGCCGTCCATAGTGCTGGATGGACAGTCGTGGCGTGGAAAACAACTGAGCTCTAGTTCTCAACACTTTCTCAAAGTGCCATAAGTTGAGGTTCAACTTACTGCTCCGGTTGAGTAGAGTGTAGCCGTCAAAGCTGGAATCAGTAGCACTCAGGTTAGAAGAACCGGAAGCACATATACCCAGTCCGCTGGCAGTGTCCTAGGTGGACCAGCCTATCGGCTGCCACGCCTGAATGTTTGCAACCGCGTCAGAGCTAGGCAGGAACAATTGTGCAGCAATGCAAACTGCATAACCTGGCCAAATTTCACGTGTGTACAAGAAACCACGGGGGATTTACATGGAGATGTTCACACGAAACAGCCGGAGGCCTGCCGGCAGCAACATTCCGGAGTACTTCCTAAGAAGCCTAGAAAGCACTGAAACGCTCCTATGTGACAACGACTCAGAACCTCATTCTGAATGTTCCCAGCAGTGGTCATTCGGCTGAACTCATCCGTGGACTAATTAGAGCCAGATGTAGGCAGTGGACTAATTACAGCCAGATGTAGGCAATGGACTAATTAGAGCCAGATATAGGCAGTGTTTTCGATTGGAAAACAACTGAGCTTTAGTTCTCCAAACTTTCACAAAGTGCCATAAGTTGAGGTACAACTTACTGCTCTGGTTGAGTAGAGTTTACCCGTCAAAGCTGGAATCAGTAGCACTCAGGTGAGAAGAACGGGAAGCAGGTAGACCCAGTCCGCTGGCAGTGTCCTACGGGGACCAGCCTATCTGGCTGCTACGCCTGAATGTTTGCAATCTCGACAGAGCTTGGTAGGCGCAATTGTGCAGCAATGCATAATGCATAACCTGGCCAAATTTCACGTGTGTACAAGAAACCACGGGGGATTTACAAGGAGATGTTCACCCGCAAAAGCCGGAGGCCTCCCCGCAGCAAGATTCCGGAATTCTTCCTGTGAAGCCTTGAAAGCAGTGAAACGCTCCTATGTTGCAATAACTCAGAAACTCATTCTGAGTGTTCCAGGCAGAGGTCATTCGGCTGAACACAACCGTGGACTAATTAGAGCCAGATGTAGGCAGTGCCGTCCATAGTGTTGGATGGACAGTGGTGGCGTGCCAAACAACTGAGCTCTAGTTCTCAACACTTTCACAAAGTGCCATAAGTTGAGGTTCAACTTATTGCTCCGGTTGAGTAGAGTGTAGCCGTCAAAGCTGGCATCAGTAGCACTCAGGTGAGAAGAACGGGAAGCAGATATACCCAGTCTGCTGACAGTGTCCTACGGGGACCAGCCTATCTGGCTGCCACGCCTGAATGTTTGCAATCGCGGCAGAGCATGGCAGGTGCAATTGTGCAACAATGCAAACTGCCAAACCTGGCCAAATTTGACGGGTGTACAAGAAACCACGGGGAATTTACAAGGAGATGTTCACCCGGAACAGCCAGAGGCCTGCCGGCAGCAATATTCCAGAATCCTTCCTAAGAAGCCTTGAAAGCAGTGAAAGGCTCCTATGTGGCAATAACTCAGAACCTCATTCTGAGTGTTCCCGGCAGAGGTCATTCGGCTGAATACAACCGTGGACTAACTATAGCCAGATGGAGGAAGTGCCGTCCATAGTGCAGGATGGACAGTGTTGGTGTGCCAAAGAACTGAGCTCTAGTTCTCAACACTTTCACAAAGTGCCTTAAGTTGAGGATCAACTTACTGCTCCGGTTGAGTAGAGTGTAGGTGTCAAAGCTGGAATCAGTAGCACTCAGGTGAGAAGAATGGGAAGCAGATATACCCAGTCTGCTGGCAGTGTCTTACGGGGATCAGCCTATCGGGCTGCCATGCCTGAATGTTTGCAACCCCGGCAGAGATAGGCAGTCGCAATCATGCAGCAATGCAAACTGCATAACTTGGCCAAATTTCACAGGTGTACAAGAAACCACGGGGGATTTACAAGGAGATGTTCACCCGGAACAGCCGGAGGCCAACCGGCAGCAAGATTACGGAATTCTTTCTAAGAACGTTGAATGCAGTGAAACGCTCCTATGTTGCAATAACTCAGAACCTCATTTTGAGTGTTCCCGACAGCGGTCATTCGAATGAACACAACCGTGGACTAATTAGAGCCAGATGTAGGCAGTGCCGTCCATAGTGCTGGGCGGACAGTGGTCACATGCTAAACAATTGAGCTCTAGTTCTCCAAAAGTTCACAAAGTGCCATAAGTTGAGGTTCAACTTACTGCTTCGGTTGAGTAGAGTGTAGCCGTCAAAGCTGGAATCAGTATCACTCAGGCGAGAAGAACGAGAAGCAGATATACCCACTCCGCTGGCAGTGTCCTACGGGGACCAGCCTATCTGGCTTATACGCCTGAATGTTTGCAACCACGACATAGCCAGACAGTCGCAATTATGCAGCAATGCAAACTGCATAAATTGTCCCAATTTCACGGTTATCCAAGAAACCACGAGGAAATACAAGGAGATGTTCACCCAGAACAACCGGAGGCCTGCCTGCAGCAAGATTCCGGAATTCTTCCTAAGAAGCCTTGAACGCAGTGAAACGCTCCTATGTTGCAATAACTCAACACCTCATTCTGAGTGTTCCCGGCAGAGGTCATTCGGCTGAACACAACCGTGGACTAATTAGAGCCAGATGTATGCAGTGCCATCCATAGTGCTGGATGGACAGTGGTCGCGTGCCAAACAAGTGAGCTCTAGTTCTCCAAACTTTAACAGAGTGATATAATTAGAGGTTCAACTTACTGCTTCGGTAGAGTAGAGTGTAGCCGTCAAACCGGGAATCAGAAAGACTCAGGTGAGAAGAATGGGAAGCAGATATACCCAGTCCGCTGGCAGTGTCCTACGGGGACCAGCCTATCTGTCTGCCACGCCTGAATGTTCGCAACCGCGGCAGAGCTAGGCAGGCGCAATTATGCAGCAATGCAAACTGCATAACCTAGCCAAATTTCACGGGTGTACAAGAAACCACAGGGGATTTACAAGGAGATGTTCACTCAGAACAACCGGAGGCCTGCCGGCAGAAAGATTCCAGAATTCTTCCTAAGAAACCTTGAAGGCAGTGAAAAACTCCTATGTTGCAATAACTTACAACTTTATTGTGAGTGTTCCCAGCAGAGCTCATTCGGCTGAACACAACCGTGGACAAACTATAGCCAGATGTAGGCAGTGCCGTCCATAGTTCTTAATGGAGAGTCGTGGCGTGCCAAACAACTGAGCTCTAGTTCTCCAAACTTTAACACAGTGCCATAAGTAGAGGTTCAACTTCCTGCTTCGGTTGAGTAGAGTGTAGCCGTCAAGGCTAGAATCAGCAGCACTCAGGTGAGAAGAACGGGAAGGAAATATACCCAGTCTGCTGGCAGTGTCCTACATTGTCCAGCCTATCTGGCTGGCACGCCTCAATATTTGCAACCGCGGCAGAGCTAAGCAGTCGCAACTATGCAGCAATTCGAACTGCATAACCTGGCCAAATTTCACAGGTGTACAAGAAACCACGGAGGATTTACAAGGACATGTTCACCCG
The DNA here is from genome assembly GCF_024711535.1 of Dipodomys merriami. Taxonomy (NCBI): domain Eukaryota; kingdom Metazoa; phylum Chordata; class Mammalia; order Rodentia; family Heteromyidae; genus Dipodomys; species Dipodomys merriami. Next base: position 1,776,042 of record NW_027203860.1, read on the forward strand.
GAACAGCGGGAGGCCTGCCCCCAGCAAGATTCCGGAATTCTTACTAAGAAACCTTGAAAGCAGTGAAACGCTCCTATGTTTCAGTAACTCAGAACCTCATTCTGAGTGTTCCCGGCAGAGGTCATTCGCATGAACACAACCGTGGACTAATTACAGAAAGATGTAGTCAGTGCCGTCCATAGTGCTGGATGTACACTGGTGGCGTGCCAAACAACTGAGCTCTAGTTCTCAACACTTTCACAAAATGCCATAAGTTGAGGTTCAACTTACTGCTCCGGTTGAGTAGAGTGTAGCCGTCAAAGCTGGCATCAGTAGCACTCAGGTGAGAATATCGGGAAGCAGATATACCCAGACTGCTGGCAGTGTCCTACGGGGACCAGCTTATCTGGCTGCCACGCCTGAATGTTTGCAATCGCGGCAGAGCTTGGCAGGCGCAATTGTGCAGCAAGGCAAACTGCATAACCTGGCCATATTTTACGGGTGTACAAGAAACCACGTGGGATTTACAAGGAGATGTTCACCCGGAACAGCCAGAGGCCTGCTGGCAGCAACATTCCGGAATCCTTCCTAAGAAGCCTTGAAAGCAGTGAAACGCTCCTATGTTGCAATAACTCAGAACCTCATTCTGAGTGTTCCCGGAAGATATCATTCGGCTGAACACAACTGTGGACTAATTAGAGCCAGACGTAGGCAGTGCCGTACATAGTGCTCGATGGACAGTGATGGCGTGCCAGACACCTGAGATCTAGTTCTCAACACTTTCACAAAGTGCCATAAGTTGAGGTTCAACTTACTGCTCCGGGTGAGTAGAGTGGAGCCGTCAAAGCTGGAATCAGAAGCACTCAGGTGAGAAGAATGGGAAGCAGATATACTCAGTCCGCTGGCAGTGTCCTACGTGGACCAGCCTATCTGGCTGCCACGCCTGAATGTTTGCAACTGTGGCAGGCGTTGGCAGGCGCAATTGTGTAGCAATGCAAACTGCATAACCACCCCAAATTTCAAGGGTGTACAAGAAACCACGGGGGATTTACAAGGAGATGTTTACCCGGAACAGCCGGAGGCCTGCCGGCAGCAACATTCCGGAATTCTTCCTAAGAAGCCTTGAAAGCCGTGAAAATCTCTTATGTTGGAATAACTCAGAACCTTATTCTGAGTATTCCCGGCAGAGGTCATGCGGCTGAACACAACCGTGGACTAATTAGAACCAGATGTAGGCAGTGCCGTCCATAGTGCTGGATGGTCAGGCGTCGCATGTCCAACATCTGAGCTGTAGTTCTCAACACTTTGAGAAAATGCCCTAAGTTGAGCTTCACCTTACTGCTCCAGTTGAGTAGATTGTAGCCGTCAAAGCTGGAATCAGTAGCTCACAGGTGAGAAGAACAGAAAGCAGATATACCCGGTCCGCTGGCAGGGTCCTACACGGACCAGTCTATCTGGCTACCACACCTGAATGTTTGTAACCGGGGCAGAGCTAGGCAGGCGCAATTGTGCAGCAGTGCAAACTGCATAACCTGGCCAAATTTCACGGGTGTACAAGAAACCACGGGGGATGTACAAGGAGATGTTGACCCGGAACAGCCAGAGGCCGGCCGGCAGCAAGATTCCGGAATTCTTCCTAAGAAGCATTGAAAGCAGTGAAACGCTCCTACGTTGCAATAACTAAGAACCTCATTCTAGTGTTCCAGGCAGAGGTCATTTGGCTGAACTCATCCGTGGACTAATTAGAGCCAGAGGTAGTCAGTGGACTAATTAGAGCCAGATGTAGGCAATGGACTAATTAGAGCGAGATATAGGTAGTGTTTTCGATTGGAAAACAACTGAGCTTTAGTTCTCCAAACTTTCACAAAGTGCCATAAGTTGAGGTTCAACTTACTGCTCCGGTTGAGTAGAGTGTACCCGTCAAAGCTGGAATCAGTAGAACTCAGGTGAGAAGAACGGGAAGCAGATATACCCAGGCCGCAGGCAGTGTCTTTCGTGGACCAGCCTATCTGGCTGCCACGCCTGAATGTTTGCAACCACGGCAGAGGTAGGCAGGCGCAATTGTGCAGCAATGCAAACTGCATAACTTGGACAAATTCCACAGGTGTACAAGAAAGCACGGGGGATTTACAAGGAGATGTTCACCCAGAACAGCTGGAGTCCTGCCTGCAGCAAGATTCGGGAATTCTTCATGTGAAGCCTTGAAAGCAGTGAAAAGCGCCTATGTTGAAATAACTCAGAACTTCATTCTGAGTGTTCCCGGCAGAGGTCATTCGGCTGAACACAACCGTGGACTAATCAGAGCCAGATGTACGCAGTGCCATCCATAGTGCGGGATGGACAGTGGTGGCGTGCCAAACAACTGAGCTCTAGTTCTCAACACTTTCACAAAGTGCCATAAGTTGAGGTTCAACTTACTGCTCCGGTTGAGTAGAGTGTAGCCGTCAAAGCTGGAATCAGTACCACTCAGGTGAGAAGAACAAAAAGCAGATATACCCAGTCCGCTGGCAGTGTCTTACGGGGACCAGCCTATCTGGCTGCCACGCCTGAATGTTTGCATCGGCGGCAGAGCTAGGCAGGCGCAATTGTGCAGCAATGCAAACTGCATAACCTGGCCAAATTTCACGGGTGTACAAGAAACCACAGGAGATTAACCAGGAGATGTTCACCCGGAACAGCCGGACGCCTGAAGTCAGCAATATTCCGGTATTCTTCCAAAGAAGCCTTGAAAGCAGTGAAAAGCTCCTATGTTGCTATAACTCAGAAACTCATTCTGAGTGTTCCCGGCAGAGGTCATTCGGCTGAACACAACTGTGGACTAATTAGAGCCAGATGTAGGCAGTGACGTCCATAGTGCTGGATGGACAGTGGTGTCGTGCCAAACAACTTAGCTCTAGTTCTCCAAACATTAGCAGAGTGCCATAAGTAGAGGTTCAACTTCCTGCTTCGGTTGAGTAGAGTGTAGCCGTCAAAGCTGGAATCAGAAGCACTCAGTTGAGAAGAACGGGAAGCAGATATACCTAGTCCGCTGGCAGTGTCCTACGGGGATAAGCCTACCTGGCTGCCACGCCTCAATGTTTGCAAGCGCAGCAGAGCTAAGCAGTCGCAATTATGCAGCAATTCAAACTGCATAACCTGGCCAAATTTCACGGGTGTACAAGAAACCACGGGGGATTTACAAGGACATGTTTACCCAGAACAGCCGGAGGCCTGCCGGCAGCAAGATTCCGGAATTCTTCCTAAGAAACCTTGAAAGTAGTGAAACGATCCTATGTTGCAATAACTCAGAACCTCATTCTGAGAGTTCCCAGCAGAGGTCATTCGGCTTAACACAACCGTGGACTAATTAGAGCCAGATGTAGGCAGTGCGGTCCATAGTGCTGGATGGACAGTGGTCGCATGCCAAACAACTGAGCTTTAGTTCTCAACACTTTCAGAAAGTTCCCTAAGTTGAGCTTCAACTTACTGCTCCGGTTGAGTAGAGTGTAGCCTTCAAAGCTGGAATCAGTATCACTCAGGTGAGAAGAACGGAAAGCAGATATACCCAGTCCGCTGGCAGTGTCCTACGGGGACCAGCCTATCTGGCTGCCACGCCTGAATGTTTGCAACCGCGGCAGAGCTAGGCAGGTGCATTTGTGCAGCAATGCAAACTGCATAACCGGGACAAATTTCACAGGTGTACAAGAAACCCTGGAGGATTTACAAGGAGATGTTCACCTGGAACAGCCGGAGGCCTGCCGGCAGCAAGATTCCGGAATTCTTCCTAAGAAGCCTTGAAAGAAGTGAAACGCTCATATGTTGCAATATTTCAGAACCTCATTCTGAGTGTTCCCGGCAGAGGTCATTCGGCTGAACACAACCGTGGACTAATTAGAGCCAGATGTAGGCACTGCTGTCCATAGTGCTGTATGGACAGCGGTTGCGTGCCAAACAACTGAGCTCTAGTTCTCAACACTTTCACAAAGTGCCATAAGTTGAGGTTCAACTTACTGCTCCGGTTGAGTAGAGTGTAGCCGTCAAAGCTGCAATCAGTAGCACTCAGGTGAGAAGAATGGGAAACAGATATATCCAGTTCGCTGGCAATGTCCTACGGGGACCAGCCTATCTGGCTGCCACGCCGGAATGTTTGCCAGCATGGCAGAGCTAGGCAGGCGCAATTGTGCAGCAATGCAAACTGCATAATCTGGCCCAATTTCACGGGTGTACAAGAAACCACGGGGGATTTACAAGGAGATGTTCACCCGGAACTGCCGGAGGCCTGCCGGTATCAAGATTCCGGAATTCTTCCTAAGAAGCCTTGAAAGCAGTGAAACGCTCCTATGTTGCAATATCTCAGAACCTCATTGTGAGTGTTCCCGTCAGAGGTCATTCGGCTGAACACAACCGTGGACTAACTATAGCCAGATGCATGCAGTGCCGTCCAGAGTGCTGGCTGGACAGTGGTGGTGTGCCAAATAACTGAGCTCTAGTTCGCAACACTTTCACAAATTGCCATAAGTTGAGGATCAACTTACAGATCAGGTTGAGTAGAGTGTAGCCGTCAAAGCTAGAATCAGCAGCACTCAGATGAGTAGAACGGGAATCAGATATACCCAGTCCCCTAGCAGTGTCCTATGGTATCCAGGCTATCTGGCTGCTACACCTCAATGTTAGCAACCGCGGCAGAGCTAAGCAGTCGCAATTATGCTGCAATGCAAACTGCATAAGCTGGTCAAATTTCCCGGGTGTACAAGAAACCATGGGGGATTTATAAGGACATATTTACCTGGAATAGCCGGAGGCCTGCAGGCAGCAAGATTCCGGAATTCTTCCTAAGAAGCCTTGAAAGCAGTGAAACGCTCCTATGTTGCAATTACTCAGAATCTCATTCTGACTATTCCCGGTAGACGTCATTCAGCTGAACACAACCGTGGACTAATTAGAGCCAGATGTAGGGAGTGCCGTCCACAGTGCTGGATGGACAGTGGTCGCATGCCCAACAACTGTGCTCTAGTTGTCAACACTTTCACAAAATGCCATAAGTTGAGGTTCAACTTACTGCTCCGGTTGAGTAGAGTGTAGCCGTCAAAGGTGGAAACAGTATCACTCAGGTGAGAAGAACGGGAAGCAGATATACCCAGTCTGCTGGCAGTGTCCTACAGGGACCAGTCTGTCTGGCTGCCACGCCTGAATGTTTTTAACCGGGGCAGAGTTAGGCAGGCGCAATTGTGCAGCAGTGCAAACTGCATAAACTGGCCAAATTTCACGGGTGTACAAGAAACCACGGGGGATGTACAAGGAGATGTTCACCCGGAACAGCCAGAGGCCTGCCGGCAGCAAGATTCCGGAATTCTTCCTAAGAAGCCTTGAATGCAGATAAACGCTCCAATGTTGCAATAACTCAGAACCTCATTCTGAGTGTTCACGGCAGAGGTCATTCGGCTGAACACAACCGTGGACTAATTAGAGCCAGATGTAGGCAGTGCCATCCATAGTGCTGGATGGACAGTGGTGGCATGCCAAACAACTGAGCTCTAGTTCTCAACACTTTCACAAAGTGCCATAAGTTGAGGTTCAACTTACTGCTCCGGTTGAATAGAGTGTAGCCGTCAAAGCTAGAATCAGTAGCACTCAGGTGAGAAGAACGGGAAGCAGATATACCCATTCCGCTGGCAGCCTTCTTCGGGGACCAATCTATCTGGCTGCAACGCCTGAATGTTTGCAACCGCGGTAGAGCTAGGCAGGCCCATTTGTGCAACAATGCAAACTGCATAACCTGGCCAAATTTCACAGGTGTACAAGAAAACCTAGGGGATTTACAAGGAGATGTTCACCCGCAACAGGTGGAGGCCTGCCGGCAGCAATATTCCGGAATTCTTCCTGTGAAGCCTTTAAAGCTATGAAACGCTCCTATGTTGCAATAACTCTGCACCTCATTCTGAGTGTTCCCGGCAGAGGTCATTCGGCTGAACACAACCGTGGACTAATTAGAGCCAGATGTAGGCAGTGCTGGATGGAGAGTGGTAGCATGCCAAACAACTGAGCTCTAGTTCTCAACACTTTCACAAAGTGCCATAAATTGATGTTCAACTTCCTGCTCAGGTTGAGTAGAGTGTAGCCGGAATCAGTAACTGGAATCAGTAGCACTCAGGTGAGAAGAACGGCATGCAGATATACCCAGTCCACTGGCAGTGTCCTACGGGGACCAGCCTATCTGGCTGCTATGCCTGAATGTTTGCAACCCCTGCAGAGCTAGGCAGGCGCAATTGTGCAGTAATGCAAACTGCATAAGCTGGCCAAATTTCCCGGGGGTACAAAAAACCACGGGGGATTTACAAGGAGATGTTCACCCGGAACAGCAGGAGGCTTTCCGGCAGCAAGATTCCGGAATTCGTCCTAAGAAGCCTTGAAAGTAGTGAAACGCTCCTATGTTGCAATAACTCAGAACCTGATTCTGAGTGTTCCCGGCACAGGTCATTCGGCTGAACACAACCGTGGACTAATTAGAGCCAGATGTAGGCAGTGCCGTCCATAGTGCTGGATGGACAGTGGAGGCGTGCCAAACAACTGAGCTCTAGTTCTCAACACTTTCACAAAGTGCCATAAGTTGAGGTTCAACTTACTGCTCCGGATGAGTAGAGTGTAGCCGTCAAAGCTGGAATCAGTAGCACTCAGGTGAGAGGAACAAGAAGCAGATATACCGAGTCCGCTGGCAGAGTCGGACGGGGACCAGCCTATCTGGCTGCCACGCCTGAATGTTTGCAACCGCGGCAGAGCTAGGCAGGCGCAATTGTGCAGCAATTCAAACTGCATAACCTGGCCAAATTTCACGGGTGTACATGAAACCACGGGGGATGTAGAAGGAGATGATCACCCGGAACAGCCAGAGGCCTGCCGGCAGCAAGATTCCGGAATTCTTCCTAAGAAGCCTTGAAAGCAGTGAAACGCTCCTATGTTGCAATAACTCAGAACCTCATTCTGAGTGTTCCCTGCAGAGGTCATTCGGATGAACACAACCTTGGACTAATTAGAGCTAGATGTAGTCAGTGTCATCCATAGTGCTGGATGGACAGTGGTGGCTTGCCAAACAACTGAGCTCTAGTTCTCAACACTTTCACAAAGTGCCATAAGGTGAGGTTCAACTTACTGCTCCGGTTGAGTAGAGTGTAGCCGTCAAAGCTGGAATCAGTAGCACTCAGGTGAGAAGAACGGGAAGCAGATATACCCAGTCCGCTGGCAGTGTCCTACGGGGTCCAGCCTATCTGGCTGCCACGCCTGAATGTTTGCAACCACGGCAGAGCTAGGCAGGCGCAATTGTGCAGCAATGCAAACTGCATAACCTGGCCAAATTTCACGGGTGTACAAGAAACCACGGGGGATCTACAAGGAGATATTAACCCGGAACAGCCGGATGCCTGCCGGCAACAAGATTCTGGAATTCTTCCTAAGAAGCCTTGAAAGCAGTGAAACGCTCCTATGTTGCAATAACTCAGAACCTCATTCTGAGTGTTCCCTGCAGAGGTCATTTGGCTGAACACAAGCGTGGACTAATTAGAGCCAGATGTAGACAGTGGCGTCCATAGTGCTGGATGGACAGTGGTGGTTTGCCAAACAACTGAGCTCTAGTTCTCAACAGTTTCACAAAGTGCCATAAGTTGAGGTTCAACTTACTGCTCCCGTTGAGTAGAGTGTCGCCGTGAAAGCTGGAATCAGTAGCACTCAGGTGAGAAGAACGGGAACCAGATATACCCAGTCCGTTGGCAGTGTACTACGGGGACCAGCCTATCTGGCTGCCATGTCTGAATGTTTGCCACCGCGGCAGAACTAGGCAGGCGCAATTGTGCAGCAATAAAAACTGCATAACCTGGCCAAATTTGACGGGAGTACAAGAAACCACGGGGGATTTACAAGGAGATGTTCACCCGGAACAGCTGGAGGTCTGCCGGCAGCAAGATTCTAGAATCCTTCCTGAGAAGCCTTAAAAGCAGTGAAACGCTCCTATGTTGTAGTAACTCAGAACCTCATTCTGAGTGTTCCCGGCAGAGGTCATTCGGCTGAACACAACCGTGGACTAATTAGAGCCAGAGGTATGCAATGCCGTCCATAGTGCTGGATGGACAGTGGTGGCGTTCCAAACACCTGAGCTCTAGTTCTCAACACTTTCACAAAGTACCATACGTTGAGGTTCAACTTACTGCTCCGGTTGAGTAGAGTGTAGCCGTCAAACCTGGAATCAGTAGCACTCAGGTGAGAAGAACGGGAAGCAGATATACCCAGTCCGCTGGCAGTGTCCTACGGGGACCAGCCTATCTGGCTGCCACGCCTTAATGTTTGCAACCACGGCAGAGCTAGGCAGGTGCAATTGTGCAGCAATGCAAACTGCATAACGTGGCCAAATTTCTCGTGTGTACAAGAAACCACGGGGGATTTACAAGGAGATGTTCACTGGGAACAGCCGGAGCCCTGCCGGCAGCAAGATTCCGGAATCCTTCCTAAGAAGCCTTGAAAGCAGTGAAACGCTCCTATGTTGTAGTAACTCAGAACCTCATTCTGAGTGTTCCCAGCAGAGGTCATTCGGCTGAACACAACCGTGGACTATTTAGAGCCAGTTGTAGGCAGTGCCATCCATAGTGCTGGATGGACAGTTGTGGCATGCCAAACAACTGAGCTCTAGTTCTCAACACTTTAACAAATTGCCATGAATTGAGGTTCAGCTTACTGCTCCGGTTGAGTAGAGTGTAGCCATCAAAGCTGGAATCAGTAGCACTCAGGTGAGAAGAACGGGAAGCAGATATACCCAGTCCGCTGGCAGTGTCCTACAGGGACCAGCCTATCTGGCTGCCACGCCTGAATGTTTGCAAGCGCGGCAGAGTTAGGCAGCCGCAATTGTGCAGCAATGCAAACTGCATAACCTGGCCAAATTTCACGCGTGTACAAGAAACCACGGGGGATTTACAAGGAGAAATTCACGCGGAAGAGCCGGAGGCCTTCCGACAGCCAGATTCCGGAATTCTTCCTGTGAAGCCTTGAAAGCAGTGATACGCTCCTATGTTGCAATAACTCAGAACCTCATTCTGAGTGTACCTGGCAGAGTTCATTCGGCTGAACACAACCGTGGACTAATTAGAGCCAGATGTAGGCAGTGCCGTCCATAGTGCTGGATGGACAGTAGTTGCGTGCCAAACTACCGAGCTCTAGTTCTCAATACTTTCACAAAGTGCCATAAGTTGATGTTTAACTTACTGCTCCGGTTGACTAGAGTGTAGCCGTCAATCCGTCAAAGCTGGAATCTGTAGCACTCAGGTGAGAAGAACGGGAAGCAGATATACCCAGTGGGCTGGCAGTGTCCTACGGGGACCAGCGTATCTGGCTGCCACGCCTGAATGTTTGCAACCGCGGCAGAGCTAGGCAGGCGCAATTGTGCAGCAAGGCAAACTGCATAACCTGGCCAAATTTCACGGGTGTACAAGAAAACACGGGGGATTTACAAGGAGATGTTCACCCGGAACAGCCGGAGGCCTGCCAGCAGCAAGATTGCGGAATTCCTCCTAAGAAGCATTGAAAGCAGTGAAACGCTCCTATGTTGCAGTAACTCAGAATCTCCTTCCGCGTGTTCCTGGCAGAGGTCATTCGGTGAACACAACCGTGGACTAATTAGAGCCAGATGTAGGCAGTGCCGTCCATAGTGCTGGATGGACAGTGGTGTCTTGCCAAACAACTGAGCTCTAGTTCTCAACACTTTCACAAAATGCCATAAATTGAGGTTCAACTTACTGCTCCGGTTGAGTAGAGTGTAGCCGTCAAAGCTGGAAATAGTAGCACTCAGGTGAGAAGAACGGGAAGGAGATATACCCAGTCCGCTGGCAGTGTCCTACGGAAACCAGCCTACCTGGCAGCCACGCCTGAATGTTTGGAACCACGGCAGAGCTAGGCAGGCGCAATTGTGCAGCAATGCAAACTGCCTAACCTGGCCAAATATCTCGGGTGTACAAGAAACCACGGGGTATTTACAAGGAGATGATCACCCGGAACAGCCGGAGGCCTGCTGGCAGCAAGATTCCGGAATCCTTCTTAAGAAGCCTTGAAAGCAGTGAAACTTTCCTATGTTGCAATAACTCAGAACCTCATTCTGAGTGTTCCCGGCAGAGGTCATTCAGCTGAACACAACCGCAGAATAATTAGAGCCAGATGTAGGCAGTGCCGTCCATAGTGCTGGATGGACAATTGTGGCGTGCCAAACATCTGAGCTCTAGTTCTCAATACTTTCACAAAGTGCCATAAGTTGAGGTTCAACTTACTGCTCCGGTTGAGTAGAGTGTAGCCGTCAAAGCTGGAATTAGTAGCACTCAGATGAGAAGACCGGGAAACAAATATACCCAGTCTGCTGGCAGTGTCCTACGGGGACTAGCCTGTCTGGCTGCCACGCCTGAATGTTTGCAACCGCGGCAGAGCTAGGCAGACGCAATTGTGCAGCAATGCAACCTGCATAACCTGGCCAAATTTCACGGGTGTACAAAAAACCACGGGGGATTTATAAGGAGATGTTTCCCCGGAACAGCCGGAGGCCTTCTGGCAGCAAGATTCCGGAATTCTTCCTGTGAAGCCTTGAAAGCAGTGAAACGCTCCTATGTTGCAATAACTCAGAACCTCATTCTGAGTGTTCCCGGCAGAGGTCATTCCCCTGAACACAACCGCGGAGTAATTAGAGCCAGATGTAGGCAGTGCCGTCCATAGTGCTGGATGGACAGTGGTGGCGTGCCAAACAACTGAGCTCTAGTTCTCAACACTTTCACAAAGTGCCATAAGTTGAGGTTCAACTTACTGCTCCCGTTGAGTAGAGTGTAGCCGTCAAAGCTGGAATCAGTAGCACTCAGGTGAGAAGAACGGGAAGCAGATATACCCAGTCCGCTGGCAGTGTCCTACGGGGACCAGCCTATGTGGCTGCCACGCGTTAATATTTGCAAACGCGGCAGAGCTAGGCAGGCGCAATTATGCAGCAATTCAAACTGCATAACCTGGCCAAATTTGATGGGTGTACAAGAAACCACGGGGGATTTACAAGGAGATGTTCACCCGGAACAGCCGGAGGCCTGCCGGCAGCAAGATTCCGGAATCCTTCCTAAGAAGCCTTGAAAGCAGTGAAACCCTCCTATGTAGCAATAACTCAGAAGCTCATTCTGAGTGTTCCAGGCAGAGGTCATTCGGCTGAACACAACCGTGGACTAATTAGAGCCAGATGTAGGCACTGCCCTCCATAGTGCTGGATGGACAGTGGTGGCGTGCCAAACACCTGAGATCTAGTTCTCAACACTTTCACAAAGTGCCGTAAGTGGAGGTTCAACTTACTGCTCCGGTTGAGTAGAGTTTAGCCGTCAAAGCTGTTATCAGTAGCACTCAGGTGAGAAGACCGGGAAGCAGATATACCCAGTCTGTTGGCAGTGTCCTACGGGACCAGCCTATCTGGCTGCCACGCCTGAATGTTTGCAACCACGGCAGAGGTAGGCAGGCGCAATTGTGCAGCAATGCAAACTGCATAACCTGGCCAAATTTCTCCGGTGTACAAGAAACCACAGGGGGGATTTCTGGGAAGATTGCGGAAAAGAAGCTGGAATCTGAACAAGCTCTCTCATTGAAAGCACTTTTAGAGTTCCAGTGAACAGTCCTAAGCCAGAGAATCACACTAAGTGTTTCATCACAGGACAGAGAGTTAGAGAAGCAGGGGAATCCAAGGAAACACATCAGCTGCCGCTGCGGCGGCAGGGTCGCGGCGGCGACCACCGCCGTGGGGTCATACCTGAGACACAGAGAGTCCGGGAGGAAGGAGGCAGACGCAGCAGACGAGCGGATTCTACTCAACACCAACAGGAACCGACAAGGAGCGGACATCTTCATCCTGCTCTTTGCAGACTAGAGACGACCCAGGATCCAAGACTTGGCGTGAGTACAAGCCCGACGTCCTCACTCCTTCTCAGGGAGCAGAGGAGGGAAGGCCACCCCTCCCCCCCAGCACCGGTGATCTCCATCTTGGATACCGACAATGCTTGGAGGAGCTGCTAGCTCCAGCTCAGGCCTTGGAATAAATCGAGTCATTTAGCAGGTCACAAGAACTTAACGGCGAAGTCACCTGCCAGACTCAGCTCCATCAAGGGAAAAGTCACCCAGCTCAGGCGCCAGCCATTGGAGTGCCTTGCCTCACTGGGTAACCAGAGCCAGAGGCTGCCCCTCCCTCTAGCAGCCACCACAATCAATTGAAAAACAGAAACCCTGAGAATGGCTCCAGGCTGGGCGCTGTGAGATTTATCACAAAATAGCCCCAGGGAAAAGCTACTGTTTGTTGAAAGGCCTCAACTCTACCCAGAACCTAGCCTCATCACCACATCCCCCTCTTTTGTGATTCTCAAAGCAGATCACCCTCCCAGAAAACTAACCTGGGAGGGGGATCTCAAAATCTTGGGTAAAGCAGAGCATTTTTCTGCCTCTTCCAACCAACCGACTTAAGAAACCAATCAAGCCACAGGACCTCAAGCTGACCAGAGACTCCAACAAGAGACTGGTTACAGACAAAAGGGAGATACAGGATTCTTCCCACTCCTCCCCCCCCCAAAAAAAAAATCAAAAGACTTTTTTTTTCTTTTTTTATTTTTTTCTTCTTCTTCTTCTTTTCTTTTTTTTGCTTGTTTTTTGTTTTTTGTTACCTTATATATATATATATATATATATATATATATATATATATAAATTTTTTTCCCTTCTAAAGCTTTTATTAATCTTTAATTTTTGCCTCTTCTGAAAAAATAATTGTTTTCCAGTAACTTTTTTTTCTCATCTTATAATTTTTATTTTAGGAATATGTGAATGAGCGTTTTCCTTCCTTTTCTTGTCTTCTTTCTCTTTTTCTTTCTTTCTTAATTATCTTTTTGTTTTTTGTCTAGCTCTACTGAACTTCTGATCTTTTCTTCTCCCTTTCCCATCCTTAACGTTTTTCACATCTCCTCTATGTCCCCCCCGTTCTCTGAACATATTCACATTCCTCTCTAAATAGACAGTCTTTTAACCTCTATAATAACATTAATTTTTACGTTTCTATTTTTTTTCTGTTCTCTCTTCATTCCCCTTTCCGTCTCTTCTTTTTTTCTCTCTCTCTACTTGCATCCTACCCAACCCATTTCCTGCATTGTGATTAGGACATAGTTAACTCTCCCTGTGCCTCCCCACACCAATCTATTCCTATTTTTTACCCACATCTCTCCCTAATCCTAATAATTTCTGGTTTTCCAAATTATTTTCTGCAGTTCGAAGTCCTTTAACATATAGTTGTTTGATGTTGAATAAATGTATCTGTTGAACTAGATTGTATCTGTAGACTATTGACTGTACAAACGCAAACTTTGGTTGATGGTTGCCTTAAGATAGTGTTCTAGCACAAAACTGGTGCAATCTTCACCTCAAATGGGCCGAGTAAGCCGGAAAAACACAAGAAAAATGGCAAATTCGGTATCTCAATTCCCAACCTTGATAATCAGGGATTAGAACAGACAAAGAATAATGCAGAGGAGAGTTCCCAAATAGCTCTACAAACACTAATAGCAAACATGATAAATGAGAAGTTTGACAATGTACAAAGGACTCTCTATGAGCGTGATAGGGAGAGAGAGGAGGCATCCCAGAAGTTTATACAGGAATATCATAAGCGTGAGGAAGCTACTCAAAAACTGATACAGGATTTGCGTGAACAACTTGAGAATATTCAAAGAGAAAGGGAGGAATGGCGTGAGCAGGCAGAGAACACTCAAAGAGAACTGCAGGAATCCCACGAACGGGAAGAAAGAGAACTGCAGGAATCCCACAGACGGGAGGAAGCTAATCAAAGAGTAATTCAGGAATTGAGAGACCAGGTAGAGAATACACAAAGATCACTAAAGGCATTCATGGAATCCATTAACAAAGAGCTGAAGGAAGTCAGGGAGACCACAAAGGGAATGCTGAATGGAACCCAACAGAAGGAATGGGAGTCCAAAGAAACCATAACCAATCAACTAAGTGATTTGAGAACAAACACTGAACACCAAATTAAGGAAGTAAAGAAATTCATACAAGACCTAAAACAGAGCTTCAACAAAGAACTTGAAGCCATCAAAGCTGACCAATTAGAAGGAAAAGCGATAAAAAACAAAGTAGAGAGTCTTGACAGCAGGTTAGACCATGCAGAAGATCGAATCTCAGGGATTGAAGACAGCCTAGATATTATAGAGAAAGAACATACAACCATCCAAGACAAGTCCAAGAAATATGATAGGTCTATCCAACACCTGGAAGACACCATCAGAAGGCCCAATCTAAGGATAATGGGTGTAGAGGAGCACCTAGAAACAGAAGTTAATGGTCTAGGAAATTTGTTTAACAGGATCCTAGCAGAGAACTTCCCAAACATACAAAAAGATAGGCCTATTCAGATACAAGAAGCTTTTAGAACCCCAAATAGACCAGACCAGAATAGGACATCCCACCGTCACATTATAATCCACACAGGATCAACCCAGACCAAGGAAAAGATCCTTAAAGCTGTCAGGGAGAAAAGGGTAATCACCTATAAAGGGAAACCAATTAGAATTACCTCAGATTTCTCAGCAGAGACAATCAAAGCAAGAAGAGCCTGGAATGACGTATGCCATGCCCTAAAAACAAACAACTATCAACCAAGAATACTGTACCCAGCTAAACTCTCCTTCATAACTGAAGGCCAAATAAAAACCTTCCATAGCAAAGAAAAATTGAAACAATACATCTCCACCAAACCAGCCCTACAAAAGATTCTTAAAGATGTCCTACACATAGAAAACCAACAAGACCGCAACAAAGGCCAAGAAACTGCACCCAAACTGAGAATCCAAGAACCTTAGGAAGAACCCAGTTTTCGCAGCCCCCAAGAAGGTGGATAACATGGCAGGAACTCCCAAATACCTCTCAGTCCTATCTCTTAACGTTAACGGACTGAACTCTCCAATTAAGCGACATAGACTGTCTAGTTGGATTAAAAAACAAGACCCTTCTATCTGCTGCCTGCAGGAGTAACATCTTGCCCATAAAAACAAACACATCTTCAATGTTAAAGGCTGGAACAAAATCTACCAAGCAAACGGCCCTCATAAACAGGCGGGAGTTGCAATCCTAATATCAGATAAAATAGACTTCAAACTAAAATTCGTGAGAAGAGATAAAGAAGGTCACTACATACTAATTAAAGGATCTCTCCTTCAGGAGGATATTACAATTCTAAATATCTATTCGCCAAACAATGGAGCACCCAAATTTATCAAAGAAACACTACTTTCCCTCAAATCCCATATAGATCCAAAGACATTAATTGTTGGGGATTTTAACACACCACTCTCCCCACTAGATAGATCAACTCGGCAAAAACTCAACAGAGAAACCGCAGATCTAAACAGCTGCATAGATCAACTAGACTTAACAGACATTTACCGAACATTTCACCCAGCAGCATCAGAATACACGTTCTTCTCAGCAGCACATGGAACGTTTTCTAAAATAGACCACATTTTAGGCCACAAAGCAAACTTGTCTAAATTCAGAAACATTGAAGTTATACCTTGCATTCTCTCTGACCACAAGGGAATAAAATTAGAACTCAACACCAAAAGCCACCAAAGAAAGTCCGGTATCACATGGAGGCTGAACAACACACTGCTGAATCATGAGTGGGTCATGGAAGAGATTAGAAAGGAAATTCAAATGTTCATGCTATTCAACAAAAATGAACACACAAATTACCAGCTCCTCTGGGACACAGCAAAGGCAGTACTCAGAGGCAAGTTTATAGCTCTGAGCTCCTACATCAACAAATTGGAGAGATCTGAAACTAACAATTTAATGACACATCTAAACCTCCTTGAAAAAGAGCAGCAAGATAAACCCCAATCCAGTAGACGGAAAGAAATAATCAAAATTAAATCAGAATTAAATGAATTAGAATCCAAAAAAACTATAGAAAGAATCAACAAAACAAAGAGTTGGTTCTTCGAAAAACTTAACAAAATTGACAGACCCTTAGCAAACCTTATCAGAAAAAGGAGAGAACACACCCAAATTAATAAACTCAGAGTTGAGAATGGAAACATCACCACAGAAACAACCAAGATTCAGAACATTATAAGGGAATACTTCTCAAAACTTTATGCTAATAAGTTTGAGAACTTGACAGAAATGGACCTTTTCCTAGCAAATATTGACATGCCAAAACTAAACCAAGATGAGTTAAACCAGCTTAACAGGCCCATATCAAGCATTGAAATAGAAACAGCAATAAGAGACCTCCCAGCTAAGAAAAGTCCAGGACCAGATGGTTTTACAGCGGAATTTTACAAGGCCTTCAAAGCAGAGCTCACACCAATACTCCTCCAACTCTTCAATGAAATTGAAAGAGAAAGCTCACCACCGAACACATTCTATGAAGCCATCATAACCCTCATCCCAAAACCAGGCAGGGACTCATCAAAGAAAGAGAACTATAGACCCATTTCTTTGATTAACATTGATGCAAAACTTCTCAACAAAATTTTGGCCAATCGACTTCAACAATTCATCCAAAAAATCATACACCATGATCAAACAGGATTCATTTCAGGGATGCAAAGCTGGTTCAATATACGCAAATCAATTAATATTATTTATCACATCAACAGGAGCAAGAATAAGAACCACATGGTTATCTCAATAGATGCAGAAAAAGCATTTGACAAGATCCAACACCCCTTTATGATGAAGGTTCTGGAAAAATTAGGAATCCATGGAACATTCCTCAATACAATAAAGGCTGTATATGACAAACCTACAGCCAGCATTATACTCAATGGTGAAAAACTAAAGCCATTTCCTCTTAACTCAGGAACAAGACAAGGATGCCCACTCTCTCCACTTCTCTTCAATCTAGTATTAGAATGCCTAGCTACAGCAATAAGACAAGATGCAGACATAAAGGGGATCCAAATAGGGAAAGAAGAAATAAAACTCTCCCTCTTTGCAGATGACATGATCTTGTATTTAAAGAATCCCATAGACTCCACTCCCAAATTACTCAAGCTGATTCAAAACTTTGGCAAAGTAGCAGGTTATAAAATTAACCTCCAAAAATCAATGGCTTTTCTATATGCCAACAATGAGAAAAGTGTGGCTGAAATTAGGAAAGCAACTCCATTTGTAATAGCCCCACAAAAAATAAAATACCTAGGAATTAACTTAACCAAAGAAGTGAAGGACCTCTATGATGAAAACTTTAAAATCTTGAAAAAGGAAATCAACACAGAACTTAAAAAATGGCAAAACCTCCCATGCTCCTGGATTGGCAAGATTAACATCGTGAAAATGGCAATACTTCCCAAGGCTATCTACAAATTCAACGCGATACCTATCAAAATTCCACCCTCATTCTTCAAGGAAATAGAAGAGGCAATCCAAAAATTCATATGGAACAATAAAAGACCCCGAATAGCAAAAACGCTCCTCAACGGAAAGAACACTGCTGGAGGAATATCAATACCAAATTTCAAACTCTACTATAAAGCCATAGTAATCAAAACAGCTTGGTATTGGCATAAGAACAGACCTCAGGACCAATGGAATAGAATTGAAAACCCAGAAATGAACCTACAGACCTATAGCCATCTAATCTTCGATAAAGAAGCTAAAACAATAGAATGGAAGAAAGACAGCCTCTTCAGTAAATGGTGCTGGCAAAATTGGTTAACTACATGTAGAAAACTAAAGCTAGATCCTTATATATCACCCTGCACCAGAATCAGCTCCAAATGGATCAAAGACCTTGAACTCAAAGCAGACACTCTGAAAACATTACAGGATGGAATAGGAGAAACCCTAGGTCTCCTTGGCTCAGGCCGAAATTTTCTGAATAGAGACCGGGAAGCACAACAAATCAAAGAAAGGTTGGACAAATGGGATTGCATAAGATTGCAGAGCTTCTGCAGGGCAAATGACATGGGAGAAGATCTTTACTAGCCATACAACGGACAAGGGTCTCATATCTAAAATATACTTGGAACTCAAAAAATTAAACCACCCAACAACAAATCCTCAAAGAAACAACTGTCCAATAAATAAGTGGGCGAAAGACTTAAAGAGAAGCTTCTCGGAAGAAGAAAGAAGGATGGCCAATAGACACATGAAGAAATGTTCAACATCCCTAGCCATAAAAGAAATGCAAATCAAAACAACATTGAGATATCACCTCACTCCAGTTAGAACAGCAAAAATCAAGAACTCTAACAACAACAGATGCTGGAGGGGATGTGGACAGAAAGGAACCTTACTTCATTGTTGGTGGGAATGTAAACTTGTTCAACCACTTTGGTAAGCAGTATGGAGGTTCCTCAAAAGACTTCACATAGATCTCCCCTATGATCCAGCAATCGCACTTTTGGGCATTTACCCAAATGCACAAACAAGACCACACTAAAGCTACCAGCACAACTATGTTTATTGCAGCATTATTTACCATAGCTAAGATATGGAACCAACCCAGAAGCCCCTCAGTAGATGAATGGATCAAGAAAATGTGGTATATATACACAATGGAATTCTATGCCTCCATCAGAAAGAATGACATTTCCCCATTTGTTAGGAAATGGAAAAGGCTTGGAAAAAATTATATTAAGTGAAGTAAGCCAGGCCCAAAGAAGCATAGGTCCCATGGTTTCCCTTATTTGCAGTATCTAGTATAGGTATGAGTCAAGTGGAAAAGGTCAGATAATATGATGTTAGGAAAACGAACCCTTAAATATGTATTTTAATGTTTTCGTTTCTTTCATGCATGTGTTTCTAACGCATTTATAAGATTATTTCCTTGTTGCTATGTATGTCCCTCCCCCACAGTGTAACCCCCGCTTTCACTTTATTTGATGTCAGTAAAATATGTGGAGGAGATGGGGACAAACAAGTCGTTTAAGGATTCAGGTGGACCTGTTGCAACAAGGAGAATTAAAAAATGTCATGTCAAAGCAAGCTTTACAATGTCGGTGTGGGGGAGGGAGGGGGGTATGAGTGGGTGGGGGGGAGGAGGAAGGCTGGGAAGGGAGGTGAAAGGTAAACAAAGGAGGAGGCTGAAATGCTTGGTAAGAAATGTTTGCATTATCCTACCAATGTAATTGTAACCCCTCTGTACAGTATGCTCTCAAATAAAATAAAATAAAATTAAAAAAAGAAAAAGAAAAAACGGGGGATTTCCAAGGAGATGTTCACCTGGAACAGCCGGAGGCCTGCCGGCAGCAAGATTCCGGAATTCTTCCTAAGAAGCCTTGAAAGCAGTGAAACGCTCGTATGTTGCAATAACTCAGAACCTCATTCTGAGTGTTCCCGGCAGAGGTCATTTGGCTGAATAGAACCGTGGACTACCTATAGCCAGATGTAGGCAGTGCCGTCCATAGTGCTGGATGGAGAGTGGTTGTGTGCCAAACAACTGAGCTCTAGTTCTCAAAACTTTCACAAAGTGCCACAACTTGAGGTTCAACTTACTGCTCCGGTTGAGTAGAGTGTAGCCGTGAAAGCTGGAATCAGTAGCACTCAGGTAAGAAGAACGGGAATCAGATATACCCAGTCCGCTGGCAGTGTCCTACGGGGACCAGCCTATCTGGCTGCTACGCCTGAATGTTTGCAACCGTGGCAGAGCTTGGCAAGTGCAATTGTGCAGCAATGCAAATTGCATAACCTGGCCAAATTTCACGGGTGTACAAGAAACGACCAAGGATTTACAAGGAGATGTTCACCCGGAAAAGCCAGAGGCCGGCCGGCAGCAAGATTCCGGAATCCTTCCTAAGAAGCCTAGAAAACAGTGAAACGCTCCTAGGTTGCAATAACTCAGAACCTCATTCTGAGTGTTCCCGGCACAGGTCATTCGGCTGAACACAACCGTGGACTAATTAGAGCCAGATGTAGACAGTGCCGTCCATAGTGCTGGATGGACAGTGGTGGCGTGCCAATCAACTGAGCTCCAGTTCTCAAAACTTTCACGAAGTGCAATAAATTCAGGTTCAACTTACTGCTCCGGTTTGGTAGAGTGTAGCCATCAAAGCTGTAATCAGTAGCACTCAGGTGAGAAGAACGAGAAGCAGATATACCATGTCCGCTGTCAGTGTCCTACGGGAACCAGCCTATCTGGCTGCCACGCCTGAATGTTTGCAACCTCGGCAGAGCTAGGCAGGCGCAATTGTGCAGCAATGCAAAATGTATTACCTGGCCAAATTTCACGGGTGTACAAGAAAACACGGGGGATTTACAAGGAGATGTTCACCCGGAACATCCGGAGGCCTGCCGGCAGCAAGATTCCGGAATTCTTCCTAAGAAGCCTTGAAAGCAGTGAAACGCTCCTATGTTGCAAT